>NC_136063.1:1352393589-1353018589 GCF_964261635.1 Lissotriton helveticus
TGCATTTTCGCAGCCATTGCGGGCGCTATTTCGCTTCATGAATCAGGCTGTAAGCCTTTTTAAATCCACCCACAGAATTAGTCATTTTCTAGTGTATTTGTATGCGTGTTGCCTCACTAATGCCTTATCCTAAATACCGATAAAATAAATAGTTTGGAACTGAACGGTACACAAATAACATGCTTTAGAGAGAAAATGTTCTATTAAAACTTTGCACTTAGGTCCCGCTGTCAGACTTGTAAGGAGGCCATTTATTGCATTTCTCGTTTCAAGCCCTAAGAGGTTTGTCTCAAAAAATCTAATCTAGACGTGGCATCGTGGGTGCAGCTTTAAGATTTTCAATCTGTACCATAATTCTTGTTAACGCCTCTCGGCGACTTTCCCTGGCGAATGGAAAGTAAGCGCCTTGTTGTGTGCAGGAGTAATGAAGCTAAAGCACTGGCATTGTCTTAGACAGAAGAAGTGACGGATATGCGCAGCATGTATCTACTTAAATGAGTACAAGCTGGATGCACCCTCATGACTTCAATAAAATAAATAACCGGGGAATGAAAAGTATAAATAGATTGCTAATGCATGATAAAGGAAAGGAAAGGGAAGGGAAGGAAGGGAAGGGAAGGGAAGGAAAGGAGGGAAGGGAAGGAGGAAAGGGAAGGGAAGGGAAGGGGAGGGGGAGGGGAAGGGGAAGGGGAAGGGGGAGGGGGAGGGGGAGGGGGAGGGGGAGGGGCAGGGGGAGGGAAGGGGAAGGGAAAGGGAAAGGGAAAGGGAGAGAAGGGAAGGGGTGGGAGGAGGATGCTAGAATGGAGATTGTTTACCATTCGTCCTTCTTCCTTCTACTGGGAACGAAAAGGCAGATTTATCATAGTGTTGTGTTGCCCTTGCATCTAACAAGATAACACAAGGGCAATGCAACACTAAAGTCAGATAGATGTACCAAGCAATGCAAGACTAACTTAAGTTGCTGCCTTGCAGTATTCTGCGTCAGGTAGGTGTACCATGAGTGGAGCTTGGGTGTTTCCATGCATCCACCCATTGATTTTGCTGCATTCCCAGATTTACCATGAGTCGTAGACCTAGGAATGTGACAAAATGCTATGCTTTCCCAGGGGAGGCATAACAAGGAGAAACGTGTTTATTTCTCCACCTTTTTTCCTCTTTCTACATGTGCTGCATACTGTGTACATTTTCCTTTTATTTTTAAAGAGGTTGCAAAGCAGTCTCAGAAACTAACAACAAAGCTTGCTACTCTCTTGAGCCATAAGGCTAAAATCCCCAGCTGTAAAGATGTTTGAAACTGATGAAAATTGTTTCTGGGATCATGAATAATACAACTCGGGAGAATTAGAGTGCTATTTCAAACTTTTACAGAGGCTTCTCCAGAGCTTTGGAGGCGTGCCACTGCTCCTGAGTGCCCCTCCAGCCATCAACAACTTGCTCTGTGGTGCCTCTGTTCTCCTGGGCAATGTGTGCCAAATATGCACACTACTCAGTTTCTTGTTTTTTTATAACTCGTTTTATTAAACATGCTCATTAGACAGTACAATGATAATTGAGTGATGTTAACATTCAAACATCAGTGCCTTGGGACCCTCACGGTTGAGTAGCGCGCTCTCCTAGGGCATTCCCACAGAATGTGGAGGACGGTGCCCTCTCTCTGGCAGCCTCTGATGCACTGCGGTGATGGTGCCCTTCCAATCTTATGTAGAAGCGCCAAAGGGTAATAGGAGCAATATAATATCCTAAGCTGGACCAGTCAGAACTGTACATGTATCACTATCTTCCTTGGGCCCTGGAGTGCCTCTAGACACTCCTCATCATCTATGTTTCCCGGGTCATCGGTCCAAGTAGCCCATAGTTCTGTCAGTGGATCAGGCAAATTGTTCATAAGCTTCCGGTATATTGTTGAGGTTTCTTTGTCAGGGATAGGATCAATGAGTAATCTGTCCTCTACTGGGGAATGGCCAGGAAGGGAGGTGCCACAATGCAAGTGTGTCAGTAGGGCATGTGTGAGCCTCAGGTAGTAGAAACTCTGGGTCTCAGCCAGGTCAAACTCCTGTTGCAGATCCTCAAACAGATGTGGAGCCCCTCCCCTAAACACATCTCCCAGCCGATCTATTCCCATATTCTTTCAGCCTGTAAAACCTTGTAGCGAGACCACCTCTTTTAACCCGTCACCTGACCAAAGCGGTGTTCTGCTGGTCAGTTTGTTCTGCCACCCCAGTGCCCGATTTGACTCCCTCCAACATGTCACCACCACCGCTGAGTGCGAAGGCCATTTAGGGTCATGCTTTCGCATATACAGCAGAGGCTCACAGTTACCTGCTGGCATGACGTCCCAATCTACCTTGTCCGCTGGCTCATCTCTATCCGCGTACACCCAATCATTTACCATTAACATTTGTGAAGCCCAGTAATAGAGCTGAACATCCAGTATAGCCAGGCCTCCATCAAATACCCCTCTTTGCACCTTATGGGGTGTTTTTCTAGGTGTACCTGCCTGCCATAGCAGTTCCTAGATATCTTGGGCATCTTTTTTAAAACAGTCGGTGGGACGGGACAGGAGGTGTTTTGCAGAATGCATAATAGATGCAGTATGGCCATCATCTTAAAAAGAGCCGCTCTGCCTGCAAGGTACAATAGCAGGGTTCGCCAGTTTTGCACATCCAAATGGAGTCTCTCCAACTGGGGGGTAAGATTCCTCTCAAGGAACAGCTGGTGGTTCCGAACAATCTGAATGCCCAAGTATTTGAAGCCATCAGTGACTATGGGTGCTGCACACTTCGTTGGCAATATCGGGGGGAGGTCCGACAGCGGGAACACCACTGATTTGGCCCCATTTAAAGTATACCCCAAATAGCTCCCAAATAGATCAAAAATATGGAATACTCTGGCAATTAATAGTGCCTTGCAAAATACAATAAAATATCATCGGCATACAGCAATATGCGATCTTCCCAGCCCCTCGGTGACTCAATGCCCCATATCATGAGGTCCTTCCTGATCCAGTGTGCCAGCGGCTCTAAAGTCAAGGCAAATAATAAGGGAGACAGAGGAAAACCCTGCCTCGTACCCCTCCGCAAGTGGAATTGCCGTGACAACACACCATTAACTCGCACCTGAGCCAACGGGTCTTGATAGAGCAGTCTCACACATTTACAGAAGTTTCGGCCAAAGCCCTGCCCAGTCTGCACTGCAAAGAAATAAGGCCATTCAATACTGTCGAAGACCATGGAGGTGTTGAGCGCCATCAGAGATGTTTGCTGACCGAAGGGGTCCCATGTCATGTGCAGCACTCCATACAATCTGCTCGGATTATCTCGGGTGCCTCTGTTGGGCATAAAGCCTGATTGGTCCCTATGAATGAACTTGTTAATAACCAGAATCAGCCTATTTGTCAAAGTCTTAGTCAACACCTTTACCTCGACATTGAGGAGGGAAATTGATGTGTAGGAGCTGCATTGACCTGGGGGCCTCCCTGACTTATGTATCACCGCAATAGTGGCCACTCGCAGATCGACTGGTAATTGACCCTCTCCCTGAGCCTCTAGCAACATACTATGTATTGGTGGCACTCTTCTGGAAGCTAGGCCCTTGTATAGCTCAACTGGGAGGCCAATAGGGCCTACAGGCTTTCCCGCTTTTAAAGATTCCATTGCCGTCGACAATTGTTCTTCTGTTATCTCTGCTTCTAAGGCCTTACAGGTCTCAGCCGACATTACTGCCAATGAGAAGTTCCTTAGTAACTGATTGCAGTCACTTTCAGATCTCGTGCTTACTGGCAAATAAATACCCTCATAGTATGAAGCAAACACCTCTGCAATGTCAACATTGGATGCCTGGATTATGTTGTCCTTATCCTTAAAATATGCCACCCACGACCGCTCTCTATCATGCTTCTCCAGCCAGGCTAGCAGCCTGATGCCATTTCCCCAATGGTGTAGAGATGAGGTTGCACTGCCAGGACGTGTCTCCGTGGCGCACCTTCAGCCGCTGCTGTCATTTCATACTGACGCAGGTCTGCGTCTCTTTCCGCTGTCGCTTCCTCCTCGATCTGGAGTACTTCTTGCTCTACGGACTTCTTGTGCCTTACCTCCTCCTTCTTTTGGCCCCCTATAAGTGCCTGAGCTTGACCCCTACCAATGCTTTGTAGGCTTCCCAGATAATTTGATGTGAGTCTACCGTTCCAGAATTCGCTTTGAAATACAAATCTTTTCCCTCCCAGTGTTTGTCTTTCAGCACTGGATCCCTCAATCGCCTTGGATCTATCTTCGGAAATGCCCCCTCATGAACATATGGACCCTGAATTGTGGCCCCCACCGGGGAATGTTTGGAGATGCACCAGGCCATGTGTTTAGGTGCAAGAAATTCTCCCATCCTATCGTTCTGCGTGAATAAGTAATCTATCCTAGAGGACGAGCCGACGCGCACTGAATAGTATGTGTATTGTTGCTGTTGGGGGTTCTGCATGCGCCAGATGTCTACAAACCACAGAGCGGTTAAGAAAAATGAAGAGGAGCCTCTCACCCTTCTGCCCTATTGGTGTACTTGAGCGATTCAGCTCTGAATCTAAGACTAAGTTTGCATCGCCCCCAACTAGGAGAATGCCCAGTGGCAGCCCTATGAGGATTTTACTAATCGTTGGGAAGACATTCTTCTGGAGCCTCAGGGGTGCATTAAACAAGCAGAAGTTGATGCTTCTTCCTTCCAATTTCCCTGCCACAGCCACACAGCAGCCAGCTTCGTCAGACCAGACCCCCTTTATAATGAAGGGGCATGCAGTCTGCATCAGTATCCCCACTCCCCTGATGTGTACCCTGAATGTGCCACTATTCTATATCCAAAGTGATCTACCGCCTTGAATTTGTTCCCTCTAAGGTGTGTCTCCTGCATCATTATGAGGTCTGGGACATGCCTCTTAGTTATTATACTGTAGAACAAGGGTGCATTTGATTTCATTTTCCAGACCATTCACACTCCAGGTCCAGGCCCGGAGTTGTGCGGGGCTATCCATCATCTTAGAGATGGTTTCATGCCTCGCCCCCCCAATCCCCACCATTTGTGAATACATGGTGCATCCCCTGTGGTCTTGAGCTAGGAACATCAGAACAAATAATGAAAATTGAACAATTCCCCAGCCCCCCTTGCTGCAACCCTGCTTGTTGGATAGAAAACCCCCACCTCCCCAACATGCAGAGTGCCGGTCGCCCTAACTGTGTAATGGTAACTGTTAGAACTGTGGGTCTCTAGTTGGCAGAGGTAGGTACTGTGAGAAGTTGGCCTGATATATGATGCTCACTAGTTCTAGTGATTAGTGATCACCTTGTATCAGTCCAAACAACCCTTATGGTGATTTGTTGTAAGTCAACCTTATTGACCAGCTATCCTAATGGTAGCATGGACAAAGCAGTCTTAGGCTAAACTCTTTTGGCATGTGAAGCCAGCTGTTTTACCACAATATAACCCCTTGAATACCAGATGAAAGGACACCACACAGGTTGTTATGAAAATAAACACTATATTTATTAATAACAACACCTCTGAACTCTTTATGAGGTCAGAGGGCTAAGCACATGACAATCTCCTATGAAAAATACGACAAGTTGCACAAAATCACAATGGTGCCCTAGGGGCACGACAAACCATATACTAAGTAAGTGGAATGTGAAAGTCGATAGAAGGAATGGAGCTGTCCAGAGGCTGGAGGTTCGCTAGGACTACGCTATCTTCACCTTAGGTAAGTAATAGGAGGCCCACGGGACGCGTGTGCAGAGTGTGAACTCACACGCGAGATGCGTAACAACGTCTATGGACAGTACAGTTCAAGTTAAAGGTAAGTACGGACAATCCTGACTAGTTAGGACAAAAACGACTGTGGAACTGGACACTAGGACAGTTAAACTACCCTTGAGCACCGAAATGCTCTAGTTACCTCACCCACGGGCTGCGGGTGCATAGGTGTCAAAGTGTGTCGGGTTCTCGCGTTGAAGTCTATGGAGCCTGGAAGAAAAGATGCTGCAGGCGACCAGGAGGAACATGTCCGGTGCGATCCAAAGGTGGATTGGTGAAGAAGAGGACCTGAAAGCAGAGGGGACAGTGTTCAAAGTCACTAGCCAGTGACCGGTGTGGAACCAGGAAGGAACCAGATGCTGTCATCGCGATCAGGTGAAGAGTGGACGCTGGACTCTGCAGCCACGTGGACCAGGAGGTGTCTTTGACTACCAGGATGAAGGCACGAGCTGTCCCATGCAGGCTCTCGCTGTCGGCGGTGTCAGATCCAGAATTGGAGTCAACAGGCCTTGGCAAAGGCAACCCATGCGGTGAGTGGAAAAGGCGTCTGGTGTGGACTAGGAGAGTCCGGGGTGCCCCTCTTCTGGAAGGGAGCAAGGGCCAGTCTGGAGCAACCAGACCAGCAGTGAAGATTTCAAGGTTCATCATCTAGGAGGCCACTAGCCAGCCAGCAAGTGACCAGACAACGCGTCGAGCAGCAAACAAGCAGAAGGGCCCCACGCAGATCTCGTGGAAGCTGGAGGACTGATCTTCGGTGCAGGGGCTGCTCGGGGCTGGGGCTTCTCAATCCCCAAAGCACTTGGTCGAGTTTACCTCGGGAGTTGTACTGGAAGCGAAGTGCAGGTTCTTTCAAGATGGCCGGTCCCACGTGTCTCGTCGCACCCACGGGTCTCAGCTTTGCTGCAGATGTGAGTTGAGGTCGGAGAGGTCTGGGAATCCGGGTCTCGTTGGGCTCTGAAGTCTGGATCCTCAAGGGAAGACGACAAAGTGAAGCCGCTGGAAGCTTGATGGTGCCTGCAGTTGATGGTGCCTGCAGTTGCAGGGTGGACACTCCTTGCCCACAAGGGAGATTTCTTCAGTCTTCTGTGGAGCAGAACGTCGAAGTCCAGAGTTTCTTTTTGTAGAGTAGTTCAGGATTAATCTAATTTGGAATGGGACCAGCTCCTACCTTTATACTCCTAAAGGGGGCTGCACTACTGACTAGGTCCCTCCCCTGGGTGGGACCGGGAAGGGGGGTGGCTACACCCCCTATCCTTTGTCCGGTTTCACGCCAGAGCTGGGGCAGGGATGCCCCAGCAACTGGTTTGAACCGGTGTATGCACAGGACACCTTGTGTGCCCCAGGCATGTCTCATTCCTTTCAGGCCTCCCTACCTCAATACACAAAATCCTGTCTGGGGTGGTGCTAGCACCTCCCAAGGCAGGAAACCCTTTGTCCAGGCCTCCCTCGCTGGAAGGACTCCCAGCAGCTGGAGGTCAGACTTGTGTCTGTGGTGGCAGCATCCATTTTGTGATGCTGAGGCTCGAGTTAACTTTAACCGGGGTTCACAGTTACATACATGTCGTGTCCCTCTAGAAGGGTGGAATGCTACCCCTGTCGCCAGAATTGGCGATGGGGTAGTATTCCAATTCGTATGACACCTTACTCGTCATGGTTTGATAATGTTATACCAGAGTTAGCATTTAACCGCGAGGATTATAATGCACTTAAGAGTATATGGTACAGCGCTATCATGGAACAGCTATTAGGACTTGGTTCCGCAAGCTGCAGACGAGCTCAGCTCATGCCAGAGCACCATCTCACATAATACCAAGCACTCTGCCTTCAGGATTGATAAAGTCTGCCATAGGAGTGACTGATAGGAATATATGTGTCCATTTTAGGGTTAGATATAGGTATACTATATCTACAGCAAAGGGTGATTACACCACCTTGCCCCAGCTGTCGTGCAGCCAGTTGTGTCAGTTTTAGATGGCCCGCCAGGGGTGGCATAATACATGCTTCAGCCCCTGGTAGGCCCTGGGTACACCTATGCCCTGGATACCTAAGGTACACTGTACAGGGACTGATAAGGTGGCCCAGCACCAATTGGTAAATGCACCTAAAGTACATGGTTCTCAATTTAGAGAGAGAACAGCTAGGCTGTGGGTCTGATTCATCACCACCCCCTTTTCTGAATCGTTTTTGGCCACTATAGGTGTGGCAGGGTATACTCAGACGAGTCCCTTGCTCACTGCTCCATCAGGATTCAAGCAAGCCGGGTCGACGACGGCTGAAATGCCAGAAACCGGTCCCCGGAAGCTTGTCTCCTTTCTGGTGAAGAATTGGCTTGGTAGTTTGGTCTGCCCTGTTCCCATGATGCACTGGGCCAGGGACAGACTAATTTGCATATAGCCAGGTTCTGAGCTGGGATGGGGCAGTGAGCTAAATAACGGTGATGGATCAAGCCCTGATCTTTGGACTGGGTAAGAGTGGTCTGCTTAATTAAGACACTCTGTTCATCACCACCCCCTTTTCTGAATCGTTTTTGGCCACTATAGGTGTGGCAGGGTATACTCAGACATGAGTCCCTTGCTCACTGCTCCATCAGGATTCAAGCAAGCCGGGCCGACGACGGCTGAAATGCCAGAAACCGGTCCCCGGAAGCTTGTCTCCTTTCTGGTGAAGAATTGGCTTGGTAGTTTGGTCTGCCCTGTTCCCATGATGCACTGGGCCAGGGACAGACTAAATTACATATAGCCAGGTTCTGAGCTGGGATGGGGCAGTGAGCTAAATAACGGTGATGGATCAAGCCCTGATCTTTGGACTGGGTAAGAGTGGTCTGCTTAATTCAGACACTCTGTTCATCACCACCCCCTTTTCTGAATCGTTTTTGGCCACTATAGGTGTGGCAGGGTATACTCAGACATGAGTCCCTTGCTCACTGCTCCATCAGGATTCAAGCAAGCCGGGCCGACGACGGCTGAAATGCCAGAAACCGGTCCCCGGAAGCTTGTCTCCTTTCTGGTGAAGAATTGGCTTGGTAGTTTGGTCTGCCCTGTTCCCATGATGCACTGGGCCAGGGACAGACTAATTTGCATATAGCCAGGTTCTGAGCTGGGATGGGGCAGTGAGCTAAATAACGGTGATGGATCAAGCCCTGATCTTTGGACTGGGTAAGAGTGGTCTGCTTAATTCAGACACTCTGTTCATCACCACCCCCTTTTCTGAATCGTTTTTGGCCACTATAGGTGTGGCAGGGTATACTCAGACATGAGTCCCTTGCTCACTGCTCCATCAGGATTCAAGCAAGCCGGGCCGACGACGGCTGAAATGCCAGAAACCGGTCCCCGGAAGCTTGTCTCCTTTCTGGTGAAGTATTGGCTTGGTAGTTTGGTCTGCCCTGTTCCCATGATGCACTGGGCCAGGGACAGACTAATTTGCATATAGCCAGGTTCTGAGCTGGGATAGGGCAGTGAGCTAAATAACGGTGATGGATCAAGCCCTGATCTTTGGACTGGGTAAGAGTGGTCTGCTTAATTCAGACACTCTGTTCATCACCACCCCCTTTTCTGAATCGTTTTTGGCCACTATAGGTGTGGCAGGGTATACTCAGACATGAGTCCCTTGCTCACTGCTCCATCAGGATTCAAGCAAGACGGACCGACGACGGCTGAAATGCCAGAAACCGGTCCCCGGAAACTTGTCTCCTTTCTGGTGAAGAATTGGCTTGGTAGTTTGGTCTGCCCTGTTCCCATGATGCACTGGGCCAGGGACCGACTAATTTGCATATAGCCAGGTTCTGAGCTGGGATGGGGCAGTGAGCTAAATAACGGTGATGGATCAAGCCCTGATCTTTGGACTGGGTAAGAGTGGTCTGCTTAATTCAGACACTCTGTTCATCACCACCCCCTTTTCTGAATCGTTTTTGGCCACTATAGGTGTGGCAAGGTATACTCAGACATGAGTCCCTTGCTCACTGCTCCATCAGGATTCAAGCAAGCCGGGCCCACGACGGCTGAAATGCCAGAAACCGGTCCCTGGAAGCTTGTCTCCTTTCTGGTGAAGAATTGGCTTGGTAGTTTGGTCTGCCCTGTTCCCATGATGCACTGGGCCAGGGACAGACTAATTTGCATATAGCCAGGTTCTGAGCTGGGATGGGGCAGTGAGCTAAATAACGGTGATGGATCAAGCCCTGATCTTTGGACTGGGTAAGAGTGGTCTGCTTAATTCAGACACTCTGTTCATCACCACCCCCTTTTCTGAATCACAGCCAGGGAAAGTTGTAAACCAGTGAAGCAAAAAGCAAAAATCTGGGGTGACCATAGGATTGCAGACCCCACTCTCCTACATAACCCCCCCAAACTTAGGGACATTAAACTAACCTTGACCAGGTGAGTCTTCCTGTTCTAAGTGGAAATACCTGGAGAGACCATCTGCATTGCCATGGTCAGTCCCTGCTCTGTGCTCCACTGTAAAGTCCACCCCCTGTAGGGAAATGGACCACCTAAGAAGGTTGGGGTTTTCACCCTTCATCTGATTTAGCCATAAGAGGGGCTTATGGTCGGTCTGAATCTTGAAGTGAGTTCCAAACAAGTATGGCCTCAACTTCTTCAGGGCCCAAACCACAGCAAAGGCCTCCCTCTCAATAGCTGACCAACGTTTCTCTCTAGGGGGCAGCCTTCTGCTTATAAAAGCAATGGGCTGGTCATGACCATCAATATTCAGTTGAGATAGAACAGCTCCCACACCCAACTCAGATGCATCTGTTTGGACAATGAACGTTTTGGAGTAGTCAGGACTCTTGAGAATAGGTGCAGTACACATTGCCTGCTTTAGGTCATCAAATGCCTTCTGACAGCTAACTGTCCACTGAACTTTCTTTGGCATTTTCTTGCTTGTCTAGTCATTAAGTGGTGTCACAATGGACCCATAATTTTTGAAAAACTTCCTATAGTAACCAGACAGGCCCAAGAAAGCTCTAACCTGTGTCTGGGTGGTTGGAGGGGCCCAGTCCTTTATGGCCTGTATGTTGCTCTCCAATGGTTGAACCTGGCCTCCACCTACAAGGTGGCCCAGGTACACAACCTGACTCTGCTCTATCTGGCACTTGGTGGCCTTGATAGTGAGACCTGCGTTCTGCAGGGCCTCCAAAACTTTCCTCAGGTGGATCAGGTGATCCTCCCAGGTGGAGCTAAAGACAGCAATATCATCTAGATATGCTGCACAAAAGTCATCTAACCCAGTGAGAACTTGGTTCACCAACCTTTGAAAAGTGGCAGGTGCATTTTTCAAACCAAAGGGCATCACCACAAATTGGTAATGACCTCCTGGGGTAGAACATGCTGTTTTGGCCTTGGCATCCTCAGCTAACCTGATCTGCCAATAACCAGCTGTTAGGTCAAATGTTCTCAAGAAAGTTGCAGAAGCCAACTTGTCTATGAGTTCATCTGCCCTAGGTATTGGATGGGCATCTGTCTTAGTGACAGCATTGAGACCCCTGTAGTCTACACAAAACCTAATCTCTGTCTTACCATCCTGGGTGTGAGGTTTTGGCGCAAGAACTACAGGACTAGCCCAAGGGCTCTCTGAGGGTTCAATGACTCCCATTTCCAACATCTTTTGAACTTCTTTCTTAATGCAGTCCCTGACGTGGTCAGGTTGCCTGTAGATTTTACTCTTGACAGGCAGACTGTCACCAGTGTCCACCTCATGGGTGCACCAGTTTGTCTGACTGGGTGTCAGTGAGAACATTTGTCTAAAGGATTGAAGAACTTGCTTGCAATCCTCTTGTTGATGTTCAGAGAGGCTGTCAGAAAAGACTACACCATCTACTGACCCATCATCAGGGTTCTGAGTGAGCAGGTCTGGGAGAGGGTCACTCTCTTCCTCCTGCCCCTCATCTGTGGCCATGAGCAAGCCCATGTCCTCCCTGTTGACAAATGCCTTGAGCCTGTTTACATGAAGCACCCTGTGGGGGCTCCTGGGAGTTCCCATGTCTACCAAGTAGGTGACTTCTCCCTTTTGCTCAATGATGGTATGGGGTCCAGACCACTTGTCTTGGAGAGCTGCTGGGGCCACTGGCTCCAACACCCACACCTTCTGTCCTGCATGATAAACAGTTAGGACAGCCTTTTGGTCCTGCCAAGCTTTTTGAAGTTCTTGGCTGGCCTCAAGGTTTTTGGATGCCTTCTCCATGTACTCTGCCATCCTGGAGCGGAGACCAAGTACATAGTCCACTATGTCAAGCTTAGGCTTTTTGAGAGGTAACTCCCATCCTTCCTTCACAAGACATAGGGGTACTCTTACAGGATGTCCAAACAGAAGCTCAAAAGGACTGTAGCCAACCCCCTTCTGTGGGACCTCTCTGTAAGCAAACAGGAGGCAGGGTAAAAGGATGTCCCATCTTCGCCTAAGCTTTTCAGGTAACCCTTTTATCATCCCTTTGAGGGCCTTGTTGAATCTCTCAACAAGCCCATTGCACTGTGGGAGATAGGGTGTGGTAAATTTGTAATTTACACCACACTCCTTCCACATTACAGTCAAGTATCCTGACATGAAGTTTGCACCTCTGTCAGAGACAACCTCCTTAGGAAACCCCACTCTGGAGAAAACTCCAAGTAGGGCCCTGGCCACAACAGGAGCTGTAGTGGTCCTAAGGGGAATAGCTTCTGGATACCTGGTGGCATGATCTACTACCACCAGTATAAATCTGTGCCTGGATGCTGTTGGGGGGTCCATTGGTCCAACAATGTCTATCCCCACTCTCTCAAAGGGTACCCCCACCACAGGTAGTGGTATAAGGGGGGCCTTTGTTGTGCCACCTGATTTACTACTGGCTTGGCAGGTGACACATGAGCGACAAAACTCTCTAGTGTCCTCAGACATATGAGGCCAGTGAAAGTGTGGGGCAAGCCTGTCCCAAGTCTTGTTCTGGCCTAAGTGACCTGCAAGGGGAATCTCATGGGCTAAGGTGAGAAGGAAACCTCTAAGAGACAAGGGGATGACCAGCCTCCTGGTAGCACCAGGCTTGGGGTCTCTTGCCTCAGAGTATAGGAGTCCATCATCCCAATATACCTTATGGGCACCTGTAGCATTCCCTGCAGCCTCAGCAGCAGCATGCTGTCTGAGGCGTTCAAGGGAGGAACAGTCTAACTGGGTCTGCCTCAAGTCTGCCCTGGAGGGTCCCCCTGTCCCAAGAAACTCAACCCGTTCAGGTTCAAGCTCTTCTAAGACAGTTCCTTCTGGGGTCTTTGGGTCAGCCTCCTGTGAGGGCTGATCCTCAACCTGAGGCAGGGGGGAAGGCTCAGCCTTACCCCTACTGCTCTTCCTCTTGGTTAGTGTCTGGGACATTCTTCCAGGATCCAGCACTAGTTCAGCTGGGCATTTATTGGCGTGTGACCTGGTCACAGCAAGGACATGTGAGGAAAGACCTAGCATTTCTACATGAGTCCTGTACTCCACATCTGACCACAGTGAGGATTCCAAATCATTGCCCAAAAGACAATCTACTGGGAGGTCTGAACTAACTACAACCCTTTTGAGGTCAGTTACCCCTCCCCAGGAGAAATTAACAACTGCCATACTGTGATTGGTAGTGACATTGCTAGCATTGGTCACTAGGTAGTCTGAACCTAGCATGATCTGGTCAGGGTCCACAATTGTTGGTGTCACCATAGTGACACTGGCACATGTGTCCCTGTAGGCCTGAGCCATCTTTCCATTGATTAAAGGCGTTTGTCTGTATTTGCCCAGAGTACTAGGACTTACAGTAGGGGTCATATCCATGTCCCCAGTACAAACAAGAACTGCCTGAGTAGGAATCCTGACTAAGTCAGAACCCACCTCTGTTCCCAGGGTTAACCCAACTATAGCCTTGGGAGGTACACTACCACTACTAACTGTACTGGGGTGCAGGTGTCTTAGGGACAGTAGTGGTAGGAGTTTGGCCTTTCTTGGTGCACTCACTAAACCAGTGAGTCTTACTTTTACAGTATTGGCACCATGGTTTCTTAGGACCATCATTTTTCTTCTTTTGGGAATTCTGGGACCCACCCTCCTTAGATTGTTGGGGCCCTGTTGAAGACTTCTGGTCATTTTGCTTATTCTCATTGTTACCCTTCTGGTCTGCTTTCTTCTGGCCACCACCCTGGTTCTGGTTCTGCTGCTTGACCCTTGTCCTGACCCACCTGTCTGCCTTCTTTCCCAATTCTTGGGGAGAGGTCAGATCTGAGTCAATCAAGTGCTGATGCAACAACTGGTTCTGACAATTATTTAAGATTTGCTCTCGCATAATTCGATTATACAATCCTGTGTAATCAGTAACTTTACTTCCCAGTAACCAGCCTTCCAAAGCCTTAGTGGCACAATCAACAAAGTCAGTCCAATCTTGAGCCTGAGTTTTCTGGGTGTCTTTGAACATTAACCTGTACTGTTCAGTGGTTAAGCCAAACCCATCAATCAGTGCATTTTTCAAGACTTGGTAATCATTAACATCCTCATCTCTAACAGTGAGGAGCTTATCTCCACCTTTACCTTCAAAGGAGAGCCATAATATAGCTGCCCACTGACTCTGGGGTACCTGCTGTACTTTGCAGGCTCTCTCCAAAGCAGTTATCCACTTGTGGATATCATCTCCTGTCTTATAAGAGGGCACTATTTTACTCAGGTTTCTAGTATCAAACCCCTTTCTCTATCCCTAGGGAAATTGCTGCCACCAGTGGGGACTATCCCACTCAACTGTTGCTCTCTAGCAAAGGCAGGCTTCTCCTTGGCAAGGGCAAGTTCTTTCCTTTGGATCCTCAGATTAGCCTCCCTCATCTTTGCTTCATGCTCTCTCCTCTGAGGTGAAGTCATTCTCCTCTGAGCAGATGCATGAGAGTGCACAGATCTATTGGAGTCCCTAGAAGGAGATCTATCTCTCCTAACCCCAAAGTTAGGCCTGCTAAGGGTCAGCACTGGGGGTCCCCCAGTTCCTTCCCTATGTAGGTCTAAGTTGGCCCTTGTAAGTCTGCTGACTAAAGGTTGCCCATTGTCTGCCTCATCCTCAGATACTTCTTCTTCTTCCCCACCATCTACATTCTCTGTTTCAGGGAGGTTAGAGTCTGGATCACCAGGAGCACCTTCTAAGGGGGGAATGCTCCCATCTGGATTAGAGGGGCTTGCAGTAGCAGCCCTTCTGGCATCATATGTCTCTAAGAGACCTAACAGAAAAGGAGTGGTAAGGTTAGAACCCTGTTTCGATTTCCTGGGGGTACACAATTGTCTCATCTCCTGGAAACTGAGAGCTGCATATCTGGAAAGGACCTGTGGAGGGTCACTAACCACTAGGGGAGTCTCTGAAGTCTCTACATGGGTAGAGATGCTTTCTAGTGAGGTGTAAGTGATGCACCTACCTACACTATGGGTTTTCCTACTGATCCCTTGCTAAGAGTTGTAGTCAGGGTGTGCTAGGCTCTTTCTACTACAACAGCTGGTTCAGTAGAACTCAGAGTATTTCTAAGCTTGTTATATGTACCTAGAGTACCTTATGTGATCTTTCAAATGATATTTCAAGATTATATGTGGTAAAAACAACAGCAAGCTCAAATCCCACCCGCTGCACACCAATGTGAGAAGTTGGCCTGATATATGATGCTTACTAGTTCTAGTGATCACCTTGTATCAGTCCAAACAACCCTTATGGTGATTGGTTGTAAGTCAACCTTATAGACCAGCTATCCTAATGGTAGCATGGACAAAGCAGTCTTAGGCTAAACTCTTTTGGCATGTGAAGCCAGCTGTTTTACCACAATATAACCTCTTGAATACCAGATGAAAGGACACCACACAGGTTGTTATGAAAATAAACACTATATTTATTAATAACAACACCTCTGAACTCTTTATGAGGTCAGAGGGCTAAGCACATGACAATCTCTTACGAAAAATACGACAAGTTGCACAAAATCACAATGGTGCCCTAGGGGCACGGCAAACCATATACTAAGTAAGTGGTATGCGAAAGTCGATAGAAGGAATGGAGCTGTCCAGAGGCTGGAGGTTCGCTAGGACTACGCTATCTTCACCTTAGGTAAGTAATAGGAGGCCCACGGGATGCGTGTGCAGAGTGTGAACTCACACGCGAGATGCGTAACAACGTCTACGGACAGTACAGTTCAAGTTAAAGGTGAGTACGGAAACTCCTGACTAGTTAGGACAAAAACGACTGTGGAACTGGACACTAGGACAGTTAAACTACCCTTGAGCACCGAAATGCTCTCGTTACCTCACCCACGGGCTGCGGGTGCATAGGTGTCAAAGTGTGTTGGGTTCTCGCGTTGAAGTCTATGGAGCCTGGAAGAAAAGATGCTGCAGGCGACCAGGAGGAAGATGTCCGGTGCGATCCAAGGGTGGATCAGTGAAGAAGAGGACCTGAAAGCAGAGGGGACAGTGTTCAAAGTCACTAGCCAGTGACCGGTGTGGAACCAGGAAGGAACCAGATGTTGTAGTCGCGATCAGGTGAAAAGTGGACGCTTGACTCTGCAGCCACGTGGACCAGGAGGTGTCTTCGACAACCAGGATGGAGGCACGAACTGTCCCACGCAGGCTCTCGCTGTCGGCGGTGTCGGATCCAGAATTGGAGTCAACAGGCCTTGGCAAAGGCAACCCACGCGGTGAGTGGAAAAGGCGTCTGGTGCGGACTAGGAGAGTCCGAGGTGCCCCTCTTTTGGAAGGGAGCAAGGGCCAATCTGGAGCAACCAGACCACCAGTGAAGATTTCAAGGTTCATCCTCTAGGAGGCCACTAGCCAGACAACGCATCGAGCAGCAAACAAGCAGAAGGGCCCAACGCAGATCTCGTGGAAGCTGGAGGGCTGATCTTCGGTGCAGGGGCTGCTCTGGGCTGGGGCTTCTCAAACCCCAAAGCATTTGGTCGAATTTACCTCGGGAGTTGTGCTGGAAGCGAAGTGCAGGTTCTTTCAAGATGGCCGGTCCCATGTGTCTCGTCGCACCCACGGGTCTCAGCTTTGCTGCAGATGTGAGTTGAGGTCGGAGAGGTCTGGGAATCTGGGTCTCGTTGGGCTCTGAAGTCTGGATCCTCGAGGGAAGACGACAAAGTGAAGCCGCTGGACGCTTGATGGTGCCTGCAGTTGCAGGGTGGACACTCCTTGCCCACAAGGGAGATTTCTTCAGTCTTCTGTGGAGCAGAACATCGAAGTCCAGAGTTTTTTCTTGTAGAGTAGTTCAGGATTAATCTAATTTGGAATGGGACCAGCTCCTACCTTTATTCTCCTAAAGGGGGCTGCACTACTGACTAGGTCCCTCCCCTGGGTGGGACCAGGAAGGGGGGTGGCTACACCCCCTATCCTTTGTCCGGTTTCACGCCAGAGCTGGGGCAGGGATGCCCCAGCAACTAGTTTGAACCGGTATATGCACAGGACACCTTGTGTGCCCCAGGCATGTCTCATTCCTTTCAGGCCTCCCTACCTCAATACACAAAATCCTGTCTGGGGTGGTGCTAGCACCTCCCAAGGCAGGAAACCCTTTGTCCAGGCCTCCCTCGCTGGAAGGACTCCCAGCAGCAGGAGGTCAGACTTGTGTCTGTAGTGGCAGCATCCATTTTGTGATGCTGAGGCTCGAGTTAACTTTAACCGGGGTTCACAGTTACATACATGTCGTGTCCCTCTAGAAGGGTGGAATGCTACCCCCGTCGCCAGAATTGGCGAGGGGGTAGTATTCCAATTCGTATGACACCTTACTCGACATGGTTTGATAATGTTATACCAGAGCTAGCATTTATCCGCGAGGATTACAATGCACTTAAGAGTATATGGTATAGCGTTATCATGGAACAAGCTGCAGATGGGCTCAGCTCATACCAGAGCACCATCTCACATAATTCCAAGCACTCTGCCTTCAGGATTGATAAGGCCTGCCATAGGAGTGACTGATAGGAATATATGTGTCCATTTTAGGGTTAGATATAGGTATACTATATCTACAGCAAAGGATGATTACACCACCTTGCCCCAGCTGTCGTGCAGCCAGTTGTGTCAGTTTTAGATGGCCAGTCAGGGATGGCATAATACATGCTTCAGCCCCTGGTAGGCCCTGGGTACACCTATGCCCTGGATACCTAAGGTACACTGTACAGGGACTGATAAGGTGGCCCAGTACCAATTGGCAAATGCACCTAAAGTACACGGTTGTCAATTTAGAGAGAGAACAGCTAGGCTGTGGGTCTGATTAGCAGGCCCACAGCCAGGGAAAGTCGTAAACCAGTGAAGCAAAAAGCAAAAATCTGGGGTGACCAAAGGATTGCAGACCCCACTCTCCTACAGGTACCACTGTCCAAATAGGGACCCTTGCTTCTAGTCAGGGTAAGAAGGATACACTCTTTAGATAATCCCTGCTCACCCCTTGATAGCTTGGCACGAGCAGACAGGCTTATCAAAGGCAATGTGTAAAGTATTTGTACCAACACTCACAGTAACACAGTGAAAACACCACAAACTGACTCAACAACAGTTTATAAAAATAAAGGTATTTAATCTAAACTATACAAGACCAAAACTAAAAAATTCCAACATACACAGTTCAAGATTATGGTTTCAAAAGACTTCTTAACCACATCCCTGCTAGAGATTTTCCCCTGCTTGCTGTGCTGGACAGCAATAAAAACAGGTGTGGTCATGATGAGCTCAGCTCGTCATGAGCACAGGAGCACTGTACTGCATGACGAGCTGAGCTCGTCATGAGCATGGAAGGGGTTAATATTGTGTTACAATAATCCACAGTTGCGTGAAAATAGTTCACAGTTGCTTCACGTTTAGCCAAGAGTACCTTTAGTTGCGGTAAAGTTCCAAAACAGAAGCTGGTGGGGTGGAAAACAAGCAATGTGTTACTCCTGAGACCCTGGGGAGGTGATTTGACAGCCCCGCTGGACGCAGCGGGCGTGTTGCGAAAAATCCGGTCTGTATTGGGAGGGAGGCAATACCTTGTATGGATTCCGGTGCGCAGGTTCCGTAGGGAGCGGCTTGCAAAGGCACGATGCGACGATCTTCGGGATGGCGACGATCTCAGGTGCAGCGGCGATACGCAGCGCAGCGTCGATCTTCTCCTCTCGCGGCCCCTCGATGCAATGGCTCTGCGATGATACTTGCAGCAACGTGATGCAGTCCACAAGAAAGCGGTGCATTGATCTCACCCAGCGATGACTGGCTCTGCGACGATAATCGCAGCGATGGTAATTTTCCCGCGATGCGTTACGCAAGCGAAGGATGCGTCGGTTCTTGCAGCGGCAACAGGTGCTGCGACGATCTCGATCTTCGCGGCAACGGGAATTTCCTAGCACTGACGGGGATGCACTCCGCAAGCGAGCGATGCGTGAAAATTTGCAGATAGTCTTAGTGTCTTGTTCTCCAGCTTTCCAAACAGCAGGCCACAACTTCCAGATGCCCCTCAGTCGAATTCAGCACTCAGGAAGGGCAAAACTCTCTCAGCAGAGTTCAGGTAAAGCTGGGGGTGAAGTCCTTTTGTTCCTTGGTCTTCTTAACAGGAGGCCAGCTCACAACAGGCCATTGGAGATCTCTTCAAGTAAGGGGACAAAGCAACAACAAATTCAATCCCCTCTCCTTGGCAGCAAAGCAACTGCAGGTCAGTCCAGCAAAGCAACAGAAGGACAGTCTTCCTTCTTCAGTCTTCCAGCTTTCTCCTTAGCAGAGGTGCCTTCTTGATTCCAGGATGATCTAATTTTCTGTAGTTTGGGGTCCTGTACTTATACCCCTAAAGGTCTTTGTTCCCTCTGTGCAGGAGGGCTCTGAGACCAGTCCAAACCAGTTCTGGAGCACTCTGTTTACCTGACTACTTCTTTCCTTTCACAGTGCAGAGCAGAAACATCAGACGCCCCACAGGAGGTGGAGCCAGCATTGTGGAGGGAAAGTACAGCCCTGGAGCACTTTGTTGACATCATTCCTTCTCTCCTTCTCCAAAGATATATTAGACACACCACAGGGGGTGGAGCCAGCACTGTGGGGGACAGGCACAGACCTATTCAGGCACCAGGTGCAACTCCTCCCACCCATCTAGATACATATCTCTCTATTCACCACTGGGCGAACTCATTCTGTTTCCTGGAATCCCCAGTCCTGTTACTCACAAACCAGACACAGAAAGGTCAGACAAGAAAACTGCCACTTTCTAAAAGTGATGTTCTCAAACACAGGCTTTAAAAAACACCTTTCCTAAAACATGTGTTATTAAATTCTGAGTTTAGAGATACCAGACTTGTATGTCCTATCTTGCTCCTATGGGAAGATATGCAGGTAACCACAGTAGCCAGCATTCCACATGATAGCCTATGGGCAAGATAGCCTTACAATAGTGAACAACGAAAATGGCTGTAATTCACTACCAGAGCATGTCACCTGCACTAGTACATATCTACCTTTCACATACACTGCACCCTGCCCAAGGGGGTACCTTGGGCGTTCCATAGGGGTGACAGGTGTGCACAGAAAGGGAAGGGTTAGGCCTGGTCAGTGGGGACACTGACCAGGAGGACATGGCAGTTCCCAGACTGCACACAGGCACTGCAGTGGTAGGCCTAAGACACCATTTAAGGGCTACTCATGTGTGTGGCACAATCAGCACTGCAGGCCCACTAGTAGCATTTGTATCACCAGCCCAGGCACACTCAGTGCACTTTACTAGGGACTTCTTGGTGATACAAATATAGCAATCATGGATAACCAATTACAATAACAATTTACCCAGAGAGCATATGCACTTTAGCACTGATCACCAGTGGTAAAGTGCCCAGAGTCCTATTGCCATCAACCACAGGTCAGGAAAAATAAGGGAGGAAGTAGCACAAAGTTTGGGGATAACTCTTCAAAAAGGGCTATTTCCAACATTAACACATAATGAGCGGTGCGCGCCAGCCTCCAGCCACATGGCACCTCACGTAGCAAGCGAATAAACAATGCTCCAGTCTCTAGTCTAGCTTCCGTCAGCTTTTCCCAGTCTGAAAGTCTCTGCAGCGGCCCTCCAGAGCGCAAAAGTCACTTTGCATCAGTTTGATAACAGACTCAACTTAGTTCCTGCCCCCTCCCCGTAGATAGAATATCGATCTTGACAGTCTCCAGCTCCTAACCAGTCGCTTGCTTCTTCGAACGAGTTGAAAAAGAGGGTCTTACCCTCCATGATAATTTTCAACTTGGCTGGAAATAACAGCACATACTTGATGTTTTGATTTTGCAGGGCCCTCTTTACCACATCAAAGGTGCGCTGTTGACACTGTACTTGGAGCATGAAGTCAGGAAAGAATCGTATTGTGGCATTTTCACATTGCAGATCCCGATGTTGGCATGCCGCTTGTAGGATTATGTCTCTATTCCTATTCATATAGTTGCGCAATCTCTATTATCATACAGGGGCCCCCGGTCGAGGCCTTGGTCCCAAGGCGCGGTGTGACCTTTCAACATAGAGACATTTTGATAGACGCTTTGACTTCAGTTTATTTAAGATCAAGTCCTCTAAAAAGAGGTCCACCAATGGTCCCTCCATACCTTCAGGCACCCCCACCACTCGAATGTTGTTGTGACGAGATCTGCCCTGCTGGTCATCTAGTCGGGCCTGGATGCCTGTCTGGTTCTTGGTCAATTTCAAGACTTGCTCTTCCAGGCGTTTAGTCTTGGATTGTAGTCCGTCAATGCTGGATTCCGCTGAAGTCATCTTGTCCACCATCTTCCTGAAGTCTGTTCTGAGCAGGTTGACCTCCTCAGTGACCGAGTCCAACTTCAGTTCCAAGGTCCCCTGTAACTCCATTATCACCCACATTATATCCTTCAATGAGGGGTCCGGGGCCTGGTTTTCCCCTTAATGAATCAGCCTTCCCATTGTTGCGCCCTCTTCACAACCCATACTGAAGGTGTATTTGTGGATTTTGTTTGTTTGGCGAACTCCTACTCCTTTTGTGCGCCCCATCTGACAGCCCTGTGTTGTTTTCAATGAACCGGCTTCTACCCTGGTCCCTGTGAGCTGAGTTGGAATCGCCGGCTGTGACCAGGTGGTCACGTCTGTTTCACTTCGGACCTTAGGGGCAAAGCTCTTCAATGGTGTCTCTCAGAGAAACTAGAAATGCTACTCCTCTATGCCACCCTTACATCGCACCCACCCCAGCCGGGGCACCTCAGGATCACCCAGTATTATGGCCAGCTCGGGCAGGCCTAGCTTTCCTCTGTCTGGGCCCACCACCGTCCCTCGGTGGCTGTTGCCTTTTCAATGTCTGGTGTAGGCTCCAGTTTCCTCCACGTGCCCCTGGTGCAGCTTTCGGGCCTCTCAGTACCCACAAGGGCCCAAGGGAGTCACCATCACGTGCCCCAAGGCTCACCGGTTGGGCAGGCACCTCTTTAATTATGTTCCTTGTGCCCTCTGGGGCCAAAGTCCCGGAGTCACCGTTCTCAGCACCTCTACTCCAAACCGGATCAGACCTCGTCCCTCGGGCGGTGCCTGCTTCCACTGCCCCCGCGGCTGCCACTGGCTTGATTAATATCAGAGGAGGGGGGAAGTTAAAAGGAGCCGGCACCCCGGTTCCAGCTGCGCCGGCTATACATATGTCGCCAGCTCCCTTCTTCCAACCGTGACGGGTCTCTCTCGGAGCCTCACTGTGTCTGCCGTGTTCAAAGTCCGTTAGGCTGCGCCTCTCCACCGGCGCGCGTTGCTCGTCCTGCCGCTGGAGATAACAGGCGGGGGCCCCTCCCACTGTCACTCCACACTTAAAATGGTTATTTGGCTGCAGTTACTGTTCCAGGTTGCAGCAAACGCTCCCGCCCGCAAGCCAGGACTCCGCAGGTATCAGGCCCGACAGGGCAGTGCCATTTTGTCAGCTGTAGCTCCCACAGCTGCTGACTGTATACTCGGTCTGTTGCCCTGCGTCCGTCTCACAGCTCGTCAGAGAGTGCCTCGCTTGCATAGGGACCTCTCCTCCCTCAAGAGCGCACTCAAAATTGCAGGTTTATGGCAGATATTATGGGGCTTTCACTAGGTGACTAGTGCAGCTCTTTCAGATTGCGCCCATCTTAGCCGAATGCTGGTCATACCCCCCACTAGGCAGCTTCAACAACTTTTGCAGCACACTTCTGCCTTTGGACAATGTTTTTCAAAATCTTCCCTTTGTTGCACACAAATGAGTTTTTTGATTTAATGTGCCTCTCCGGGCTTTCCCGGACAAAGTTGTGCAGACTGTCCACGAGCCCCAACCCTCAAGTCTTTACAAGTTCCCTTTCTGGCTGACACTGTTCTCCACTACATCTAGCACTAGCTTGGGAGAAACAGTGTATTAAAATGCTCCCGGGCCTCTGTCCCTCCTTGGGAATGGAGATGTGTGGAACACAGTAATGCTCAAATGTCTTTTGTTATGAGGCACTGGCTGCCCTTGGGGACCAGTTACATTTCCAAGGGCTCTCATTTTTTCCTTTTTGGTCTCGTATTATCCCCAGGGATTTGGAGGAGCCCAGGGAAAATAACATGAATGTGGGAGAATACCCCATATGTCTTACTTTTTCCAATCTTTTCCACAGGCCTTGTTCCTATCTGAAGGGGTTTTTAAATTGTTGAGGAGGGCACCACATGACCCAGCTGAACTCAGTTCCTCAGGTCTGAACTTTCCTCCCTGGTTTCTCTCCCTTGTTGTGCCCCTTTTGTGGCGGAGGTGGGGCTTTGCTCCTCCTGGTGCACCATGCAATGCAAAATGTAATTTAAAAATGTACAAAGCCCACAAATCCTGATTTGCAGGGCTTTGTGAAAAGAAAATCAGTGCAAGACAGCGCATAGTGAATTTTCACATTACTTTCCATGAGGTCGACGTTACATGGATTGTTAATGGCCATTAGTGTGCATCCATCTATGCATTTTGATGCAGCCCATTTTTACAAAGACTTGTATTTATGGGCTTGTGACAATATGGATCGAGGTATTTCCTCTTTGCAAGGGTGCTGTATTCTGCAGTACAAAACACTCTTGCTTTGCTCTGTACCTATCTTGCACATTTCTGTATCCCTCTTGTCTCTTTCTGTACCCCTCTTGCCTCTTTGAGCGCCTCTGTTACTTCTTTCTGTACTTCTCTTCCTTCTTTCTGTACCTCTATTGCTTCTCTCCGCACCTCACTTGCCTATTTCAGCACCACTATTGGGTCTTTCCACAGTGATCTTGCTGTTTTCTGCACCTCACTTGCCTCTTTCTGCACTTCTCTTGCTACTTTCTATACCTCTGATGCTTCTTTCAGCAGTTCTCTTGCCTCTTTTGACACTTTCCTTCCTTCTTTCCGCACCCCTCCTGCCTCCTTCTGTACCTCTCTTGCCACTTTGTGTACCCCTCCTACATTTTTCTGAACCCCTCTTGCCTCTTTTTGCACCTCTGTTGGTTCTTTATGCACTGCTCTTGCTTCTTTCTATACCACTTTTGCTTCTTTCAGCAATTCTCTTGCCTCTTTTTGCTCAGCTTGCCTGTTTCTGCACCTCTCTTGCATCTTTTGGCACTTCTTTTAATTCTTTCTGCATCCCTCTTGCCTCTTTCCGCACCCCTCTTCCCTATTTGTGCAGTTCTCTTGCCTCTTTTTATACCGCTCTACCCTCTTTCTGCACCACTCTTGCCTGTTTCTGTACCTCTGTTGCTTCTTTCTCCATTTCTTTTGCCTCTTTCTGGACCCTTTGTGCCTCTTTCAGTACCTCTGCTGCTTCTTTCTGTACTTCTCTTCCTTCTTTCTGTTCCCCTTGTACCTCTTTTAGCATCTCTGATGCTTCTTTCTGCACTCCCCTTCCTTCTTTATGCACCTCTTATGTCTCCTTCTGTACCCCTCCTCCCTTTTCTGTATCACTCTTGCCTTTTTGTGCACCTCTCCTATATTTTTGGCACCCCTCTTGCTTCTTTTTGCACCTATGTTGGTTCTTTCTGCACTGTTGTCACTTCATTCTGCACTTCTTTTGCTTCTTTCTACACCTCTGTTGCTTCTGTCAGCAAATCTCTTGCCTCTTTCTACACTTCTCTTTCTTCTTTCTGCACCCCTCCTGCCTCTTTCTGTACCTCCCTTGCCTCTTCGTGCACCTCTCCTAACTCTTTCTGCACCCATCTTGCCTCTTTTTGCACCTCTGTTGGTTCATTCTGTACTGCTCTTGCTTCTTTCTGGACCTCACTTTCCTATTTCTGCCCCACTCTTGGCTGTTTTTGCATCCCTGTTCGCTCTTTCTGCACCTTTCCTGTCTGTTTCAGCACCTCTCTTCCCTCTTTCTGTACCTCTGTTGTTTCTTGCTGCACTTTTATTGCCTATTTCTGCACCCTTCGAGCCTCTTCAGCACCTCTATTGCTTCTTTCTGCATGTCTCTTCCTTTTTTGCACCTCTCGTGCCTCTTTCTGTATCTCTCTTGCCTCTTGTGTACATCTTCTACCTCTTTCTGCACCCCTCTTGCCTCTTTTTGCACCTCTGTTAGTTCTTTCTGCACTGCTCTTGCTTCTTTCAGTACCTCTTTTGCCAATGTATGTATCCCTCTTATCCTTCTCTGAACCCTCTTCCCTATTTCTAAACCTCTCTTGCTTCTTTCTGCACTTCTCTTGCTTCTTTCTGCACTTCTCTTGCTTCTTCCTGCACTTCTCTTGCTTCATGTTGCAATGCTCTTGCTTCTTTCTATACCTCTTGCAAATTTCTGTATCCCTCTTGCTGCTTTCTACACCCCTCTCGCCTCTTTCTGCACCACAACTTTCTCTTTCTGTACCTCTCCTGCCTCGTTCTGCAACCCTGTTCCCTCTTTTTGCACCTTCCCTGTCTGTTTCTGCACCTCTCTTGCCTCTTTATGTACATCTGTTGCTTCTGTCTGCATCTCTCTTCTTTTTTCTGCACCCCTGCTGCCTCTTTCTGTATCTCTCTTGCCTCTTTGTGCACCTCTCCTACCCTTTTCTGCACCCTTCTTCCACTTTTTGCACCTCTGTTGGCTCTTTTTGTACCCCTGTTTTCTCTTTCTGCACCTTTCTATCTGTTTCTGCACCTCGTGTGGATCTTAGTGTACCTCTGTTGCTTCTTTCTGCACTTTTATTGCCTCTTTCTAACCCTTCGAGCCTCTTTCAGCACCTTTGTTGGTTCATTCAATCAATCAATCAATCATACCATTTGTATAGCGCACTACTCACCCGGGAGGGTCTCAAGGCGCTTGGGGGAAGGGGTATGCTACTGCTCGAACAGCCAGGTCTTGAGTTGTTTCCTGAAGGCGAGATGGTCCTGGGTCAGCCGAAGGTGGATGGGGAGGGAGTTCCATGTCTTGGCAGCCAGGTAAGAAAACGATCTTCCTCCGGCGGTGGCTCTTCGGATGCGTGGTACGGCTGCGAGGGCGAGGCTGGTGGACTGTAGCTGGCGGGTGGGCGTGTAGAAGGTCAGGCGGTCGTTGAGGTACTTGGGGCCCAGGTCTTGGAGAGACTTGTGTGCGTGGGTGAGGTGCCGGAACGTGATCCTCTTGTTGACGGGGAGCCAGTGCAGGTTCCTCAGGTGGCTGGAGATGTGGCTGCGTCGGGGGACATCCAGGATGAGTCGGGAGGAGGCGTTCTGGATGCGCTGGAGTCTTTTCTGTAGCTTGGCTGTGGTTCCGGTGTAGAGGGCGTTTCCGTAGTCCAGTCGGCTGGTGACGAGTGCCTGGGTGACAGTCTTCCTGGTCTCTGTCGGGATCCAGCGGAAGATCTTGCGAAGCATACGGAGGGTGTTGAAGCACGATGAAGAGACGGCGTTGACTTGTCTGGTCATCGAGAGGGAGGAGTCCAGGATGAAGCCCAGGTTGCGTGCGTGGTCGGTTGGCTTGGGTGCGGTGCCCAGGGCTGGGGGCCACCAGGAGTCATCCCAGGTGGAGGGCGAAGATCCCAGGATGAGGACTTCCGTCTTGTCCGAGTTCAGTTTCAGGCGGCTGTCCTTCATCCACTCGGCGATGTCTTTCATCCCTTCGTGTAGGCAGGTTCTGGTGGCGTCGGGGTCTCTGGTGAGGGAGAGGATCAGCTGGGTGTCATCGGCGTAAGAGATGATGTTGAGGTTGTGCTGGCGTGCGATGGCTGCAAGAGGTCTCATGTAGACGTTGAAGAGGGTGGGGCTGAGTGAAGATCCTTGCGGGACGCCGCAGATGACTTCGGTGGCCTCGGAGCGAAACGTGGGGAGGCGGACTCTTTGTGTTCTTCCGGCGAGGAACGAGATGATCCACTCCAGTGCCTTCTCTTGGATACCGATGTTGCTGAGGCGCTGGACTAGGGTGCGGTGGCAGACAGTGTCGAACGCAGTGGAGAGGTCCAGGAAGATGAGGGCCACTGTTTCCCCCTTGTCGAGCAGGGTCCGGATGTCGTCGGTGGCTGCGATGAGGGCGGTCTCGGTGCTGTGGTTGGCTCTGAAGCCGGACTGCGAGGGGTCGAGGGATCCGTTCGTCTCGAGGAAGGCGGTCAGCTGTCTGTTGACGATCTTCTCGATGACTTTAGCAGGAAAAGGGAGGAGCGAGATGGGGCGGAAGTTTTTGAGGTCGGTGGGGTCCGCTGTAGGTTTCTTCAGGAGGGTGCTGAGCTCGGCGTGCTTCCAGCTCTCCGGGAAGGTGGCGGTGTTGAAGGAGGTGTTGATGATGTTCCGGAGTTGGGGTGCGATGGTGGAGTCGGCCTTGTTGAAGACGTGGTGTGGGCAGGGGTCGGTCGGTGATCCGGAGTGGATGGTGTTCATCGTGCGGGTTGTGTCTTCGGTGGTCACCGTGGTCCAGGTGCGAAGGGTGGCGGTGGGGGGCGTGGGATCGACGGTTGGGTGCGTGGGTGGTGCGCCGAAGCTGTTGTGGATGTCGGCGATCTTGCGGTGGAAGAACGAGGCGAGGGAGTCGCAGAGGTCTTGTGACGGAGTGATGTCGTTGGTGCCGGTGCTGGGGTTGGAGAACTCCTTGACGATGGTGAAGAGTTCCTTGCTGTCGTGGGTGTTGTTGTCCAGTCGTTCCTTCAGGGATTTCTTCTTGGTGGTGCGGATGAGCTGGTGGTGCTTGCGGGTAGCGTGTTTGAGGGCGGTCATGTTGTCGGTGGTCCGGTCGAGGAGCCAGGCTTTCTCGAGGGTGCGGCAGGTCTTCTTGAAGTCCTTGAGTTCGTCGGTGAACCAGGATGCCTTCTTGCTTCTGGGTCTGCTGGGAGGGTTCTTTAGTGGCGCGAGGTCATCGGCGTAGGCGGTCAGCCACTGTGTGAAGTTGCGGGCTGCTTCGTTGGGGTCCGTTGTGTTGGCGGGTGGGCTCTGGCTGAGGGAGGTGGTGAGCTGGTCCGCGGTGATCTTGCTCCAATTCCTGTAAGGTACCTGTTGTGGGTGGTGGTGGCTCGTGGTTCTTTTGAAGCTGAAGTGGACGCAGCTGTGGTCGGTCCAGTGGAGTCCGGTGGCGTGGCTGAAGGTGATGTACTTGCTGGAAGAGAAGACGGGATCAAGCGTGTTGCCGGCGTAGTGGGTGGGGGTGTTGACCAGTTGCTTGAGTCCGAGGTTGGCGAGGTTTTCCAGCAGGGCGGTGGTGTTGCGGTCCTTGTTGTTCTCCAGGTGGAAGTTGAGGTCCCCTAGGAGGATGTAGTCAGCGGAGGGGAGGGCGTTTGGGCTGATGAAGTCTGTGATGTCTTCGCTGAATTGTGTGCGTAGTCCCGGGGGTCTGTAGACGAGGGTGCCTCTGAGGGTCGTCTTTGGGTCGGTGTGAATCTGGAAGTGGAGATGTTCGGCTGCGGCGAAGGAGTCGTTGGCGTCGGTCGTGATGCGGATGGTGTTCTTGTGGACGATGGCGATGCCTCCTCCGGTCTGCTCTTGCTAATTTCTGCATCTCACTTGGCTCTTTCTGCACTTCTCTTGCTTCTTTCTGCACTCTCTTGCTTCATTTTGCAATGTTCTTGCTTCTTTTTGTACCTCTTGCAAATTTCTGTATCCCTCTTGCCACTTTCTGTACCCCTCTCACCTCTTTCTGCACCACACCTTTCTCTTTCTGTACCTCTCCTGCCTCTTTCTGCAACCCTGTTCCCTCTTTTTGCACCTTCCCTGCTTGTTTCTACACTTCTCTTGCCTCTTTCTGTACATCTGTTGCTTCTTTCTGCATCTCTCTTCTTTTTCTGCACCCCTGCTGCCTCTTTCTGTATCTCTCTTGCCTCTTTGTGCACCTCTCCTACCCTTTTCTGCACCCCTCTTCCTCTTTTTGCACCTCTGTTGGGGCTTTTTGTATCCCTGTTCCCTCGTTCTGTACCTTTCTGTCTGTTTCTGCACCTCACGTGCCTCTTACTGTACCTCTGTTGCTTCTTTCTGCACTTTTATTGCCTCTTTCTAACCCTTCAAGCCTCTTTCAGCACCTTTGTTGGTTCATTCTGTACTGCTCTTGCTACTTTATGTACCTCGCTTGCCTCTTTCTGCACTTCTCTTGCTTCTTTCTGCACCTCTCTTGCCTCTTTCTGTACCTCTGTTCCTCTGTCTGTGCTTTTCTTTCCTCTTGCTGTACCCTTTGAGCCTCCTTCAGCACCTCTGTTGCTTCTTCCTGCACTTCTCCACCTTTTTTTTGCACCCTTCCTGCCTTTTTCTGTACCTCTCTTGCCTCTTTGTGTACCTCTCCTACCTCTTTCTGCACCCCTCTTGCCTCTTTTTGTACCTCTGTTAGTTTTTTCTGTACTGCTATTGCTTTCTGGAAATTTCTGTATAAATCTTGCCCCTTTCTACACCCTTTTCCCTATTTCTCCACCTCTCTTGATCTTTTCTACACTTCTGAAGTGTGGCTCACTGGTTAGAGGAGGCAGATCCTGAAGCAGAGGTCAGACCCGGGACCAGGGTTCAATTCCCGACGCGGCAGGGTCTTGAGCCCAAATATCCACGGACTCGATAATTCTCGTTTCGGTGCCTACTCGAATCATGGGTTCACACTCTGCAGCTCTGGGCATTAGCCTGCTTAATCTCCACTACGGCCCCCCTGCGGCGGGATGCCTGGCTTTCACCTTGGGGGAAGCCAGGACGGGTTCCCAAGGCAAGCGCCGAGATGCCTACGGGTAATCGAGCGCTATATAAGAACTAATAATAATAATAATAATAATAACTTCTCTTACTTCTTTCTGCACTGCTCTTGCTTCTTTCTGTGCCTCTCTTGAAAATGTCTGTATCCCTCTTGCTTCTTTCTGCACCCCTGTTCCCTCTTTCCATACCTTTCTTGCCTGTTTCTGTACCTCTCATGCCTTTTTCGGCACCTTTGACTCGGAGGTAGCTTTAATGCCTCTGCCCTATTATGTACTAGGGCCTTCGAGGGTAGGCCAGGCCAATCACAGTGGTACACTAATCCATACTGTACCCTAGCGTATGTAGGTAATTTCACTGTATTCTAAGTGTCTTTCAGGATATCACTGGCTCCGGGCCTGTTTAGTCAGAGTCAGTCACCACCAGTACCAGTCAGCAAAAAGTTGGGGGCACAGGAAGCACCAGGGCCTCTTTCTCCTCCTCTGTTGGTTCTTTCTACATATCTCTTGCTGCACCTTTCTAAGTCTTTCTGGACTTCTGTTGCCTCTTTCTGCATTCTCTTACTTCTTTCTGGGCTTTTCTTCCTCTTTCTGCACATGTCCTACCTCTGTAGGAACAGTTGGAAATTAGCATTTAAAAAACCTTAGAAATTCACTGAAAAAAACATAGGTTTCAGGGAAGTTATAGTTATAAATTAGTATTTAAAATACCTTTGAAATTCGCTGAAACAACCATAGGTTTCAAGACTATTATAGTTAGAAATTTGCATTTAAGAAACCTTTGAAATTCACTGAACAAATGTAGGTTTCTGGGACGTTATAGTTAGAAATTCGCATTTAAAAAACCATAGAAATTCACTGAAAAAACCACAGGTTTCAGTGATGTTATAGTTAGTTGGGCATTCGACCATTATATTTAGTTAGGCTAACTATAAATCGCGCCCACGCAATGCACTACTGATGATGTCACATATTACATTATTTGTGACATGGTCATTAACATCACTGATGACATCACTGATGACCTCTCAAATGAAATCACTGGTTACATCACTGATGTATAGGTGAGTAAATGTGAGTGTGATTGATTCTTTGCATGTCTGTTTAGGTGTGTGAGTAACTCCATGGATGAGTGGCGGTGCGGGAGTGTCTGTATAGGTGTATGAGTGCAGATGATAGTATTGTATTGATGAGTGACTGCATGTATGAGTGATTGTATGGGTGAATGAGTGGTTGTGTGTGTAGACCTATGAATCAGTGACTGCGTATGTAGTAACTGGTATTGGTTTGCCGATGGTTTAGAAAATGGTAGTCTGCATTTTACAGTGGGTGTATCAAAGGTAATATTAGAGTGTGAGGAGGTGCATCAGATTTTCATGTGGATGATGTCATCAGTGATGTCATTTGAGATATCATCAGTGATATCATCAGTGATGTCAGTGACCAAGTCATGAATAATGTAATATGTGATGTTATCAGCAGTGCATTAAGGGGGCGCAAGTTATAGTTAGCTGAAATAACTATAACGGATGAATTTCTATGATTTTGTACGAGTGAAATGTCCAACTAACTACAACGTCCCTGAAACCTATGGTTTTTTCAGTGAATTTCTAAGGTTTTTTAAACGCTAATTTATAACTATAAAGTGCCTGAACCCTATGGCTTTTTCAATGAATTTAAAAGGTTTTTAAATGCTAAATTCTAACCATAAAGTCCCTGATGACATTCTAACTATAAAGACCCAAATGACATACAGGTTAAATATGTTTTATATTTTTATATTTATATGCCAAGGTGTATTGAAGAATGAGGTAGTGTATGAGTATCTGAATGGATGATTTAATAGGTGCGTGACTGACTGTATAAGTGAGTGAGTAAATTTCAAAGGTTTTTTAATGCTAATGACTAACTATAATGTCCCTGAAGCCTCTGTTTCAGGGTTCTATCTAGTGCCTCTGCGTGATGTCCTGGACTGGCAGCGCTGGTATTACAGAGAACAGACTTTGTAAAAGATAGCGCGGGGGAAGGGTGGGGGTTAGGAAGAAATTCAGTGCCCACCCTATGCAGCCCCACTCAAAAGCCCTATGGGTCAGCACAATCCCTGATGTTGCCAACCGCCTCCCCCCTTCCTGGGGTCACAAGCTCCATAGTCTAGTCCCAGGTGGTGCCAGTCCCCACACTGGTCCCGTCAGCAGGGCCCCAGGTGCCTCCTCCATGCTGCTATACCCAACCTACAACTGCCAACTGTATGCTCAGTGAACACAGTGCAGCAACGTGTACCCACCCTGGTGCTACAGCAAGCCATTCAAACAATATATAGGAGCTAAGAGGGAATACAGAAAGGGTCGCCCTCCACTCACAGTCTACAATGCAAATTAAGACCCAATCCACTGGCGTACGCCTATATCAGTGACACAAGGGGGGTTCAGAAATCCTACTCCCCACTATTCTCTTATCCACTTTATAAGGAGAAAACGCACTGTCCTCCGCCAACGTTAAAACACCTGTTCTCCCGGGCAACACTACAGAACAACCACTCAAAGTGCACCAGACTATAATTGGTCACACAAGTCCACACCCGACATTGGACCCTGCTCTTAATAGAGCAAAAAATTGTGAGAGAAGCAAGTGACCCCTCACGGAAACACCACTATCGGGGTAACTGGTATGCAATTTCCAGACAAGCCCCTGTCTCATCATCGGTAGTCACTTGCTTCTCAAAGAAAAATAAGCGGAAAGAAAAAAGGTGTCCAAAACAAACAACATATAAAGTGACAAATAGTGAAGTGCAGAACTATCTGCTAGTGACAAACACACACAAAGATAACTGAGTGCCTAAAAACACACACAGAGCACACCAGTCCCTTAACCAATTTTATTCATAGGGCGGTGATCGTGTGCTATTAAATATTAAAAAGGCTGGTAGCTAATCATGCCTACCATTACCTACTGCCAGTGCCGACATGTTTCACTGCTATGTTGCGTTAAGCAGTTTCATCAGGGCTGCACTCAAATGCTGCCACTTCACTTTTTTGGACACTAGTTCTGTAACGTGCTGCCAAGAGAGAACAGGTAAGGAGATATCATTAAAAACATGCAGGCCTCTGGGAGGAAAAGAACGTACGCGGGCTACAGCAAGCCACCCTTGGGCAGTTTCTGTCCTGAATTCAGCTGCACCTGCCCTGGTTCTGCCGCGTTGTTGCCGCCATCTCTCTCTGGTTCAGCTGGCTTCTTTCTGGCACGGCTGTACCCACTCTGCTATTATGCAGTCACTTTTCCTCCTTGAAAGCCCTTCTCCATGCTGCAGGTGTTCATACCCAGCTGCCGGTGCCCCTGACCCCGGTGAAGCTGACCTTCACCCTCTGCAGGTGCCCCTCTCCTGTTTCCTGGTGCAGCTGCCCTTCAAACCCCCCCTCCCACCCCTTCCCTGCTGCAGGTGTCCCCCTCCCTGCTGCAGCCGCCATTGTCAATCTCCGTTGGTGAAGGAGCCTGACAAATGTTTCCTGCGTCCCTCTTCCTGGTGCAACAGCCCCTCTCCCAGGTGCATCACCCTAATCCTCGCTACCCCTCTGCATCTCCTGAGCCCTGGTGCAGAAAGCTCACTCTGTGTGGGGGTCTCCGTCTCCCAGTACATATCTCATTCTCCCTGGTGGATACTAGGTCACTAACTTGGTAACTTGGGTTCAGCAGCCCCTACACCTGGCCCAGGCCTCTCTCTCTCCAGTGCAGTTAGCCCTGCCCCTGGGGAATGTGCCAACTCTCCCTGTACCCTTGCCCCATGCTGCTGACCGTCTTGCTAGTGAATGTCTTTCAATCTTTGAATGCAGATGTCCCTCAGCTGCATGCGGCAGTCTCTCCCTCTCTCACCCTCTCACTCCCTCTCTTGTGCAGGCCTCCCTTTCTCTAGTGCAGCTCTCCTCTTCCAGGTGGTTTCCCGATGAACAGGCCCCTCTCTCTAGTGCAGCATCACGTACTATGGTGCAGGTCTTCCTCTCCGAGTCAAGCACCCCCCTACTGTGTATGGGTCCTTCTTCCCTTCTTCAGCACCCCATCCCCGGAGCATTAGTCTCTCTTCCATGTCTAGTCAAAGTCAAAGTCAAAGTAAAAAAATACTTTATTCGATTAATTTAAAATCATAAAAGTATACTACACATACAAATATACACATATCATCACTTCAAATCATTATAGAGCAGTTGCTGGGGAGTAATTATTTAAAAACATGTAAAAAACTAAAAATTGTTAAAAAGCATCACTTTTACATAACATCTCATATTAAAAGAAGTAAACTATAAATTTCATCTTACAGGGTTACTTAATTCCTTATAATCCAAATAGACTACTCATGGAGAATAAGATTATGCTAAACTTGTGTATATTCCATCATTGGGGTTCTCATCAGTCTATTCTGTTACCAAAAAATGTGCAACTCCAAACATCACTATAGGGGACACCATAAGTTGTAAGAACATCAAAGCAGGTTTCACCTGCTTAAATCCCTTGTCCCTCAATAGTGGAATAATATATTTCTTTCTGCCCTCTGCAAAAAAAGGGCAAAAAAATACTAAATGTATCAAGTCTTGATCCGAGAAGCTGTCACATTTGCATGGATCATTTTCCCTTGATTTACACCATTTCGTATATTCACCCAGTAAGAAATGCACCTGATTAAAGCGAAATTTCGTTAAAAGCCATCGGTGGTAAGATCTATTCACGACTGTCAGGTAGGGTTGTATTGCCATAGTGGATACCAATGAATAATGTGCCCTTACTGTTGATTTCTCAATTTCCTGGGCTTCACGGTGAAGGTTTCTACTATCCATGAAGTGAACTTTTACCCAGGAGATGTCATCTTTACTCAGACTTTCTGGGTTATGATAGAGTTCAGGCCGGCCTAATTGTATGGCGGTAGCTTTGATGTGTGTCAGCCATTGTATATCTTTTGCTCTGTCTCGCCCCATACAATCGCTAATAATTTTATGGTTTAATGTTAAACTTGGGTTCAGCCATATTTTCATCCAGAGGAGTAGTGGGGCCATTTTAAGTGTGTCCTCAATATAGCCTATCCCTAGTTCCGTGTGTACTGCGAAGGATGGGGTAGAGTGTGGAAGGCCCATTAGTAGACGCAGAAATTTGTTCTCCTCTTTCTGTATTAGGGTAGAATCTCTAAAACCCCATATCGCAGCACCATACCTTGCTAGAGCCAATGTTTTAGCTCTATGCAAGGTCAATATGGCTTCTATGGGTTTACCTCCCAACCTTTTCGCAAAACCCAGTATGGCAGCCGACGATCTTCGCACTGCCATCGCTTTATTTACAATGTGAGGGGTCCAGGAGCCCATGTCGTCAAATATTACTCCCAGGTAGGTGAATATATTGACTTTTGACAACACTACGCCATTACAGCGTAAGGTTTTCGTGTTTTTCTTCCCTTTCCCCAGAGACATGACATGTGACTTTTCCATGTTCACTACCAGATCTAGGTTCTGCATAAAGGCCCCAAAAGAATCAAGGAGCTGCTGTAGGCCGTTTGGGGTCCTAGAAATTAAGACCGTATCATCGGCATATAACAGAACAGGTAATGGAATCCCTCCCATGCTAGGTATATCTAGAGTGGCTGAAGATAGAGTTTTGTTCAGTGAGTTGATATACAGAGAAAACAGCATAGGGGGCAAAATGCACCCCTGGCGCACACCTCTAGCTGATCTAAACCCAGCAGTACATTTCCCGTCCTGTGTCATACGCACTGATGCTCTCAGGTCTCTATGTAGGTACGCTAGAAAGTTTACAAGTGCCCGGTCCATGTCCAGCTCCAAAAGCATTGTCCACAGCTTCCACCTATTGACTAGGTCGAAGGCTGTGGACAGGTCCATAAAAGCCAAATGGATCTACCCCCTGGAAGCAACAGTATATTTACTGACAGTCAGGTACAGGTTAAGGCACTGGTCTTCCGTGCCTCTCCCAGTTCTAAATCCGTATTGGGCGTTACACAGGATCTCGTTATCTTTTTCCCACTTACTAATTTTTTCTAGGATGACCTTACCCAATATTTTAAAAGACGAGACAATCAATGATAGCGGTCTGTAACACCTTGGGTCTCCCCTTTGGCCCTTTTTGAAAATGGGGATTATAATAGAGTGAGACCAGGAGGAAGGTATACTAGTGTTGTCCATATATGCTAAATTAAAAATATTTGCAAGGACTACAGACCATATGTGGGAATGTGCCTTATACATGTCTGCAGGGACCCTGTCCGGGCCAGGGGCCTTCCACCCGCAGTATCTTCTATGGCTTTTTGCACTTCCTTCACCGAGAATCTCAGCGGGATCTCTGAGGTCAAAGATTGTGTAGGGGTAAATGAAAGTATAGCGATGTTACTGCCATAGATAGTCTCGAAATGGTCCAACCATTGCTTCTCTGTAATGTTGACCTCCAGCACCTCATTTTCCCTACCATTAAACAGGGGTGTGTTCACTATGGACCAGAATTTTGCACTATCCCTCAGAGTTGATCTATCATAGAGTGACTCCCAGGCCTTTGCCTTAATTTCTTTCTTGCGTGCCTCAACCGTTATTTTATACACCTTTCTCAGTCTAGTCACTTCCAGGGTGTCTCGCGGTATACTTTTCAGAGCATCTAGCAGAATCTTCCATGTCTAGCACTCATTAACATCGCTGCTTTATGCCCCGGCATGGCCCCGGCCTCTGAGATCATTTACACGCAAGTTATGGCTCTGCTGGGCCGGGCGCATGAATTGCCATACATTACCAACTTAACATGCTTTTAAAGGCTTTAGAGCATGCATAAACCTATTTATAGTTATTTAGGACTCATATAACTAATTAAATTGTGTAACTTAATTGCTCTAAGGGCCAGATCGCACACCCCTCCCTAGTGCATGCAAGAAGCCGGCTGTGTAACTCCTCATGGAGCAGCCCTGCTACATTTAACAAAAAACAGGAGCGACATAATGAAAAGTGCACACGCTGTGCTGAGGCAAAAAACACTAGCAAACAAACCAAAGGCCAGGATAACCTCTGGGGCCTAAGCTTGGCTAATCTGCTGCATGCCCCCCCACCTCTCCTTCTTCAGCCCCACCTTCTGCCCCACACACACACACAACCTCCCAGGCTGAGACACAGGGATTTTAAGTAAGTTGTTCATTCTTTTGCACTCCAGAGGTGACGTGATCGAAGATTTGAATTACAGATTTCCAGAGAAATACAAGTTTATTTAAAGAGATCTGAGGTGTGATATAAATTGAAAAAAAAAACACACGCACTCAATATTTTGTTTAGGTATTGGGGGTTTTGATTTCCTGCTGTTTTTCTAGCCACAGGAACATGTTCCCTTCCCCTGAAATAGCATGAAACAGTGGGATGTCATCCTTTGCTTTTAAATTCTGATTATATCCCAGCCCCCTAAATAAGGTAGGGGAGAACGGGCTATATTGTTGAACAAATAATCACAATCCACATTTCTATCCATATTCTCTCCAATATTTGGAAATTGCACAACAGCTCTCACATTGTTTTTGCCTTTGATCTGTGTTTTTATTTCTCAACCCTTTCTCAACACATTAAGGATGAACAGCTGAGTCAACCCCCTGGTTCCCCAAACCATCCCAAATCTCCCTGAGATTGATGCAGTTACAACATGGCTCATTCCAGCACCTGGAAAAGTCTGAGTGAAGGAAGGAAGCAGCCTTTTGGGGTGTTTGCATGAATTCTGCTCTTGCGCCCCCGGTGCCTGCTCTCCCCCTGCCCCCCACCTCCTCCTCCCCCAAAAGCCTCTCTGTGCCGGGCCACAGTTAATGTTCAAGGCCTGCTGCCCCAGGTTCTCGTATCTTGATGTTTTCTTTTTAAATAAAGGCGATATGCAGCATTAAATCACATGTATGTTGCATGGCGCGTGCCCCCCTCATTTCAAAATAACTGAGGCTTAACCCCTTCAGTGCTAATGACAAGGGTAACTCGTCATGGAGTTTCCATTGATTTCAATGGAAAGTCAATGGAAGAGCCTCAGGTGCCTTAGCAGCCAAGTGGTTAAAGAAAATAAGCGTAAAGAACGAAAGAGCGGCGGTTTGAAAACACCGGCAAAGCAAGGTATGCTTTTGCAATGCAGAGACCGCGAGCAACAATGTTGCGGCCCCGCTTTTGCAAATGTTATATTGTACCCTACTTTTTTGTTGTAGAAAAGGGATATGAAGTGTTTAATTAAAGGTCTTTGAGAAGCTAATCCGGGTGGATTTAGCGCATTCCAACACAGGTATTTATCGCACAGCTTAGAGCTAATGGTGCACGTATTCTTTATCAAAAGAAAAACAAACTAAGCAATGGCATGCTTCTTTTACAGGGGCATTAACAGCTCCACAAGGCTTATATAAGCACTGAAATATACATCGTCCAGGAAGGTAGGACTCTACAAATAGAGCATCACAGTAGTAACTTACTTGTTAATCATAGTAAATCAATTAAGTTGATACGCATTATTGTCCTTAGGAAACTGGGAGGTCTTCAATTCAAGATCTATGCCACATAAGTAAGAAGCTGCAGTTTGAGAGAGCGTGTCCATGTTATTTCAGGTACAACTACTCAAATTTAGACATTTAGAGATAGAGAATGTGTAGAGTGAGATAGTTTTTAATATTTATTTTTTGTCATAAATAATCCATTTCATATAAGAATGATACAGCCCTGATGAGAGTCCTGAGAGGTAACACCAGTACTCAAAACGCGTCAGCATATTGGCTAAATAGGCTAAGCCATTGAATTTGACATTTTTTCACTGTACAATCGAGGGATTCAAAAGAAAAATGCTTTCCTTGTTCAAATTGTATTGATTATTTCAAGGGAATTACTGTACAATCAAGGGATTCAAAAGATACATTTTTTTTGTTTGGATTGAATTGTGCAATTTGGGATTTGCAAGATTATTGTTGTTGTTTGATGACAATATTTATTCACAATTATTGTTTGTATGGTTTAGGATATTGCCCTTTAGAGCACGATCATTTCATCATTTCTTTTAATTTTAGTTCTTAAATGGATAATTAAATGTTTTGGGATGTTGTTGTGAAATATTGATGTTTTTTTCATTCCCTGCACACTACTGTATGAGAGTTAAAACGAATTATATAAAGTAAAAAGGGTATAAATAAATATACCAAGATAAACAGAAGCAAGGTGTTTTTCTTTTAGCATAAAAGATTTTTTGAGAATAACAGTGAGGTGTAGGCCGTTTTTCCCAGAGATTATACCCCTCAATCAATCAGCATAGCCCGGGAAGGTGGCGGTCCCCGGGGCTGTGAATTGGGCAATGCCCCTGGGACCTGGCCCACCTGAGGGCCTCATTTAAATGAAGCACAGGAGCCTGCGCTTCATTTTTTTTGGTAATAATTTCGGCAGATTCGCAACCCCAACGCGAATTGTGCTGAAATTATTTAACAAAAAGAATTCTTTGGCCCTGGGGTCCTTGTGGGACCCTCAGAGCAGGCCTAGAGGTCCAGGGTGTTTGTACCCTTCCCCTTTTCTTATTCTTAAACATTTTTTTCAGTTTTCTTGTGACTCAGTTCTACCGAGTCACAAGATGGCTGCCAACACTACCTGGTTTGGAGTGTTGGCAGCCAATCACAGTGAAGCTCGTGCTTGGGAGGGTTCCCTAACCCACCGCTGCCCTAAATATTAAAACATTTTCTTTTTCAAATTTCTCAGAAACTACTTAATGGATTTACACCATTTAACAAAAAGGACTCTTTCTGAACCAAGCCCAAAGTTTTGCCAAATTAGGTGGAATTCCGTTCAGCAATTCGTGCTGTAGCTTTGTCGGAAGTTTCTTATGGAAAATGACATGGGGAAAACGCATTTCGGGACCTCACTTTTTTCTTGGCCCCCACTTGACGAATCACCCCAAAACTTATAAGACAGGAGCAGACCGGAACGCCCCACTAGTTTTGAAAAATTTGCGAAATGTCATCAAACGACGCCAAAGCTATTGGGAAAAAAAAACGCTTTTCCTATGAAAACTAGGTCCTAACTATAACTACCTACTGGCGACCGCCAGTGGGCAATATACATATATATATTCACTGAAAAAACATAGGCTTCAGGGGTGTTATAGTTAGCTGGACATTTCACTCATACAAAACCATTGAAATTCCTCCGTTATGGTTAGATCTACTAACTGTAACTCGCGCTCCCGCAATCTACTGCTGATGATGTCACATATTACATCATTAATGATATAGTCAGTGTCATCGCTGATGACATCAATGATGATATCTCAAATGACATCACTGATGAATGTGGTTTGGTTCGTTATTTAAATATGTATTATATATATAGCAATCTGCATTGAAGAATGAGTGGATATATCAATATCTGGATGGAGGATTTAGTAGCAGTGTGATTGACTGTTTACTTGACTAATTTATAGTGTCTCACTAAATATATTGGATAGTGACTAAAGTGTGTGAACATCTGTATCACTGTGTCAGTTGTTGTGTAAACTGCTCCACCAGTTGGTTACTAGCTACTTGAAAGTCTATATTAGTCATTGATTAGTTAACTGAGTATTTGTATGGGAGAGTGAATGTGTGTGTGGTTCGGTGGGGGATGTGTGACTGCCCAAAAATGTGTGAATAGTTGATTCAGTAGGTATATGAGGTTAAGACTACATGTTATACCAGATGTTTGGGTGAGTGAATATCTTTATGAGTGTGGTGATGAGCAAATATATCTCTCAATGGTACATGTCCAACAAACTAGAAAAATAAAAGGCAGTGTATGTGACAGTTGTTGTATATAAATAAGTATAAATAAAACTCAGTGATTGTACAAATGACTATATGGATAACTATACTTGCAATAGTGATTTTATAACACACTAAGTATGAGTTACTATCTATATGAATAAATGAAGTGGTGTTTGTATAAGTGTGTAGCTGAGTAAATTTAAGTATGGTCCATTGTTTGCATAAGTGAGTAGGATGACTGCATAAGTGAATAGGATGTGTGCTGGTGTGTAATGTCGATATAGGTGTATAAGTATATTTGATAGTGTTCTATTAATCATTGACAGCATGTATGAGTGAATCTATAGGTAAGTGATTATATATGTGTGTGTAGATCTAGGAATCACTAAGTGGGTTTTTAGAAACTTGTATTGGTGTGTCAATGGATTCAAATATGGTACTCTGTATTTTACAGTGAATGATGAAAGGTTATACTAGTGTATGATGAGGTGTATCTGTCACGTGGATGATGTCATCAGTGATGTCATTTGAGATGTCATCAGTGATGTCATCAGTGATGTCACTGACCATGTCATGAATGATGTAATATGTGACATCAACATCAGTGGATTGCGGGCGCGTGAGTTACAGATAGTACAACTAACTAAAACGGAGGAACTTCAATGGCTTTGTGTGAGTGAAATGTCCAGCTAACAATAACACCCCTGAAACCTATGTTTTTTTCAGTGAAATTCTAAGGTTTTTTAAACACTAATTCCTAACTATAACATACCTGAAACCTATGTTTTTTTCAATGAATTTCAAAGGTTTTTTAAATGATAATTCCTAACTATAATATACCTGAAACCTATGGTTTTTTCAGTGTATTTCAAAGGTTTTTTAAATGAAAATTCCTAACTATAACACACCTGAAACCTATGTTTTTGTCAGTGAATTTCAAAGGTTTTTTAAATGCTAACTTCTAATTATAATGTTCATTAGGCATATCTGTTTTTTCTATCTTTTTTCATTATCATCCCATTCTCAACCTAGTAAAAACTGCAAATATTGCCACTCATCAATTGATTCCTTCCGCCAACAAAATCACCACAAACCAGAACCACAACAAACGTTAATGTTGTATAAACTAGGTGTTCCCGTAGAAAAAAACACAAAAACACAACTTCCCCATATTTTCAACAACCAGCCAAATCTGCAATGCTACGTAAAAAAACAAGCGATAGCTCCACTTACCAGTAACAAATTAACATCAACATTTAACTGGTATAAGGAGGTCCACTGTGTGAATTACATCCAACTAAGACCCATATTTAAAGCCGAAAATGTTATAGAGGCACTAATCATGCACCTCTGACACCCAACAAAATCACAATAACCAGCACCACTACCACCACAGCCACCCCCCCAGACCCCTCCCCTCCTACTACCTCAGAGGCAGCGCAAAACAGGACTACAAACCTTTCCAAAATACCAGATCCCCTCAACCACACAATAGCTGAATGTTCAGAGATGTGGCAACCAACTATGTATAAGGGACGGAACTCGCACATCAACAATAATTTACACAATCCCAAGTGTACCAGGGATATGCTATACACAACTCACTATACAAACAAAAAACTTTTCCATGTGGAGATATAGTATTGATACGTGTAGTGTACTGCACAGTGGACTCGACCATATTATCTCAGACACTGGGGAATATCTCGTTCATGTAGCTGTGTTGTCCCTCCCCCTTGAAGCAGAAGCGGAGTGGGCTGGTCCAACGTACGAAACTCCAGCATAAGAGTTTAAATACATAGGCCACGCCTTGGGCGTGGTTCACTTGTGCAAAGACAAAAGACTCTGCCACAGCGATGGTCCTCACCCTGCCACATGGCTGCCGCCATGACCACGTGCCACCTCGATACAGGCACATTGCGAACTCAGCGCCACAGCACCGCAGACTTATGTCTGTATCGACTACTGTCTTCGATCTACACTGCGGAGAGCAGGGTTCACAACTTGAATTCAGCTTTGAATCTACACTACGGACAGCATAAAATTCAGCCTTGCTTTATTTAATGCAGAGACAATTGTACCCTATGTCCTCAGATTTTGTTAAAGGATGTGACAAACAGTATTCTTCGATGTCTGTGCTGACTACTGCCTTAGATCTACACTGTGGATAGCAGGGTTCACAACTTGAATTCAACTTTGGATCTACAATATGGACAGCATGGAATTCAGCCTTCATTTATTTAATGCAGAGACAATTGTACCCTATGCCCTCAGATTGTGTTAAAGGATGTGACAAAAAGTATTCCTCAATGTATGTGCAGTACATTCGCCAAGACACATTGTACCAGTGTGGCCCGCCCGGACCGCGCATCATTGCAGGGTGCGCACACGCTGAGTTCTTCAGGTAGCACTAACTCACTGCACCACAAGTCATCACCACGTGGCCTTATTAAGGCACAATTCTTTAGACAGAAGACATTGCTCCCAGTGCGGTGCACCTGGACCATGAATCATCACAGGGTGCGCACACGCTGAGCGCCAAAGGTACCACTAACTCAGTGCACCATAAATCATTGCAAAGAAGCGTGAACTTTTTTATGTCAGCAATGAGGCATACTACCACTCGAAACTCAAATTGATACAGAATTCAATAGACAAAAGACATTGGTCTGAGTATGGCCCCCTGGACCACGCATCATCGCAGGGTATGTACACATTAAGCGCCGAAGGCACTACTAACTCAGTGCACCATAAATCATCGCCACGTGGCCTTAGTAAGGCAGAATTCACAAGGCAAAAAATATTGCTACCAGTACGGCCTGCCTGGTTCACGCATCATCCCAGGCTGCACAGAACCTTGCTTCAGATGCCACTGACTCAGTGCACCACGTTAAATTATCAATACTGTGCAGCTCTACTCAATGCCACGTGGTTGTGGGCCCTTGCTATCCGCTGCCTCCTACCTACACTGCGGTCATCAGAGCTCACAATTAAATTGACTCTTCATTCATTATTTGCAGAGTGCAGTGCCAAACTAAGTATAACTTCCCTCAAACATACACAATATCCCTTTAGTATCCTTCCTTCAAGAACTGCTTTTATATCAGTTATAAGTTTAGTAGAATAACCAAATTCATCCTGCAAGTCCAAAGGAACACTGAATACCAGTCTACACTGTGGACAGCACAGCTCACAATTTGAACTATAGTGTCTCTGAAACCTATATATTTCTACAATGTATTCCATACATGTTTCATCTTTTATTTGAATTTCAATTACAAATTATGCAGTCCAGTAGGCAACAAACAATGCTTTTAGTGCTGCCTGCTCTGATCACGCATCGTCGCATGTTGCGTGCACGCTGAGCGCCAGACGTACCACTAACTCAGTGCACCATAAATAATTGCCATGTGGCCTTATTAAGGCAAAATTCAGTAGGCAAAAGACATTGCTACCAGTGCAGCCTGGCCGGACCACGCATCATCGCAAGCTCCACACAGTCCGCCCCTACCTCAGTGCACCACAAGTCATGAGCCCTTTACGATAGAATCTGTGGTGTATTATTTTAAATGTAGTGCTCCTACCTTTGTGCAGCACAAGTCATAAACCGTTTATGAAGGAATATCTGTGTATGATATGATGATTACTATTGTCCTTATTACGAACAGCAACAATTTCCGGAGGGCTGTCTTACTCTCACCCCACATTCACCCAGCACAGACACCACTAGACATGTAACCCTGGTAATAAAATGGAGTCCAGCACAAATGCCCATACCCAGTTCAACTATCTATCTGTGTCTGTGTATTCATTATGTTTGTAAAATGCTGCCCCTGGGCCCTACCACATTACATTGTGCTGTAAACAGTGTATGCAACCATCTTACCTCTGGCAGTAGGAAAAGTTTCTGTTATGTAACTTTCTCTTGCTCATTCTACAAGTACGAACATAGAGACTGGATCATTAGAGTACTGCAACCAAAGTGTATAGTAAATGTATAAGTGTCTGCGATTGCTGGAGATTTTTTTTTGTAGCATATTTATATAGCGCAAAGTAGAACCAAGGTCTACATGAGCCCCGTATTTACAGAATATTTTCAGGCATGCAGAGATTACGTGATTTGCCTACAATAACAGGATGTGGATGCGACTCTGATGCTCGAACACTGATTTCCAGCACAAAGTTCGACAGTATACACCACATATATATATATATATTAGCTGCCCTTCATGTGCCAAAAATTGCAACCTAAAGCTTTCATAGCCCTGTATTACTACAGCTACACCACTCCACTGAATGTACAACAAACATTCATATTCGCAGAAATGCGTCATGTCCACCATCTGCTATATATGGAACTATGGATGAATATCAGGTCAGTGATACCCCGTACCTTCCATGTTGTGGGACTTTACAGACATAATGACACATTTGCGGTTAAGACCCGGGTGACGGCAGCACTACAACACAGACACCCGAATCAGTTGATTTCTCATATAGCTCACGCCGGAGCCACGCCCATAGCTCTGGAGTCATTGTTCACAGCCTCGCGCAGCACTGGCATACGTCAGGCCAGCCCACCCCACAACGCTACATGACCCAGATTTTCATTGTAGTTATTTGCTACTTCCAGGTCTAGTTGTCGGAACGGCACACACTCCCTCATTGCTGATATCCACCCACACCAAACCCATCCAGCACAGACGTCACAACACATGTGACCCTACCAGTAAAAAAGACCGGGCTCACATGCTCTACACCATTTTAGAGATGTTCCCATCGCAAGCGCTGTGATAGCCCGTCCTAGTGGTTAGGACGCCTCATGTAGGCCCGACCTACCGAATAGGGGGTCCACCACCACGTGCGTGGCCTCTTTGGTCACTGAGTTAGTGGTACCGCAAGGACAGAGCGGGTGAGCAACCTGCGATGATGATGGGTGCACAAATATGTCCATTACCATGCATGAAGTAGAAGGTGCCCTGTCCCGAAAAGGTGAGCAGTGAGGCCTGGGTGTGCACCAGAGGGAGTCGATGGGGTGCAGCAGACTGGAACAAACATGCGACACAGCGATTTAGCCGTACGCAGTGCTATATACCCTGTCTTATTGCATTTTGATTTTTTTTCCCAATAGCAGAAAAGATGTTATAGTCGGTCAAATGTCCGTCGCTCCCACATGTGTAGCAAAGTAGATGAGTATTTATTTTTTATACCATCTTAATTTGACAAACTTTCCTTTAACAATCCTTTTAGGACTCGCACCTGCTCACGCAGCGCGAGACATTCTGTAAGTGAAAAAACTGGAATATCAACCTAACCTACGAACTGCACACGGTTGTGCATGTCCCGTTCCTTCCGTGCTGCCCCATTGGCCTTTGCATGTGTCTTATTTTAAAAGACTGCACGCAATTGGCCAGAGGCGGGTGCATTCCTCCACCCATGGCCTATTATGCGCTTTCATAATAGACTCCAATACGACATGGGGTGTCAATTATAGTGCCCAGACACGTGCGTGATGATTGCAACCACGTGTATGGCTGCGCACCACTAGTTTACTATAACCGGATGGAAAACATTACTATTTCTACTAATTGTTGATAAATCGAAGCCCATTAAATAAGTTGGTACCGTGCAGATGGTTGAGGTTTTATTGGAGGATGGGACGGGTGTGAGAGGGCGGTGTTATTTTACTCTACATAAGGATAGTGGCAATTACCAATCATAACATCTTCCTTTGTGTAATTCCTGTTAAAGAATCTGTGTCATACATAATGGTTTCTGCTCTATCACTTTAGGTTGAACTCTACAATGGAACAAGCATTTGCAATGCAATAGGTCTCACATTACTAAAGTTTGAACTATTGGTGTTGCATTATTTAGCAATGTCAGTAGCTCATACTTTATTAATACAACACCTATTGTATTCCAAATGCTTGTTTTTAAGGAGGTATGGTGTGTTGTGAGCATCGAAGTATATAGACACGAGCGTGACATTCGAGTGGCTGCTTCACAATGCTTTCTGAATGATATGTTTTGAATATGAGAAGGTTGAGAAGTAGAAATTTACAGGTATTCAGTTATTCATGCTTTAAATGTGCTGCATACAACACATGTTCTGAGGATCAATTGATATCAACAGAATTACCGTCTCTATCTTTTTATTCCTGCATATTTGACTTTTCTACAATTATTTAATTGCTTAAGGGTGCACTATGTCCTGGCACATGGTGGGAGACACACCGGTGACAGAAAGGTGAGCTGCAAATATTGTTTCCAGTGTCACTCTCTCACTCTCTCTTTTCCTCTCTCCTTTGATGAACAAATTACACAATCTTATCTTCCTTTTTATCTAACAGGTTCTGTTTCACGAATTGGCGTCCTACGGCACCCCCCTACCAACACCACCAAAGCTCAACGTCTGAGGAATCTGCGATGATGCATGGCCATCCTAACAACGCCTGAGAATGTTGCTTCGGCACGTGGTGGACCCTCTTTGAGACACGCTGGTGGTACAAGGTGTGCAGAGAAGCTTCTTTCCGCAGCAATGAGAAGTCACCTCCTGGGCGTTGACAGTGGATAGTGTGCAGCAACCTCAGTGCTTAGGAATGTACAATCACCTCCGGGCAGTGGGAGTGGATAGGTTGCAGCAGTCTGGGTGCGCAGGAATGGGCACTCACCTCCGGACACTGGGAGTGAATGGGGTAAAGCAGCCTGGGAGGGCAGTGATGAGAATTCACCGCTATGCAGTGGGAGTTCATGGGGTATAGCACCCTGGGATGAAAAGAGCGCACAGACACCTCCTTGCAGTGGGAGTTGATGGAATACAGCAGTCTGGGTATGCAGAGACGTAACACAGAAATATATGTGTGCAATTGAATGTACACTGCAATTACTAATTGTATACTATCTTTCAGAACACTAAACTTGAGGGTGCACTACAACCTGGCACGTGGTTGGGGACAAACCGGTGGCAAAAAGGTGAGCTGCGAAGATTTTCTCCAGTGTCAACACTCCCTCTCCTGCTCCATCTATTCCTTTCTCTCTCTCACACTTTCAATGTCTTTCTTTCTCTCTTCTCTCTCTCTCATTCTTTCTTTCTCTCTCTTCCTCTCTTCACTCCTTCACTCTCCCTTTTCCTCTCTCTCACACTATTTCTCTTTCTCTTTTCAAGTTATGCTGTCCACAGTGCAGATTAACAAATCAAGGCTGAATTCAACGCTGTCTGCAGTATACAGCCAAAGCAGAATTCAAGTTGTGAGCTCTGCTAAATGCACTCTTTGCAACAGGTAAGCAGAGCGGCCTAGGTGGACAAGCCTCAAATTAAACGTGATGCGAACAAACACTATTGTCTTACATAATGATGTGATCTCTCACCTAATTCTGTCTCATCTCTGAATCATTTTAAAGACCTCCTGGACCATACTGTAGATCTGAGCCAGCGGGCACTTCCCTACAGACACCTCTTCAGAGTGGGTCGAAGAGAGGGGTGGGATGCATCAGGCACATTACACACGTGCGAATAAGCAATATTAACAAGTGTTATGTTAATTTGTGATCTTTGACCTCATTCAGTCACATCTCTGTCTCATTTTAAATACCATCTGTACCATAAGGTAGGCCTAAGCCTAAGGGCAGCGCTGCCCTACAGACGCCTGTAGAGGGTGATTCTGCGGGAGGGGTGGGGTGCACTACCCTGAGTGTGCATGTGAGAAAAAGCGATCTTGTCCGTAATGATGTATTCTCTCACCTCATTCAAATACATCGATCCAATTTTAAGGACCTACTAGAGCGGACTATATACCTCAGCCAGCAACAAGTGCTGCTCTACAGACAAGTGGCGTTGGCTTATAGGACACTTTAGTTAGCTCCTTACTCAGTGTACACGCACACAGGCTCCCACCACTGCATTACATGCAAACATTAAGCTTCTAGTATAAGCTCTATTCCTATGTATATCAACAATACCATAATATATTATTATTTAACATTGTGTTTTCTTGTGCACTCCAACTCCACTTTGAAACACGATTACTTGAACTTCAAAAACGAAGGATGCACTCAACTCCTATTTTCTATCAAGCTTAAAATAAACATTGATTTACCTCCAAATGTTTCCATCATTAAATTATTTCTCTCTTTACAGAAAATCATAAATTGGTTGAAAAGGGCTGAGCGGCAACTCTCTCCCGCAATGATGCCTTGAGCACTCTAACACCTACCATTGCAGTATTAAACACTGTTCCATTGTGGAGACCTGCTCTTCTATACAAATGTACCCCAGACTTGGAGCTTGCACCAACACGTCGTGCAAGCCTCAGTGTGCAAGACCTACAATTGAGCACATTGTGGGGTAGGAACTGGGGTGCAGCACTCTGGGTGCACAGGTACATACAAGCAATTTTTCCAGTAAGTAATAATGTAGGACTATATTATCAAACAACGACGATAACATTAACATTATCACCACTTTAGCGACAGGAAACTGCCGCTAAAGCGATGATAAAGGGTTGATAATATGCCCCTGTGAATTCCCAAAGAATTCCAGGTTCACACCAAAACCTGAGCTTCTAAGAGAATACACAGCACCATATTATGAACCCCTTAAACCACACGCTATCTCGCAGATCCCTGCATCATAGGAAAACGAGTGAGGGACAGTAAACACTAAGGAGTGAGTGCAATAGGCTGACGATCTATTAACTCTCCCTCCCCTTCCCACTTCCACCCACTGCCTCTCCCTTACATTTTCACAATGGTCCTTTTATTCGACATAGCTTTCTTTACCTCTTCCACGTAGCTGACATACTTATATTTTATTTTTGTCTTGCAGGTTACCTACACTGCTTCCACTGGAGTCCAACCCACGGTTTTTTATTATACTATTCTGTTAAAGTTACATTTTTATTTATTTCTGTATTAATAAAGGTTACTTAAAAAAAAATAATAACTCACTGTTATTAATTGTGATAATCATTTGTTTATAGAAAATTTTAAAATCAATACTATTTAACATTACAGTGCACCTATAAAAAATAATATAACCAACTGTTATGCACATGAATCCTGGGTAATTATACAAGTCCAAGAGTACTATGAGTATATCACCATAAGTACTGCCCGTGTGATTCCAAAACTAATAAAGCACCGCCTAGCACCATCGAGGCTTCACGGCAAACCCTGCATATTTAAATAAAAATCCTGAGTATGACAATCCCCAGGCTTAATTTGGCCTTGAACAATTACTAAATTATTCCCGGGACCCTGGCGCTCTGCTAGACTGCAAAATGTCTCTTTGCCCTTCCACAACCAATTCACATGTTACATTCAGACAGTACTTAATTTGTAAAATAATAAGTGCTGGGGCTCAAAGTTTTACTAAGAAAGCAATGGTGGTTATAACTGAAAGTGTAATATCGTGGCTGACTCTTTACCAGCTCTTCTACCTTTTCAGACGTGCTGGCTGTAGATAAGCCATCATATTTACCCAGGAGCCTCTACATGACAGAGAGGAACCTAGGAAAAGACGACGGAGCGATGTCTACATTAGGAGCAAAAAGAGTACACAACTCTTAGAATTAACCTCAAGAGAGGGCACGAGCAGCAGCCACTGGTGTTATAAAAAGTCCCATGTAAAACATGCCTACTCTGTACTCAAGTAAAGTCAAGTCAATCCACTTTATTCGATTAAGTAAAATCATAAAAGTAGATTATACATTTACAAAATTAGACTAACCCACATATAAAAGCCTTTTCATAATTTCATAGTGCATTATTCCATTTCCATAAAATAGCCTAATTAGGTAAAACAATTAGAACCATGCTATGATAGGCCAAATAGTTTTACAATTGTTAATCTGACACATCTTTTTTGTTTGATTCGTATAGCGGCTACTAGAAAACTAGCATTGGCGAACATATCCATGGGGTTACTCAGCATTTAAAGGTGGAGCAAAGCAGGTCTAACTTGCAAAAAACCCTTGCCAATCAATATAGGTATTAAAAACATCCTACAAATGTCAATAAAAAAGTCACAAAACATCAGATAATGCATAGTGTCTTGTACAGAATAATTATCACATTGGCAGGGAGCTGCATCCTCTGGTTTAGACCACACAGGGAACTCACCCAGAGTGAAATGGATCAGATAAAAACGGAACCTAGTCAATAACCAGCGATGAAAGGCCCTATTCACCAGTTTTAGATAGGGCTCAATTAGCAGATTTGGTTAAAAAATTAGCCCTAACCAAGGGCTTCTTCATCTCCTGTTCTTCCTGTTCCATCATCAGTAAATTCATGAAGTTCATCTTGACCCACTTCACATCTTTCTTATAAAGTCTGTCTGGTGTTTCAAATAGTTCCAGTCGCCCCAATTCCAGTATTTTGTGCTTAACATAAAACAACCACTTAATTGTGCTAGCTTTCTCCAGTTTGACAGAATCCCGAAGGATTTGATGATTCAGAGTCAGTTCTGAGTTAAGCCAGGTTTTAAGCCAGCACAATAGCGGTGTGGTTCCAGTAATATCCGAAACATAACCCTGCCCCAATTCTTGATGTATGGAGAAAATTGGGGTGGACTGGGGTACAGACAAAAGACTACGCAAGAATTTATTTTCAACTTGCTGCAGCCCCTCCTGCTGTTTAAAATCCCATATTGAAGAACCAAAGGAAGCAATGGCAAGGCACTTTGAGGAATATACCTTAAGGATAGCTTCCACCGGCCTGGCCCCCAGGCGCTGGCAAACCCTAGCAGGGATGATGCACATCTAGACGCTGCATTTTTTCAAATTTTCCCTTGGGGGACTCATGAGCCTTTCTCATCATGTATTAGATCTAGTACGCTGTATTCTTTCCTTGCTCCCTGACTCATCCAGGAAGACGCTTACCCAGGCGCTTGTAGTAAGCCACCTGGATTATTGCAACAGTCTCCTGCTGTCAGCTAACGAGACCGCACTGGACCGTCTTCAGGTAGTCCAGAATACGGCAGCCCGTTTGATCTTGAATGCACCACCCAGGATGGCCTCCTATCCGTTGCTTTGTCAGCTCCACTGGCTTCCGATACGGAAACGTGTGCAGTTTAAGGTTTACTGTACCATCCAGAAGGCCTTTTCCAACTCTGGCCCCAGTTACCTGGTAGATAAAGGTATTCCTTACACTCCTCGACTATCTCTTCGTTCAGAATCTAAACATTTTCTTACAGTACCTAGAGTCAAACGAGCAAGGCAAGGTGGGAAGGCCCTATCCTATGTGGGACCCTGCTACTGGAACAAGCTCCCGGTACAGCTAAGACAATGTATGGATCATCTTCTTTTTAGGAAACAGCTTAAGACCTTTCTGTTTACTTCTGCCCCTTAACAGCTAGGTTTCTCCTGTTGACGTCCCATCTAGAGCGCGGAGATACCCCTCCGGGGGTCAATTCCGGTGCTTTATAAATAAATTTAAAAAAAATAAATAAATCAGCCTGGATAGCTTGCTTCCAGTGGCATGGAGAGCACGGGACTCACGTCTGAGCATACCCGTCCCACTCGGGGTGACAAATGCAAAAACAACAGTTGATGGACAGAATGCAAAACAATGTCATACATGTATCCCAGTACAGAGATCTGGGCCTAAATCCATTGTTGTTTTGCTCACCATGCCATTCCAGTTTGAACCCAGCCATATGCAAATCAGTCTTGACCCTGTGCCCCATGGGAACAGTCAAGCCCAAACTGCCAAGCCAGGTCCTCCCTGGACTGGAAACAAGCATCCAAGGACCGGTTTTGAGCTTTCAGCCCTCATCAGCCTGTATAGCTTGATTCCAGTGTCATGGAGAGCACGTCACTCACGTCTGAGCATACCCGTCCCACTAGGGGTGACAAATGCAAAAACAACAGTTGATGGACAGAATGCAGAACAATGTCAAACATTCACCCCAGTACAGAGATCTGGGCCTAAATCCATAGTTTCTTTGCTCACCATGCCATTCCAGTTTCAACCCAGCCATATGCAAATCAGTCTTGACCCTGTGCCCCATGGGAACAGTCCAGCCCGAACTGCCAAGCCAGCTCCTCCCTGGACTGGAAACAAGCATACAAGGATCGTTTTTGGGGTTTCAGCCGTCATGAGCCTGGATAGCTTGATTTCAGTGGCATGGAGAGCACAGGACTCACGTCTAAGCATACCCGTCCCACTCGGGGGGACAAATGCAAAATCAACAGTTGATGTACAGAATGCAGAACAATGTCATGCATTCACCCCAGTACAGAGACACGGTTTTGCACAGGATCTTGCTTGGGAGACTGGAGGAGGTTGGACTTAGAGACCTGCCCCTTAAGTGGTTGCGAGTTTTCTTTTCTCTCGCTCCCAGGTGGTTAACCTTGATTCATATCATTCCTCTACAACAGAATTGTCCAAGGGAGTCCCACAGGGCTTTTGTCTGAGCCCGACCTTTTTTAATATCTATGTTGCTCCCTTGGCCAATCTGTTGAGGAATTGGGGGTTTATCACTGTTTCCTATGCGGACGATACCCAGCTGCTCTTTCCTTTCACTTAGTTTACCCCTATGGTGCAGGCCGCCTTCTCCCAGGGAATGAGAAATATATCTCAGTGGATGAGAAGTAAGTTTTTTACAGTGCAATGTGGGAAAGACGAAAATTATGCTTTTCGGGGAAGCTCAATTATTGCGGTCCTCTGACTGGCGGCATTCACATCTAGGCACCCCTCCTGTCCCTAAGATCTGCATGAAAAATTTAGACGTGCGCTCTGAACAGACCCTTACCATGAAAGAGCATGCTGCTCAGACAGCCGGCTCATGCTTTCATGTACTGGATCTATTACGCTGTATTCTTCCCTTGCTCCCTGACTCATCCAGGAAGACGCTTACCCAGGCGCTTGTATTAAGTCACCTGGATTTTTGCAACAGTCTCCTGCTGTCAGCTAAGGAGACCGCCCTGGACCGTCTTCAGGTTGTCCAGAATACGGCAGCCCATTAAATCTTGAATGCACCACCCTGGACGCCCTCCTATACGTTGCTTTGTCAGCTCCACTGGCTTCCGATACGGAAACGTGTGCGGTTTAAGGTTTACTGTATCATCCAGAAGGCCTTGTCCAACTCTGGCCCCAGTTACCTGGTAGATAAATGTATTCCTTACACTCCTCGACTGTCTCTTCGTTCAGAATCTAAACATTTTCTTACAGTACCTAGAGTCAAACGAGCAAGGCAAGGTGGGAAGGCCCTATACTATCTGGGACCCTGCTACTGGAACAAGCTCCCGGTACAGCTAAGACAATGTATGGATCATCTTCTTTTTAGGAAACAGCTTAAGACCTTTCTGTTTACGTCTGACCCTTAACACCTAGAATTCTCCTGTAGGCATCCAGTCTATAGCGCGGAGATACCCCTCCGGGGGTCGATACTGGTGCTTTATAAATAAATAAATTTTAAAAAATCTGCCTGGATAGCTTGATTCCAGTGGCATGGAGAGCACGGGACTCACGTCTGAGCATACCCGTCCCACTCGGGGTGACAAATGCAAAAACAACAGTTGATGGACAGAATGCAGAACAATGTCAATGTGCCTAAATCCATTGTTTTTTTTCTCACCATGCCATGCAAAAACAACAGTTGATGGACAGAATGCAGAACAATGTCACCCCAGTACAGAGATCTGGGCCTAAATCCATTGTTTTGTTGCTCACCATGTCATTCCAGTTTGAACCCAGCCATATGCAAATCACCTCTTACTAATCCTTAATCACTGCGTGGTGTTTACTGGAGGTAAAAGGTAGGCTAGTTGGCCCTTAAAGGACCCCCAGCAGTGAAGGGAGCTTCAATCCCATCCAAAAGCCAGGGAGGGCGTTTGTAGAGTGGTGGGCAAAGTAGGCATGGCCTGGTATGAGTACTTACCAATGCTGCTTTGTGGGACTGACTGGAGGTAATAGTTTGGGAAGTTGGCCCCCAAGGATGTCCTCGGGGGCCAACTACCCCTCTTGTTACACACAGTGGGATTGCTAAGACGTATTTGGAGGCCATGGCCCACTTTCTCTAACACTCTGCAAACGTGCCTCATGGCAGACTACGGGATGGGGGATGAAGTCCAATTTAGTCCTGAGGGAGTTTGAGGGCCAATAATCCCTCCTGGTACCTCCTGTAATTCCTACGCAGTGGAATTCCTAAGCGTTGGTTGGACGCCCAGCACCCTTTCTCCACCACTCTGCAAATGCGACTACTAGTTAAAGTCACATATTTCTGCACCTCTGACTTAGAGGTAGTTTTAATCCTCCTGCCCTATTATGTACTAGGGCCTTACAGAAGAGGTCATGCTAATCACGGGGGTACCTCAACGCATAGTGTTCCCTAGTGTATGTAGGTGTTTTCACTGTATTTTATGTGTCTTTTAACATAGCACTGGCTCTAGGCTTGGTTAGTCAGAGTCAGTTATCACCAGTACCCGTTTGAAAAAGTTGTAGGCACAGGATGATTTTGCAACAAGGCCTCTTTCTGCTCCTCAGTTGGTTCTTTCTCCACATGTCTTGCTTCTTCCTGCACTTTTCTTCATCTTTGTGGACTTCTGTTGCTTCTTTCTGCATTTCTTTTGCTTCTTTCTGTGTGTTTTTCTTCTTTCTTCACATGTCCTACCTCTGTAGGCATAGTTAGAAATTAGCATTTAAAAAACCTTAGAAATTCACTGAAAAAACCATATGTTTCTGGGGCATTATAGTTAGTTGGACATTTTACTCGTACAAAACCAGTGAAATTCCCCTGTTATAGTTGGTTCAGCTAACTATAACTCGCGCGCCCGCAATGCACTGATGATGACGTCACATATTACATCACTCATGACATGGTCAGTTTTTCAGAAAATTAAATATGCTTTATATATATGCGGGGGCGCGACTATAACTCGCGCCCCCGCAATGCACTGTTGATAATGTCACATATTACATCATTCATGACATGGTCAGTGACATCACTGAGGACATCACTAATCACATCTCAAATGACATCTTAGATGACATCACTGATGACATCATCCAGTGACTGTGTGTTCCTGTAAAGTTTATATATGTTTTATATATACACATATAGGCAATGGTGTATTGAAGAATGAGTGGGTATATAAGTGTCTGAATGGATGATTTAGTAGGTGTATGACTGACTCTATAAGTGAGTGATTAAATGTGTCTTACTGAATGCATGGGCTAGTGACTGATACAGACATTCACACAGTTTAGTTTGTCAGTTGGTGTGTAATGTGTAAGCGGTTGCATGGGTTGTAAGTAGCTACATGAGGGTCTATATGGGTTATTGATTGGTTGTCTGAGTATCTGTATGAGTGTCTGAGTGTCTGTGTGGGTGGAGGTATGACTCTGTGCTAAGATGTGTGATTGGGTGATTCACTGGGTGTATGGGTTCAAGAGTGTGTCTGTTAAGGGCCGTATGGGTGAGTGAGTGTGTGTACGGCTGTGTTGGTGAGTGAATGGATGTCTCAGTGGTATATGTGTGAGTAACTAGTTACATATATGAAAGGCAGAATATGTGAGTGTTGGAGTATATAAATGACTATATGTGAGAGCGAGTGTTAGTGAGAGTGGCTGTATGGTTGAGTTTGTGCTTGTGTCAGTCATTGTATAAAAGAGTAAGTATGTCTTAGTATCTGTATGAATAAGTGAGGTAGTGTGTGTATAACTGTATAGGTGAATAAATGGGAGTGTGATTGATCCTTTACATGACTCACTTGGTTTGTAAGTAACTGTATGGGTGAGGGGCGGTGTGTGAGTGTCTGTATAGGAGTATGAGTGTATATGATAGTGCTGTATTAAAGAGTGACTGCATGTATGAGTGATTGTATGGGTGAATGACTGGATATGTGTGTAGACCTAGGAATCAATGAGTGAGTATGTAGTAACTGGTATTGGTGTGTCCATGGTTTCGAAAATTGTAGTCTGTATTTCACAGTGGGTGTATCAAAGGTTATAATAGACTGTGAGGAGGTGCATCAAATTTTCAAGTGGATGATGTCATCAGTGATGTCATCAGTGATGTCGCTGACCATGTCATGAATGAGGTAATATGTGACGTCATCAGCAGTGCATTGCAGAGGCACGAGTTAGAGTTAGCTGAACTTACTATAACGCCCGAATTTCTAATATTTTGTACGCGTGAAATGTCCTACTAACTATAACGTCCCTGAAACCTTTTTTTTCGGTGAATTTCTAGAGTTTTTTTAATGATAATTTCTACTTAAAACGTCCCTGACGCCTATGGTTTTTTCTGTGAATTTCTTGGTTTTTTTTTAAATGCTAATTTCTAACTATAAAGTCCCTGAAACCTATGTTTTTTTCAGTGAATTTCAACATTTTTTTTAAATGCTAATTTGTAAAATTAATAATTATAAAACCTTTTTTCCTGCAAATTACAAGTTTTCTTTTAAAAGATATTTTGTAACTCAAATATCCTATAATTATTTTCTTTTATTTTTATCATTTTAATTTAAATATGTAATGTCTTATGTCTTTTAAAATATATGTATATTTTATTTTTCAGAAAATGCTGGAGTTGCGTACCAATCGTGTACCTATCGCGGTGGGTGTGCAAATTCAGGCCACCATATTGGTAAAGTCAAGAAGGAGCAGCGTTTGGTTTGCGATGACTGCGTCGCCCCGCGTAACCTCATATACGTATGGAATCTTGTCATGTGCGCGATTAGTGAGCGACGGGTGCATGGAGCATGGCCCCACGTAACGTCATATACGTATGGGTTCACGTCATGTGCCCATTTCATATGCGACATGTGCTTGGTGCTGGGACCCACGTGACAGTGCTTGGTGCTGGGACCCACGTGACATCATATACATGCCGGGTCACGTCGAGTGCGCGACTTCCATAAAAATTTTTATGTTTTAAAACTGTATATATATATATATATATATATATATATATATATATATATATATATAACTTTAATGTACATATCAGGGCAAAAGATTATCTAACTATTTATAAAAATAATATATTTGTACTTGTAATAAAGTTATATTATTCTTAAAGTCGGGTAGGGTGTGCGCTGGTTTCGCACTGGGTGTGCGACTCCCATGTGACTTTAAAAGAAAGCATTTCATTGGTTGACAATGTTTTTCATTATAGAACTTGAAGGACCCCACCCTTTTTAGTCATTCTCTCTGCTGCATCACAGGAGAGGACCTGTTGTGTTTTGGAAGCAAAATTGTGATTTGTTTGGTGTTTACTTGGAAAACTTCTACACTGGCTTCTTCAAATCCACCAATAGACCTTCCATCTGATGATGAAGATTTGGGACCCCCTCCGAAAAAAAGACGTCTATTGGTTGGAAATTTTTCATGATCCCGGAGGGTGAAAGAAAAGTGAATGCAGGAAAGGTGAGCTGCATGCTCTGTCTCAGAGTTCCATCAAGAGGCAGTGACAGGAAGTACCCTTGTGGCACTTCTATTATGTATGAGCATCTACAGACTATATATCCGCGAGAACTTGCGTGGGAACAACTGCGATGGCCACACCACAAACTGACCAGGGAGCTGGTCCCAGCACTTCTGGAGGCTCAACCTCTGCATCTCAGGGCCCGGACATTTATCAAGAGTTTGCGAACCTCAAACAACATTGTATAAAATGCAATGCCATTTTATGGTCTGGGGAGCAGTCAGTTGACGCTGTGTGTTCAGCAGCAAGAAACCATCAGTGCTAATTTCTGATGGAATGACAATATAATTCCAAAAGTTTAAAGTATTGTCTGTTTGTTTTTTGTTTTAAAAAAAACACCAATAAAATTCACAAAATTGTTTTAAAAAACACACTTTAGAAAAGAAGTTCTCTTCAGAACTACCTTATTTGGTTAAAAAAGAGAAATAACGGCATGCTAATATCTGGATGATTGTTTGAGTACATGTGTAGAGCATGATTGTATCTAAGAGTGCATGGGTAGTGGCAGGGAGATGGCTGGATTGCATGAGTAATGCACAGGTAATTGTAGGTCTGAATGTATTAGTACCTGGGTCATTGTATGACTACATGGGTACTGAGTGGATGATTAAAGTACTGTAAGGAGGGTGCATGGTGAGTTTATAAGTCCTTGGGTTTTGGCGGAGTGATTGGATGACTACATGGTACTAGTTCTGTGATTGGAGGAGTGCATTGGGAGTGACAGTGTGATTGTTGGACTACATGGGTAATACCTGGGTAATTAGAGGAGTGAATCAGTAGAGTATAGGTGGTTAGAGGACTGCATGAATAGTGCACATCTGATTGTAGCACTGCATGTGTAAGTGCCTGGGTCATTGCATGAGTACATGGATAGCAACAGGATACTTAGAATGATGCGAGGAGAGTACATGGTGAATTTATAAGTGCTTGGGTTTTGCCCGAGTGATTTGATAAGGACATTGGACTGGCTGGGTAATTGGAGGAGTGCATAGGTAGTAACAGGGGGATTACTAAACTGTATAGGTAGCAGTCAAAGGATTGTAGAAGTGCATGACAGTGTTTGGGTAATTGCATGAGTACATGGGTACTGACTGGATGATTAGAGTACTGCAAGGAGAACGCATGGTGAATTTATAAGTGCTTGGGTATTGGCGGAATATTTGGATTAGTACATGGTACTGGCTGGGTGAATGGAGGAGTGCACAGGGAGTGACAGTGTGATTGCTGGACGGTGTGGATACGACCTGGGAAATTGGAGGAGTGATTGATAAGTATGTAAGTGGTTAAAGGACTGCTTGGGTAGTGCATAGGGGATTGCAGCAGTACATGTGTTTGTGACTGGGTCATTGCATGAGTGCATGGGTACTGAGGGGATGATTAGAGTAGTGCAAGGAGAGTGTGTAGTAAATTTATAAGTGTTTGGGTATTGGCAGAGTGTTTGGATTAGTAGATGGCACTGGCTGCGTCACTGGAGGAGTGCACAGGGACTGACAAGGTGCTTGCCGATCTGCAGGGGTAGTATCAGGGTAATTGAAGGACGAATTGAGAAGTGTGTAGGTGGTTAGAGGACTACATGAGTAGTACACAAGGATTGTACCAGTGCATGTGTTAGTGACTGGATCATTCAATGAGTACATGAGTAGTGACTGCATAATTAGAGTAGTACGAGGAGAGGGGATGGTGAATTTATAAGTGGTTCGGTTTCGGCGCAGTGATTAGTTAAGGACATAGGACTGCCTGTCTGATTGGGCGAGTGCATACATAGTACCAGGGAGATTACTGGACTGCATAGGCAGTCCTAAAAGGATTGCAGCAGTGCATGTGTTTTTAACTGGGTCATTGTATGAGTATATGGGTACTGACTGGATGATTAGAGTACTGCAAGGAGAGCACCCGAGTGAATTTATAAATGCTTGGGTATTGACAGAGGGATTGGATTAGTACATGACACTGGCTGGGTGACTCGAGGAGTGCATCGAGAATGACAGGGTGAATGCTGGACTACATGGATAGTACCTTGGGAATTTAACATGTGAATGAGCAGTGTCTAGGTGGTTAGAGGACTGTATGGATAGTGCAGAGGTGAATGTAGTAGTGCATGGATAGTTTTTGGGTTAGTTAATAGTGGATATGAAGTCTTTGAAACAAATTTTGCAGTTGTTTTTTCAAAATAAATCTTAAAAACTTTCAAACTTTAGAATTTTGGTCTGTAAAAGAGAAGAAAAAAACGGTTATAACATATAATATTATAGTTTAAACTACTCAACATAATGTCACCATTATATAAGATATTCATGTTGCCTTTTTGCTGTTCTCAGAATCTATTGAATTTCACCATAGACAGCGGACAAAAAATACAATCAATAAGATTGCTAAAAAAACAAATCTGTGTCCAAAATATTTACAACAAAGTCAACTATGTGTTCACATTTCCTAAAACAAACATCCTCAATAACATTGCATATAATACAAATATCAAATATATGAAATGCTTCTTTCTGAGACAATTTTCTAAATACAATATCTAAGAACAGAAACGATAATTGAATCAGCAATTCTTCATATCTCCCCTATAGTCTAAATGATGTTCTTTAAAACATTTGCAGTGAGAATATCCAAAATACACCTGTTAATTCATATTGATGTCTTCCCACTAGGCCAAATGATATTCCTGAAATCCTTTGCATTGAAATTATCCAAAATAATGTCATTAATTCATATTGACATCTTCCCAAAAGGCCGAATGATGCTCTCAGAACTTTGGCATTAAAAATATTAGGTATGAGTTTGGTAATTCATTAGGCAACCGATATTTGAAAACCAAATGGGGATCATTGCAATGTGTCAATCCTTTATTGCACTTTAAATAGACAGTGTATTGTCCAGATGTTGTCGAAGGTCTGTCGTGGAAAATAATGGCTAGTGCTACGAAAGTTCTTTCTGTTATTGATAGTTGACTTGCTAAAAAAAATTGTATTAAAGTTTCCAATTTTCTTCCATCTGCTCTGTATCAGTACAATAATATATTGTCCAAATCTTTCAATAAATAATGTTGATAACATTTCTTATTTGCAGTGACTACACTCCAAATTTTGAGTAGCAGATTTAACTAATTTGTTAAAAGACACAGGGGCATATTACCAAGGGGGGCGATAGGCAATTATCGCCGGTTTAGCGGCCGTTTTTGGCCGCTAAGCGGCAATAATTCCATCGCTCTATTAGCAAGCTGTCGCTAACTTCAGTTAGCGACAGCTTTTAGGCAATAGCGAGCGGTTTGAGGCCCGCTTTGCCTGTCAGCGATATTTATCGCTAATGACATGCAAAGTGGGCGTACCCTACCTGTTAGCGACTGAAAGCAGTCGCTAACGTCGCTATCGCCTATTAGCAAGGCAGGCGTAGCGATGGAAATATTCCCGCTATCGCCAAAAACTAACGCCTGCTCAGACCAGTTCTTAGCCATGTTATCCAATGGGAGGTGGATAACAAGGCTAAGAGCATTTTGTCACTAATGTGTGAATATCGCTGTATTCTCAGTGATATTCACGCATTTCGCTGCTATTGCTGGATATTTTTGCACAATGGAGAAAAACGTTGCTAATAGCATGTTTTCTCCGGTAACATATCCAGCGATAGGCAGCGATAAAAAAATCGCCGCTAAGTCCATTTAGCGATAAATATCGCTACTTGTTGGTAATATGCCCCACTGTTTTACAATCTGGTATTGCCAAATATATTAATCTTTCAGAGCCCATGTTAGTGGTAGAATTAAATGTACAATTTTCACATTCATGTTCCCATCTATAACGAAGTCCAAACAGATTTTCAATTTGCATCTTGCTGTACATTCTGTGTAAATTGTGACAAACCAGAACATATATCCAGAAGATTCTGAATGCCAAAAACACTTTGGATTTTAGTTTATCAGTTCTCAATTTTTCAAAAATGGAATGCAACAAGGAACAAAATCTTTTTCACGATTCTCCGTAATTTGCTGTTGGAGATTGTCTAGAAAAAATACGACATTCACCATTACATTAGCATAGCAGTTGATACCTGAACTATTTTCTAACTGATATCCTACAATCTCTTCAACAGTGTCCTTTTTCTTTTTGTTTGGAATCTCAACATTGTCTTGATTTTTTTTCTTATTTCCAACTTCACTTCGGAGATTCTCATATCTTCCTTGTTGACCTCCTACACGCTTTTCATATACAGGATATTAACCTAAATTGGGGGCATACAGTCTTCTTAACCGATTATACTCTCTTACACATTTTGCATCTGCACTAATCTTTCTCTCATTAAAATCAATGAAATACAATCCAGATAAAGTTCTGACTTGTGGCAATGCAACATACGCCATTCCCTCTTTAAACACGGTATTACCAATGTTTACCAAAGCGCTTTTTCGACATCCAAATTTAGAATTTTTCTGCCAAAATAATAGTAATACCTTCATGCTCTATTTTATCAATGGCTTCCATTTTTATTATTTGTTGTTTTTCCATCTTTGAAAGTTCTTCATTGAATGTAGAACACTCTCACAGTGTTGGCATTAGACAGATTATCGATTTATTTTCTCCGATTATTTTGTATATTATTTCCAGAGCAACATCTTCATTTGGAAACAAGTTTGTAAGTAGCTAACTTTGCAACTTCTTTACTATGTTTTGTCAATACACCAATTCTGATATCTTAAAGAGTACTTCCCTAGTCTTCATCACTTGCCTGTCGCATATTTTTAATAAGTTCTTAATTCGAAATATAACCAAATTTTCACATTTCCAATACTTCCCAAACACTTTCTGGTGTCTTCATGCACAAGTGTTTTAAATACTGGTTGCCCTTTTAAAGGAGTAAGTTGCAGTAGATCGCCAAAAACGATCACTTGTTTTCCTTCAAATAAGACATCGTATTCTGTTTTTAAAATGTTCTGTATTCTTAAATACACAAAGACAAGCATTAAGTTTGAGACCATGCTCACCTCATCAATAATCAGAAGTTTCATTTTCGTTAGTACTCTTGAAACTTTATAACAAGCTTCTCCAGCTAGCTTGTGATATTCCAATTTGCTTTCATGTTCATCAGGTAGCATTAGCAAGCAATGTTATGTAATTCCTTTAATGTTGTGTGCTGCTAACTCAGTTGGAGTGGGCAAAATTTGAATTTTGAATTTTGAGTTGTTTATAAAGCGCACGTTCACTAGCAGTTTCATGGCGCTATAGGATTTCGATCTGAGGGAAGGAGGAGATTTATGAGCTGAATGCTTGCTGGAACAGCAGAGTCTTAAGGTTTTTTTCGGAATTCAGTGTAGGATGACAGGGATCTTAGGGAAGAGGGAAGAGAGTTCCAAAAGGTGGGGGCCTGCACCGAGAATTTCTGGCCGCCGGAACGGCTCTTCTTAAACCGAGGAGTGACTAGCAGAGATTTAGAGGAAGAGCGCAAATCTCTTGCGGGAATGTAGTTGGTTATAGCCGCATTAATGAAAGTAGGGGCCGTGCCAGCCCGAGCCTGAAAGGTAAGGCAGCCAAGTTTAAAGAGGGCTCTTTGCTTAATTGGGAGCCAGTGAAGGGCAATAAGAAGAGGGGAGGAGTGGTAGAATTTTGGGAGGCCATGTACCAGGCGAGCTGCCTGGTTCTGCACCAGCTGAAGGCGTTAGAGTGCATAGGCCGGAGCTCCGTTATAAATGATGTTGCCATAATCGATTTTGGATAGGATCATGGCCATAACAATCATTTTTAGTGCAGAGGGAGAAAAAAAGCGAGATACTTTCCTAATGATACGTAAAGTAAAAAAGGAAGAGGAAACAACAGAACTAATGTGGGTGTGAAGTGTCAGCTGGTTATTGAGCATAATGCCCAGGGTTTTAACAGAGTGAGAGGGAGTGGGAGGGGGGCCGAAAGAGACAGGCCAAAAGGATGGTGACCAAGGATTGCCGCTCCCCCCAGTCAAGATCAGTTCTGTCTTATCCGGGTTGAGCTTAAGATGGTTAGCGTTCATCCAACCTCGGATAAACAGAAGGACCGACTGGAAGTTAGAGGCAGCGGGTAAAGCAGAAGAAAAATTAAATATAAGCTTGAGGTCATCAGCGTAATTATAGACTGTGACCTCCATTTGTTGCAGTGCAAAAATAAGGGGGAAAATGTAAAGATTAAACAAAAGAGGGGAAAGGGAGGAGCCCTGGGGAACGCCACAGTTCACCTTGCAGGGTGAAGCTGAGAATTCGGCCAAATGAACCGCCTGAGTTCGTCCCTTCAGGAAAGAGCCTATCCAGGTGAGGGCCTGGCCCCCTATGCCCGCCGCCTTGACACGGGACAGAAGGATGGAATGATCTACCGTGTCAAAGACGGCGGAAAGGTCCAGAAGGACCAAGGCTTGGGGGTTGTTGGTGTCTAGGCCCTCCCTAAGTTGGTCCATGACTGAGATAACCACCTTCTCAGTAGAGTGCCGGGGGCGAAAGCCCGCCTGGCAGGGTGCAAGATAGCTGCTGCTTTCAAAAAAGGAGCTAAGCACCTGGGTGACATGGGACTCTGCTATTTTACCCAAATAAGGGAGGAGGGATATGGGGCGGTAATTTGCAGGGGAGGAGGGGTCCACTCCGGGTTTTTTTAATATTGGGAAAATAATGGCGGTTTGAAGGGAGGCCGGGACATGTCCGGACGTAAAACAGCTATTCAGGAAGGCCAGGACTGGTGAAGGGCAAGCCGTAAAAAACTGGCTAAGGATACGTGCCGGGGCAATGTCGGTCGGAGAGCCCGACTTAACTCGAGTGAGTAGGGAGAACAGCGATTCTCTGACAAGTAAAGGAATTGAGGTAAGGGAGTAGTGATTTTCAGGTGGTTGAGGGGGGAAGAAAGTGGGGGAAGGGGGAGGAATGTTGGCTTTAATCAAAGTTATTTTATCAATGAAAAAATCATTGAGTGATTCGCATAAGGCCTGGGAAGGGGGAATTCTAGGTAAGGCTCTATCCGATGAAGCTAGTTCATGTACAGTTGAAAAAATCTCACGGGATTGGCATTCCGCCACTAGAATGCGTCCGGAGAAATACTCGGTCTTAGCTCTGAGTATGGAGATTTTATATTCATTAAGTGCAGTTATAAAGTGTTGCCGGCAGATGGGTGAGTAAGCACGGCGCCGGGCTCGTTCAGCCTGTCTAAGCTCCAATTTTTTTGCTTCAAGGTCAGGACTGAACCATTTGTTGGCCTTATGGGAGCGATTAATAATTATTCGCTTTAAAGGGGCTACAGGGTCACAGGCAGTGGTGAGCCAACGATCAAGTGTGGCTATCTCGGAATGGGGATCTGAGCCCGCAATGCCAGGACAGGTGGCTACTAACGAACTACAGAGGGAGGTGATATCTACTTTGTTCCAGTTCCTAGCCCAGATGTTTTTGGGAATAGGAGGGGGTGTTCTTGAGTTCAGGTCCATAGTAAAGGTAAGTAGGGAATGATCTGACCAGGAACAAGGCGAAACAGTGGGAGGGGAAGTAGGTATGTTAAGTGTCCAGATCTGGTCCAAGATATGGCCGCCGATATGAGTGGGACTCTGGACATGCTGGGTAAAGTTAAAACTAAGGAGGGATTGAGTGAAATCTTTGGACGTAGAGTCTTCGGCGGGATCGGTAGGCCAGTAATTAAAATCGCCCAAAACCAAAACAGAGGCGTTATTAATTACCAGAGTGGCCAGGAGGTTCTGGAAGGCGAGGAGAAAGTCAGGGGACGACTGAGGGGGCCGATACGTCAGTAAACATGTAAGAGGGGTCTTGAGGTAGGTGGAGCATGTTACAAGACAGTCCGCGGCTGATATCGTGGGCGAGGCCAGAATTTGGAAATGGAACTCTTTGCGAGCGATCAAAGCTACGCCGCCTCCTGCTCTGTTACCAGGTCGATCAACGCGGAGCATTGAATATTCAGGTGGGAGGGCGGCAAGGATGCTAGGCAAGGAGTCAGGTTTATACCAGGTTTCTGTAAGGAACAGAAGATCTGGTGATTTTGAATCCAAAAGATCGTAAATTTCAAGCTGGTGCCTAACGGCCGATCTCGTGTTAAGGAGAAGGGCTGAAGTGGTGATGATAGGGGGGGATAAGGGTTGTGTAATAATGTCCGGTCCTGCGATACCCAATTTGTGGGTGTATGACCTAGTAGCTTGGTTCAGTGGCCAGTTAGCATTCAGCGAGCGCAGCTGGTCTGGAGTATATGAAAGGGGTAGTCCAGAGTGTTGTGTCCCGTGGCCCGTCCTGGCGCAGACGGGCTTGCCTTAGGCGCGCCTTTGGCGCGCAAACGGCGCGCCCGCTGCGCTCGTCCGCTGCGCGTACGGGAATTACACATTTTATAGGGGACAGGAAGCGGTGTAAGGGGGAGTGGCCTCTCGAGCGAGGGGCGTGGCCTAAGTGGGCGTCGCTGGTAGCGGCGGTTCCCAGGTCCCGCGGCAGCGATAGACTCCGCTGCGCGGTGGATTAAGGGCGTGAATGCGCCCTGGTCAAGTGGGGAGTGGGCGTTTTAAGAACAACAATAATAAGTAAGTGACTCTCAAAAGATTAAAAAAGCACAACAAACAGACAGGCCTACTCCCGGCTTTTCGCCTCAGGAGGAAATCGCTATCGTCTGTACGCTTGTAATCAGCGGCAGATATAGCGGTGTAAGGGGGCGTGGCCTCTCGAGCGAGGGGCGTGGCCTAAGTGGGCGTCGCTGATGGCGGCGGTTCCCAGGTCCCGCAGCAGCGATAGACTCCGCTGCGCGGTGGATTAAGGGCGTGAATGCGCCCTGGTCAAGTGGGGAGTGGGCGTTTTAAGAACAACAATAATAAGTAAGTGACTCTCAAAAGATTAAAAAAGCACAACAAACAGACAGGCCTACTCCCGGCTTCTAGATACAGTTCTCGAGACAGTCAAAGTTCTGCTCCACTGAGTCAAGATCCACTAGGGCAACCAATTCATGAAAATGAAGCAGCAATCACCATGAGTGAAGTAGAAACAGCAATGCATCAAGCTCAACATGATATTATGTGGTCAAAACACAAGATAAATGTGATTCAGTGATTTCTGTAGATAACTGGTCAAAACTGTAATTAAGAAACTCTTTCCTGTACCAGCTTTACCACTGATATACATTCAGGGAGGTTGAAATGATGTGCATGTGTATTCTTTTTTTCATGAAGAAAACCATAGTTGATCTGTTGTCTCACTTGCTGATGTATTTCTTTCTTTTCAATATTTAGTTGTTCTCCCAAGTTTCCTAAGTCCATAATATCATGTTGAGCTTGATGCATTGCTGTTTCTACTTCACTCATGGCGATTGCTGCTTCATTTTCATGAATTGGTTGCCCTAGTGGATCTCGACTCAGTGGAGCAGAACTTTGACTGTCTCGAGAACTGTATCTAGAAATCTCAACTGCAATAGTAGCTTTTTGATCAATTTCTTCATTCAACATTTTGAGATCATTTGGAAAAACTGTGCATTTAATGCTATCTTTACATGCATTAAAAGAATCTTCATAGCACTGAAAATCTCCAAATAATTCCAGTTCCGTATGCAAAGGCTTGAAGTGTTGCAGAAGTGCTAAATAGTAAAATTCCATTTTTTTTTTTTATTGTCCTCATTAGCCTTTACGCCACCCATTTTCTAACCAAACGATACCGCCCATGTTTTTTATTATCTCATATACCGAGACCGTTAACAACCACACTAGTAGTGCCACTCAATGACCGCCTCTCCACATATGCCACCCTTTGTAGGAGATTGGTGCATAGGTGAACTCCACAGTCACGTTGAAAACACCACCGGCGAGATAGGCCAAAACCTTAATCATTGGACAGAATTATTTACAAATCCACCTATCCCCTACCCTAACAAAAATGGTTCTTATCTGCAAATTCAACCTTCCCGTTATAATAAGTTCAGGGCTTACCTTAATAGCGTGATCTATAGCTTGGGATAAACAGCTACTTAATTCCTACCAAAACACTTTAATATTTGGACACTCCACAAACATGTGTATATCCTTCTCATTGGGACTTCTGCACTTTGGGCATTCCACCAGCCCTCCAGGTTTGAACTTTGAAAGTCTATGTGGAGACCAGTATGCTCTGTGGAGTGTAAAAAGATGATTTCGCCTTAAGTTTGAAGGTTTGACAACTTTATACAAAATAGCCATAGTTACTTGCCATTGAATGTCAGATGCGATGTCCGGCAAGCAATCCCTCCACAGAATTTCTGGCAGTGAGAACTGGCCGTCCGCCGTCTCCAACATTGACCAGTACCAAAGTCCTACTTCCTTTTTGTACACTTGACTTGAATAGATCTTCTCTTCCAATTCATTCTGAAGTCCCACGATGGTTTCAGCTTTACCGGCCCAACTATGTATTTGCAAATATTTAAATTTCGATATAGCCTGCCCCCAAATGGCCGCTCCCTGACTCCACCCAACCAACTTTCCATCTGGAAAAAGATGCCGCCATATTTCTACCCCTGCTAATCTTAGAGGAATAGCCAGAGCATCTTTGGTCCATGCAGGAGATCCTGGGCTGTCCCAAATAGAGGTATAATATCCATAATACGGGATTTTTAGTAATCTTCTAATCCGGTACCAAAGTTCCGCTGCTTCGCGCAATACCTTAAGGTGCACTTTTTTAAAATACTTTGGATCCGCAAATTTATATAGAAAACCAGATTCCTTGTAATGGCAGCTTTTTAACATTGCTGCCAACAGTACACCAATACCCAAAGTCGGTGGAGTGTTCAAAAAAATTCTGAAATTTTTTAGCTGAAAAGCCCAACAGTATAACTGAAAATCCGGGGCTGACAACCCCCCTTTAAGCAGTTTTCGCCTTATCTTAGTCCATGAGAGACGAGGTCCTTTTGCGCCCCATATAAATGTACTAACCTCACTCTGAAGCTTCTTAAACCATTCCCCTTTAAATGCAAGGGGGATTGTCTCGAATAAAAAAATTAGTTTTGGAAGAACCATCATTTTTATCAAATGTGTGCGTCCACATATATTAAGAGACAAATGACTCCATCCTCGAAGCATACCTCCTATTTCTCTTTTAATTCTTACGAAATTAGTTTTTGCTAGGTCATCCAAGTTCTGAGTAATCCTAACCCCCAAATATCTCATTTCTAATTTGCATTTTGTAGGGCCAGGATCTAAATTCCAGCACATAATTTCCGTTTTATCTTCGTTAATTTTGTACCCTGAGACAGCTCCGAATTCTTTAGTTATTGCTGATATATGTTCCAGTGTCTGCTGAAGATTGGAAGTATAAATTATAATGTCGTCAGCGTATAAACCTATTTTCTTGGAGCAAGCTTCTACCGAGAAAGGGAGGATCTTATCAGAGCCCCTAATCCTACAAGCCAAAGGCTCTATATAAAGGTCAAACAATAAAGGGGATAAGGGACATCCCTGCCTGGTGCCCCGCATTACTTTAATCGAATTGGTTAGGATCCCAATTATCAGTACTCTAGAGGTGGGAGAATTATACAGTGATAAAAGTGTATTAGTAAAATATGCACCCAGGTCTAGATGAGTCAAGAGTGCCTTTAAAAAGATCCAATTAACTCGGTCAAATGCCTTAGCGGCGTCCAGTGCTATTACTGCTAGTGGAAGTTTATGTGTCGAGGCCAAATCTATTATACCTATTAGAGAGAAAGTGAGTTCCTTAAGGAACCTACCTTTAATGAAGCCTTTCTGATCTTCCTGCACTAATTTAGGAATAACCAAACTAAGCCTATCCGCCATTATCTTTGCAAATATTTTATAATCGCAATTTAACAGCGAGATAGGCCTATACGAATCAGGATCAATTGATGGTTTACCAGTTTTTGCAATTAAAACAATAGTTGCCTCATTCCACGAGTCCGGCAGCCCTGCCTTACCTCGAAAAATATCATTAAATAACTGCACCAATAAAGGCAAAATGCTTTCCCTAAATACTTTATTGACCTCAACTGGTAAACCATCAGGCCCAGGAGCTTTCCCTCTCTTAGCTGATCTTAATGCTTTTTCTACCTCAGTTGAGAGTATCTCTCCGTTCAATACCTGTTTTAACTCGGTTCAAAGCGGATCCACCCGCCTCAACCATTTCGCTATTTCCAAAGTATCAGGATTCAAATCATCCTTGTACACATTCGAAAAATACTTAAAGAATGCATCCGCAATGCTCTTGCTCTCAGTAATAGGTTCGCTCATATCTGGCAGATTCAATTCCTTAATAAAATTGCGTACTGAATCTTTCTTGGCCTTCCAAGCTAGTAGCTTTCCGCAGCCTTCACTATAACTAAAATGGGCCAGCTGGCTAGATTCCCATTTCTCTCTAATTCTATGGTTAATAATTGCTATTAGATCCAATTTTAACATCTCTAGATCTTTCAGCATCTGCTCTTCCATTATACCTTCACAGGAGTTGATGCTAGCCTCTAATTCTCGAATATTCTGTTCCAAATACGTAATTTTATTAAAGTAAGTTCTTCGTTTTTTTGCTCCCTGGGCACCCAATCTGACCCTCAAAAAGGCTTTACAGGTCTCCCATACTATCTCTATCTTTGCGGTGCCTACATTTGCATCCCAAAAAATCTCTAATTCAGAACTAATAGTTTGCAGGCACTCTTGATCTAAAAGTACTGTGTGATCCAGCCTCCAAGTTGTTTCTGCTACAGGAGTTTTAATTTGAATACTGAATGTAATGGCCGAATGGTCAGAGATATGAACGCCTACATGTGCCACTGCTGTAACTGAGTCTTTTAACCTTAAATCCAGCAACACATAATCGATCCGAGATTTATGCCTATATTTCTTATTATAGTATGTAAATCCTAACTGTTGTCCGTGATAAAACCTCCAAATATCACACAACCCAAACTGAGACATCAGCAACCTTATTCTGTTGGACATTTTGGAATTCATAAGCCCACGTGAATTAACAGATCTATCTAATTTATAATCCAGAACTGCATTGAAATCCCTGGCCATTATAATTTTACCAGCAGATCCTAGCAGCTCCCTTGCCAAGTGTCCAGGGAATCTACATCATCGAGATTTGGACCATAATACCCAACTATAGTTAGTAGCTCAGAGTCAATTCTTGCACTTAAAATGAGCCATCTATCTTTTGGATCTGCCCAAAAATTTTCTAAACAAAAATGAACCCCATTTCTAACCAAAACAGCAACACCCTTTGTAACTATAGTCTGCGGAGTGCAAAACCCCTGTGCAACCCACCTTTGACCCTGCATAACCTCCTTACATTCTATTGAGGTCAAATGTGTCTCTTGCAAAATTATGATATGGGCCTTTGAATCCTCTAAATATTTTAATATTACTCGTCTCCTAAATTTTGTACGTAATCCATTTACATTCCATGACAAAAATTTGAAATCACCTGTACTAGCCCCACTCATATTGATCTCCCAAAAAAAACATAACACATATTTTGGTGGTCGCAAAGCTTCTTAGGACTTTTTTCCCCCTTTTCCCACCCCTTCCCCCCCCTAACATCCCTACCCCCCAACTACTCCAACCCACGTCTCCCGTGGAAAACCCTATCATCCTCCCTTTGGCCAAAGCCATGTAGGTGTTTTTACCGTGGCAGTGCATCGTATTTTATTATAACATTTTGTACCAGTGAACACAGGCTTAATAGTAAACTTTGTGTCAAAAAGTTGTCTTATACGGCAGCATGCCGGGTCATATCTTGGCATTGCTCAATAAATGCATCAACGTCCTCTATTAACCGGAAATTGTGCATCTTGTTCCGCCACATTACTTTTAGAAAGGCTGGAAATTTTAATTGAACTGTAGCCCCCAAAGCCCTAAGTGGTTCTATGCGTTTGCCTAGCTCCCACTGCCTGTTAGCTGTGACTGGTGACAGATCAGACCTCACCTCGATTTTAATCCCGTCAACCAAGACATTCTTTTTCTTCAAGGCGATTGACAAAATTTTTTCTTTTAAACTGAATGTCAGAAAATTTATCAGAACTTTTCTTGGCTTGGTGCGGTTAGCATTTAATCTAAAAGGATCTCGATGGACCCTCTGTGTATCCGCATAGATTGTCTCTTCATCCTCTTCCAGTTCCAGCTCAGATTTTAACAGATGGGCTACAATTTTTTTAATGTCAGTCCCTTCTTTTCCTTCCGGCAATTTCAATATCTTTAAATTGTTACGCCTCTGCATATTTTCAAGTCTCTCCATTCGCTCTTCCTGCGCCCTTTCTCTGAACTTAATATCCTCAATCTCTTTATAGTTGCCTGCAACAGAATCCTGGAGCTTCTTTGCCTCAGCCTCTAAAACTACCAAACGTGAGCTCAGCTCACTGAATTTAGTCTCCAGGCTAGTACATGAGGCATGTATATTCTCCTGAATTGCCTTAGACTCCTCAAACCCTTTATGCATGTCCAAGTCCAGTTTCTTCAAAAGGGCAATTATTGCCATATCAGAATTTTCCTCTCTATTCAGGTCTGAGGAAATCAGCTCATTCACTACCTCTAAGTTCGGCTCTGACAAAATCTTCTCATTTGTTTCCTCAAGTCCTTGCACTACCGGCACATTGCTCTTATCCACCGGATCTTCCCCCTCCATAACGGCCGTAAGGAGCTGTTATCGATTAGGACTTAAAACGCCAGACCAATCTATAGCAGTGGTTTCTATCGGTGAACCACTGGCCCCCTCGTCCTCTGATACCGGTGTCACACTCTCAGCAAAATCTACCAAATTGGGCTTCAATATTAAAGTTTTTGGGACAACCTTAAAAAAAGAGTTGAGTGAGGGCGTTATCTTGATTTTCTTTTCCAAAATATTAGTTTTCTTGCTGTTATTTTTAACTGTTCTTTTCTTTATAGTTTTCTTGGAATTAACCTCACGGGAATTTTTATTTTTCCCCTTGCTGGGGGTGCAAGTCTTTTCCTCGCCTTGTGCCCTAACAGTATCCGAAACTACAGCAATTTTTGCCGCACTCCTCAATTTATATCCAGAGACCACAGATCCCGCTAGGCCTGCTGCTTGCTCATGTTCTAACAAGCCCTCACGCTCCTCATTAAAGTCTAAAGAGCCTCCATTGCTGGTATTATTATTAGGTTTATTAGTCAATAAATTACACTTGCCTAAAGCAGTCCCTAATTCAATACCTCTACCAATACCACCTCTCCCTTTATAACCTACTCTTGCTGCTGCTCGGCGCCCCCTCCCAAGTTCATGTGCCGCTCTCCCCCAACAACCAGCCGCCTTCAAGAGCTCGACTAAACCCAGACCACGCTCCTCCGTTCCCACTGCTTCCACCAACTCATTTGGTCTGTCCTCAGACCGAGGGCTATCTGCACCCTCTGCCGCCATGCACCTCGTCCACTTTGCCTCTGTATCCTTATACCGCCGCTGCAATCACCGCTATAATCACAAAGAATCCCCCTATGTGACTATGTGACTATAAGCAGTCATATGATAGTCTTGGATATGATGTCTGTTGTCCTTTCTCGTCCTCTTTGCCTCTGTATCTTTATGCCACTGCCACTGCTGCCATCACCGCTACAAACAATCACCAAAAAGAAACCTCCCCTTCTTTCCTTCTGGCCCTACAATCTCTCCTGCCGCCCCCCACCGTTCCGTGACTGCGCGTCCTCCCTCACCTTTGGTGGACGCCGGCTCCACCGACTCACTCTTCGATCTCCAGAGCCTCAGCAATTCAGGTCAGTGCTGCCACCCTGTGGGGGAAAGGCGCGGCAGGAGACGCCGCCTACGATGAAACGTCCGCGGTGAAAGCCGGGTGAAAGCCGGGTCTGCTGACACACTCTTCAGCCTTTGAAAAACCGGAACCGGAACGCCTCGGTTCAGTCCCTTTCCCTGCGGGGGAGAAAACGCGGTGATAACGCCGACTGCACTGAATCACTCTCCGGTCCGTGAGTAAAAGAAACAGGGGCAGAAACGCTCCGAAAAATCACCGCCTGTGCTCGCCTACACTAGAGTTACTCACACCGCCACTCCAAACACCCGCGGCCCGCTGTTAGCCGGCCGCCATGTTTTCCCCCTCTGTCCAAAAATTCTATTTTATCAGGAGTATCGCAACTCAGTTTCCTATGATTAATCAGATTTCCTTTACTATGTTTCACCAAACATCCTTCTGAGCCAATCACTGCATATTTTTTCATTTATGTTCTCTGTAATATTTCTCTTAAAACTGTAATATTGCAACACTTCATAGAGACATATGTTTTCAAGATGAGGACTTCTATGTGGATAGTATTTATCCAACATGTTTGTTTTAACAATATCTGTGCTTTCTGGTTCATTTAATGCTAAATATCCGATTTCTTGTATAGATTTAAGTACTAGATTTCATGTTGCAGCAAGACCTATACTAACCCAAATGATTCCTCTTGACTGTGAATAAAAACTTGCAGAGGACAACCGATCCGAACATTCATAGGATCCAATCTCTCGATGGGACAGCATCTTTAAAATAAAGCTGTACAATGTCTTACTAAAACTCTTCTTGCGGAAAATTTCTTCCCACATTTCTTTCAACTCCGTCTTTTCTGATTTTGTTATGTATGACGTTACATAACGAGCAACAGCAATGGAATTATCCACAACATACTGGATATCCATATTAGCATTCCACATTAACAAAATACCTGGATTATAATCATTAATATACTTTGATTGTTCACTTCTTTTTAAATTGTAAGTATTTTTAGGAGATTTTCTAGTGATGGTATGTCTCACTGCTGACATGAAACTGTTCACTCTTCCTGTTGGATATTACTGGACGTGGAAATCCAAAACGACATTTGGTATAAAACTGTTCCTTCGACTTGTATTTCCGTTGACATTATTTGCCATATCAATGAGTTTAAAACCGTAAAACTTGTTGCCTTAAGGTGTTTTCTTCTCTTGTTTTTGGTACAGCACATGTAACATTGTCTTCAATAAAATATAAAACAGCCTCATCCGAATCACTTCCCAATTTGGTGGCATCCTTGATCCATAAAAGCATATGTATATGAGGAGTACCTCTAGCTTGATACTCCTTTCTTCAAAAGAAATCAATAACTTCTCCAAGAGGAGGATTGTTTTTACTGCAGATAAAAGTCATCATAGCCTGAAACCTATTATTAAAATATCTGTACACATTTACAGGATCCAAGGAACACAGTTCTTCAGGTGTCTTGAATTCAATGTATTAATATTTGAATTTGCTTCTCAAAGAAATTCAAGTAAATTGTTCCATGCGTATTCAGCACAGCTTAGCAGAACAAACCACGTAGGAGTTCCTAAGTTCCTTAACATTCATATAAGTTCTCAATGACGACGATACCAATACTCATTAGTACCACGCTGTCACGCTATCAAATTAATCAATTGAGATTCTAAATGATCATCTCTCTCATGTACTTTGTCCATAAGTTCCTTTGCAGAAACATTTGAAGATGTGGATGTGGATGGCTGCATATGAAAGTCCAGACAAGTCACTTGGAAACAAAAGATGAAATATATATGGGATACATTGGTGAAATTTTGAATCTTCTGAGTACAATCTTGTTGTCCGATATTCTGATGCGGGAATCTGTACTGGTCGTTTGTCATATCGCCCACCTTTTCCAGTGGGGAAGATCTGTGGAAAACAATGAGCTTCCAAACTTTTTTCCCAAACACTCATGGGAGTCCCCTTCGCTTGTTTCATTTGGAATAATTCAATAGTATTTCCCATCACTTATTTGGAATGTAAAGGATGTACACTATAATGTTCCTAAATTTCTTCACTTTTGGACATGTCCACTTTTTTAATTTGGCCACTTGACATTTCGCTATCATCTCCTAAAACTATTTCTTCTTCTTCCACATACACATTTTTTGTAGTAATCAATATTTTTTATGAGATATAATGTTGCCTTTTGCTGACATCTACTTACTCTTGCTATATTTTCTGACTCTTCGTGGGAAAACCATTAACTAGAATAACTACTGGTTCAGTTTCCTCTTTCTCTACATCAATAGTTTCAATATATTTCTTTAAATCTAAAGGTAAATATACAACTCTTCCTTTTAATCCTCTCTGTAAATCTGTGGGGGGCCACTTATCTGTTTTAGGCTCCATACGAATAATAGCCTGAAACTGGTGCACAAATGGAATCAGAATAGACTCATACATGTTTAAATCTACCAGTTCTGGAGGAATGGCTACCACCTCTAGGTTATTATGTACAGCTGTAGCTGGCATTTTGTTGTCCTCTAAATTTGTTATAACAATATTTACAAATACATTGATCAGTACCCAAATCAAAGCAATCTTCTACCAACAGATAAGTTGCAAATTCCTTCCACGTATCATTGTTTTCTTACTCACTTTTTCAATACAGATCAACTTTCCTAGTCTGATTTTTATATGAGTTTGTCAACAACAAATACAAACATTATTTGGTCTATCACAACAAATTACCTTCAACTTTGTAATTTCTTCTTCAAACTGCTCAGTACTACTATGTTTCATGTCTTCTGCAACACCTACTTCTATCAATGTCTTACTTTGTCTACACTCTTCTTCAGAACCAAAGTAAAAGAACTCTATTTCATCACAATTTTTTTGGTTTTGGTTTAAACTTTATTGTTCAGTTAATTAAAACCATAACAAAATTTCCTTTGCACTTGTGACACAATATTTAAATTTAAAATTAGTTAAAATACATCTTCAAAATTTACATCAAGATAAAATTCAAAATATCATTTTAAAAGGAGAAAGAAAATGAAGTTTCAGAAAGTCACAGTACAGTGTTAGAGGTATTAGTTATTTAACAAGCGTTTTTCAAAGGCAAGCAGAAACTTTACAATCTTACAGTTAATTTGTGTGTCCGTAGAGTCCAAACAGCCTATAATAGCTGACCTGCAGGTGCGTAATCCCTTAGTCAGAAAATGATTCTTTAAAAGAAGCATTCGCTCCTGTTTCAACTTTGTACAGTGACAAATAATGTGGATTATATCCTCTTTGGTGTAATCGCAGAGCCGACAGGCAATAGAGCCCGTGTGTTTTCAGGCTGGTGCATCAGCCAGGGTTGGGTATTTTCCGAATCTTAGAGCCATCAACCTTTTTTTAGTAAAACCTGAGTATGTAGAGTCCAAATAGAGCATCGGAGTAAGTAGTTTGTAGCTGTTAATTATAGCCCAAGAATGTGAGCGATGGGAGAAGATTTCCTTATCAATAAGTAGAGAATGTAACTTAGCGGCTTTGTTTATTACCTGTTTAAATGTTTTAAATGGCAAATTTGTATCCCGTAGCTGGGCGGTACGTGTTAATTCCAGTGCTTTAATCAGGAATTTGGTTGCCTCTGATCTTGTTCCCATTTCGACTTCTTGCCACAAAATTTGTTTAAGTTGTTATCAGTGGCGTTCATTTGGATACAGTACCAGGTTTTAATGCACGTGTATAGTCTTCCCACTGACTCGTTCATGAGACCAAATTCTAAGCGCATTTGCGCTGGTGAAACATCGCAAGGAAGTTGAAAGGCTTTCTTATAAATTTTGGTAATCAGGCTATTCAACAAGGCACCATCCTTACCGTGCATTGCTGCGCTTGCGTATGTTAGGGTGGGAAGGGCTTTAACTGCAATTACCGTTAGTAGTGGTTTGAGCGAGGGGCCCTCTAGTTTTTTGCACAAAGAGCTAAATGCGAAGATCAAGGCTCCAGTTCGTTGCGTAAGGTAATGTTTCTGGGCTTTTAGAGTCATCTTATCGTCAACAAAATATCCCAGATATTTATAATTTGAGACCCTTTCAAGCCTTTTGCCTTCTATGCAGATATTGTAATCTATTGAGCGCTGATTGGAAATTAACATTATTTGGTTTTAGATAAATTCAAAGTCAGTTTGTTAGCAGACAATAAAAGCGAAAGTTCTGTTAGTAATCTAGTCATGCCGACTTTTGTTAGGCTCATGAGTACAATGTCGTCCGCATATGCAAGATGTGAGAGTTGCAGGCTACCTAGTCTCGGAGGGTGAGCATTACAGGTGTTTAGTTTGCCGGAAAGGTCCGAAAGAAATAAGTTGAACAAGTGAGGCGCCAGGACGCATCCTTGCTTTAATCCGATTTCTGTGGACACTTTTCTCGACAATTGCGTGCCATCGCCTAGTTTAACTTGTGTCCATGTATCAGTATAAAATAGCAACAGGCCCCTTAGTAAGCTCTCTGGTATGTCCCATGATCTTAATTTAGCCCATAGTAGGTCCCGATCCACGCAATCGAATGCCGCTTGCAGGTCAATAAAGCATAAGTTCAGGTCCTGTTTGTTACGCTGGCATTTATCAGCTATCAGGCTTATTGATAGAATATTTGAAATAGTTCCGATGCCAGCTCTGAACCCCGTTTGATTGAGTGGGATCAAATCTCTGTCGCTTGACCAGTTGACCAGGTCTGTTAATAAAAGAGATGCAAAATATTTTGCTTCCACATCCTGCAGTGTTATTAGTCGATAGTTAAGTGGGTTGGATCTATCGCCTCCTTTGTATATAGGCGTTATTATGGAACCGTGCCAGCTTCTATGTACTTGACTGAATGCTTGAACGTCAGAAAAGAGGGTCTCTAAAGAAAGGCTCCAGTATTCAGGTGCGTGTTTGAATACCGCTTGAGGAATACCGTTTGGCCCTGGGGCCCCGTTCTCTTGCCCTTACTAATTACTTTTGTAATTTCCTCCGAAGAATAGGTCCCGGCTGATATATTTGAAGTTGATGCTTTGCTTGGGTTGATTGACGACTGTTGGGTACTATTTTTCACCTCGCTTGTCTTTTTTTTATGATGTTGCTCATAGGATTGATTCCCTGGAATGTTCAATATATTTCCTTTAAATTTTAATTGGAGGAAAGTAACCATTCAGTTTCCTGCAAGTTTGATGTAAGAATGTTCAGCTGTCTGGTTAGTTGGTTTATAATTCTCCAGAATGTAATTGCGTTCGAGGTTTTAGTGCTATGGAGCAACTTGGTCCAGAATTTTTCCTTGGTAGCTTTTTTGTGCTCCCAGACGTTCTTTTTATAGCGCTTCCGTAGGGCCAGAAAAACGTCCATTTGACTAGAGTCTTTATTATACGTTTGCAGCTTTTTATGTGTTTTTCTCAATTCCTTCCTCAAGTCTCTCAAATCTTTCGGCAGTGTGTTCTTTGGATACATTCCTTTGACCTTCGAGGCTGGAGATTTCATTTTCAGTTTTAGACTCTCTAAAAAGAGAGACCATGCTTCTATGGCATTCTTTGAAATATCACCTAAATTGTTCATCGTGTCCACTATTATCGAAAACCATTCGAGTTTGTTTGAATTACACCAATTTATTAGTTTTTGGTTAGATGAACTTAGTTTGCCTTCCATAGTATGTGAAGATTGAAATCTTTCTACGCACAGATTGAATTTAATGTGTTGCATTGCGTGGTCACCCATGAGCGAGTATTCAATATAGAAGTTGTTTAATAAAGGAAATAGCGAAAGACTTGCAATTGTGTAATCCAGAGTTGATTGGGAGTGCGGGCCGTAAAAGGTTTTTTTGGGAGGTCGATCCTCGTCGGTCCTGCCATTTCAGGACACGCATGCCCAGATATTCTAACTCTGTAACCAATTTTATTCCTGTTCGGTCGATTTTAGTCCTGGCCCCACCTTGAGTCTGTTCTGGAACACTCCAGTGCATGTTTTCCACTGTTAGGATGTCGTCCTCCTCCGGGGAGTGTAACAAGTTGGAGTTAAAATCACCGGTTATTATAACGTTCCACGCTGGCTCGGTACTACGAATCTCAGTTATTACCTCGCATAATAAAGTGTTTTTTGTATTTTTCACTCGTATTTTTGGTTGCGTGTAGTAATTGATCAGAATGGTTGTCACCTTATTATATGCAGTTAGTCCTGATAATTTGATTATTTGGATACTAGGGTCTGGAGAATCAAGTTGCTCTGAGTTAATTTGTAGGGCAGATGATATGTAAACTGAGAGGCCTCCAATCGCTCTACCGTAGGATTTACATTTCTCTGCGACTACCCAGTAGTGTGTAAAGCCTACCAATGCAATTTCTTCTTGCTGCCAAGTCTCTTGTAAAGCGATTATATCGCAATTCACCCATTCATCTAGGGCTATTCCGTCCTCCAACAGTTTTTCGCTCCAGCGATATTCCATGATACAATATGTATTCCTTTTTTGTCAGTTAGCTTCGCAGTGTCTTTATTTGGTCAATTTTTCCGCTTAGCGGTTAACAAACTGGGGAGCCATTTCCAATCCTCTGTGGGAGATCGGAGTTCTCCCCCTCTTTCCTCGTCCTTCTCTTCCTGGGAGAAGACTTCAGTGCTTCTTCCTTGGGCGTTGTGTAGAATTGAATAAACTGATTTTTGGAGAGTCTCTTTGGCCAAGTTCTTGATAATTTGCTGGCTTCTAGTTTTTTTTAACGGAAACGGGTAGCGGGGCGTTACAGGCTGTGATAGTCGAATGCCCCATTTTTTAAATGAGTCTGATCTTTCCAATATTGATTGTGCAATCCCGGGGGTCTTCCATGTTGTCAGTGTTTGTTCGTTTATTGAGTTTGTAGGTCCTGCTAGGAATTCCACTCGTTCAAGATCTTTAGTTCCAATATTTCTTAAGTCGCTAATTTCCGCTATTAGTTTCAGGACGTTGCATCTGTTCAAAATGTCATGATGACCCTGTGTCTTATATTCCAGTGCCCAAATAATTTGATGACTCTCAAGATCGGGCTTAGCTGAATCTAACATTTGATCGTTGCAATCTGTTTGAATTAATTGCCTGTCGTCCTTATTCGTTATGTTAAATCTTAGGTTACTCTGAGTCGAATTGCTCTCTGGTCTGTTTGCTAATGTTCTATTATTTTCAGCCGTACCCTTATCGCTTGTTCCTAACTCAGTTCGTGTTAGGGAGGTAGGGTTTAATTGAATTCCCGTTCCGCTTTGATGCTCCGTGTGCTGTAGGCTGATAACGCTGGCTTAGTCCCCTGCTTTACAGACAATTTGATTTGTTGTTGGCAAAATTTGTAGCGTTGATTCAGTATCTATTGCCTTAGTTTTTAGTGGTCCCTGTGTGTTGTCTTGTTCCGGTGTTAGAGTGGTATCTTCTTGGTGCTTACTTGGTCGGCTAGTTTTTAGCTGTGTAATTTCATTGAACTGAGTGTTACTATTTATTGTCAAATTTACAGTTTTAATGGTCTTATTTCTAAGGCCGGCATCAGGCAAGAAATTCACCCTTGGAGACCCATCTTACTGATTTTTGCCTGCGTGTGAGGATGGTCTCGCGCTTCCTAATGATTGGGAGTTCTTGATTTCTTGTTTGTTCAATGATTGGCCGTTAGCGTAACTGGTGTCTTTTTCAAATATTTTCGATTGAATCTCCGAAGTATCCTCTTCTTTTATTGATCTTGCCTTTGTATTTAAAAAGATGGGGAAGAATCCCGTTCCCGTCTTTGGGTCATTTACGCATTTTTTGTTCCTAGCCTTCCTTTCCTTTTTTCTTTGTCGCTTGGATAATCCTGCCTTTGTTGATTCTAAATAGTTTACCTCAGTTGAAATTGCCTCAGTTGGAATTGTAAGATACAATAGAAAAACGCCAATGCTGCCATTAACACTTCACAACAAATTTAGACATCTCACAATTTGACTGAAACATAAAGTGAGGGGATCTGATTATCTTGAATGAATCTTTCGTTTTATTCACTTTTGACTTCCTTTCGATTGTTTGATCATTTTTTTAGCAACATTTTTTTAAATTCACAAAAACATACAATATTTGAAAAACATTCTGTACATTAAAACACTCCCCTTTCAACACTCACACATCCACTCACTTGTGAATCACTATCAAACACTCTCATAAACACTCAGCATTATCACATTAATATTTACAATTGTTCAAAATCCACTGTTTCATAGATGATGCCATAGATTTGTATTTGACACCTATTTGTAATTCTTTTTACAGAAAACTCATGTATTGAATAATATTCTTATGGCACAACAAACTTAAGGTCTACGCGTTTCGAACTCTTTTCATTGTCGAGTTCTCATCAGGACCACACTGTGAAGTAAAAAAGTGGGAGACCTTTGTTAGAAATGTGTTCTAAACCATACTAGAATTTACTCTGTGGCTTAACATCCACTTGAACACATCTTACCTCAATTTTGTACAACAAATCAATTCGTCTTCAAGATCACGGCGCCGGACCACCTAAACAACATTAAAGCACACCGCTCAGCTGAGCTATCCACAATATTATATGCCTGGTATATAAGATCTAACTAGCGAATTGTCACTCACCAATGTGTCTTGGTATATGCAACATATCCTGTAATTAAATAATACGAAGAATCATTTTTTTGAATACCCTTTTCTCAAAATGGCCAGTCTAAAGAGTCATTTATTACTCACGTCTTACCTATTACGATTCTTAATTTATGTTTGTATTGAAGGATTATTTGTCTCAATGTTGTCCCTGGAATAACAAACAGGGGTCAAGTTTACTGCGATAGGTTCGCCAGTGCTGTTTATAGATAACCGTATTAACCTATGTTGGTATATATGTTTACCTTAAATGGGGGGAGCCATTGTTGGGAGCCGACTCGGAATCCTGAAATGACAAATCATAAATTGAATGTCATTCAGGTCGGCACACACGTGCTCATAAATTTGCATGCCGAAATACTTGTGGCAGCATTCCCAAGCGTTGATCTTTTTATTTACCTTGATTTCAGACTGCCATCAACAAACGTCGGCTCCTGGGGTTCTGTTTAGTCGCGACCACTCGTGCTACTGACTGCACGCTCGTTGTCCGTGTATATTCTACTTCCGGGTCGCGCCATCTTTGATTGTGGTTTATGGTTATACTTTTACTGGTAAACGGCGGCGCCATCTTACAGCGGGTTTAGACGTGAATTGTCTACTTGATTCTTTAATGAAAGGATACAGGGCTGGAAGTTAGAAGCATCATCAGTTGTGGTCATGTATTTCAGATTTCATCTTACATATCACTGGGTTATGCATTATATCCAGAAATAATATTTGTGCACCTATGGGATCCTCGGTCATTTTCATGTGTGCCCTCCTAGGATAGTTTGTACATTTCGGAGATCTCATTTAGTCCTTCTATTGCCGAATTAAATCTGACAATCATCATTGCCTCATAACGTGAAAATTTCGCCTCGAGGTCCCCTCCTCTCTTATCCTGCTCAACCTTGGCTATTACAGTCCAACGTAAGTCAGTTTCTGTATGATTTTTCAATTGCCAATGTTGCACAAATGGTGCATTTGATACCTTTTGTTTAATTCTTGATTTATGTTGTTGGATTCGTATCCTAATCTCTTGATTGGTTTTCCCAACATACAATAAATTGCATGGACATGTTATACCGTAAATTACATAGCTTGACTTGCAATTAGTGAATGTTTCGTGTCACCACAAGACTGTCTTATGTTTAAAGATAATCCCTTCTTCTGTAGTCGCACAACAATTACAACTACCACATTTTCGATGGCCTTGGATTGGTGGCAGGCCAATCATAGTTCTCAAAGTGAACTGTTCCTTGGCAGGCATTGATGCTCTTACCAATTTGTTTGCTATGCTTGCTTCTTTCCTAAAAGCAAATAGAGGAACTTTTGAAAATTCCTCATTCAGATTTTTAATTAGGTGCCAGTTGCTTTTTATTACTTTTTTCAACATATTCGAATTGGGGCAGTATGTGCTGACTAGAACCATCCGGTCCATTTTTTGCTTGGTTTTCTTTTCCAAAAGACATTCCCGTGGCGTCCACCACGCTCTTTTCATGCATCGTTTGAGTAATTTTTTCGGATATCCACGTTCCATCAGATTAGCTGTCAATTTCTCTGAGTGTTTCATGAATTCATTCTTTTGTTGGCAGTTTCTACGAATACGTAGAAATTGTCCGTAAGGAAGGTTTTCCTTGAGGCTCCGGGGATGATTGCTTGCAAAATGTAGTGATCTATTCCGATCAGTGTCCTTTTTGTGTAAGGTGGTGATTAGCCCCCCGTCTTCCGATGGATAAATTTCGACATCAAGAAAAGGAATTCTGGTCTTTGAATGATTGAGGCTAAATTTTATCTCTTGAGTTCTATTGTTCAGCCAGTTATGGAAATGTATTAGTTCTTCTTCTGGGCCCGTCCATACGAAAAAGACATCGTCAATGAAACAATTCCAGTTTTTTATCCAATGAATGAAAGGGTTATTTTCATAAATGAATTTTTCCTCATAGGAGGACATGTACAATATCGCTAGTTCAGGGGCAAAGGGACAGCACATCGCCACGCCACCTACTTGGAAATAAAAATCTCCATCAAAGTTGAAATAGTTGCGTTTCAATGCAAACGCAGCAAGTTGGATGATGAAATCAGTTGGTATCTTTTGTGGTTTGTCTCTTGTGTCCAGTATCTGTCTCAAAACTTCTAGCCCCTCATCCTGCGGTATTTGTGTATATAAAGATGTTATATCCATCGTTACCATCCAATGGTTGTTGTTTTCAAATTCTATTTCACTCAACTTGTTGATGAAATCCATCGTGTCTCTGATATATGATTTCACGTTGGGTAGAAAAGGCTTCAAGAAAAAATCCACAAATTTGGATATTGGCTCCATTAATGACTCACATCCTGAAACTATAGGACGTCCTGGTGGTGTTCTTTCATTTTTATGGACTTTTGGCAAGATGTATAATAAAGGAATTCTTGGATGTTTAATCTTTAAGTATTCTGACTCTTTTTTGCCAAGGAAGCCAAGTTGGAATGCTTCATCTATAATTGAGTGTAATTCATTTTTTAGGTCGGATGTGGGGTCTTTATTGATTTTGCGATAGCAATTCACATCATTCAGTTGTTTTTTTACCTCTTCCATATACAGCTGACGGTCCCAAACCACAATGGACCCGCCCTTATCAGCTTGCTTGATAATTACTGATGTATTGTTTTTTAGAGTAGTTAGGGCCATGGATTCTGGTTTAGTTATATTGTGTTTCAGCCATTTTTTCTTTTTTTCCATTTCTGAGATCGCGGACAGTATCGTTCTTTCAAAGGTTATCACTTCTTTGGGTATTTTATAATTAGGAGGGCAAAATGTAGATTTATTCCTGAGGCCAGTTGTTTCCATCCCTTGATCTATTGGGTTTTCCAAAAAGAAGGTTTTCAACCTAATTTTCCTAAAGAACTCTATCGTTTCAGTTTTAAGTTTTACAAAGTCAGTTCTTTTGGTCGGAACGAATGATAGTCCTTTTTGAAGGACGCTTTCCTCTTGCTCTGTTAGAATTCTGTTGGAGAGATTAAATATTAGAGAAGGTGTTGTTAATTTTTGTAATTTTGACGTCGAGTTGACATCTCCCAAGGTTGATTTGATCTCACTCTGCCTCTGGGTTTCGACTGTCCTCTCGCTAAAAAATTGTTGGATCCTTGTTGATTTTGTCGAAATGATCCTCTTCGACTGTTATTCCCTCGAGGATCTGCATTATCTCCCTCACTACTGCTTCCTGATGAGGAGGTATCAGAGAATTTAATAAATTTGTTGGCTGATCTCCCTTGGTAGTCTTGTAAATATTTCCTTGATTCTGGACGCGAGTAGAAGTCTGATTGGAGATAAGGATAGACTTCTACTCGCGTCCAGAATCAAGGTGTTGTTTTCTGCCTAGCATTTGCGATTGATGATGAAATCTCGCCATTGTCGGTCGATCTCGGTAAATTCTCCAGGTTACTTGAGGTAACTGATTGCTGAGACTCACCGTAACTGCCCTTTTCATCTGCTGCTATCCCCCTGCTTGGACTGTACTTGAGTCAGCCAAGCAATCATTCGCTTTACTACTAACAGTTAGATTATTTTGGATAGGGCATGTTGGAGAGAGCTCGTCAGTGCTAGATTGCAATAAATACAAATTATTTTGTTTGATTTGTTGAACTTGTCGTAAATGACTGTTGAGCAGATGTTGTATTAGGATATTCATCTGGAAAATGTACTGTAGCAGTTGTAGTTAGACTATTTGTTTCCTTAAGTGGATTTTTATTGCTATCTGGGTTCTCCGGTTGATCTGTGCCTATAAGTTTATCAATTAAATTGTGTTGAAACTTTGATTTCCCTGAAGTGGATATGTGGAAGGCATCGTCTTCTTGCCTCGTCTCGTTTACTGCGTGGTTTATTGCGGGAACTATAGGTATCGATAGGCCAACAACGTCCCCTGTTAGGGAGAACAATGCTGACCCTGGATCCTTCAAAAATTGAAAACGTGAGTCCGATTGATTGTTTTTGTTTAATGCAGATTTTTCAAAGAGCGAAGCTATTGGAGAGATTAAAGGATTTTTCAGATTAATATTTGCCTTATTTGCTGTTATTTTCTCAAGTCTTCTCCGCTTAGCCGGCCCTTTTGCGGCAGATGACTTTTCTCTAGGGGCTTTCCTTACTTTGCCGGACCTCATAATGAGGCTGTGGACTGATTAAAACCTTTTTTTTTTTTGGTTGACTAATACGCTGGCGGATTTGTTTGCTTGACTTATGCGCTAAAAGTACGCAATCAGCTTATGGTCCTATGGGTTTATGGGCTGAAAGCTGCAAGCTCTCTCCTAACGTGTCGATCCGTGGGTATCCCAAGTGAAACGAGAGAAGTGGGCACGAGTAAGTTCTTGTCTCTCTTCGCCTGCTTAGCTGTTGGCTTGATTCTAATTCGGGGGGTAAGACCGCCGATACACGCGTATTATGTGTATAGCCACTATTCACTTCTATTTACTTTAGGATGGGCTTTTAACTGAGAGGTAGGGGAGGCCAGATGTGGTGAAGTATAGCTCCAGGGGGGTATATCTTAAAAAATGAGCGGAGCGCTCGGGAGGAGCCTCCAGCCAGTTAGACCTAGTCAAATTGGCCTGGGCTGCCCCCCCTGGCTCTTACTTAGCAGCTGCCTCTAACGGCATCCGCGCTCGTGTTGTAGTCCTTGCCCACGCCCTGTGCTCGGTCAGCCAACCCCTCTTACTTAACCTCTTGCTTGGCCCTCCTGTGTCGATGATGGTGATTGGTAGTAGGTTATATGGACTATGGGCTCCCCAAAGTCCATAAAAGCATAATCGACCCACCAATGAGACCTATTGTGTCATCCATTAATTCTATCACAGAACCCTTAAGTAAATATATAGATAAGTTTCTTCAACCCATAGTAACCAAACAGAAGGCATACGTAAAGGATACAACATTCATGATCGAAAAAATTGAAGGTTTACCATATGATTGTAATACACAATGGTTGGTAACACTGGATATAGAGGCCCTCTATACAAACATCCCACAGGATGACACCATCAAGATGTTAGAGGGCCTCCTTAAAAATGAGACAGATGATTTAGATCAACATGCAATATTCATCTTGGAATGTGCTGAAATTATTTTAAAAAACAATATTTTTTTATTTAAAAATAATTTTTTCAAGCAAATAAAAGGGACCAGCATGGGGGCCACCTGTGCCCCAAGTCTGGCTTGTTTATACGTGGCAGCCTTCGAGGAAAAACATATTTTTAATAATATAGCTCCATTTAGTGAAAATATCACCTGTTGGTCGAGATACATCGACAATATTTTCTTTATATGGACCGGCACCAAGGATTCGCTCTACGAATTCATTGATTGGCTAAATCTGGGCGACAAAAATTTAAAATTTACGTCCAACCTTGACAAAGATGCAATAGAATTTCTGGACATCAGGATTAGAGCAGAAAATGGTGTCTTAGGTGTTGACCTTTACACCAAACCAACCGATCGTAACACTTTGTTACATTACAAGAGTAACCACCCCAGTAGCCAAAAGAACAACATTCCGTTTGGACAATACTTACGTATAAGACGTAATTGTACTAATATACAGGACTATAACAAACATGCTGATGTCTTATCTGCCAAACTTAGGAACAGAGGTTATCCCAAAAACTTGATCAAACGTGCGTATAAACGCGCAAAATATTACAACAGAGAGGCCCTCTTTGATAAAAACAAAGATAAGGATCAAACCACCATAAGAAATAATAACACCAAAGATAGACTAATCTTTGTAACCAACTACAGTGTAGCCAGTAATAAAATCAAAAACATCATAAACCGGAACTGGTCATTACTGAACGAAAGACCTGGAGAGAATATTCCTAAACCGATGTTTAGTTTCCGTAGGAACAGAACCATTAAAAATTGCCTGGTACACACTTTTAGCGAAAATACGCGGATCACCCAAAACACCATCAATAATACCCCTCTACCAGTTGGTCATTTTACTTGTAACATGTGCTTAAACTGCACATCACTTATCAAAGGCAATGTAATATCGTACAATGGAGTAGAACACAAGTTAAGAAACTTTGTAAACTGTAGAACAAAAAATTTGATCTACATGATCAAGTGTCCGTGTAACAAAGCTTACATTGGAGAAACGGCTAGGGAAATAAAAAGTAGAATAACAGAACACAAATCAGCAATCAGAACAAAAAAGAGATCTGCTCCATTAGTAGAACATTGGCTAACACACAACCACAAAATAGATGATTTAAAATGGTGTGTTGTTGAAGTAATATCACACAATACAAGAGGTGGAAATATGGACAATAAACGTAAGAGAAGAGAACAATTCTATATGTCTCTATTTAATACCTTCCGTACCGGGTTAAATAACAGAGAGGAATGGGAGAGATTAATTTTATGAATGTAAAAGTGGTCCAAGCTACTAATCTCTGGACTGTATATCCTATTCCCTTGACTAAGTATTGTCCATGTTTTGAGGCATTATGAATGCAAAATGGTATAAAGGCCTCCATCTTTTTGGACTCTCTATTTTGAGGTACAGAAAAGAAACAGACCAAAAATATTTTATTAGTGAACCAATATATTTGCATACCAATGTTGATTATTAACATCACGATATGTGCACCTAGAGACACAATTTGGAGTAGACCATATGATGCTATGTTTTTTTTAATTATCGTTTCTGTGTATCTGTTTTTTATAGCTAATTTAAACAGCTTAAATGATAAGACCAACACAAATGTATAACAATGCTTAAATCTGAACATTGTGTAACTGTGCACACACTTCATTTGTAAACCTTTGTAGTGATATGCAGTAGCGAATTGACATCTGTGCACAATAATGTTTATTACTAATAGGATGTAATGAGTATCTACATATAGATTAGAAAGTAGGCTTTATGGCGATGTGTATCTTTATTACTTATCAAGCAGGTTGATCATTTTTTATGTGTATAACTAAACAGAAGATACAAGAATAGAGGCATGATCACATAATAATGTGTAATATTAATGCAATTACAAAGTATAAATGACTGAAGGACATTCAGTATCAGTTGTATTTGTTCAAACTGTATTCGATTACCAGCTTCTGGAACTGTGCCCAATCCAAGATGGCCGACGTAAATATAACTCGCAAAAAACTAGCAATGTAGATAACCGGTATTGAGCATATCATGACCTAAGTAGAATTCGATAAAAAAGATACTTAAACCCCCTTTTTATTAGAAGCCACAAATTATAGATAAATAACATTTCCTGAATTCACGATGTCGGGATCTACTTCCGGGTTAGTGCCCGTTATTTATTTTTTAAAAAGATAAAAGAGATATACATGCTGTATGAAATATGCCAGACAGATTATACGAGTCTCCAAAATAATTTAAGGAGTAGCAAGCTCTGTCCAAATCCCTATTTTCAAAATCCTTAGGGGACTACTTCTGGGGGACAAGAGGAAGCGTTAGCATATAAACAAGAGCCATGATTAGTTCAAGCCACTCTTCGAATCCCCATGAAGACGCGAGCATGGAGGAGCAGGGAGGCCGCAACTTTATCACAAGGTGAGCAATACCTGTAAAAGCGATAGATAGATGGGAGTTAAAACCCCCGCCCCGTTTTTTGAGAATTCCGAGCAATACCTGCAAAAGCGGGAGATAGATGGTAGCTAAAACCCCCGCCCGTTTGTAGAATTTCACGAATCTTGGCATTATTAAAGTCATGGATTTCGCCGGGTAGTATATTCTGTGTAACGAGTAAACCGGGTGCAACTTATAAACAAATATTTTACGTTAAAGGCAGTAAATATCTGTTAACCATTACTGTTAAATTCAAGTCACAAACGGTAATGTTTTTTTTTGTAATCTATACCACTCCATTTAAGTGAACAGATTAGTCCTTTCACCCATATTAAGCTTGTATGAACTTGCAACTCTGTTTAGTTTCCCACCTAAAGACTACTATATTGTTCACAGATTTCTTCTTCCATCAATGAAGAAAAGATCTTAAGAATCATCAAAATTCATATTATGCCAATAAAGCATAGAGCATAAAAAGAACCTCTCTACATATAACCAGGTCAGTATACTATGAGATTGTAGTGGTTAAATCATTAAAGGTATGTCGTGAGTTCTTAACATTACTAAAGAACACTGCAGATAAATATGACCTTTATACACCCAGGTCTAAAGATCTAGGAAAATTATTTCCCCTCCACAACTGACGGTGGCCCCTCCGTGCGCACAGAAGATTCTAGCTCTGTGGTCAGAGGTAATTTCATACTATCAATAATGGTTGCAGACATATGAGAGAGCAGATAAACCCAGATACTGAGCCCTCCTATATTTGTTGTATTTATACAGACCAAGGGAAATATGAAACTCCTGAGAAAGTCGTAACAGTTTTTTTGAAGCCATTTGAAACGCTTCTAAAGAAGTTCTGTTAAAATTACAGGTATGAGACCCACTTTATTGTCCCAATCTACAAGGGAACCGGCAAACTGTATATCGAAGCATTATGTTATTGAGACAATCTACCAAATTTTAACACTCAGTGAGTCACTTATAATTGAACTGTCCTAAACTTCAGTACTATTAAAAAAGAGCTATTACTGAATGCTATAATAGGCCAGGTTTTAAGTTATCAATAATGCATTTGTAAGGCAAGTGGGTTAACGTAAATATTGCATAAAATACTGATAATATTTTTCAGATTTGTAGATACGGAGTCAAATGTTTTTAATGTCCTGAAGAAGGTGTCAAGAACCAAAAAGCACCGAAACGCCGCGTCGACTGTTTTAACTTTGACTGCTTAGAAATTTCATTGTAATGCCACCGATGGTGGTTGCTTTTTAACCTTTTTAATTTATGTTTGATTGTGTTTTAGATTGTTTTTTTTTTTTAAAGTATTTTTATTGTAAAACAAAAGGGTTTTTCTGGCACACACATAACACAGAATACAGAATACAGAAAACAATTAATGCATATAATAAATCAAAATTATTATCGAGAAAAAACAATGTAGTACTAAACATAATCTTCAGGACATAAAGAAGAAAAGAGGTGGAAAAAAAGACCATTGATCAAATTAATAATACATCAAACTACATTTGCATTTAACCTTTCCTTCCATCTATGTACCGGTTCCCAAATTTTCCTTCCCCATCTTTTAATCCTTTTTCCTTTTTTCCCAAATATACCTTTTTCGAGGTTAAAAGTCCCTAATAATAAGGCAATCCACTGCTGTATTCCCGGGGGTAGGGGGTCCAGCCAGACTCTAGCAATCAGCAACCTGAGAACTGCCATCGCTACAAATATAAATTCGCTATGTTCACCTTCGCAGTCCCGAACTCCCAGCATAATTACTGTCGGCGTTAGAATCACATTTAAGGCAAGTGTGTGAGCCATAAAAACCTCAATACCCTTTAATAAGGGCCTTAATTTGGGACAGGTTGCAAAAATATGTATACTATCTGCGGCAATAGCATTACATCGCCAACAATTAATCCCTGTAGTTGCGCCCCACTGTGCTATGCGATCTGGAGTATGGTAAAGTTGATACAGCGTTTTGAAGTGTTGCGATTGTAAAGGGGAGAATAAAATACTGAACCTCCTAACTCCAAAGACTTCAAGAAAGACTCGCTCGAAGTCCCTAATCTTCCCTCCCATTTATTACTAAATCTGTCAGTATCGTCCTTCTTCGTCTCAGCCAACTGGGCATAGAAATACCTAATGGAGCAGACCCCACTTTGCGCTATTGCTTCCATAATGTTGTTTGTATTAAATCCACCTGCCCCACCTTTTTTCTTAGAGAGAAAACTCCTAGTCTGCAGATACTTGAAGAAGCTATATCTTGCTATATTAAATTTAGCCATCAGATCTGAAAATTGAAGTATGTTACCATCTGAGTTTAGCATATCTCCTATATTTTTAATACCTTTGCTGTTCCAATCTGCCATAATGGTATCCGAAAAAATTAAAGGTGGTAAAGACTTATTCCTATACAAACTAGTATACCTGTTAAATCTCCCTAGTCCGAGATTTTTTGCAACAGCAGACCATACATTATAGGCTGAGGCCACAGTCTTGAATCGTGTACGTTTGTAGTACGATGAATCTGTACAATTTAAAAAAGCATTTGCGGAGTCTTTACCCAGAACAATTGAATAAATCATAGTTGAGGTAGCTTTAACTTTCAAATCCCCTTCGTTTGCTCCGATTAAACCTTGGATATATTGTAATACCGATGCCCAATAGTAGAACCTAAAATCAGGAACCCCCCAGCCTCCCCTGTCCCTTGGCAGAGTCATAAACTTATATGCCCGTCTTGTCTTCCCATACGACCAAATAAATCTGTTAAGAATCGACTCTAACTTGTTAAACCAAGTAGACTCAAAAAAAAGAGGAATTGTACGAAAAAAATAAAGAAATTTAGGAAGTATGAGCATTTTAATAATATTAGTGCGGCCCACTAACGTAAGCCTAAGATTATTTATCCTCAGCAAGTCTGAACTAACTTTCTTTAATAAGGGCGAGATGTTCTGTTCAACTATTGTTCCTAAGTTAGAAGAAATTTCAACCCCAAGGTAGACTGCTGCAGGGACCACTCGTGGATCAACACATTGGGCTGCGCTATTTTTGATAATCTGTGTTTTGGCACTGTTAAGCTTATAGCCAGAAATATTGCCAAAATTTAGGGCTTCTTGTTCTATTTCACCTATTGCCAATTCAGGATCAGGGGTAATTATCGCGACATCGTCAGCGTATGCCAATACTTTAAGTACTATCTCGTTTACGCACATGGGAGGAATACGGGGATTAGAATCAAGATTGCGTAAATACGGATCCATATACAATGCAAACAAGAGAGGAGAGCTAGGGCAACCTTGCCTTGTTCCTCTCTTAATCTGCACTGCCGTTGTTAATTCCTGATTGATTTTAATTCTAGCTATTGGATCCCTATAAAGCACCTGAATTGCTTTTATAAAATTGTCACCAAACCCCAAAGTTCTCATTAAAACCCACAAATATTCCCAGTCAACCCTATCGAAAGCCTTCTCGGCATCTAAAAATAAAGCCGAGACAGGGCCGCCAGAAACCTCCATGGCATCAAAACAGGTAATCACAGTCCTGACATGTTCTGTAGTCCCTTTCCCCGGGATGAATCCATGTTGGACTGGGGTAACTAATTTTTCTATGACAGCTGACAGCCTTGTAGCCAGAATTTTCGAATAGAGCTTTACGTCAGTATTCATTAAGGCTATAGGTCTATATGACCCCGGGTTTGTGGCTGGTTTACCTTTTTTCAAGATAACTATAATTTCAGTCTCGCCCCATGATTTTGGAATTGAGATATCTCTCTGGGCTTGAATGAGTGTATCCAGTAGCTCTACTCTAAAAACTGATATAAAGGTTTTATAAAGTTCGATCGGTATCAGATCAGGTCCTGCAGCTTTAGAGGATGGGAGATCTGATAAAGCTAGAGACATTTCTTCTAGCGTTATAGGGGCTTCAAGTATGCTATTTTCCTCCGGATCTAATTTCCCAAGTTGAATGTCTCCTAAATATTCCCTGATTTTATCAATATCAACCTCAATCTCTCTGTCATATAGTCCAGTGTAAAACTGCCAAAATTCATTCCTTATTCCGACAGAGTCAGAGATCAAATTGCCTGAAACATCAACTATATTTTTAATGTCCCCTGCGTTGGCTTTTTGTCTAGATCTAACAGCAAGAATGTGGCCGACCCGCTCGCTAAGCTCACAGGCCTGCTCCTTCTTTGTTAAGTAACTAACTACTGTCTTATTAGTGATTCTTTCCGCTATCTCCGCCTTTAAAACCGTGATTTCCAACAATTGTTGATCCAGTGGGAGCCCCCTCATGATTAACCTACTTAACTCAGCCTCAGCATCCAGAAGGGAGTTAACTTGCTGATCGAACATTTCTCTTTCTTTTTTCCGTCTATGTGCTGAAAAACTAATTGTCTCTCCCCTGACGCCCGCTTTAAAAGCATCCCAAGTATAGGCACTACTAGTGCTCCCCAAATTATTAAGCCAAAACTCACTAATCCATTTTTCCATGTGAGTACAATAACCCTCGTCGAGTAACAAAGCTCGCTCAAATGTCCATCTATATGGTTTCCTACCTAGCCCGTTTATACTTAATGACAATAACAGTGTGTTATGGTCCGAAACCAAACGGGGTAACTTCTTAATCTGCGTGTTAGATAACAAAACATTGGAAATTAAAAAATAATCCAGCCTTTCTGTTATATTGTGAGGAGCAGAAAAAAATGTATCGCCATCTATCTGTGGGTGTAAATTAGCCCATACATCTGAAAGAGCATTATGCCGGGCCATATCTGCTATCGCCCTATGCACCCTTTTCTTCCTCCCCATATAGGAATGACTCAGTTGTAGCTCAATATTTGCTGGTCGGCTGATGTTAAAATCTCCGCAGCAAACAATTGGCTCCACCCAAGTTGAGAGCTCATGATCCAGGAATTGAAATATATCTGGGTCATCACATGTTGAGCCATAAACTGAAACTAGTGTGAACCTAGCACCTCTAAAACCTATTTCTATAATTGCCCATCTACCCCAGGTATCCTCTTTGCTCCTAAATACTGTACAATCTACTCCTCTCCCCAAAATCGCTACCCCACGAGTTTTGGAGGCTTGCTTAGTATATGCTAAAACTTTAAAGCCAGCCTGTACAAGCAAAAAACCCTTTCCTCCCTCCACGTGAGTTTCCTGTAGACATATCAGAACAGGAGACATTGATTTGCAAAATGCTGAAACACGCAACCTTTTTTGAAGATCATTAAGGCCACAAGCATTAAATGACAGAATTCGACAGGTCATCAAAAAACATCAAAGAGTAGCACCAGCTTCCAATCCCATCTCTTAACCAAACCCACCACTTCCTTTTTTCCCCATTTATACAAAACCTGTAACTGCCTCAAATTACAATTTACTGTGTATAATGTGTGCCATTTATTTCCCCCCTCTTCCCCCTCATCCTCCCTCCCACCTCCCTGAACCCCCCCAGACTACCCCTCCCCCCTCCCCCCTACAGGCAAAATAGGTCACAAATGACCTATATGTGGACGCCTGGGAAGCAGCAGCCGCTACCCCTCCCCACCGCCAGCCAGCCAGCTTATCAAACATAGCAAACTCTAAATCCGTTATTTGTTCTCCTTATATCCCAATACTTCCAGCATGTAAGCCTTCGCCTTAATCTCTGAAGAGAAAAATTTAAACTGGCCCTTGGTCACAATTTTCAATTTTGCCGGGTATAGCAAATACGCCTCTGAGCCCAGAGCCTGAATATGTGGGATCAGTTGTCTCAACCTCCATCTACGCTCAACTGTGGCGTGACAAAAATCTGGTCTTGCAAAGAACGTGACGTTGTTATAAGTACGTCTTGACTCTGGCTTCGCTTTGTCCAAAATCAGCTGCCTAAGGAGGAAATTCCCTACAAAAATCAGCAGAGCCCTTGGACGCCCTCCCTGTGCTCCAGCCTGAGGCTGACCCCTTTTAAGGAACAAGGGGAAACGATGGGCCCTTTGAATTTCAGTTTCCCACTGCCAACTAGATAACTCCGGAAAAGCCCCCTTTAACAAGTTCACCACAAACAGCCTGGGGTCCTCCCCTTCAAGACCTTCCTCCACACCAAGCAATCTGATATTGTTACGACGCTGCCTGTTCTCAAAATCTTCCAGCTTCCAGTTGACGTCCTCAGCCACCTTTTGATGCTCTTCCTTGTATAGTTTCAGATCTCTCAGGTCATCTTCGACTTTACTGGTCCTTTCCTCGACATGTACAACTCTCTCTACCATCTCATCTTGCCTTTTGCTTATGGTTCTAAGTTTATTCTGTATCTTCCTTGATTCCTGCCTCGCCCTCCTACTCTGCCCTCTAGCCTCAGATTGCATTAATTTCAGGGTATTAAAGAGAAGATCCAGCGTAACAGGAGGTTGAGAGGATTGAGTAGAACCATGTTCGCCAATCAGTGTTGCCGGACTGTCTTGCTCCAGGAACGAAAAGGTAGTGGTAGAATAATCCCAAGCTAGTTTCTTAGTGGGATCGGTAGAACTACTTGCCGTGGAAGGTTTCCTTTTAGACAAACATTTTTTCTGTGAGGTTTTCCTGGCGGGGGAACTACTGACTGAGTCAATACCCGTGGATTCAACAGAGCTAAAGCCCTCCGATGGCTGAGACTGCGACTGTGTATCCTCATCAACAGAGTAAAATCTCTCTGCAGAAGCTGAACCACTAGCGATGCCGAAATCGGCAGAGGTAGAGGATTCACCACCTGATTTGATTCCCCCACTCTCCATACCTAAGTCCATGGTTTCTGCCCAAGTTATAGGTTTAGACAGCAGTGTACCTGCATTATCCACCTCAGATGCGGGAACCTCTATTCCATCGTTTAGCTTTAGCCCAATTAGCTCAGTCCCCAACTCGGTCCCCAGTTCCGCTCCCGGTCCTGGCGCAGGCACAGTCGACCTTCGAGATTCATCCGGTGACTCATCCGGCAGCTGGGTATTCATAGCCCGATTGTCAATCATAACAGTAAGCTCTTTACCCGTGCCTTTGTTTAAGTTTGTTTTTGCAATTTGTCTAGATTCAATTGTCTCAAACTCGGTCTCTGACTCTGCCCCCCGCATCATCCCGGTCCCAGTATGACCGCTTGACTCACCCTCGGCAGCCTCCAGGCCCGCGTCTCTGCTCTCTCCCGGGGTAGCTGCAGGCACTGCAGCGGACGGCTTTCCTGTTGCTGTTGGTCTTGCTAGTTGCTTAGCTAGTTGCTTAGCAACCCCGGTACCGGCTGCATGTCCTGCATCTGCGCCGAAGACGCCAGCACCGATGCTCCCAACGCCGTTTCCAGCCTGTGAATCCACTCCCGCTCTTGCAGTAAGATCCGCAGAGGTACCAGGTTTAGCTGCGGGGGGCCCGGTACTAGGTTTAGCCGTCGGGGGTCCGCTACCTGCTGGAGTGTTAGCAAAGCTTTCTGCTACCGTGGGCTGCCGCAGCGCGTTTTCTTTCATTTTCGGCTTGGTAGCAAGACCTGCATCTCTCATGGATGCTGTACTGTCCGCTCCGTTTCTTTTTGCTGCCGTCCTCTTTAAGCTTGAGGCATTTTTCTGTGCAGTAGATAAAGCGGGGCCAGGGCCATTGGTTTTAAGAACCGCTTTATTTTTTTCCTTTTCCTTTGCTGTTGCTGCTGCTGTTTGACGTTTAGAACTATCCGCATCAGCTGGTTTCCCTCCCTTGCCGTCTTCGACCTCGGGCCCGCGCTGCAGGCGAAGAGGCATCTTGAACAAGGATTTTAGTATCAAACTGACAGCCTCTGATATTCTCCTTCTAAAGTGCAAAGCTGTACGTGATATGGTGTTTCCTTGTTGTTGCTGTCCCCAGGGAGGGAATATCACAGTACTCCACAGCAAAGGCATACAGCGATCACAGGCCAGGCACCTAGTTACTCTATTTCCACCATTGAAGAAAAGCCTGGCAGTGGAGAAGAGGAGAGTGCGACTCACTCACTGCATCCCTCGGCGGCCATCTTCCCTCTTCCATGATTGTGTTTTAGATTGTAACCCAATTGGGAGGTACAAATAAATTTTTGGATCCTTTCTTATAATTTTTGTTTTCCTGGTATATTTACTTAAATTAATTCATTGGTGTAGTTGTCCACTTTGCCTTATATTTCCCGAATTTACACGGGTATAGATAGTTAGACCCTACTGAAGTTAGATTTTTTCCATTTACGACAAATTTAACGAATGAAATCCGCTTTCCATACAACAGGGATACAACATTTCTTTCTGTTTGTGATAGGCAGAAGTCACCACTCTGCTCCGTAGTGCTGCTCAGCTCTGCTGCTCTACTGCTCCACCGTGCTGTCTCGCACACTATCGCACGCTTTCGCCACCTGCCGCTCAGTCAACATGCGGAGTTCCCGATCAGCGTACAGAGCATTCAGAGTTCCCAGAACTATGGCCTCAATAGTGTCCCGAGGCTATCAGCCGTGTTGACAATGCTAAGGAGATCAGCTCGCGATTTTCTGCTGCTGCTGTGTTTATTTAAAATCAATTTCATCACAAATTTTTGTTACATCTGATACTGACCCATGCAAAAGAGCACTGTTTAAGTCACTTAAAATTATTGCTGGACTTTTTGCGTAATACAGTATTCTGACTAACTTCTGCATTTGAGAGTGATGTACTGATAACATTCTGAATTGATGAAAATGCTTTGATACACTTTTCTAGAAAGAGAAGCCAGAGAATGACTTTGCAAACCAATATTTCTTCTGACTTTGCAAGAATCTAGGGCCCGATGTAGGTAGGCATTTACCGGTCGGTAACGGCCGAATTCGGCCGTTACCGACCGGTAAATGCCTTTTCCAATGTAGGGGGCATGTATTTACAGATTCGGTATTTTTACCGAATCTGTATTTACTGAATCGGTAAAATTACCGAATTGGCAAATGCAGACTCGGTAAAAATACTGAATCTGTAAATGCAGATGTAGGTGGTGCTTTAAACAGTGCCACAGGCCCCTCAGAATTCGTAATTTACCATGTAATATTATTGCATGGTAAATAACGAATTCAGGTGTACATGCACATCTGTGCATGTACACCTATGCCATGTGACACACAGACATGGCCTTAGGGCATGTATATGTGCCACATGGCACACAAGCCTGACATAGGGGTGCTACAGGGTGTCAAAGAGACACCCCGTTCCCCCTGGCAGGATTCGGTATTTACCGATTCGGTAATTACCGAATCGGTATTTGCCATTGATTCCTATGGGCTTCAAGGCCCATAGGAATCAATGGCAAATACTGATTTGGTATTTACCGAATCGGTAAATACCGAATCATACAGATTCGGTAATTTAAAAAGAAAATTTACCTACATCTGCCTACTTCATATTTACCTACTCTTAAATACCGATTCGGTATGATTCGGTATTTAAGAGTAGGTAAATCGAAATTACCTACATCGGGCCCCTAGTCTTTGCAGCATCTTATTCTTTTGTTTAACACTTTTGTTTCTGTGTGCTTGTAAGAAAGCTCGTAAAATATCAATAGGCTCCTGTTGTATACTGCAAATACTACTATAATCCCAAGTCTACACTGGGGCTTTACTATGTTTCCCTAGAACTTCATCAACTATCACTTCTTCAACATTTCTAGGACCCATCTATTCTTTTTCAATTGGACAACCGTTCTTCACTTCATAAGCACGACCACTGGTTTCAACTGCATACACTAATGTATTGGTTTGAAAAAATCTCTCTTCATTAAAAAAGGCTCAGAACTTGAACTGTGTTTCCATTCACCCAAACAAATATCACAAAAGTTAGTTCTATTAAATACTCTCTTCTTTTTACTTTTGGCCTTCATAAAATGTATTGGTTTATCTAATGATCGAATTCTATTTAAAACTAAAATAAATAATATCCTTTTTAACTCAAAAGCTTTCTCAACAACAGTTTCAATCTGTAGTCTTTTTATAAAATGCTGATCTTTATTTATATTTCTTTGCATCTATTAATAAATTAAGTTCTACTCTATTGTGAAAAATGATGTTCCTTATTTCATCAAATTGATTCTTTCTCCTTTTACCATAGATTGTTTTTTGGAAACGTAATTTCCCATTAATTTCTCCTTTTTTCTTTTTAATCTTCTTTGTTGTTGAGGCATTAGTTCTACTTTCCACATTGTGCAAACTGTTTCTAGCCTTTGAAAGTCTTTTGTCCTCTTACCACAAGACTTTTTTCCCCACATGTTGTAGTTCATCTAATTCCTGCTGTTGTCTTTTCTTTATATAACACTCTTTCTTTTGTTGTTTCCTCTTTACTGTTTTTTAGTCATCGTAATTCTTTTTTAATGATGATGAAGAATATCTGTTAAAAAAAATGAAAATGAAAAATTATTAATATAAATCTATAAAATATGCCATTCAATTACTAAACAAACACGTCTACATAAAAACCATTTAAACGCATTGTTTTGAAATCACAATGCATTTACTGCAGTACACTAATACTAACTGGATAATTGTAGGAGTGAAAGAGTAGTGTGTAGGTGGTTACAGGACTGCAGGGATAGTGCACATGTGATTGTAGCACTGCATGTATTAGTGCCTGGGTCAATGCATGAGTACATGGATAGAGGCAGGATACAGTGCTGCAAGGAGAGTGCATGGTGAATTTATAGGTGCTTGTGTTTTGGTGGAGTGATAGGATTAGTACATGATACTAGCTCGGTGATTGGAGGAGTGCGTTGAGAGTGACAGTGTGATTGCTAGACTGCATGGGCACTCCCTGGGTAATTGGAGGAGTGAAACAGTAGTTGGTTACAGTACTGCATGGATAGTGTACATGTGATTGTAGCACTGCATGTGTAAGTGCCTGGGTCATTGCGTGAGTACATGGATAGCGACAGGATACTTAGAGAGCTGCAAGGAGATTGCATAGTGAAGTTATAAGTGCTTGGATTTTGGCAGATTGAATGGACAAGGGACTGGCTGGGTATTTGGAGGAGTGCATAGTTAGTAACAGGGAGATTACTAAACTGTATAGGTAGCACTTAAAGCATTGTACAAGTGCATGAGTTAGTGCCTGGGTAATTGCATGAGTAGCGACTGGATTATAAGAGTGCTGCAAGAAGAGTGCATGATGAATTTATAAGTGCTTCTGTTTTGGCACAGTGATTAGATAAGGACATGGCAGATTGATTAAAAGAGTCCACAGTGTGTGACAGGAGGATTGCTGGACTGCATGTGTAGTGCTCTGGAGATTTTACCACTACATGAGTTAGTGCATAAGTCATTGCATGAATTCATGGGTAAAGCTCAAATACTAACTGAGTGACTTCACAATATGTCATCAGTAAATCATTTCTTGTATTCTTATAAAATCACATATTCACTAACTTTGCATGCCTATAATCAGTCAGGCACCTCTAAATAATTCAGTAAATATACATGCAACTATATAAATACAATCTGAACACATGCATGAGTCATTGCATACTATCTAGTTAAATAGATAAGTACAACATACCAAAAAGAGTAATATGTGGTGGTTTACTTTTGTGCTACGTCTTCACCATTAAATCTAGAAATATGCAACATCATTAAACTATACCTTTCCTCAGACTACAAAAAGAAGCATCAGTAACAACACATTATTTCACCATTCTATCTTAAAACACGTGGCATCATTTAACTTTACCTGCTGTACAAACTAAAAACAGAAATTTAATTATAAACCCCTTATAGGATCATCTTTTAAACAGCTCAGTTGTGCTGCAATTGATCAAACTATCTATAATTAGGCCGTATCATTAAACAATACCTTTGTAGAGAGAAGAAAAAATAAAGCCGAATAAATTACACCTTATATGAACATCTTTCAAAATACACATTTGTACTGAAACCTCAACCAAGTATCTAAAAATGTGAGGCATCATTCAGCTATACCTTTGAACAGACTTAAAAATATACATATTACTGTAGACTGTTTTTTAAACAAACTTCAAGTAAAATGAAACTAATTCCAATATGCATCTCAACATTTAATAATATATTTCAGAATATTGTCTAATCCTTTTTAAATAAACCTCAAAATATATAACTCACCTTGCAAATAAATCTGTTGAATGAAAAATCTCACACACTCAGACAGGATTTTCTTTTAAACACAGTCAATATATATCACCAGACTCTGCAAGGTGAAACCAGTAATGTCAAGGTTTCCCTCAGTTTTTCCATACCAATACACATAAGAGGAAAATGAAATTGCTTCCCAGAGATTTTCAAATTGTAAAAACACATTTCCATTGGTCATAGATAATAACCCTTTTCAAGTTCTTCTTCACCCCTTCTGCTTAATGGCAGTTTCCATAGCAACAGGTCATGCAACATTCAACTGAACTGACAGGTCACAAGTTCACCTTATTTTCAAGTTCACCACACAATGTTGCAAATGCAAACAGTAGGTGTGGTTTGCTTTGCAAAACATGACCTTATCCTTTCTGCTGTACCTTTCAAACATTTTTTACTAACCAATAAGAAACTTGCTTTTTAAACAAAGTAAAATGCACCCAATGTTTAAATGTACAATATTCTTAAACAGTCAATCAAATCTCTACTTTCTTTAAAACAGAATCTTGTCCACCATTTTAGATATCTCTCATTCTACCAACTGACTACCTCAGCTACAGACATCGTTTAATTACGTACAGTCATCACTTTAAGATGCTTTCAGTGTGGATTGTTGGGCACAGCTATGTTTTCTGGTGCAAAAGGTATGGTGAACGCAGAGGTATTGAATTGACAAAGACCTAGCTTTATAAAATGTAGACATTAAATGGATTGGACAGAGAGGATTAAAGTGGCAGCAATTGATGCCTTTGGTTAAAACCTTGTTGCATCTCCAACCCCCTGACCTCATGGTTGTGCACTGTGGTGGCAATGACCTAGGCACATTGACTGGGGTAGGTCTGGAATTGCTAATGAAGGGCACATTTGCAGAAAAAATGTTGCTTTTCCCCCAAACTGCCTTTGTATACTCTAACATATGCCAAAGACAGAAATGGAAGTGGTCCAATCAATGTTGTCCTCAGATTGAGGAACCTAGAAAAGATGTCAATAAAGGTGTTTCCGCTTACCTCAGAGACCTAAGAATGGGCTCCATATAAAATAACAATCTACATTTCCATATGGTGGGCTTCTGCAGGATTGATGGAGTACACTTTACCGATGAATGGAACAGAGTGTTTCTCAACAGCCTAAAGCTCTGCATCTGCACTTACATGTAGTTGCAAGAAACTCATAATAAACACAAGGGCACTTATTAGAGCCACGCAATAACCCAACATATAACCTAGGTTTATATAAAAAAATCTCAACTATTTTTGCTTGGAGTCTTGCACCCAGAGCAACTCAGAGCCGCGCAGCCATCACATTCCCACTAGGGGGCCATGCTGAGCGCCATGCACCCCTTGCGTTCACAACAGAGGCTGCGCTGGGAGCCGTGCACCCCTCGCATTCATACCAGGGTGCCGCGTTGGGAGCCGTGCACCCCCCATGTTCACACAAGGGGGCCGCGCTGAGCGCTGCACTAGGGTCGTGACTCCATTTTTTTTTAAACTGTCCACTTTCATTAATTTACATTTGCCCCGGGGACTTCATCCCCCGGGGTATGCCCAAATATATATATATCTATATATATATATATATTTTAATGAAGGAGGGGGAGTACCACCACCCTCCCCAGCAGTTTTAGCCCCGGGGAACACATCCCCCAGGACCTGGCCTCATGGTTGGGGACTGTGGGGAGAGCTCCAATGCCCCCACGCTCCCGCCGGCTCCCCCGTCTCCTGCGGCAGCCGGCATTGCTTTTCCACACAGGAAGCTGTTGACATGCAGCTCCCTTTGTGAAAAAGCAATCTGTTTTGGATTTTGAAAGCGAGAGCAGGAAACCTGCTCTCGCTTCCAAAATCCAAAACAGTGTTTCCTATGCGGCTCCCGCCCTGCCATAGCAAACAGCAGTGTCCCGGTTGTGGGCACCCCAGGACACTGCAGAAGCTGGCCCTGGGGTGTGGTGGTCCCCAGGGCCATCAAGATCTCCAGGAGGGGGGACACGTGGCCCCACTGCCAATGTGATTAGGGCCCTGGGGAGGTGGTGGTTCCAGGGGCTCAAGGTTCCATAATGGACTCTCATATTTGCATCTTAGTGCCATGGGGAGGTGGTGGTCCCTTGGGGGTGTGGGTGGGCTCGAGCCCCCAAACACAGGTTTGTTTTTTTAAGCCCCAGTGGGTGGCGGTCCCCGGGGCAGCAGGGTGGCCGTGTGCCCCCATGAATATTTAAGAGAAGCCCAGGGGGTGGAGGTACGCAGGGCTTGGGAGGGTCACCTGCTCTCCCACATAGTATTATTAACATAACCCCGGGAAGGTTAAATTAGGAAATGGGCAATGACCCCGGGTCCTGGCCCACCCGGGGGCCTCATTTAAATGAAGCGCAGGTACCCACCCTTAATTTTTTTATAATTATGGCGGGATTTGCGACCCCAGCAGGCATTCTGATGACATTCTTTTAAAAAAAATGCTTTTTTGGGCCTTGGGGTTCCTTGTGGGATCCCCTGAGCAGACCTAGGGGGTCAGGGTGTTTCTACCCTGCCCCATTTTCTTCTTGTTCACCTTTGTTTAACTGTCCTAGAACCGAGTCACAAGATGGCTGCCAACAATTCCTGGTTTGGAGTGTTGGCAGCCAATCACAGTGAAGCTCGTGCTCCGGGGGGTTCGCAAACCCATCGCTGCCCTAGAGATTGAAACTTTTATTTTTTGAATTTCCCAGCAAGTACTGAACGGATTTACATCATTTAAAAAAGGTCGCTTTCTGAACCAAGCACAACCTTTTTGCCAAATGTGGTGTAATTCTGTTCAGCAGTTGGGCTTTAGCCTTGGCTAAAGCTTCCTATGGGACATTGATTTTCAGACTTTTATATTTTGAATTTCTCAGCAAATACTGAACAGATTTAGACCATTTGACATTTGACAAAAAGGACTCTTTTTCAACCAAGGGCTACCTTTTTGCCAAATTTGGTGTAATTCCGTTCAGCACGTCGGGCTGTAGCCGTGTCCAAAGTTTCCAGAGAAAATAACATGGGGGAAACACGGTTTGGGATCCCCCTTTTTACTAAGCCCCTGCTTGACGAATCACCCCACAACTTTCAAGACAGGAGCTGAAAGTAGCTGATCACTAGTTTTGAAAATTTCAAGAAGATTCATCAACCGGCGCCAAAGTTAATGGGAAAAATAACGCTTTTCCTATGGAAACCAGGTCCTAACTATAACTACCTACTGGCGACCGCCAGTAGGTTATATATATATATACAGAAGAGGTTGCCGCTCCGGTGTAAATTACTCACCGGAGGTCAGGCCAGTGCTCTCTCTGGTCTTCTCCCCACACAAACGCCACCTACGGGCTTCAGGACACCTCCCTTCCTCTGGGCAGCATGAAACACAAAGAAAGGCACCAACAGTTATTTATGGAAATCCCTTCTTTATTTTGCACAATCAAGCCCAGTATAAAATAAGGTACGTGACTCAGTTGCATAATGGGACTAGAAGTCCTAATTACCATATCCAAGTGGGCCTTGGCCTTTAAAGCATGATGAATTATCCTTGTGGGACAAACACGGTTCAAAGAGGTGCCCTCACAATACAAAAGGCCACTCCAGCTCCACTGAGCATTGCGAAGTGCATTGCTGCGGACACACTGAGGGGCTAGTGGTGGTGCAAGGCTGTGGCCTGGGCTTGGCCAAAAATATTCAAACAGAAGAGGTTGCTGCTCTGGTGGAACGCACTCGCCGGAGGTCAGGGCAGTGACATGACTGCTCTCTCAGGTCATCTCTCCACACAAACTCCGCCTACGTGTTTTGGGACACCTCCATTCCTCTGGGCAGTATGAAACACAATGAAAGGCACCAGCAGGTATTTATGAAAGTCCCTTTTTTCTTTGAACAATCAAGCCCAATATAAAATCAGGTGAGTGACTCAATTGCATGATGGAACTAGAAGTCCTAATTACCATGTTCAAGTGGGTGCTGGCCTTCAAAGCATGATGCATTATCCTCGTGGGACAAACAAAGTTCAAAGAGGCACCCTGACGATACAAAAGGCCCCTCCATCTCCATTGCGCATTGCGAAGTACATTGCTGCGGACCCACTCGGGTCTCGTGGTAGTGCGAAGCCATGGCCTGGGCTTGGCCACAAACATTCAAACAGAAGAGGTTGCTGCTCCGGTGGAATGCACTCGCCGGAGGTCATGCCAGTGACATGACTGCTCTCTCAGGTCATCTCTCCACACAAACTCCGCCTACGTGTTTTGGGACACCTCCATTCCTCTGGGCAGCATGAAATACAATGAAAGACACCCGCAGTAATTTATGGAAGTCCCTTCTTTATTTTGCACAATCAAGCCCAATATAAAATCAGGTAAGTGACTCAGTTGCATGACAGGACTAGAAGTTCTAATTACCATATCCAAGTGGGCGCTGGCCTTCAAAGCATGATGAATTATCCTCATGGGACAAACAAAGTTCAAAGAGGCGCCCTGATGATACAAAAGACCCCTCCATCTCCGCTGCGCTTTGTGAAGTGTATTGCTGTAGACCCACTCGGGTCTTGTGGTTGTACATAGCCGTGGCCTGGGCTTGGCCACAAATATTCAAAAAGAGGAGGTTGCTGCTCCAGTGGAACCCACTCGCTGGAGGTCAGGCCAGTGACAAGGCTGCTCTCTCAGGTTTTCTCCCCACACAAACGCTGCCCACGCATTTCAGGACACCGGCGTTGTGTGGGGAGAAGAACTGAGAGAGCATTAGTTAGTTCAAACATTTGCCACTTAAGCTGCCGAATTACTTGAGCATGGGTGCTCTTGGTGCTCGATGCCTATAACAACAAATGCTGCAATCTTTGTGCTTTAAAATGGAACTTGATCCGCGATCTCGGCGCTCTGAGTCATCGGGTGCAAGCCCCTCGGTACGTACCTTTAACATCCCCAGTGGGCTGATCTTGCTACTTCCCTCCACGAACACCCATGTCACAAGTACCTTGTTGCAGGACTGGCACAGCCCTCATCCTGCCGCTTGTATCCCTCGAATGTTTAACCACTGTTGGTTCCAATAAATGCTGACAGGTTGTGGGTTTGCGGCGGTCCAGCAGCTACCAAGTTCATTAGTTAGTCTAAACATATGCCACTCACACTGCCGGACTACTTGAGGATGGGTGCTCTCGGTGCTCGTGGCCGCACCAAATATGTAAGTCCAAGACCAAAACTCTTCTCTACTGAAACAGATCTGAGCACACACAGGTTGTGTATCTTGCAACCTTTAATTCACCGGCATGACGCGTTTCAGCATTACTGCCTTCTTCAGATGCCTTTAACAACAGATGCTGCAAGTTTGCAGCCCCCCTTGTCCAAAATCATTGCCGGCTCCAATAGGATGTGGAGAGCCTGCTGGGACTGCAGGAGAGGTGCCATGTGGCCTCTCTCCGAATTTAAAAAAAAAATAAAGGCAGGCCAGATCCCGGGAATAGGGTACCTGGGGCCAGGAGAGGTCCAGGGAACTTGGGCCACGCGTCCCCCCTTCCAAAAATAAATTTTTGCAGTGCCCCAGGAGATGGGGTCCCCTAGGTCGATATTGGCCTGGGGAGGGGTGCAACTCTATAAAAAAAAATGACAAAATGGAAAGGCCTAGCCCCGAGGGATGCGGTCCCCGGTGCTCAAAAGGCTAAAGTGAAGGGGGGCCATACAGCCCTCCTTCTTAAAATTAAAAAAATGCAAATTTGCCAGAGGCCCCGCCACCTCCCTGCACAACTCTGCAAATGCATCTCCTGGTGTGCGCTGCATTGTGGAATTAAGTCCCCGTCACTACTGAGCTAACTAGGTCACCAGGTACCTCCAGTAAGCCCCACCCAGTGGGATTGCTGAGAGGTGGTCCGAGGCCATAACCCTTTTTACACCACTCTGCAAACGCACCTCTTGGCACATTGCTGGTGGGGCAATGAAGTCTTGTGTCCTGAGGACCACGGCACTAAAGTGGACTTCATCCCCCGAGCAGCAGTTCACCAGGAGGCGTGTTTGCAGTGTGGTGTAAAAAGGGAGCATGGCCTCGGACCACTCTCAGCAATCCAGCTGTGTGGGGCTTACTCGTGATAACAGTGGGGCTGGGTGACCCCCAGGGACCCCCAGGAGGCAAGGGGACTTCATCCCCTAACCAAGAGTACACCAGGAGGAGGGTTAGCATTGTGGTGGAGAAAGGGCATGACCTATGTCCACCTCTCAGCAATCCCACTGTCTGCAGCTTACTGGAGGTGTCAGGTAGGCTAGTCGGCCCATAAAAACCCCCAGCAGCGAAGGGGAGTTTAATCCTCATTCAAGAGCATGACAGGGAGCGTGTTTGCAGACTGGTGGCCAATGGGGGCATGGCCACTTACTAATGCTGCTGTGTGGGACTTACTGGGGGTAATAAGAGGGGTAGTTGGCCCCCAAGGTTATCCTTTGGGGCCAACTACCCCTCCTGTTACCTCCAGTATGTCCCACACATTTGTATTGCTAAGAGGTCTTTTGGAGGCCACATCCCCCTTTCTCCACCACTCTGCAAATGCACCTCCTGGAACACTATTGGTTGGGGGATGAAGTCCACTTTACTCCTGAGGGACTTTGGGGGCCAAGAACTCCTCCTGATACCTCATCTCATGTAAGTCCTATGCAGTGGAATTCCATGGGCACTGGTCGGAGGCCCAGCCCCCTCTCTGCAGCACTCTGCCAATGCGACTACTATGTGATAGTTAGAAATTAGCATTTAGAAAACCTTAGAAATTAAGAGAAAAAAACACAGTTAGGATTTTTATTTAACCTTATTTATAATTGTAAACATCTTTTCCATTACAGTAGCCATTATATTGTTACATGTATGCATCAGTTGAGAAACATTGTGAGTACAATTTCCTCCATTACCCATTCCATTGACAACTTTCACATCAGTAGGGTCCACATGCTTAACACTTATATAATGCAAGTTGGGATACACTATTGAATTATACTATCTTTTTGCTTACAGTGTTTTCCTTCCCAATGTATGTCACATTTTAATCATCTGAACCATCCTGATGTAATGATGGAGCAGCCGTGACCACCGGTACGTCCCTTCCTTTCTTTTTCCTCTGTATCCTCGACAATTGCAGCTTGTCACCTGAAATACAGTTTATAAGGTTCCCAAAAATCACATGGTCTACTACAACTTATTGGCCCCAAGGCATTACGTTTTCAGATTGGATATTACAATAGGATAGATCGGTAAGCCACTCCGTGAGAATAGGCAACGGCCCCCGATATCCAACGCATGGCTACCCTACATTTCGCTAGCACAATCCCTAATGCAATAAGCCGGCGGGAGGCCTAGGGCAACCCTTTATCATAGCCCAGCAGGGCCACAAAGGGTGTAATATCTATGGGGGTTTCAGCTATTTCTTGCAATGCGCCAATCCCTTTCTACCAGAAACTTCCAACACCCGGGCAATCCCATGCCAAGTGAATACAATTGGCCCCAGCCATCCCACATCTCATATAGTTATCATCCTTCCTGAAGGCCGTATTTGTGCATTCTCACTGGTGTATAGTAAACTCTGTGAATGTATTTAAAATGGATTCAACGATGTCTGCCATTTTGTGAATCAGACTTTGTTATTGCATTACAGTACAACCATTCTTCTTCAAGGGTGTTCATAATGAGTTCTTCCTGCCATTCCTGGCATATCTTCATCGGGATCGGTGTGCTCTCTTTTTGTGCAAGTGTGTATAACAAGGCTATGCCTTTCTGTGGGGTCTGGGCTCTCACAAAATATGCAAGCGAGGTGAACTCTCGTAGCTCTGTGAAGCATTGATCCAATAGGGTACGCAATGCCTGTCTAACTCTATGGTAGTGGTACCTGAGTAGGGGAGGAAGTGTCTGGAACGTTCAACTGGACCTGCACCCACGTTCGGACCTCACCATTGATAAACAGGTCTCCCATAGTCTATATGTTTAGTGTGTGAAGTGCCTGCATAACCGCTCTGTCTTCCCTTAGTGAGAACCAGCTGCACCATTCTACTGGCAGTGTGGAAGTGCATAGTAATGAATGTCCCTGCAGCTCCACCACTTTATGTAGCTGACCACTCAAGAGTCCCACCGGGTCGAAAACATGGTGTTTACTCTGCGGCTTTTTAAGCAAAATCTGTGGCAGAGTGACTAGATGCACAGTTCCTCTTTCCAAATGTAAGTGCAGATTAGCAGGAACATATAACCAAGCTTGTGCATGGATTTGTTGTGCCAATCTATAATATGACACAAAGTCTGGAGCATTGAGGCCACCAGCCTGATAAGGTTTTGTTAGTATGGTCCATTGCACCCTAGGCTGTTTTCCAGCGAAGGCAATCCTGATGAGTTGAGCATAAATGGTGCGAAACAGTGAGTTTGGTAGTAAAATTGGTATATTAAAAAAGAATAGCATGAAGCGTGGTAGCACTAAAATTTTCATAATATCTATATGCCCCAGCAGTGACAGCAGCAATTTAATATACTTCCACACCATACCTGCAAGGCGCAGCAATACCGTGCCGTAATTTTCTCGAACCTCAATCTCTGGGTCTGTTTGAACCTGAATTCTGAGATATCTCACAGGCTCTGATGTCCACATTAAAAGATAGTCAAGCAGCACCTGGAATGTGGTGGCTGTCAGGGGAAATGTAAGTGATTTGGACCAATTAAGTCTCAGACCTGAGTGGCTGCCAAATCTGTCTACCTCTTGTAGCTTTGGGTTTAAATTTTGTTCAGGATCTCTAACATACAGTAACGTGTGATCTGCATATGCGGAAACCATCAAGTTATACTGATGATATTCCCGAATTGCACATATTAAAGGTTCGGCCACCAGTGCACATAATAACAGGGAAAGGGGACAGCCCTGTCTAGTACCCCTTGTGATTGTAATTGGGGTGGAGGTCATGCCATTAACACGTATTCTGGCCGTGCGCTTCACATATAGAATTCCACTAACTTTATGAGAACTTCCCTAACCCCCACCCACCATAATACTGCCGTTAAAAAGCTCCATTCCACTAAATAGAATGCATTCTTGGCATCCAAGAAAGCAGCTATGGCGTGAATATCGAGGTCAATTCAAGAGATTGCACAGAATCATGTACGTGTAGTATTATTATTATTATTTATATTTTATTTTAAAGGTTTTATATAGCGCTGGTTTGGCCCGGAGGTATCAGAGCGCTTTACATGAGTATCAGATCAAAGGTACAGGTTTCATTGTTACAAAGGTTACACAGTTATTAGAGCATGGCAAAATAGTTACTTGTAAGGTCGAGATAAACAATAAGCACAAATATGTAAGGGGAAAGCAGGCAAGGGGAGAGATTCAGGGGCGGGGGGTAGGAGCAGGGGAAGTAGACAGATAATGAAGGCGGGAAAGAGGAGGGTGAGAGACACCGCATGGAAAGAGGAGGGGAAGGGCGACGGGGACACAAACCGGTAGACGAGTCAAAGCAACATCCAAAGTCCAGTAAGCTGTGATCCCAGGGGAAGTGGTATCACTTGCCTATCTCTATTGCAAGAGGCTCCCTTTACGCAGTGGACTCTCTCAGAGGGTTTCTGAGACTCCAAGCCCTACATACTAGATCCTTCCCCAAAAAGGGGAGAGGGAGTGCTTTGACAAGGGGTGCCATACCATACCTCAGCTGTGAGTGGCTCCCTTGGTGCTGTGGACTCTCTCAGCGGGTTCGCTGAGACTCCAGAGTATAAATATTGGATCTTTCCCCAACAAGGGGAGAAGGACTGCTTAGTCAAAGGGCACAAAAGGACAGGAGGCTAGGCGGTGTAGCAGGCAAGGAGAAAGATTCAGGTGAGAGGGGATAGGAGCAAAGGAAGTAAGACAAAAAAGAAAGAGTACTAAATGGGAACTGATAGATAGATAGGAGACAAGGAAGAAGCAGAGTTACAGAAATACGATGGGGGGGGGGAGACAGGGAGAAAAACTGTGCCCAAAGTCCAGCAGGGTAGGTGGCGGTCAAGGGATGAACTAAGGCCAATCTCCTCAATAGCTGAACAGAGCAGCTCCACTCCGCTGTCAGGATGAGATTTGGGGGGGAGAAACCATGGTCCGAATGAATTCCAGACACCATCTTTCTTGAGGTCAGGCACAGTCCTGGTAGGATTATGTAAGGAAGATTTTAGCTGGCGGGAAAAGTCACAACTGGCAGCCATGTTAAGGTCAGGCCATCCTCAGCCGCGACCCTGTTGTATTGTGAACTAGTAACATTTACTTAGGACTCTTGGTAGGCAAGACACTTGATAGGGATCACATGTCAGGCTTATTACCGAGAGCATCTCCACAGTAAATCCACCATCTGAATAGGTCAGTCCAGGCAGATCAAATTTGTGCACATCCAAAGGAGAGAGTTTAAATGTCGCTGGCATACAATGTGGATTCTGCACACAACCGCATACATCCGCTTTATATTAGGGATATGGCCATGCACCTGACTGTAATGTAAGCCGCCATTTTAGGTCCTGGCATCGGGGTCAGGCAAATTAGGCGGGAAGGATTGGTAGACTACCGTGAACAGAGCACAATAACAGAGGTATACTTGCCAGCTGGTGCAGCAGACTAATTAACTGACTCAGCCAGACAGTTCAAAGGACTATAACTAAGGGCTAGTTGATGCTCTTTCATAAGTCACATCAAGGAATCTAGTTATAGTAAAAATGATATTGTGTCTGATCCTTATAGCAAAAATGACACTGTGTCTGATCCTTCCATCATGTCCCAGTGTAGCATTACAGTTTAATCATAAAATCATCATAAAGGGCATAACGTGCACAAAGTGAAAATATTATACGCTGTTTTCAAAGGGAGTGGTGGAGTTCCCTTCTATGCTCAATTCAATAATAACAAAGCAGACTGGACCCAATGTGACATAGTGCTTGCTACCTGTGTGCAGTAAGGCAAAAGTGTTCCTCGCTCAGACTGTGTGAGTGCATGACGTGTTTAGAATCCCTTATACCAGCTGTACAAAGTATCTGACCTGATGGACACTGGAGGATGTAGGTTAAATCGATTTCACTTAGAGCATTACTGTGGGTGAGATTAAGTTAAGTGGTTTTCAAACACAGACATTGTGACAGAAGGCCGGCGACCACAGAGAACAGTGTGCTGACAGTATGTACTGCAGAGATAACCATGCAAATGAAAACATGTGCGTGCCTGAAACTCTTTAACTGAAAAAAACAAAATAAAAGTGCAAGCGAGAAATACACATTTCAGCGAAGTTAGGGTAGTAAGATGAGGTATAGAGTCACAAATGGAGTTTGCTAGGATTAGTGTGAGGTTAGGGCCACGGTACTTGTTAAAGACTTACCGGGGACAAATTCTGATTGCTCTGGACCAACCAGACCAGGGAGCAGTGGGGAGATCCTATTCGCAAACATTTTGGCAACATTTTTTGTGTCCTTGTTAAGCAGTGATAATGGTCTATATGATGACCATAGTGTGGGTGGTTTGTTGGGGCTTTAATAGAGTGACTAGTATGGCCTCTCGCATTGTTGGAGGAATAATCCCTTCTTTTGTCATTTCCTCGAATACATTGACTTAGTGCGGTACTAGTTGATCTTGATATTCCTTGTAAAAGGCCACTGTCAGGATATCGGACCCAGGGGCTTTGTTATTTTGCATTGTTGTAGAGGTTCAATACTTTCTCTGGGACGGAGCGGGCCATCAATCACTGTCTGTGAGAATAAGATAGCCACTGCATCGCAATATATTCTAAATATTCCTCTGCAGATGCAACAGCACTCGTGCCACATGACGTGTATAACTCTGCATAGTAAGAACTAAAACAGTCAGTGAGCTGTGGGGCATCCTAGATCTGTTTGCCGTCTTTGTCCAAAAGTGTCAATACCTCGCTGACACCTCTTGGGGGATGGGTTGACTCTGCCAGCATGGTGCTAGTCCTCTCTCCCTCCACGCACACTCTAGCAGTGGCATACTCTCCAAGGTGGACCATCTCACTTTGTGCAATTCGTTATATTCTTCCGTCTTCTCTCTAATGTGTGCTAACTGCTCATGCTCTGATGATCAGAGTGTGTCAGGCTCCAGTATTGTCAACGCCCTCTCAAGTTTCTTCACACAGTCATTTATAGATCTCAGCACCCCTGCATGTTTCACTATAGTTACCCAGCGAATGTATACCTTAAAAGCCTCCCAAATAGTGGCCATGATCATAACACTCCCAATATTGTGTAAAAAACTATTTGACTATTGCCTGAGCGAGCTCCCCTCGGAATGCCATGTCCAGCAATGAATATTGTGGGAACGGCCACATGAGGACCCTAGGCTTTAGACCCTCAAATGCTATTGCTGGATTAACAGGTGAATGATCGCACAATATTCATGGCAAATGGACACATTCTTGTATGTTGGGCAGTAGGCTCTTCGAAAACAGCCAATAATCGATACGTGTGTGAATATCATACATGGATGAATAGTGGGTGTATTCTCTACCTGATGGTGATCTATATTGCCAGACATCCAGCAATCCCCCATCCTCTGCTATTTTGGTGATTGCCTTGGCTACAGCAGATGGGCATCTAATGGGCCCCCTGGATTACAGTTAAACCCCCCCAAATCTGGGCAATATTTGCATACTCGGCTATTTTATCATTAAGTGATCTATAGAATTGTGGGTCATCATAATTCGGACCATAGATGCCAATTAGTAGCACGTCAAGATTATCTTTGCAGCAACGTACCACCACATATCTGCCACCGGTGTCCATACATACCTCCTTAATCTTTACTCTGGATCCCCGGCGGGCACATATCAATACCTCGCATGCATGAGAGGTGAAGCCAGATGCCACATAGGTGCCCCTCGTCCTACTTTTTTCCTTGGCTACTTGCGCCTAATAACTTCATAGTGGGGATCCCCCCTCCCCCTCCCACGCCATGTGTCCCCCAACTGTACATAGCAGCTGATACCCTACCTCAACAGTTCCCCCTGTACATACCTAACATGTGTGTTTTACATGCGGTGCGGTGAATGCCCCTGAGCTGGTCTACAGCTCTCATTTACGATTGGCCGTTTGGTGTCATTAATACAACCCTGCAATCTTAACAATATAACCTAATTTGTAGCACAATACCAATGGCAGCTCTGAATGGCCACATTACTTAATTTGTACCTTGTATGCAACTGATGTACAATTGTGAAGCGAATCATGTGGCTAGAACCAGCTCATATCTGCATACTGCTACTGTCCTGCCAACCTGTTATCGACTTAGATTACGTGAACCATGAACAACAGAACTGGGATCCATATATTAGTCATTCTGGTCTAGGTCACTGCAACTCGAGAGATTCTCCAACAGTGGGACCTGTCCTTTATTTGTGGCACAGTCTTTTGAGAGCAACTTTAACAACTGTGATAAACTGTTCGGCTCAGAATACATTTTGGATTTACCGTCCAGTGTCACCCTCAGACGTGCAGGATACAGCATCGCGTATGGTATGTTTATTTCCCTCAGTTTACATTTCACCGATGCATACTGCTTATGAGCCTCCTGCATTTGCAGAGTCAAATCTGGATAAATGGATAATTCTGATCCCTCATAGTGCAGCGTTCCAAGCTTCCTTGCCCTTCGCAGCGCCGCATCCCTATCTCTATAGTAGAGGAGTCCAGCAATTATAGGGCGAGGGGGATCTCCTGGAGCAGGCCTAGGGGCATGGAGCGGTGCGCACGCTCAACGATGAAGACAGCTGAGAAAGTAGTGCAGCCTAGCAAGGTAATAAGGAGTTGCTCAACAAATTGCTCCATATCACCGATACTTGTCGACTCTGCCAGGCCCACTATGCGCAGGTTATTAAGCCTAGACCACTTTTCCAAGTCCTACGCCTTGTTTTGCAGTGCTGCCAACATGTTTCTGTGATTTTGTGGTCTTAGCGTGCAGATCCTCATCATCGGAGACTTGCTTTTCAACTTCGCTCAGGCGCTCTGCATGTTTGTCCATCCTTTCGGACATGCGGTCCATGAGACGCATCAGAGAATCAATTTTACTATCTATAATGGTGAGGATTGCTGCATTGTGGTGAGATTTGCTTATAGGTCATTGCCCAATTTGTTATCCATTGCCCCTTGTTCCTGCGCCGGCCACTCAATGTCCTCCTCCCTGGATCTGGCAGATTTTTGCTGCTCAAATTGGAGCATCTATTGCAGCTTGTCAGGCTTCCCCATTATGTGTGAGCTGTATGTCAAGCTCAGTAGGGGTTATAAGGTAGTCTCAATGCCCTTTGACCAGTACCATGCAGCTATGAGCACTATATTGAGGATCCTAGAGGCTCCCCTCAGGATTCAGATGCCACTTGCATTGCCCAGTATCACTCAGAGCCCCCAGACTTCATGCAGATCACCATGGAATAATGAGCCTTTGCCGCCAGTAGCCATCCACTTGTTTCCTCCACAGTGGAGCTCCAGGGGCCGACACCCAAACCGCCTCCACCACCGCTATACAATGCTGAATAGAGGAGCCCAAGGCCTCGGGAGCAACAATAGGACCTCGGGCAGTCCACGACGCTGACAGTAGCAGATCATCAGCAACACGGGCAGAGCAGCCCCCATGCCCCAGCGCCATAGAAAGCACTAGTCTTCTGTTCATAACGTTTGTGCCCACAGCCGCAGGCACAACCCATGCAGGGTGAACGTGGCCGCGTCGCGAGGGTGCCAGATTTACTTGTACGTAGCCGTGCCTCAGTCGGTTCGTGACGCCGCTGTTACTTGGGCAATCCTGCAGCGATTTGCTTTGCGCTAGCAGGATATAGTGCATAACTACTGTACATATTGCCTCAAGTTAAGTCTGAATGTTCTGAGTCAAGCCACCAAAGCGTGGAGCATAGGATCGTTTAAGGTTGGTGTCTTACCCTGACTAGGATTGTAGTTTCCGCTTGACCTGGGCTTACACCCTCGTCAACAAGTAACCCAGTTTCCAACAGTTACCTTGAGTCCCTTTAGGCATGAATCAATGTTATTCTCACTTTTAACTAGGCATTTCCCTCCAGTGTAGTTTTCTGCCGGGTCCAAAAGTCATCAAAAGTCTTTCCCTTGCAAAGAGTTATTTTAAGTGGGAGTGTAAAGTTCCAAAATGTAGGCATCTCTGCCCAATTTTAGGATGACACGTACATAGTACTAGACTACATACATAGTTTGTCATTCCTAATGGTAATATAAATTTTAATATGTCATGCCAATAGTGGGATCTTTAATGTCATTAGGCAAGTCATATTACAGTGAGGTTGAGGTCATGATATCAAGATGTTATTGGTGATGTCATCAATGACGTAAACTTTACTGTCATGTGCGATGGTATGCGCAGCGAAAGTGGGTGGCACGAGTTATGGTTTGTGTTCAGAACCATAATTGGTGAAATTTAATGATGTGATGCAAATGAGTCAGTTTTTCTACCTGCGTCCATTTTACTGACTTTTATTAGTTTTTGTAGACATAATGTGATGGTGAAATAAAGACATTAAATGTAATGTGATTTGCCAGTTAATACATTTAAGCCCTAATTGCTTTTTACTGCATATTTCTTTACCATTTACTGTACTTCTCTGAATGCTCCTTCATACTTCCTCTAAACCTGCTACTAGGAATGACATAAAAGAAGCTTAGTATACAATTAGTACTATTCTTTTAAAGTTACCATCCCATTCATCCTTTTGTATTAGTGGGTACACCTGTAAAAATAGACAACAATTATTTTTCTTGAACATATGCTTGTTTTTTATGGGTGCTCATGCACAACATATGCACATACACAGCAGTTTAGTTTTGATTCTAAACAAAATGGATACATCCGGTAGTTGTCATCATTTCATAACAATTTTAGGAATAAAAAGATAATCTGATTTAAAAAACGTGTCGTTTAAGGCTTCCATTAATGCGTTGTTTGCTTCCTACAGATACATGCAACTTGGCAATGCCACTGTTTCAGTCTATGCATACAGATAATGGTTGTCTCACCTGGTTTAGCAACATGAAATTCTAGATAATGTACTGTTCTACTTATATTTAATTTATGACTCAAAAATCTGCCTTTCAGCATACTTTTGTTATAAATGTATAAAATAATTATGTGGTTGCTACCATTCCTACAAGGCCATATAGCAACGTGTTTTCTTTTACTAAGGTTGACTTAGAGTTACTATATTGTTTAAGCTTATTTTAATATTGAACATATACATTCGTAAGCATTCGGTTTCCAAATTCCTTAGTAAGCATACTCTTGCTACGATGTTTTCATGTTGCACTCACACCAGCTAACCGTGCTCTGCAGGTACACTGTGTAGAGACCCGAAGTAATTTTGAGGTATTAACTGCCACATTTGTGTAACAGTTAACTTCACTTCTGTTCTTCAAGACCATAGCAACATCTTCGTTGTTTGGTGGTTATCCATTTTTCAATTTTCCTTTTTTGAGTTTCTTCTTTTATTGAGTTTCACTCTTTTTTCCCCTTTTCATCTCTTCTCCTCTTGTGTTATACCCTGAAAATATTTTTCAGATATTTCATATTGGACAAGATTGGAAGTGTTCATAATTCTCAGTCAAGTGCATTCTCTAAGGCAGCTGGAAACTTCAATTACTTTGCTTTTATTTAAGTCTAGCAGGTATAATCCTGAGAGGCTTTCCACTCTTGTCAAAGCCGCATAGGCAATACCTTCTTTAAATACCTATGTCTTCAATGGTCACGCCTAAGAAAAGACCTTCTGATTTATCGACTCTCACAGCTAACGCGAGGCAAAGAGGACAATTCTTATATCACATGAATTTACCTTAAAGAAATTAAAAGACGAGGCGTTTGGCAAAACAGGAACAAGTTGATTTAATTAAACACTGCAGCCGGTTTAGTTTTGACAGAATGCAACTGAGTCAAGTCTCTTGGTGTACAAAGATTTAGCTGGTTTTATACACATCTTGTGAAGTATCACAAAATGATTTCTGTATTCCTAAAAGGCATCACAGTCGTAAATAAACACATTTGGGCGGATGTATGATGTTACAACGCATACTTTTACAATGCCTACCTTTACAACGCGGTTTTTACAACGCATACCATTACAATGCATAATGCTTTTAGGCGCTGGATAGTGAATAGTTTAATTTACTATTCCAACTCCAGTCCCCGTGGATAGTAGGGAAGGTTATTGGATAGTAAATTAACCTATTCCCTATCCTAGAGCGCCCCCCAGAGCAATGCGTTGTCATAGTTTGCGTTGTAAAAGTTGCGTTGTAATGGTAGGTCGTTGTAAAAGTTTCGTTGTAAAGGTTGTTTACCCGTTTGGGCATCGGATAGCTAGTGTGGGCCAGTGTGTATGTGTCTAGATGTCCGGCATGAGGAACGTATGATCACTGCATGTGGCGCGCATGTCATGTTCGGATTGGCTGAGTGTTTCTATCTAACTGTGATATCTAGGTTTGTGGTATTCTTGGGGAATGTGAGCCTTCCGCCAAATGTGTTTTATTGGGGCCAATTTCCGCAGACCTGTAATGCAACTATCTATCTTTGGGATTGATCAAGTTATTCCTGGGGCGTGCATTTATCTTTGGTTTAAGGGAGACCACAACTGTGAACTGTTATTCGATAGATGTCAGTGCAGGTCACAGAGCCTGCCTGACCATGAATTTTTGACTCTGGGTTGATAGGGAGGTCACCTTGGCCAATACAGACAGCAATGATGCGACTTCACTGGAAATCCTGAAAATATTATGGCAGTCACCGGTGTCATTTTTATTGACATTCTCAGTAGGTCATGTACAGTTGTCATAGCATACATTGGTATTGTTTTTACTGGTTTGACATGGTTATGCATTCCCGGATCATAACGTAAATTGACATCACATGTACTGGTGACAATATTGTTGTGTACATGGATTATGGCAACCATTGACATTGCTGCACACATAGAAAGGGGAAGTAACGAGGAGAACTAAATATAGTTCTCATTATGCCTCACCAAGTAAGGTGCAATACCAATTCTACCACTTTTGGAAAATCTGGGAATGTGTCAAAATCCATAGAAGTTACGTGGGAACACCCGCGCAACTCCCATTGACGTCTTACAAGGACAAATTAACTCAATGTAGCAATTTGTACTGCGTAGGTTTAGTCTGGGTTAATGAAGCCACACAGGGCCACTCAAGGTGGCCTTGCATGGCTTCATAAATCACATTTAGGGATTGCATTGTGCATGCACATGTTGTGTGGTGCAAGAGTGAAACAACCTAAGTCATAAATATGCCCCTTAGGTCTAAATTTACTAAGGGTGGCACATGCATCATGTTGTGTTGCATAATTTTCTGCTGCGCCAACAAGATTTTGTAATCTAACTAAATTGACATAATGGTTTGCAGCACCATGAGCCGTGCAAGCACACATACAAAATCAAGTAATCTCCCTAGTACATTTATTCAGATGCATTTTCTTTAAAGTCACTGGATTTTTGTGCAGCCTGTATATTTGGTGTTCATATGTGAGAGTTACAGTTATGTCCTTGCTACTCTACAAGAAACCAAATGTATAATTTATGAATCTTAATTTCTTCAAGTACCCAGCTACATTTTCAGTTTTTGTTCAATAATTTTGCATTCCTTTCCAGCAATCTGATTCATTCTTACCCCAAGGAGTTCTTGACATTGCCTATTAGTATTTCATGTCAAACAGGGAAAGGGAGGTGCCTTCAAGTTCTGCTATGTGATTTGAAAAGAATATTAAATTGGATAATTACTTCAAGTGGTACACAGTAATAACAAATAAGCAGAAACATGTCATTTTGGCTTAACGGGAAGGACACATAGCAAAACATTCCTGAAAATGTAATTATTATGAACCAAAATATGCATTTACCTGCTAAAAGTAAATTTTCACAAGGAATAAGGAATATGGTACATTTTAGATCCGACTTGAGAGCTTAGCTATCACAAAATCGTATTACAAATGATTTAACTATACAGAGTTTACTTTGGCTCAACCTAGAGGAGTATTTTTCTCTCACCTCATGCTATTGATTGTTTTATGTTTTATCACCGGCTGTAGTTTGCTATCCTTGCAATGCATAAGGATTATATTACTATTGGAAATAACACAGCATTATTACACTTTAGATTTTTTTGACACATATTTGGATTGTATACAGAATAACATCATTTATTGTTTTTTTTTACTGCAGTAGGCTTTTTTAATGTTTTAGTCAAAATTGTGCGAGTTAGACATACATGAACCCATATTTGTTTACATACACATACACATGCATAAAGACACACAATACATCTGCTTAAATCAAAAGAAGCATTGATAAAACTAACAGGAATGGCTATAATGTGGTAAGACATGGAGACTCAGGCAGGCATCAATGCTGTTCATAAGCATTAGCAAATTAAGGTTTAACCTATTGGCTTTGACAATATTTTCTAAAACTTGTAGTCCCTGTAGCTTAAAAAATATAACTAAGAAATGGACATCAACTTAATTATTGAAAGTCCCTCTAATTCGAATGTTCACATACTTTTTAATACACATAAAAATGTTTCATATGAGCATTTAAAACTAGACCCCCATATCCAGATATTAGCAAGCTAAATTTAATTTCCCCCATGTGAGTCATCTCAATATCTGTGGCATTTCCGAAGAATTTCATTATGGTCTTCATCAAATAAATCACTACCGTTTGAAATGGTACATCAAAGGTTTCCAAATAAAAATGCCTCTGTTCTCAAAATCAAATTTAAACATCAAAAGCTGGGAACTTGATAATAGATGATCTATATGATAGGACCCATCAGCTATGAAATATGAATGGAATGAGCTTCAAAAATTAAATTATTATGAAATTATACAGCCTTTATCAACACCAAAAAATATAACTAGACAGGAGGAGCTTCGCGGGCATCCAAGATGGTCGCGTGAGCACAGAGCTCCCCGGACCCGCGCCGCCCTTCACGGATATCCTGACTACATCCTGACTTTAAGGACGGGCTTTTGTTCGCACATCCTTGCTGATCTCCCTATCCTTTGAAAAATCGAATTCGGACGCTGGGGTCCACTTTTACATCGCCTCTACTTTTTGCGGCCCACCCCGAAGCGGACCGGGGGCTCAGTTCCTTGGCAGGCCGGGGAGTAGTTGAACAAGAACGGCTGAGGGGGTCTCCCTCTGGTCGACCCCCTCCTGACTTTCGGTTTCGTTTCTACTCTTGGCTCGGACTGACGGAAGCGCAGCCCTGATCCACCTTCGGCTGGCCTGGTGTCTCTCTGCTGTTTATTGCTGGCCCTATTGAGTGCCCAAACTCCACCTTTCTTGGTGCCTCTGCACGTCTGATCTGGTCTTGTTGTCTGTCTGGCCACTCCACGACCGGCCATTTTTACCAGGTCGCGAGGACCTCTTCGGGGTCCCTTCTCCAATATGGCCATCGGACCTGCTCCCAAGAGGCGCAAGATCAAAAAACCTCTCCGTGGGGGCCAGACCCAGACGAACATTATGGACCAATATTCGCAGATTAAGGGGTTCCCTGGCGCTTCTGGTCGCACTTCGGACGATCCTAAGACTGTCTCTTAGGCGTCTTCGGAAACATCCTTACATGACTTCATGGGCGCCATTACCAACATGCAGGCCTCTATGGGACAGCAGTACGAGGCCCTTGCCTCTAAGATCAACACGGTGGCCGTCGACATCACGCTGATTAGAGCGGATCTGGCGAAGACCAACGAGAGGGTCAAGTCATTGGATTTGAAGACTTCTAGTCTTACTACGGATGTCACGGAGGCCCAGACTGAGATTGGCAATCTGCGTTCCTCACACGACCTGATGGCTCGTCATCTCGAGGACTACGAAAACAGAGCCCGTCGCAATAACGTACGCCTTATTGGTGTCCCGCAGAATCCCGAGATGCTGGCGGTTGATCCTTTGTTGGAGGATCTGGTTACGAATTATCTTGCTCCCGCCGGACATAACAAATTCTTTGCTGTTGAACGCGCTCATCGAGTCCCTGGTGGGAAGGCGAAGTCGGGTGCTCCCCCGAGGCCCATTATTGTCAGATTATTCCACTTCAGGGATCGGGATGCTATTCTTCAGGCCTCACGGGATAAGGGCCCAGTGAAATTTGAAAATGCCTCTGTTTCTATTTATCCTGTCTTTTCACCACTTGTTCAGAGACAAAGACTTGTATTTCAGGGAGTGAAGAGACAATTGCGGGACTTGGGCCTCAAGTACGCCATGTTGTTCCCGACCAGGCTTCGGATTGAATATGGAGAACGTACATTTTTCTTTGATCGCCCGGAAAATGTTAGTGACTGGCTTGACTCCCTGCCTAGAAGAGACAAACGTACTGGGCACCCCGGAGGTGCCGACGGGGGTGCGGCAGAGTGAAGGTTGCACCGTGGATCCTGGCGTCTGAACTTTTCTGCTTTTTCAGCTGAGTCTGGACTTTGGTCTTCTTTTAAGCCTAGATTAGCCTGGGGGTGGCCGGGGGTAAATGGGGACTCTTCCTCCTCCTGGGTTCTTTGCGTAGCTTATTTTAGTAATGGGGTGACAGGCACACTGCAAGTGGGGGTGGCTTACTAGTCGTACGCAGGGGTGCAGGGTGGGGGGTGTAACATGTTCAAGTTGGGGGGTGGTGGGGGGGTGTATGTGTTTCCTTTTATTCACAAGGCATCGTATTGTTTTCTTCCTTTGCACTGATCATTGGGTTCTGTGTGGGTGCGGCTCTGCCTACTTCTCGGGGATGGGAGGTGGCGAGTTGAGACTGCTATCCTGGAATGTCAATGGATTGGGTGACAGAATCAAGCGGGGGATTGTTTTGCGGTTCCTTAGGCGTCATTCTCCCGATATTGCCCTCCTACAGGAGACGCATCTAATAGGTAATGCATATCAGGCTATGAACAGGCGCGGATATCGGTTGGTGGCCCACGCAGGGTTTACTTCTGGTTCCAGGGGGGGCTGGTATTCTTATTCGGTCCTCTCTCCCTTTCGAAGTTGATGAAGTAAAGCTTGATGACAGGGGGCGCTATGCGGCGCTCACTGGTAGATGGAAGGGGAAGACATTGTCCATACTCTCGGTTTATGTCCCCCTGGGCCTGCAGACTTTGACCTACGGTGATCTCTGCAGGGTCCTTTTGGAGCTTCCTGAGGACCTTCTGATTATGGGTGGGGATTTTAATACGGTTGTCTCCGGCACCTCTGATCGTCATCCTCCTAGGGATTTGCCCAGGGCTCCTATGTGGTTGAGTGATTTGCTTGAGACCTTCGGGCTGTTGGACGGCTGGAGATTACTGCATCCCACACAACTACAGTACACCTTCCATTCTGGGGCACATGGTAGTCTTTCGAGATTGGATTACTTCTTAATGCCAGTGGTCCAATCCTCCTCCATTAAAGAGATTTGTCAGCTCCCTAGGGGTATTTCAGATCACTCCCCCCTGTTGCTTCGTTATGAGGTCGGGGCGGGCAGTGAGGGTAGGGTCGCCCCTATCAACCCCTGGTACTTCCCCAATCCTAAAACCCGCTCTGAACTTGTGAAAGCTATTGAACATTATTTTGACGAAAACGTGGAGTCTGTTTCTTCTGCTGTTTCACTGTGGGAGGCTTTCAAGACAGTTGTACGTGGGCAGTCCCTATCCTTGATTGCCACCGCTAAGAAGGCCGCAAATGTGGAGGTTGTGCGACTGGAATCTGAGATAACCGCACTTGAGGATGATCTTCGGATTGGCGTCTCCAGTGTAAAGTTGCACTCCCTTGCCTTGAAACAAGCTGATTACAGGGCTCTTGTGACTGATGCGGCGAGAATGATGTATAGGGAGCAGCAGGGCAGGCTGTATGATGTCGGAGACAAGGCGGGTGAATTGCTTGCGTGGTTGGACAAGAAAGAGAGAGTGAATCGTGTTGTGCCTGTGATTGAACGGCCTGATGGAGAGTGTGTCACTGACCCAGTTGGGATCGTTCAGTGTTTCGCAGACCACTTTAGGAATGTGTACACCTCGGTTTGTGGTAGGGATGAGGAGGACTCCCGTTTGCTGCTGCGGGATATTGCTTTGCCTTACCTTTCTGACGCTGACAGGGACCTCATGGATGATCCACTCACAGTGGACGAAGTCGCTGTGGCTGTTCATTCCCTCCGTAAGGCGATGGGCCCCAATGGTTTGCCCATTGAATTGTACAAGTTGCGACCCGACAAAATGGCGCCCTACCTAAGGCACATGTTCCTTGAGGCTTTGGAGTCTGGTTCCCTCCCCTCGGACCAATGACTTGCTACTACCGTAGTTATCCATAAGGAGGGTAAGCCGCGGGATTGTTGTACTTCGTACAGACCCATTTCTTTGCTCAATGCCGAACCTAAAATGTTGGCTAAATTATTGGCTAATCGCTTAATTACTGTGATCGGGGACTTGATCCATCCAGATCAATCTGGTTTTATCCCACACCGCAATACTGCTCTGAATCTTCGCAGACTCCATGGAGTTCTCGCGAGAGCCGGGACGCTCACTGAACCAGCCATTTTGGCTTCCCTTGACGTTACCATGGCCTTCAACACCATCGAGTGGCCCTATCTTTGGGCGGCCCTCTCGAAGTTCGGGTTTGGGCCGGGATTCATCGCCTGGGTGAAACTTCTTCATGAGATGCCCCTGGCTCAGGTGGTAGTTAATTGGAAAGTGGCTTGCATTTTTACGCTTGGGCGTGGTACCCGGCAGGGCTGTCCGCATTCTCCATTGCTTTTTGCTCTCGCTCTGGAACCTCTGTCGGAGTGGCTCCGTTGGGAGCCTTCTATGCGGGGTATCCGATGGACTCCCGATTTTGAGGATCGAGTCTCGCTATATGCGGACGACATTCTCCTCTATCTCGCCTCCCCTATGAAGTCCCTGAATGTACTTTTTGATGTTCTGACCTCCTTCGGAAAGAACTCGGGTCTCATTATTAATTGGGCTAAATCCTGCGTCTACGTTTTGGCGGGAGATCTCCCTCCACTGCCTCGTAGATGTCTGATTCCGGTAACTGAGACCGGTTTTAAGTACCTGGGGATTTACGTTTCTTTGGACCCCTCTAGGCGATATAAGCGTAATCTGTTACCTCCCCTTCAGCGGCTCAAACTGAATGTTGCACGCTGGCGTAGGTTGTCGTTATCGCCCCTCGGTAGAGCGGCGCTTTTTAAAATGATGTCTCTGCCTCGATTTTTGTATGCACTTCAGAATTCCTTTGACCCGATCGCCTCGGGCTATTTCCGTGAAGTGGAGAGCCTGCAGAGACAGCTGGTCTGGGATGGGCGTGCCCGTATCTCTCTTTCTAAACTCACGCTTCCGTGGTATGATGGCGGAATTGCCCTCCCGGACATCAGGCGTTATTACTGGGCATCTCAGTTGAGTGCGATTAACCATGCGACCTACGCACCGGGCCTTACCCCGGCTTTCTCCATGGATACATTTATTTTGCCAGGGGGGACCTTTAACAGAGCGTTTTACTCCGGAGGACTCCATGGAACACTGACTGGTCCCACTAAAATTGCTGTGAGGGTGTGGCGGGATGCGAATGCGGTCTTGGGTTGGTGTGGCATATATACTCGGGCTACCCCTTTGTATGATTCTGAATGTTTGGGACATCTGTGGAGAACGAAAGGCTTTGATAAATGGGATATGATTGGTATAAGTAAGGTGGGTGATCTGTGGTTGAAAGGTACTGTCAAGTCCTTCGACGTATTGAAAGTGGAGTACGAGCTTGGTGACTCGGAATTCTTCAGGTATGCTCAGGTCCGTCACGCTCTATTATCTGTGTTTGCTGCGGGTGATGATATTCCTGAATCCTCCCCCCTGGAGGACCGTATCCTGGATGGTCATGTGCCCGACAGCACGATTTCATTGATTTACAAGAAACTTATCAATAATAGAGCTGACTTGCTGGTGCACCTCAGGGCCTCGTGGAGCGCTGATGGACTAGAACTGGATGACGAGGACTGGCAATCTGCTTTGTCCTCGCCCAAAGAAGTTGCTATTCCTGCTCGCCTGAGGTTCGTCCAGCTAAAGATACTCCATCGAGTGTATGTTACCGGGCCGTGTCTGGTTCGAATGGGCTATTCCTTGGATGGGTTGTGTAAGCGTGGTTGTGGAATGTCTGGCACCTTCCTTCACATATTGTGGGAATGCCCGGAGGTGGTTGAGTTTTGGTCCCGAATACATGTTGTGATGGAGAATGTTACGGGTGTGTCGCTGCTGCCCGAGGCCAGGCGTTGTCTGTTGAATGTTTGGGAGCCCAATGACTACAGCACCGCACAGATCGTATGGGCGACCCTTGGAAATATGTTTGCAAAAAGAGCCATTGCTCATCTTTGGGGTTCTCACAGACCGCCCACCATATCCAGATGGAAGTAGAACATGGACTGGTGCATGTTCCGGGAGAAGACTGTGTACCTTTCCTGGGGCCTGCCCAAGAAATGGGGTAAGATCTGGTCCCAATGGAACGCTTATCGTGGGAATATATGTACTCCCCCACAGGATGTAAACCCTGATGTTTCTGCGTCCCCCTAATTGGCATCCAGTTTTCATTTATTGCCAATATTTTTGTTCGTTTCCTTGTCCGCCCCTATTACCCCATGCTAATTGATTGCAATGCATTTATCTAACTTTGGAGCTCTGTCCGCATGGACTCATGATTATGTAACACTGCACTTTTGCCTTGTGAGTTTTGTTCTTTTTCTTTTGTATATTTGTTTGTTTTAATAAAAATTCTATAATTAAAAATATATATATATATATATATATAACTATTTCAGTTTTGACATGGTGTCAATAGAAGTAATGATGTTCTATCATTCTATGCCTGTTTAACTTATAATGCAGTTCAGCCAGAAACTAGTTTACTGATGAAATCTAAAATTTATGTAAGAAGCAGTGGAATCTAAGTGTGGTTTGCGATGCTCCGCACCGTTACTTAATCATCAACACCGGTGCTTTTCATGAGCACCAGTTAAGGACACATTCATTCCATATGATGTTGATGTAGGATGTTGAGCCAACGTCAAGTTTTGAACCTGGTTCCCCATCTTTGAACTCAGCAGCTCTGGACATTACACCACATTCTCTCCCCACTTTCATTGTTAGTACTTGGTTCTTTTTTAGGTGGCACTAAGAGGAGAAAATGGCTGGTGCATGCTGCCATTTGATAAGAACACCAGCAGTTATTTTTTTACCAATTAACCACTGAGTGGTTTAATATATAGGACCGAGACGTGATTGTTGAGAACAAATTATTTGAAATACAGTATCTATAGTACACTAACTTGCCTATTTGATAAACTATGACATGCTAAATTGCACAGGTGTACATAAACAGACTCAAGATTAGCAAGTTCCACCTTTCCAAATAACAAGTGTGTGGTCTTTGGTTCAAAGAGCGTAAACGTTAGGATAGGATTTGTTGTGGTTGATGGGTACATTGACCTGTTTAGAAATCACAAGCATTTATTTTATTGGGGTAAACTATTAAGGGTCATATACTTGTTTACTGTCTTGTTCATTTTAACAGTTTGGGGGGGTAAGTTATTAGCCTAATCAGTTATTTCGGCAATAATTATCAACTAGAAATTGATGATATATTCAATTATCAACTATGTAGATTGTTTCGAAATGCACAACTGATTGGATATTTCCATTATGGTATTACACGCGTACACACACTAAATTGTTCATTATAATGCTAGTTTATGTTAAATAACGAAATGCTCAATTTCAATAATTCAGACAGAGTTGTATACCTGTCATTCTATCTATCTATCTATCTATCTATCTATCTATCTATCTATCTATCTATCTATCTATCTATCTATCTATCTATCTATCTATCTATCTATCTATCTATCTATCTATCTATCTATCTATCTATCTACCTATCTATCTATCTATCTACCTCCTCTGAGTGAGGTTTTTAAAAAAATGTGTGGGGGCTCTTGCCACCCCCACGCAGCCCTAGGGACAGCCTCCTCTTTGGGGCTTATGAAAAAAATGAAAGTTTGGGGGGCTTGAGCCCCCCACACTGCCCCGGGTCCCAGCACCTCTCTGGGGCCTTAATCATTATTGGCTGGAGCCAAGCAGCCCCCCTGCAGCCCAAGAGACCACCACCTTCCTGGGGCTATTTTTTAATGTAGTGTGGGGGGCTTGATCACCAACTTCCCGGGGCACACTTTGCTCAAATGCAGGGGTCTGCTGTGATTCACCGGCCCCGGAGACCACCACCTCTCTGGGGCTTTAAATATGTTGGGGGGCTGCGGGGGCCCCCTTGTGGAGCCCTCCATGTCCCTGGGGACTGCCACCCCCCAGGGCTTGCACCAGCTCGTACCTCTTTCTGTACCTCCCTTGCTTCTTTCTGCACCCCTCTTCCCTCTTTCTACACCTCCCTCCTTGCCTCTTTTTGCACCCCATGCCCTCTTTCTGTACCTCTTGCTTCTTTCTGCACTTCTCTTGCCTCTTTCTACACCACTCTTGCCTCTTTCTGCACCTCTCTTGCTTCTTTCTATAGCCCTCTTGCCACTTTCTGCACCCCTCTTTCTTATTTCTGCACCGCTCTCTCCTCTTTCAGCACTTCTCTTGCCTATTTCTGCACCCCTCTTCCCTATTTCTGCACCCCTCTTCCCTTTTTCAGCACCCCTCTTTCAGCACTTCTCGTGCCTCTTTCAGCAACTCTGTTGCTTATTTCTGTACTTCTCTTGCCTCTTTGTGTACCGATGTTGCCTCTTCTTGCACATCTTTTCCTCTTTCTGTGCCTTTCTTCCTATTTCTGCACCTCTCTTGCCACTTTATGTACGTCTCTTGCTTCTTTCTGCACCTTTCTTCCTCTTTCTGCACCTTTCTTCCCCTTTCTGTGGTACTCTTGCTTCTTTCTGTACTTCTCTTGCCTCCTTCTGCACCTTTCTTGCTTCTTTCTGCACTTCTCTTGCCTATTTTTGCACATAGCTTGCCTATCCCGGCACCTCTTTTGCCTGTTTCGTCACTTCTCTTGCTTCTTTATGTATGTTTCTTCCTCTTTCGACACTTCTATTACTACTTTCTGCACAACTCTTGCTATTTTCTGCACCCATCTGGCTTCGTTCTGCACTCATCTTCCCTCTTTCTACACCTCTCTGACCTCTTTCTGTATCTCTCTTGCCTCTTTCTGCAGTTTTCTTGCCTCTTTCTGCACCTCTCTTGCTTTTTCCTAAACTTCTTTTGCCTCTTTATGTACCCCTCTTGCCTCTTTCTACACCTCTGTTGGTTCTTTTGCACCTCTCTTGCTTCTTTCTACTCCCTTCTACCTTCTTTCTGCACCTATCTTACCTCTTTTTGCACCTCTCTTGCCTCTTTCTGCACTTCTGTTGCCTCTTTCTGCACCTCTGTTGCTTCTTTCTGTACTTCTCTTGCTTCTTTCTGCACCCCTATTGCCTCTTTCTGCACCCCTTTATTCTCTTTCTGCACTCCTTTTCCCTCTTTCTGCAGGTCTTGTGCCTCTTTCTGTACCCTGCCTACCTCTTTCTGTTCCGCTGTTGGTTCTCTCTGTACTTCTCTTGCTTCTTTCTGTACTTCTCTTGCTTCTTTCTGCACCCCTGTTGCCTCTTCTTTCTGACTCCATCATCCCTCTTTCTGTACCTCTCTTGCCTCTTTCTGCAACTCTCTAGCTTCTTTCTGCACTTCTCTTGCCGCTTTCTTCATCTCTCTTGCCTCTTTCTGCACCTTTCTTCCTCTTTGTGCACTTCTCTCGCTTCTTTCTACAGGTTTCATGCCTCTTTATGCACTTCTCTTGCCTCTTTCTACACCTCTGTTGCTTCTTTTTACACTATTCTTGCCTGTTTCTGCACTTGTCTTTTCTGCTTCTATACCTCTCTTACCTCTTTTTGCAGACCTGTTGCCCCTTTCTGTACCTTATTTGCTTCTTTCTGCATCCCTCATGCCTCTTTCTGCTCCACGCTTCCCGCTCACTGCATCTCTCTAGTTTCTTTCTGCATCCCTGTTCCATCTTTCTACATCTCTCTTGCCTCTGTGTACATCTGTGTACATATCTTGCCTCTTTCTGTACCTTTCTGTACCTTTCTTCTTCTTTCTGTGCCTTTCTACCTCTTTCTGTGCCTTTCATGCCTCTTTCTGCACCTCTCTTGCCTCTTACTGTACCTGTGTTCCTCTTTCTGCAGTTCACTTCCTTCTTTCTGCATTTCTCTTGCCTCCTTCTGCAACACTCTTGCTTCTTGCTTGACTTCTCTTGCCTCTTTCTGCAGTTTTCCTGCCTCAGGTACAGAAAGAGGCAAGATATTTTCCTGCCTCTTTCTACACCTCTGCTCTTTTGGCACATCCCTTGCTTCTTTCTGCTTCTCTCTTGCTTTTTTATCCACCCCTCTTACCTCGTTCTGCACTTGTCTTCCCTCTTGCCGCACCTCTCTTGCCTCTTTCTGCACTTCTCTTGCTTTTTTCTGTATCCCTCTTGCCTCTGTCTGCACCCCTGTCCCTCTTTCTGCACTTCTCTCCCCTCTTTGTGCACCTCTCTTACCTCTTTCTGTATTTCTCTTGCTACTTTCTGCAACTCTGTTGCATCTTTCTGCACTTCTTTCTTCATCTGCACTTCACTTGCTTCTTTCTGAACTCATTTTCCCTTTTGCTGCACTCGTTTTCCCTCTTTCTGCGGTTTTCTTGCCTCTTTCTGCATTCCTTTACCTTTTTCTGCACTTGTCTTGCCTCTTTCTGCACCTCCGTTGCCTCTTTCTGTACTTCTCTTTCCTCTTTCTGTACTTCTGTTGCTTCTGTCTGCACTTCTTTCTTCATCCTTTGACATCCTCAATTTGTGGCAGCTCACTAAAAAATACATCATTCTGCCCAGTGCTTGTTTACAGATTCCCAGTTCCAGACGATCTGTGCCGGGGACGTGTTTGGTAGTAGCTGGAAGACAGTTCTAAATATTTTTGCGATGGTTTTGTCTGGGTGGCCGCTGTCCAGACCTTTTAGCGCCTCACTTCCGTATATCAAAGTTGGGAGGATTTTTGCCTGTGCCGCCTGGAGTATTGGAGCGAATGTTGGACCGAATAATTTTCTGTGGATAGAGCTGAGAGCAAATGCTAGCGCTGTTCCTTTCTTTTTTTGCTCTCACAAATGGCTTTTGTATCTTCCTTTGTTATTGAAGAAGACTTCGATGTAATTTTGGCAGTTAGTTTCCATGTTGCTTTCTGAGTTTAAGACCCATGCCAACTTCTTGGGCCTTCCCGGATGAACCGCCAATATTTTGGTTTTCTTATTGTTTATCTGAAGCTCGTTCTTATTTGTGTATGCAGCAGTAGCATCCATAAGTCTTTGTAGGCCTATCTTTGTAGTACTTAAGAGGACCTGTCAAGTACCTGAGCTCCAGAATCTTCAGCTTCCACGGGAGCAGAAGCTTACTCCTCTATCACTATGCAAAGATATAAAGATCATATAGATCTGAGCATCCAAGCGGGGGAAAGGGGATTGGGATAAAAGAGAAACACGCCAATTCTTCCTTCAGCTGGACAGGTCAGCTCTATTCTTCTTTTTCTTCTTCTCAGTGTCTTCCTCCTGTAAAAGAGCAATTCTAGCAATCTTTTCCAAAACTCTACTTCACTTTTTTTTCCCTTATCTTAACTGTAATTACCTGTCCTAGAAGCTAGGCTAATTGTTCTCTTGAAGCTGTATTACTGGGAGTTGTCGCAATTCTTCTACATGAAGCAATTCTACTAAATACAAATAACAGTTATTCCATAAACTCTAATCTCTACACTCTGTCTCTAAAACTTGAAACACTATGCTACCTTGTTGTACCCAGTTTTAACTTTGCTGTCTTTTTCGTGTTTACTGCTGTGATGTATGATGTATCTTAAAGAAGGTGTCCACGTAGTAGTTATGAGGAATGAGAACCACTCTTCTTTAAAGATGGTAACAACACATACTTGATGAACTTCTGACTTGAAGAACTTCATGTGCAACTCGTGTGGCTCTCTTGAAAATAGTCTCTATCCTGTGAATTGCCTCATTCACTTTAATTGGAAATGATATTTTTCTCATATCATGTCTTCCAAGTTCCACAAAATATCAAACACGTCTCTGTAGCTATTTATTACTACCTCTCAAAAATAAACTTCTTATCCTTATAAAGAGAGTTCAATAAGGCTCTTACTTGAGGAGAGTTCTAAACGCTAACTGTAGTCATTTCTCCAAAAGAAACTAAAAATTTCACAGTAAAATAATCGGAAATCAAACTTACCGCAGCTGCAGCAATGCTTGTGCTGTTAAATCTTTCGCAAAATACTCACGGACCCCAAATTCAAAGGTTCAGGAATTTCGGACTCCAAAAATGAAACGATAGCAAGGATGCAACCTTTTCCTGACAGAACTCAGTTGAAGTGCGCAGTTCAACAGCTATTGAACGGCGAACACAGCTGCGATCGTTTCCCGGTTGAACCACTAGACCGGCAACAACTGCAAACCATGGCGGTCATCTTAGATTTCCGCCCCAGTTGCGACAGCAGTCTTTTTAGCAGCAGGGAAGCCCTCCGTTTAGTAAGGTAACCATTTAACCTGAAATAGCGATTCTGCTGGACCTTATTTAACATGGGGGGTATGTGATGATCTTCAAGAGAGTTTATTAGCCCAATCCTGACAGTACTGCCCACCAAAGCTCCTCCCTGCACCTCCTTTGGCTTGTTTGGATGTCTCTTACGAAATTCCTTGATCAGTCTAGGAGCCGTCAGATTGGTCTTTGGTTCCCAAGTTCTCTCTTCTGGACCAAACTCCTTCCAATCAACTAGATAGAACAATTCCCCTTTCCTAAATTTGGAGACAATGATTCTCTGAACTTCATACTCCATTTCAGATTGAATTTGGACTGGCTGGGGTGGACCCTTCTTTCGCAGATTTGGTGGACTCTTTCTGATTAAAGAAACATGAAACACAGAGTGAATCTTAATTTTTTTAGGAAGTTGAACCCTCACACTAACTGGATTTATCATCTTCTCCACCAGAAAAGGTCCAATAAACCGGGGCAGGAACTTGCGACACCCTTTTATACGTAGATTTCGTGTAGAAAGCCAAACTTTCTCCCCAGACCACGATAAAAAATGTAGGCACGTTTAGCTTCAGGCCAATTGGTCTCCACTATAAGCTTGTTGAACTGCGCCAAATAAGCAGCCAGATCTCTATTTCCCTGTTTCAAATCCAGCAGTTCTTGTCAGTAATTTGAGAAACTGACGTTCGATCAAAAATTCTCCAGAACTCCTTTTTAAACTCTTCGAAGTCATACAAAATGGGATCGTTGTTATTCACCAACGGCATGGACCAGGCCGCCGCATCTCCACTCAGGTAGGACAACATAAAGGCCACCCTCGACTGATCCTCCTTCAATATCACAGGCTTGCAAAGATAATGTAAGGAGCGTTGTGTGAGAAATGTCAGGGCCTTTTGTGGATCCCCACTAAACCTTTCGGGAACCGCAAGAGGAATGGTAGATGACACAGCATGCATTACCTGAGTGGTAAGTTCAGCTGCTGAGGAAGTTGGGGCAAAATGTTGTGACTTATTTTCCTTAGTTCCCACCATATTAGAAGCAGATAAGTTATCTAACCTCTTTATCAGAAACTGCATTTCTTGACTAGACCTTCTTACTTACTTATTTTCTGATAAGGCTTCACTTAATTGTGTCTGAATCCCATCCAACACTGACGCTAGAGTCTTAAAATCAATTCCCTCAGCCATCTTGCTCAGGCAGAAGTATTCTGGAAGGCACTTCAATCTGTCAAGTACCTAAGCTCCAGAATCTTCAGCTTCCACATGAGCAGATGCTTACTCCTCTATCCCTACGCAAAGATACCAAGATCATATAGATCTGAGCATCCAAGCGGGGGAAAGGGGATTGGGATAAAAGAGAAACACGCCAAGTCTTCCTTCAGCTGGACAGGTCAGCTCTATTCTTCTTTTTCTTCTTCTCAGTGTCTTCCTCCTGTAAAAGAGCAACTCTAGCAATCTTTTCCAAAACTCTATTTCACTTTTTTTTCCTTATCTTAACTGTAATTACCTGTTCTAGAAGCTAGGCTAACTGTTCGCTTGAAACTGTATTACTGGGAATTGTCGCAATTCTTCTACATGAAGCAATTCTTGTAAATACAAATAACAGTTATTCCATGTGCTCTAAGCTCTACACTCTCTCTCTAAATCTTGAAACACTATGTTACCTTGTTGCACCCAGTATTAACTTTACTGTATTTTTCTTGTTTACTGCTGATGATATGATGTATCTTAAAGAAGGTGTCAACATAGTAGTTATGAGGAATGAGAACCACTGTTCTTTAAATATGGTAGGTATCTTTATATATATATATATATATATATATATATATATTCACTGAAAAAACCATAGGTTATAGACCATATATAGTTAGGAATTAGCATTTACAAAACCTTGAAAATTCACTGAAAAAACCATAGGTTATAGACCATATATAGTTAGGAATTAGCATTTAAAAAACCTTATTTTACTCACACAAAACCATTGAAATTCCATATATAGTTAGTTGCAGTAACTATATATCGCGCACCCGCAATCCACTGCTGATCATGTCACATATTACATCATTCATGACATGGTCAGTGACATCACTGATGACATCATCTAGTGTCTGTGTGTTTTTGTAAAGTTTAAATATGTTTTACATATTGAAGAATGAGTGGATGTATGGAAGACTGAGTGTGTGTGTGGCTGGCTGGGAGGTGTGTGACTGTGCATATCAATGTGTACTTGTATCAGTGATTGTATAAGAGAGTAAGTATGTGTTAGTTTATGTGTGAAAAGTATGGTGTTCTGTGTTTAACTGTATAGATGAGGAAATCGAAGTGTGATTGATTCTTCACAGGACTGACTAGGTGTATGAGTGCATATGATAGTGTTGTAATAATGAGTGACTGTATTTATGAGTGATTGTATGGGTGAATGAGTGAATGTGTGTGTAGACGTAGGAATCAGTGAGTGCGTATGTAGTAACTGGTATTGGTGTGTCATGATGTCATCACTGATGTCATTTGAGATGTCATCAGTGATGTCATCAGTGATGTCATTTGAGATGTCATCAGTGATGTCATCAGTGATGTCACTGACCATGTCATGAATGATGTAATATGTGACATGATCAGCAGTGGATTGCGGGTGCGCGATATATAGTTACTGCAACTAACTATATATGGAATTTCAATGGTTTTGTGTGAGTAAAATAAGGTTTTTTAAATGCTAATTCCTAACTATATATGGTCTATAACCTATGGTTTTTTCAGTGAATTTTCAAGGTTTTGTAAATGCTAATTCCTAACTATATATGGTCTATAACCTATGGTTTTTTCAGTGAATTTCATAGGTTTTTTAATAGCAAATCTTTATAAAAATAATACATTTTAAATCTAATTTTATATTTTATAATTTTTTTATTTTTTTTTAATATTATTTTTAGTGCGCTCCCGGGGCGCGGACAGGTGAACGCACGGGTAAGCGCAATCTGGCGGCGCGCCCCGAGGCGCGTACTAATGCGCGTCCCGGAAGCGCTATTGTCGAGAACGAAAACAACATCGTGACGTATCGCGTAGCCGCCACGCCTTGCGTCATAAGACACGTATCGCGTAGCCGCGAGATGCGTCTTATGACGCACCGCGTAAGCGCACCCGGAAGCGCATACGATCGCGCAACGTAAGCGCCCCGATGCGCTTACGATACACGCCCGGGACGCGCCCCGGGCGCGTAGCGTAAGCGCGTCAAACCATGTGACTTTAAAATAACACTTTTCATTGGTTCAGAACTTTTTTTTTTCCAAATTGTGTGAAACCCACCCATTTCTCTCACTATTGCTTTGTACTTGGAGAGAGCAAGAGCTGTTGTGTCTACTCTATCTCCTACTTTTCTGATCTCCAGCAATGGCTGCAAGAGAGTCATCCAGCAGTGATTCAGAGGGATTTTTGGATGAGGACCCTCCTCAGCAAAAGAAAAAAACCCATTTCATTTGGAAATTTTACGACATCCCAGAAGGACAGAAAAAAGTGAACGCTCCCAAAGTAACATGCAAAATATGTGGGAGTAGTTTATCCAGAGGCAATCCTCTGAAAAAATATAGTTTTGGCAATGCCAATTTGATCCGGCATGTCAAAAGAAGACACCCTAACAACTTTGCCAGGGAGAGTGTCAGAGAGCTGGCACGGAATGTACCAACAGATGGCGGCAGCACCTCCACTGGTGGAGCAACACCTTCGGGACCACCCCGTGGAAGAATGATCCCTAACATTCAGCCGGTGTTTGCGGGCATCAAATTTTTGTGCGCAGAGTGTGACGAACTGCTCTGCTATGGGGAGCAGAGTGTTGAACTGATTGCCCTAAAGAAACAGCAACACCGCTGCTCTTCCAGTCCCTAAATTTTCAATTTTTTTTGCTCCTGTTGAGCAGTTTTGGAATCCTTGTTTTTGTTTTTCCCTTGAAAAAAATACAAAAAAAATATAAAATTGTTTTAAAAAGTCTAAAAAAATATAAAACAAAAAAAACAAAAAAAAAATATATATAAAACAACAAAATGAAAAAAAAAGTTCTTTTCAGAACTACCTCCAATTTTTAAAAAGAAGCTTTATTTTTTTTAAAGTCTGTCATTTTTAATCTCCATGGTACGCTCCCCCGTACGCTCCCCGGTGCGCGTACCGGGCGCTCACCCCCGCGAAAATCGAATTTTTTTTTATTTTTTTTTTCACCCGCGGGAGCCTTTTATGGCCCCCACATGTAACCTAGGGGGTCAGGGGGTGTGTACCCTGCCCCCTCTTGCTCATTTCCCCCTTTGATTTTTGCCACCTCTTGTGTCTCAATCCTACCGAGACACAAGATGGCGGCCGCTGCGGACTGTTTCGAATGTTTATAGACACCCGAGAACCAATCAGCTTGCCGTGCGCAGATCGCGTGGCGCGCCTGGAGCGCTCCCCTGTACGCGTACGTGGGAGCGCTCCAGGCGCGGCTCTAGATATATATCTTTTTTTGAACGTTAATTTCTCAAAATCCACTGGAGCACATATATTGAGACCTACAAAAGGCACATCGGGCTACCAGTCCCTACAAATTTGCCAAGTTTCGTGCAAATCCATTCAGCCGTTCGGGCTAAAAATGAGGCTAACCGCCCTATGGAAAACTCAATGTTAAAAACACGTTTTGGGACCCCCCTTTTTTCTCGGCCCCCCCTGGACCAACTCCCCCCAAATTTCCAGTGGCTGCTCAGAAACAAAATGTTCCATTTTGCTGAAAATTTCAGCCAATTCCGTCCACAAACGCCAAAGTTATTAGACATAGAATTTTCAAAAATCCCATAGGGAAAAAATCCTAACTATATATACCTACTGGCGACCGCCAGTAGGTAATATATATATATATATATCACACCAACACTTCCTTCCTCGAGAAAGATCACCACGGACACCTCACATGATTTGCAGCAAGTTTAATCATATAGTCTGCACAGCAACGCGTTTCGACTTAACGTCTTGATCACGCTAAAGAAGCTACACAGTGACCACACTTAAGTATATTGTTGTGAATAAACATCAACACAGGACTCACACTATAGTGAAAAATACAAGAAAATGATAAACAGTGGTTCCGCCATTTTTGCCTAGTCACAGACAGTACTGGTAATAGATATAAACAGTTACTATCATACCTTGCCAATGTTGGTTCGCTTGAAAATACCTATACAATTGCAAACAATAAATAATTGCAAAAGAATATATATGTTACGTCCCATAGGTAAAGTTATATAACGTGTACATAATGTCCAAGCATGACCAACCAACGGCCCGGAAGGTATAGCCCCAGTGGGCAAATAATATACATTTATAATGTTCGAAAATGTCTTGTATAGGCAAAGTCCAAACCACTTTCAACAAGGAACACGTGCCACCACCTAAAAAAATAAACAAATAAACAATACTCAATGAATAGTATGTACATTTTTAAAATATTCAAAACTGCAGCAGATAAAACAACAGATTCTCCAGAAATTACATCCTATTGTAAAATAGCAATTTAAACATACAGGGGATAATTAGTGTAAATGAATCGCTAATTCTTCACTAGAATTTAGCCCCTGTGGCATCATAGTTTCGAGGTCTATGATGTATTTTGATTCTAATTTGCGTAGGGTAAGCTTCCGATTGCCCCCCCGGATGTTATTGGGGACATCATCGATCACAACCATCATCAACAAGTTCTCATTTTGAAAATGCTGTTCATAGAGATGTCTGGCAACTGGGTATTGCTTGTTGTTACTTGGCACAATGTATGGTGCTCCCTATATATGCCTTATCACATGGGCATAAAAGGGCATATACACAATACATGGTGTTGCAACTCAATCTTTTCTTGATGGTCAATTCCTTCTTGGTGCCTACCATGCGTAAGGTCTTACAGTCTGCACTATTTCTGCAAGCTTTGCATTTCCTGCACCTAATGTAACCACCTTTGGATGATGTATTCGTTTTCCCCTTAGAAGTGATGAAACTAGGACTAAGTTCATCTCTAAGAGAGTTGCACTTCTGGAATGTTATCTGGGGTGTTTGATTCAGATGTTTTTCAAGGTTCACATCAGTAAGCAAAACATGCCAGTGTTTATTAAGTACCTTCCGGACTTGTGTGGCTTGTCCAGAAAACTTGGTAATGAACCGAAGGGTGTTTTTGTCTCCTGAGGCCTCGATATTAGGGTAGAGAAGTTCGTTCCTATCCACTAAATCAACTTTGGCACATGCTTCACTGATTGTTTTGCTATTATACCCCCTCTCCCTGAAGCGTTCAATCATAGTTTGTTTTTCCAGTTGGTAATTCTCGTTCGAGCTGCAGTTTCGTCTGGCACGAAGGAGCTCCCCACAGGGGATGCTGTATACCAGTTGTCTCGGATGAGAGCTACCAGCGTTCAAGATACTGTTACCCGCAGTACTCTTGCGGAACAGTTTAGTTTGTATGGTGTTATCAACAATTTCCACCAGAACATCAAGGAACTCAATCCTGTTGTGGCTCATATGTTCAGTAAAGCCCAAATTGTACTCATTGTCATTGAGAAGTTTGACAAAATCTTTGGCTGAAGTCAGATCCCCATCCCAAATCAAAAAAATGTTGTCTATATACCTCAGCCACAGGACACAGCGATCATGATGTTCTAACTGGGCGGCCACCTGCTCCTCCCACCAGCCCATCACCAGGTTGGCATAGCTGGGGGCAAAGCAGGTGCCCATCGCTGTGCCCTGTAGCTGGTGGTAGACAACATCATCAAACAGAAAAAAATTATTTTCCAAACAAAATTTTATCATGTTTAGGATCATGCTGGAATGGGACAGAAAGGCAATAGAACGTCTCTTGAGGAAGTACTCCACTGCTCTAAGTCCCAGGTCATGTTTTATAGACGTATAAAGGCTGCATACGTCTAAAGTGATCAAGATGTAGCTGGGTTCCCAATGGATACCATCTATGATGGTAAGAAAGTGAGTGGTATCCTTGAGGTAAGCAGGTAAACTCATGACAAAAGGTCTCAAGTAATGATCAATGAATCTGGATGTGGTTTCTAGCAAGGACCCAATAGATGACACAATGGGTCTCCCTGGTGGATTAGTGGGAGACTTGTGTACTTTCGGTAGCAGGTACAGAACAGAAATACGGGGATATGGGCATTTCAAATAGTTGTACTCTTCCCACTCCAAAAGTCCCTGCGCTTGCCACTCACTCAACATTTCACCATACTTTTTTTGTGATGCTAAAATGCATGATTTGTCTGATCTCACATAACAATTCTCGTCCGACAACTGCCTTATCCCTTCTTTAAGGTATGCCTCTTTATCAAGAACCACTACGTTCCCTCCCTTGTCGGAGGGACGTTTGACAATGGATGTATCAAATTTCAAGTTCTCTAATGCTTCCCATTGTTCTCGTGTGAGATTTCTATTTCCTTTCGGTATCTGACAGTATCTCATCTTTTTTAAGTCCTTCAAAACACCCCTTTCAAAAACATCGATAGCATCACACTCCACTAATGGCAGAAATACTGATTTAGGTTTGAAACCACTCTGCGGATTACTGTTACCATCAAGATCATATTGTGACAAATCAACATCATTATTAGAGTGCTCTTGTGACGTCAAGATATTAAGTAGTTCTACATCATTCAAATTCAAGTTACTGTGTGTTCTAATATCTTCGGTCACACATGATTGATGTTTGTTGTCAAACCACTTTTTTAGTTTCAATTTACGGGAGAAATAAAACAGGTCAATGCGTGTTTGGGGAAAATTAAAATTAGAGGTAGGGCAAAACGACAAACCTAGTCCCAGTAGTCCAACTTCTTCCTCCGACAGTACACGTTGGGAGAGATTCATGACAGTCATGTTTGGGCTTTTTTGCCCCTGTCATCATTCCCATTGGGGTTGCGTCTTTTCTTGCATCGTTTTTTGGCTTGCTTGTTCCTCTGTTTCTGCCTCTGCCTCCGCGTCCACCCCCTCTCTGGGAGCCCTGACCCTGCTGTTGGGAATATTGTTCTGTCCTTCCCTGATAAATCATTTGGAACTGGTCTAAAAAATTAGGCATCTTCTTTTGTTTCGGAACTACAGGTGTCGTTTTGATGGAGCCATCCGACATATTCCCATCCAATATGTCACTCTCTGAGATAGTGATGCTGTTGTCCTTACAGATTGTTTTTTTCAGGCCGCCCCCGTCTTTTTCAAACAGGTGGTCGTACTTCTTGTGAAATGTTAATGTACGCCCCGACTCATAGTCTTTATAATCTCTCATAAACTTTCTTTGTTTTTTGGCAGTTATTTCCGCCTCCAAAATTTCCAATTGTTTAGAGAGTGTTGTCATGAAGCTTTCAATCGCTTCCTTGGTTGTGATCTTTTCCAATTCGCTCATCGTTTCATCAATTATCAAGAGAAGTTTTTTGCGGTCTTTTAAGGCGTATTTCACTAATATCTTCATCATGGTCATGGAGCATGCATTAGAGTTTTTGGACCAATCATCCAACATTTCAGGATCGGGGTCCTCGTAGGTCGGGATGGTGAAAATTCTCAACCCCCGGGGTACTCGTGATGCCTCAATATAACGTTGCAAAGATTCCGCTTCCCACCATTTAGCGAGTTCCTTGCAATGGAGTTTCTCCAGTCTCACAAACAGTTCTTGGATCTTAATTTCATCCGAGATATTCTTGTTGGTACTTTCTGCCGTGATGTTTTCAGCAGTGGTGCCCCCCTGCGCAAAAAACAGTTTGTCTGCTGCCGTTTTTCTTCTAGCTTCCAAAGCTGCAGCCATAATTAGGTTTAGTCTCTGCAATTAACCATGTGATGCCACTGAGCGGACTACGTAGCCCAGAATGCACCAGTGGCTCCCTTCACGTTGATGCCAAGCCGGCACTGCAAATCCGAAAGAACAGGTCCGGGAGCGACAATGGAACACCACGTACCTCCGACTCCCCAAGGGCAGGCGTCAGCTCCGTTTAGGTCCAAAGCACTCGCACAGGACACCTCCTCACGGCTGCACTCCGGCACCAAGTATCTGTGTCTGCCTGGTAATTCCGCCGACTTGTAATTCTACAAAACGGCGGTCCTGTCACGGAGTCTCGGACACTTCCACTCCTGCGGATACCGGCGACTCAGGCACAACGCGGTCGGCTTCAATTCCAATTTTTTAGAATAAGCAACCCAGCTCCGGTACAGAAGAAGCCGTCAATAGGGCGGTCCGTGATCAGGGCACCGGAAGCCCTGTAAACTATCACACCAAATCTTCCTTCCTCGAGAAAGATCACCACGGACACCTCACATGATTTGCAGCAAGTTTAATCAAATAGTCTGCACAGCAACGCGTTTCGACTTAACGTCTTGATCACGCTAAAGAAGCTACACAGTGACCACGCTTAAGTATATTGTTGTGAATAAACATCAACACAGGACTCACACTATAGTGAAAAATACAAGAAAATGATAAACAGTGGTTCCGCCATTTTTGCCTAGTCACAGACAGTACTGGTAATAGATATAAACAGTTACTATCATACCTTGCCAATGTTGGTTCGCTTGAAAATACCTATACAATTGCAAACAATAAATAATTGCAAAAGAATATATATGTTACGTCCCATAGGTAAAGTTATATAACGCCCCAGTGGGCAATTGTTATATACATAATGTCCAAGCATGACCAACCAACGGCCAGGAAGGTATTGCCCCAGTGGGCAAATAATATACATTTATAATGTTCGAAAATGTCTTGTATAGGCAAAGTCCAAACCACTTTCAACAAGGAATACGTGCCACCACCTAAAAAAATAAACAAATAAACAATACTCAATGAATAATATGTACATTTTTAAAATATTCAAAACTGCAACTTCCCAGGACTGGGTGTCTTGGCAGTGTAGTAGACTGAACATACATTCGAATTGTCCTTCGCGTTAAAGTCATGTGGTCATTAGTCCGGCTGTGCAGTCTACTACACTGCCAAGACACCCAGTCCTCGTGCTCAAAGGTTTACAATTGAATGTATGGCACTTAGCCTTAATTACAATGTAATGTAAACATGCATAGAAATGTAAATAACAATGCGTAAATAATGCTAAACTGCATGTCCCACAATGCACTTGGATAAGCATTATAAGCTATATAGTTGCAAGTGAAGTAGGACAACTGTTAACACTGCCGTGAGAAGGAACCATCTGGTTCGAAACGCGTAGGCTCTAACAGTGTCTGAATAAAACTTTAATTCCAAAGTGCAGGAGTGCTGGGTTTTCTTTCGTGAATAATTATTTACGGGACCCGGTCCTGGTCCCGAACCAAGCACCAACTTGCTAAGCTGTTCCCTCTGCGACAGGATCGCTCGTGAAAATATATATACATATATATATATATATATATATACATACATATATATATATATATATTACCCACTGGCGGTCGCCAGTAGGTATATATAGTTAGGATTTTTTCTCTATGGTATTTTTGAAAATTCTATGTCTAATAACTTTGGCGTTTGTGGACGGAATTGGCTGAAATTTTCAGGAAAATGGAACATTTTGTTTCTGAGCAGCCACTGAAAATTTGGGGGGGTTCGTCAAGGGGCGGCTGAGAAAAAAGGGGGGTCCCAAAACGCGTTTTCCCCATTTTAATTTCCATAGGGCGGTTGGCCTCACTTTTAGCCCGAACGGCTGAATGGATTTGCACGGAACTTGGCAAAATTGTAGGGACTGGTAGCCCGATGTGCCTTTGCTAGGTCTCAATATATGTGATCCAGTGGATTTTGAGAAATTGACGTTCAAAAAAAGATATATATCTGTGAGCGCGCTCCGGGCAGCGCCCCGGTTCGCGTACTTGACGCGTAACGGAACTTCGCGTAGCGAAGCTGATTGGCTCTCCGGTGTCTGTCAACATTCTAAACAGTCCGGAGTGGCCGCCATCTTGTCTCTCGGTAGGATCGAGAGACAAGAGGAGGCCAAAACAAAGGGGGAAATGACCATAAGGGGGCATAGTAGATCCTCCCTGACCCCCTAGGTTTGATGTGGAGGCTTTAAAAGGGCCCCGCGGGGGTAGCGCCCGGTTCGCGAACCGGGAAGCGGTCCGGGGAGCGTACTATAAGGAAAAAAGAATGATAGACTTTTCAAATATTGTATGTTTATTGATTGTTTGTTTTGTTGATTTTTTTTATTTCTTTATTTTTTAAGCAATTATTTATTATTGTGATTGTGTTTCAAAATTTAATAAAATGTCTAACACTGTCTGAAATGTCGTTATTTTCATTGAACATAGCTTGTAATGTTTGAGTGTGTAAAATGTCCTCATTTTCAAGGAGGACATCTACTGATTGCACACACTGCAGTAGTTCTTGGTCCCAAGTTTCATCCATAAAATCAATGTCATTTGGATCAATGATTTCTTGGTTGGTCTCTGCAAGGACAATTTCAAATGAAATTTTCTGTTCGCCTTTCATTTTGCCTGAAATTTGCATAAAAAAAATATATATTAGTAGAGATAGGGCACTGTTGGGATTAATTTTAGATAGGCAGTTTTTAACAGTGAATTTATCTTTGGGCAGTGTATAGTATCAGAGTGGAAGTAGGAATATAAAAAAGTGTATGTGATTTAACGTAAGTAAATTCATAATTATACAAGACAAGCCTAACTCCATCCATAACTATAACAGAGAAGTCTATCTAAATGTATAACTACTACAGAGGGATAGTATATAACTATCAGAAAAAGTTTACCATATTAACTTAAAGTGCACAATATACTTCAGTTTTTAAAATAACAACTTACCTTTAAAAAGAAGTTAAAGTTATTAGTGAAAATCCTATTGAAATGTACACCAGGAAGTAGTAGTCAAAATGGCTGTGTTTCCTTCTCTTCCTTTATATATATTCAGGTACATAACCAATCAAATGTCAGGTAAAAAAAAATAGAAAATGAAAGTAACATTTTAATTGGTTGTGAATTCCAACACTTCAGATGTGTTTTGTGAAGTAATTTACCTCAGGGTATTTAGAGAGGTCTACAGGCTAAATGGCTAAATGGAATTCCAACCAAATTTGTGAAAATGGTAGGGATTGGTATGTAGTATGAGCAAATCTATATTTGGTGAAAGTGTCTCCAGGGTTTCTTCTGTAAATTACTTTCCCACCTTTTTTGATGGAGCGCTTCCCGGTGAGCGCCCCGGTACGCGAACCTGCAGCGTTACGGGAGTCCACCATTTTGTGTTTCGGTCGAATTAAAATACAAGATGGAGGGCAAATAATGTTCAGAATGGGTAGAAGGGGGCACGGTAGACGTATCTTGACCCCCTAGGTTTTCTGAGGGTGGCTGAGGAGGCCCATATGTGCGGAAAAAAAACATTTTTTTAAAAAAATTCGCGCGGTTAGCTTCCGGTTCGCGTACCGGGTAGCGCTCCGGGGAGCGTACTTTGTTGAAAATTTGTGAAAAAAGTTAGAGTAAAATAATAATTGTGAGTGATCAGATGTAGGGTAGCTCTGAGAAGAGCTTTTGGGTTTATGGTACATTTAGGTACTTATAAGTAGGTACCAATGCACAGTCTTAAATTCAAAATGAAAACTCTGTTGCCCTCATCTGAGAAGTGAACTCCATCTCCTCTGTAGATATCTTGCATGTAGTAACGCAAGTTATTGTTGTACATGGAGCCCATTCCATGGTCTCTCAGGTAAGCTGAAACAGATTTGTTTACATGCTTCCTCGACTTCTCAATTTGTGGACAAAATTGGTTCAACCACCTCCATTTCTGTCTTTGGCATATATTTGAATATACCAAGGCAGTTTGAGGAAAAAGTGCCATCAATTGCTCAAAGGTGTCCTTTAAAAGCATTTCCAGACCTACATCAGTCAAAGTGCCCAAGTCATTACCTCCACAGTGCAAAATTAACAGGTCAGGTTTAGGCAAATGCATAAAGGTTTTCACCAATGGTATCAATTGGTGACATTTTAATCCTCTGTGGCCAAACCACTTAATTTCCACATCTTGTAAATTGAGGTTAGGTAAATTTCTGTTCTCAGCATACCTTTGAGCCCAGTAGATGTAACTATGTCCAACAATCCAGACAGAAAACATGGTGAGAGAAGGTTCTGCTGCAGTCAGATGAAGTGTGGCAATGAAATGGCAGTTGGAAAAATAAGAGTTTAAAATGAAAAAAACTGTGGAGTTTCTGTGTTAAGGAAGCCGTAGCAGTGATTGGTGGATTTTGATTGCTGAAAACAGAAAGTTAGGGTGCATGGATGTGTTGTTTGAAAGATGTAATTTGAATGGTCAAGAAAAAATCATTTAATGAAAGATTGCACTGGATACGCAGGTGCACTGAGAGTTCAGAGTTCAATTGAAACATTGTTGTGTGAACTTGCAAACATGAGAGGTCTTTCAGGAGGTGGTTGCTATGCAAAAAAGGCAGAAAGGCCAGAGGGGGGAAGGGTGTTGATTTGAAAAAAGTGAGGGAAGAGTTTTGATTGGGTGACATGAGAGATATGTGTGATGAGTTACAGCATTTCTGTGCTTTTCATAGCTGCAGACTCTGGAGTGCATACCTTTTGCTCTGCTAAAGACAATTTGGTGTGTTTCTGAGACTGTTTTGAAACTCATAAAGTATTTGCTAAGGTGAGAAAAGATTCATTTAATTTAGGTAGAGAATAGTATGGTTTAAGGAGAAAATTATGAAGAAAGTTGTGTATTTAAAATGTTGCTTTGCGTCAAGTGTTTTACAAATAGATTTTGTTTCTTTGTGTTACATAGCCATGTTAAAAGTGATGCAAAAAAAGTGCAAGGGTCTTACAAAAATGCTTTCATGTGTCTTAGGGTATTTTAACTCAGTTCCCCATGTATGTATGAATATATTTGCTTTACAAGATGTGTTTAAAAACGTTTTTTGAAATCAATTAGGTTTCTTGATATGTACTGCTAGAGTTTCATAGGTTGCTTGGGGCATATTTTCAAGGCTTTTGACTTCGTTTGATGTAATTTTTCCCATTTTAATTTAAGACCTTTCCCCGTGGTGCAAGGTCCTTGTAAATATGCCCCCATCTGTACTTGGCAAATTTAGATTTTAATTCTTTGACTAACATAGCCATGTTAAAAGTGACCCAAAAATGTTGCAAGGGACTTAAAAAAAACGCTTTCATGTGTCTTAGGGCATTTTAAGTCATTTCCCCTTGAATGTAGGTATCTAATTGATTTAGTTGATGTGTTTAAAAACGATTTATGAAAAAAATTAGGTTTCTTGATATGTACTGCTAGAGCTTCATAGGTTGCTTGGGGCATATTTATAAGGCCTTTGTGTCTCTCTGATGTTATTTTTCCCATTTTAATTTAAGACCTTTCCCTGTGGTGCAAGGTCCTTGTAAATACGCCCCCATCTGTGCTTGGCAAATTTAGATCTTGATTATTTGACTTACATAGCCATGTTAAAGTGATCTAAAAATGGAGCAGGGGCTTAAAAAAAACGTTTTCATGTGTCTTAGGGTATTTTAAGTAACTTCCCCATGAATGTATGAATATAATTGCTTTACAAGTTGTGTTTAAAAACGTTTTTTGAATACAATTAGGTTTGTTGATATGTAATGCTAGAGGTTGATAGGTTGCTTGGGGCATATTTATAAGGCCTTTGAGTCTCTCTGATGTTATTTTTCCCATTTTAATTTAAGACCTTTCCCTGTGGAGCACGGTCCTTGTAAATACGTCCCCATCTGTGCTTGGCAAATTTAGATTTTGATTATTTGACTTACATAGCCATGTTAAAAGTGATCTAAAAATGGAGCAAGGACTTAAAAAAAAACGATTTATGATAGGTGTATGCCTCTTTTGCGTCACTGTGCGTCACTTTTGTGATGCAGCGGCGGTGCAAAAGATTTGCTATGTGGTGACATATTTACAACTTGATGCATTTAGGCAGATGTGTCATGCTGTAAAGTCCCGTGCCACATGAAACCGATGCAGCAGTGATGCAAAAGATGCACCATGTTGCAAGACAGGCCTCATTTCATCTCCAACAAGATAAGAAGCTGAATCTTCTGTAAATGTCAAAATTGTTGTATACACTGCTCAACTTATGTGTACTCTTTGATATGCTAGAGTCCATCTGCACTATGAGATACCTAAGCAAAGGAAACACAGGTGATGTGATTGTGAAATGAGGAAAAGAAACTCCACATTTTTCAATTACATCACCTGTGTTTCCTAAGTTTACGAATGACATTGTGCAGATGAGGTTTAGGTCTGTCCACGGACACAGAAGAGGTCTGGCCTTTGTTCAAGAGTGAAGTGGATATGACTTACTTCATTGGTAGGCCTTCACATGTATTATCTCCTCTGTACTCTTCAACAAGCGTAAATTTCATCTGCAACCCTGAGTAGGCCTCACCTTAAACAAACCTCTGGATAGGCCACACCTTATCGTCATCCTGAATCAATCATTTAAAATGTTAGGGACAGATTTATGATAGGTGTATGCCTCTTTTGCGTCACTGTGCGTCACTTTTGTGACGCAGCGGCGGTGCAAAAGATTTGCTATGTGGTGACATATTTACAACTTGATGCATTTAGGCAGATGTGTCATGCTGTAAAGTCCCGTGCCACATGAAACCGATGCAGCAGTGATGCAAAAGATGCACCATGTTGCAAGACAGGCCTCATTTAATCTCCAACAAGATAAGAAGCTGAATCTTCTGTAAATGTCAAAATTGTTGTATACACTGCTCAACTTATATGTACTCTTTGATATGCTAGAGTACATCTGCACTATGAGATACCTAAGCAAAGGAAACACAGGTGATGTGATTGTGAAATGAGGAAAAGAAACTCCACATTTTTCAATTACATCACCTGTGTTTCCTAAGTTTACGAATGACATTGTGCAGATGAGGTTTAGGTCTGTCCACGGATACAGAAAAGGTCTGGCCTTTGTTCAAGAGTGAAGTGGACATGACTTACTTCATTGGTAGGCCTTCACATGTATTATCTCCTCTGTACTCTTCAACAAGCGTACATTTCATCTGCAACCCTGAGTAGGCCTCACCTCAAACAAACCTATGGATAGGCCACACTTTATCGTCATCCTGAATCAATCATTTTAAATGTTAGGGACAGATTTATGATAGGTGTAAGCTTATTTTGCGTCACTGTGTGTGACTTTTGTGACGCAGCGGCGGTGCAAAATATTTGCTATGTGGCGACATATTTACAACTTGATGCATCTAGGCAGATGTGTCATGCTGTAAAGTCCCGTGCCACATGAAACCGATGCAGCAGTGATGCAAAACATGCACCATGTTGCAAGACAGGCCTCATTTCATCTCCAACAAGATAAGAAGCTGAATCTTCTGTAAATGTCAAAATTGTTGTATACACTGCTCAACTTATGTGTACTCTTTGATATGCTAGAGTCCATCTGCACTATGAGATACCTAAGCAAAGGAAACACAGGTGATCTGATTGTGAATTGAGGATAAGAAACTCCACATTTTTCAATTACATCACCTGTGTTTCCTAAGTTTGCGAATGACATTGTGTAGATGAGGTTTAGGTCTGTCCACGGACACAGAAGAGGTCTGGCCTTTGTTCAAGAGTGAAGTGGACATGACTTACTTCATTGGTAGGCCTTCACATGTATTATCTCCTCTGTACTCTTCAACAAGCGTAAATTTCATCTGCAACCCTGAGTAGGCCTCACCTTAAACAAACCTCTGGATAGGCCACACCTTATCGTCATCCTGAATCAATCATTTAAAATGTTAGGGACAGATTTATGATAGGTGTATGCCTCTTTTGCGTCACTGTGCGTCACTTTTGTGACGCAGCGGCGGTGCAAAAGATTTGCTATGTGGTGACATATTTACAACTTGATGCATTTAGGCAGATGTGTCATGCTGTAAAGTCCCGTGCCACATGAAACCGATGCAGCAGTGATGCAAAAGATGCACCATGTTGCAAGACAGGCCTCATTTCATCTCCAACAAGATAAGAAGCTGAATCTTCTGTAAATGTCAAAATTGTTGTATACACTGCTCAACTTATATGTACTCTTTGATATGCTAGAGTACATCTGCACTATGAGATACCTAAGCAAAGGAAACACAGGTGATGTGATTGTGAAATGAGGAAAAGAAACTCCACATTTTTCAATTACATCACCTGTGTTTCCTAAGTTTACGAATGACATTGTGCAGATGAGGTTTAGGTCTGTCCACGGATACAGAAAAGGTCTGGCCTTTGTTCAAGAGTGAAGTGGACATGACTTACTTCATTGGTAGGCCTTCACATGTATTATCTCCTCTGTACTCTTCAACAAGCGTACATTTCATCTGCAACCCTGAGTAGGCCTCACCTCAAACAAACCTCTGGATAGGCCACACTTTATCGTCATCCTGAATCAATCATTTTAAATGTTAGGGACAGATTTATGATAGGTGTAAGCTTATTTTGCGTCACTGTGTGTGACTTTTGTGACGCAGCGGCGGTGCAAAATATTTGCTATGTGGCGACATATTTACAACTTGATGCATCTAGGCAGATGTGTCATGCTGTAAAGTCCCGTGCCACATGAAACCGATGCAGCAGTGATGCAAAACATGCACCATGTTGCAAGACAGGCCTCATTTCATCTCCAACAAGATAAGAAGCTGAATCTTCTGTAAATGTCAAAATTGTTGTATACACTGCTCAACTTATGTGTACTCTTTGATATGCTAGAGTCCATCTGCACTATGAGATACCTAAGCAAAGGAAACACAGGTGATCTGATTGTGAATTGAGGATAAGAAACTCCACATTTTTCAATTACATCACTGTGTTTCCTAAGTTTACGAATGACATTGTGTAGATGAGGTTTAGGTCTGTCCACGGACACAGAAGAGGTCTGGCCTTTGTTCAAGAGTGAAGTGGACATGACTTACTTCATTGGTAGGCCTTCACATGTATTATCTCCTCTGTACTCTTCAACAAGAGTAAATTACATCTGCAACCCTGAGTAGGCCTCACCTTAAACAAACCTCTGGATAGGCCACACCTTATCGTCATCCTGAATCAATAATTTAAAATGTTAGGGACAGATTTATGATAGGTGTATGCCTCTTTTGCGTCACTGTGCGTCACTTTTGTGACGCAGCGGCGGTGCAAAAGATTTGCTATGTGGCGACATATTTACAACTTGATGCATCTAGGCAGATGTGTCATGCTGTAAAGTCCCGTGCCACATGAAACCGATGCAGCAGTGATGCAAAAGATGCACCATGTTGCAAGACAGGTCTCACTTCATCTCCAACAAGATAAGAAGCTGAATCTTCTGTAAATGTCAAAATTGTTGTATACACTACTGAAATTCTGTGTACTCTTTGATATGCTAGACTCCATCTGCACTATGAGATACGTAAGCAAAGGAAACACAGGTGATGTGATTGTGAAATGAGGAAAAGAAACTCCACATTTTTCAATTACATCACCTGTGTTTCCTACGTTTACGAATGACATTGTGTAGATGAGGTTTAGGTGTGTCCACGGACACAGAAGAGGTCTGGCCTTTGTTCAAGAGTGAAGTGGACATGACTTAGTTCATTGGTAGGCCTTCACATGTATTATCTCCTCTGTACTCTTCAACAAGCGTAAATTTAATCTGCAACCCTGAGTAGGCCTCACCTTAAACAAACCTCTGGATAGGCCACACCTTATCGTCATCCTGAATCAATCATTTAAAATGTTAGGGACAGATTTATGATAGGTGTATGGCTCTTTTGCGTCACTGTGCGTCACTTTTGTGACGCAGCGGCGGTGCAAAAGATTTGCTATGTGGCGACATATTTACAACTTGATGCATCTAGGCAGATGTGTCATGCTGTAAAGTCCCGTGCCACATGAAACCGATGCAGCAGTGATGCAAAAGATGCACCATGTTGCAAGACAGGTCTCACTTCATCTCCAACAAGATAAGAAGCTGAATCTTCTGTAAATGTCAAAATTGTTGTATACACTACTGAAATTCTGTGTACTCTTTGATATGCTAGACTCCATCTGCACTATGAGATACCTAAGCAAAGGAAACACAGGTGATGTGATTGTGAAATGAGGAAAAGAAACTCCACATTTTTCAATTACATCACCTGTGTTTCCTAAGTTTACGAATGACATTGTGTAGATGAGGTTTAGGCCTGTCCACGGACACAGAAGAGATCTGGCCTTTGTTCAAGAGTGAAGTGGATATGACTTACTTCATTGGTAGGCCTTCACATGTATTATCTCCTCTGTACTCTTCAACAAGCGTAAATTTCATCTGCAACCCTGAGTAGGCCTCACCTCAAACAAACCTCTGGATAGGCCACACTTTATCGTAATCTTGAATCAATCATTTAAAATGTTAGGGACAGATTTATGATAGGTGTATGTCTCTTTTGCGTCACTTTTGTGACGCAGCGGCGGTGCAAAAGATTTGCTATGTGGCGACATATTTACAACTTGATGCATCTAGGCAGATGTGTCATGCTGTAAAGTCCTGTGCCACATGAAACCTGCGTCAGTTTTCATATAGGTGTTTTGTTGCAAGGTATGCATTAATTTGCATGAAAGCCCTGTAAAACTAACACAGTGAAATTGAGAAGATTTCACTGAGTCAGCTTTATAGCATTGCTGAATCAAATCCTTACGCCTGTTTGAAACAGGCATAAGAAGTGATGCACCATGCAATGTGAGGCTTCCTCCTGTGCATTGCAGTAGACATGTCGCGGTTATGCAAGATTCCTGCAATGTGCTGCTTTTGCGGCAGAGATGTGTGACGCATCTGTGCTGTTTTTGCTCAATGGTGCTCCACATTGTAAATGCGGCATACTATTGGTGGCAGTGCAGCGGTGCACATTAACTGGTGCATCCGTGGGGATGCGCCACTTAGCATAAATCTGCCCCTGTACATTTAAGTATGAGCAGGGGACACAGAGTCGGTGAGGCTTATCCAAGGTGAAGAAGAGATGAGTCCTTTCACTGAAAAGTTGGACATAGGCCTCACCTCCTCAGCATCGCTGGACATGGCTAAATAATAGCTGCAAAATGTTACTCTTGTTAAACAATTTTACTATTATAATCTCTGAGATTTGTCTCTTACTCTGCAACATCTCATTGTTGTTCTCTTTCTTTAAATATAACGACAACATCAACCATGAGTGACAATCAGCAATCAGTTGATCTCGACCTCATCATTGAAATTGTAATTGAAACGTCAGTGGAAGTAGATCCCTTGGATGATTTAAATCCTGAGGATGATGAAGAACATGATGAGGATGCCGATTTGTCAGAATTGTATGACATAGGGTGGGAAGCTGACCTGCTTGAGCCTATGGAACTATAAACATTTATTTTTAAAATTTACAATAAATGAAAAGTAAAAATGTAAACCGTTTCATTTAAAATTAAACACACCTTCAAAAACTGGTTATGTGTAGTGTCTTCAATAAAATATTAAAATATGCTCATAAAATTAGATCAGATTCACATATAAAACAGGACAGGTAAAATGAAAAAGAATTGCATTTCTTTTCTGATATTTGTGTATTCTAAATTTGCCAAAGCACTAAAAAATATTCTATGTAAAAATGTCAAGTAGTGTGTTAAGTTTTTGATGACTGTTATTGATTTACTGTTTGGTAATAGTGGTTAATAACATTTTTTATTATATTTTACCACAGATTCAACTGCAGATCATTTCAAATTTTGAGAATGCCAACTAAGGATAGAATGAGAAAGGCTACAAAACGTCAAAGACAGCAGGTCCATCATTTACTGCAGCAGTCCTCTACAATAAAAAATCGTCAAGTCACCAAGAAAGCACCGGGTAAGACCATGAAAACATTCATAAGAAACATTTCTAGAAAAAAAAATAGTACTACAGAAAATGTCCAGAAAAAGAGAAGCAATTTAAACGGAAAGGAAAGGCCAGTCAAAAATTTTACTGCTAGAGCAAGAGATACCTGTGTGCATGATAGTAGAAGGAAACAACAGCTTAGGGACATTCGTAAACGAATGTTCCGCAACAGGATAATTGGCAATTTATTAAAAAATATTAAGAAAGGTCAACAGAAAGTTGTTTTTTATAAGAGAAAAAAAAAAGTTGAGAAAGTTATTGATCAGGCATTTGAAATTAAACGAAAGTTATTTATTTTGATAATCAATAGAATTAGGAAGCTAAACAAGGCAATTTATGATTTCAAAAGAAATAGTAGATGGAAGAGAATAGTTAATCATAGTAATTTTTGTGAAGTTTTTTCCGGAGAATGGATGCATAGTTCAAGTTGTGAGGCATTTTTCAATGAGGAGAGTTATTTCCAGGATAATGATTTGGTGCATGCAGTTGACACCAGCGGTCGAGCTTATGAGGTGAAAGATGGTTGTCCAGTTGAAAAAGATATGTTAGGTAATGAGGTTTTAGGAAGACGTCCTAAGGGACCTGTGTACACCTGGAAGTGTAGTAGTATTTGCAGTGTGCGACAGGATTCCATCAATTTGCTTTGTGATTTTGTACGGACATTTAATAAGAAAACTTTGAAGCAGAAAATGAAGTTGTTGCAAGAATTAGATCCTTGCAGAGTGAAAGAAGTGACAGGTTTGCATGGTCATTCACTGGCTTGTCTTTCCAGGAGAGTATGCCAGAGTGTTTTTCATCATTTCAGGATGCTAGCAGTGCATCATAATAAAGTGAGGAAATTAGTTAGAATGTTGTATTATGCTAAGAGTCCAGCAGTTATGCTTAAACAATTATGCGCTGCTCTTTTGCATGGTTCTGAAATAGATGTGAAGAATATGTGTGAAGAAATTGAGTTTTGTTACTTTGGAAGTAAAGAGGAGAATGTTGAAATTGACCCAGAAGAAGAGGGTAATGTGGAAGATAGTGTACAGGTTTCCAGTACAGATAATTTTCAGAAGGAAATTGCCACGTTTCAGGTGAAATCAAGTGAGAGGCCTAATTTCACTTGTGTGTGTTGTCGACGCACTTATTATAAGAATCAGACTAAGTTAGTGGATTTATATGCAAAAAGTGAAAGGGAAAATAATAGTGAATGGAAGGATTTCGCAACATACTTGATGGTAGAAAATTGTTTTGATTTGGGATCGGATCAACGTGTGTGTACTTATTGTTATAATAAATTAAATCAAAACCAGATGCCTGCTAGAGCGGTTCAGAATAACCTGGATTTGGTTGAGATTCCTTCTGAATTGAAGGATTTAAATACTTATGAATCTATTTTGATTCAAAGTATCCATCCCTTTCAGGCTATTGTAAGAATGGAGCCAAAGACAGGGAAATTGCCTCCATCAGATTTACAGAGAGGATTAAAGGGAAGAGTTGTTTATTTGCCTCTAGATTTGAAGAAAAACATTAACACAATTGGAGTAGAAAAAGTGCAAGAGGAACCTCTGGTTATCTTAGTTAATGGGGTTCCGACAAAGAATAAGAAAATATGGCAAGATTTAGTAGATGTTAGGAAAGTCAAAAAGGCAACATTGTATTTGAAAAAAAATAATAAGTACTATAAGAATGTATATGTTGTAGAAGAGGAAGTAAGTGAGGAAGAGGATAGCGATTTGTGTGCTGGTCAAATTGAGAAAGTAGAACCCTCTAAAAGTGAAGAAATATATGAACTTTATAGTGTTCATCCTTTGCATTCCAAGGAAGTCATGGGGAATGCTATTGAGTTGTTTCAAATGAAACAAGCCAAAGGGAGTCCCATTAGTGTTTGGGAGGAAAGTTTGGAAGCTCGGTGTTTCCCACAGCTATTTCCAACAGGTCAAGGAGGAAGATATGATGAGCGACCTCATCAAATTCCTGCTTCTGAATACCGGACTTTACGATTGTATGCAGAAGATCCTAGGTTTCGACAATGCATTCCCTATTTGTTTCATCTCCTGTTTGAAAGCGATCTGTCTGGACTGTCATATGCAGTGAACCACATCTTGAAAAGTGGTATACAGATGCAAAACATCTCGGCAAGTGACTTTATGGATAAAGTCAATGTCCAAGACAGTATTTTGGATTCTCACCTGATTAATCTCATGGCGTGTCAGCGTGGTACTAATGAGTACTGGTACCGTCGTCATGGTGATTTAAAATGTATGCTGAGGAACTTAGGAACTCCCACATGGTTCCTCACTCTGAGCTGTGCCGAGTATGGCTGGGAAGACTTACTTGAATTTCTACGAGAGGCAAATGGAAACATCGAAAACATCGAATTCAAGACACCCGGAGAACTGTGCTCTTTGGATCCAGTGAATGTATGCAGGTACTTCAATCATAGATTTGAAGCTATGATGTCTTTCATCATGAATAAGAAGAATCCACCTCTTGGAGAGGTGTTGGATTTCTTCTGGAGAAAGGAGTACCAAGCAAGAGGTGCTCCTCATATACATATGCTGCTGTGGATCAAGGATGCACCTACATTTGGAACAGATCCAAAAGACTTAGTGATGAGTTTCATAGAACAGTATTCTACATGTGCTGTTCCAAACGCAAAGGAGGACAAAAGCTTAAGAGAACAAGTTCTACGCTTCCAAAGCCATCGTTGCGGAAAGTACTGTCGTCGTAAATTCAGAAACAAGGACAAGTTCTACACCAAATGTCGTTTCCCCTTTCCACGACCGGTGATTTCTAAAGGAAGAGTGAACAGTTTGATGTCTTCGCTGCGACATAATGTGATGAAGAAATCACCTAAAACACATACAATTTGAAGAGGAATGAAGAGTCCAAGTACATCAACGACTACAACCCAGTGATTTTGTCCATGTGGAATGCTAACATGGATATACAATTTGTGGCTGATAACTGTATGGCTGTGGCTCGGTATGTGACATCTTACATCACCAAAAAAGAAAAGACAGAATTGAAGGATATGTGGGAGGACATTTCCCATGAAAAGAGCCTCAGTAAGAAGTTGTACAGTTTCAGTCTGAAGATGTTGTCGCATCGAGAAATCGGAGCTTACGAATGTTCTGACCGGTTGTCTTCAGCAAGTCTCTATGCCAAATCTAGGAGTATCGTTTGGGCGAGTCTTGGTCTTGCTGCAACGCGTAATCGAGTTCTGAAACCTGTGCGGGAAATTGAGTATTTGGCGGAAAAGGAGCCAAACAGTACTGACATTTTGAAGACCAACATGTTGGATACATATTATCCAAATCAAAGCAGTCACCTTGAGAATGTTTGTCTGTATGAGGTTCTACAAAATTACATATTCAAGAGGAACATCAAAGAAGATATTGATAAAGGAGTGTATGCTGTAATTGGAAGTGAGGGATGTCTGGTCAAGCAAAGAAAATGCCACTTGGTAAACCATCGAAAATTGAGTGGCGAATCTCCTGAAAAAAAGGAGTTTTTCTATTTAGCACTTTTGCAACTTTTCAAGCCTTGGCGTGCAGAAGAGGAACTGCTTGGAGATTTCCTCTGTTACGAAGACTCTTTCACTGCCGCCAAGGAGACCATAGAATGTCCTGCTTTTCCCAAATATGTAGAAATGTTGAATGCGGAAATCGAGCAGGAAGCAACGATTGCAGCCGAGATTGCCAGAGACAGTTCTCAGGACAGTCAGAGTTCTGTTTCATTGAGTCAGGATCCACTAGGAGGACCTGTTATCGAAAATGAAGCTGCCACTGCCATGAATGAAGTGGAAAGAGCCATGGCACATGCTCAGGAGGATGCGGTTAACTTAGAAGACTTGGAAAGACAACTCAACGTTGAGCAGAGGAAAATATATGACGAAGTTACCAAGCAAATTGATCATGGATTAAGTCATGAGAAGAAAGAGTGCTCATGTACGTCGTTGAAGCCTGTCCGACTGTACGTGAGTGGAGAAGCGGGAACTGGAAAGAGTTTCCTCATTAAAGCAATTTCATGTTATTTGAAGGAAAGGACTGAGTCATCGCTGTCTTGTGTTGTCACCGCTCCAACTGGACTGGCAGCACATAACATTAAAGGTATTACTTTGCATCGTCTACTGATGCTGCCAGTGGAGCATGATAACAAATTACAATACCACAAGTTATCTGGAGATGCTTGTTGTGAAGTTTCAAGAGTCTTGAGGAAAATGAAACTGCTTATCATTGACGAAGTAAGCATGGTTTCCAATGTCATGCTTGCCTTTGTGCATTTGAGAATGCAAGAAGTTCTTAAAACAGAGTATGATGTGTTATTTGGTGGCAAACACATCATTGTTTTCGGAGATCTTCTGCAGCTGACACCAGTGAAAGGACAACCTGTGTTCAAAATGCTCACGCATGAAGATACCAGGAAGTGCCTAGGGAGCATTGGCAACGTCAATATATGGTTAAACTTCAATTATGCTGAACTGCATGAAAATATGCGTCAGGCGAAGGATGAAGTTTACAAGAATATTCTACAAGATGTTAGAATTGGAAAAGTGACCAAGCAGGGGAAAGAAGCTTTACATGCACGATTACTGTCAAATTTATATCCAGAACAAGACGTTGTGCCTGAGAATATTTTTCAGAAAATTACTGAGAAGAAATCTGGAATTTGTTTGATGCCAACTCTTGCAGAATGTGCCATCTTCAACAACAAAATGTTGCATTTAGAAAACCAAGAGATTGTGAAACTGGAAGCTATTGACAGAGTAGAGCATATGGGATCAACAATTATTTTATCTGAGAATTTGAAAACAAAATTGGATTCATTAGAGAAGACTATATCTAAAACTGCAGGTTTTGAAAAGACTCTGAATGTGTGCTTAAATTGCCGTATAATTTTAAGAAGGAATTTACATGTTGAAAGAGGTCTGGTAAATGGATCAATGGGTAATGTTGTTGATTTTGTGAAATACAGAAATAGAGATGGAATTGAATTTTTAAAAATTAAATTTGATGGTATTGAGGAAGTACAGCAAATTGGTCGTTGCTCTGCTAGATTTTTGCTTGTAAAAGACTTATATGTTCGCCGTAAGCAGTTTCCTGTTTGCTTGGCATATGCGGTGACAATCCATAAATCACAAGGTTTAAGTGTAGACAGTGCATTGGTGAATATTGGCAGTTCTGTGTTCAAGGAGGGTATGGCATATGTGGCATTGTCACGAGTTAGAACTTTATCGGGATTGTACTTGATTGAGTGTGATGTCACAAACATTTGTGCAGATCTAGATTGTGTTAAGGAATACAATAGGTTAAGAAGAGAGTATGCGCCACACTTGCCTCAATATCCTTTGTTTGAGAAACGTGTGGTAGGCCGGAAACGAAGAAATGTGACCAATACTAGGGAGGTTGTAGCAAAAAGACGAAAAGTTGATGAACCTGAAATTATAAGCAGAAAGAAAATGGATTCTGTTGAAGATGTTGTTGGTTTTCAATTTGAAAACAGTTCTGGTGTCAACTGCTATGCTAATGTAGTGGTTAATGTTTTGTTTTCTCTAGAAAATGTAAATGAAGAGATTGTGGTCAATTCGGATCACAGATTTTGCAGTTTGTTAAATTCTGTGTTAGAGAAATGTAGCACTGATAGAACAAAAATAGAAAGTGTGTCTGAAATTCGAAATCTGTTAGACAGATGATCAGGTCAAACACAATTCTCTCAAATATTCAGCAAGATTGTCAGGAGTTTTTAATGTATATGCTTCATGTATTGCATGCTGAAGGTGTAGATGTAGATCACCTGTTTGGGCTTTCTTATCAATGGCAGCATGACTGCGAGAACTGTAGGGTATCAAGTACTACTAGTGTGGACTCAGAAAGATTTATATATTTAACTTTGCCAGACAGTACATCAGTGTCCTTTCATAAGCTAGTAAAAGCAGCTGATCACAACATGGAGTGTAGCCAATGTAAATCTGAAATGATGTCAACATTATTTATACGAACATATGGCCAGTATGTCATTTTAATGTTCCAACGATGTAGGCCTGATGGAACAAAATTGACAACTTTAATAAAAAAATTTGTGGCTTCACAGTTGTCAATATCAGGAAGGACTTTTGTAACTGCAGCAATTATATATCATGACGGTCCTTCAATAACATCAGGACATTACACAGCTTATTTAAAGTCTAGAAACGGCTGGTCATTCTGCAACGGTTCTGTTTTAACTTTAAAAAAAAAATTGCCGTATGACCTTAAAAATTCTTACCTGGTGTTTTTAAAACCAAAATTTTAGGGAAAGAATCTCGGGATGTGCTCTGAGGAATTTCAAGAGGTTCTAATGGCTCCTACACAATTTGGCCTTGAGGATAAGTGTAGTACAGAGACATAAGTTATTTTTGAGTATTAAATAGTTCCTGGAAAAAAAGAAGATTTTCTTACAGAAAGTGGTGGGCACAGATTAGTTGAGGGACAACAGAGTATTTCCCAAAGCAAACGGTCTTCTTACCATAACACTTGACGTCATGGAAAAATAACTGCACTTTGAATGAGTTCAGAAAAACTGTTTCTTTTTTATAAGCTAATTCAAGCAGCGAATCAAAACATGGAGTAGAGGGAATGTAAGTCTGCAATGCTGTCTAGATTATTGGTCCAAACTTTTGATTATAATGTCATTTTAAAAATCCAAGTATATAAACCTGATGAAAGTAAGTCTTCAACTTTAATTACAAATGTTGTGGCTACACAGTCGTTAATTTTAGGAAGAACATTTGTAACTGCAGCTATTATATGGCATGATGGACATTTGACAAGATCCGCTTATTACACAGCTTATATAAAATGTAAAAAAAATTGCTGTTTCGGAAATTATTGCCATTTGACTACGATACAATGTTGCCTTTTTACTTAAAAATATTCTTACTTTCTGTTTTCAGAAAAGAGAATTTAGGGTAGGTAACTGGCGTATAATGATTCTAGAGGTTGATATAATTTTATCTACTGTTTTATATTGCTTTGTGATTAAAAGTGATGTAGAGAATTAAATAATTGTAGTAGTCATAGAGGTAGTGTAAGTCTGCTTCATAGTAAGCAGTATCAGTGTCATAGGAAATGTAGAACATGACTGAGCAAGAAGGGTAAGATATTACTAGTCTAGGATTGTGAAAGTGATCTTGAACGTTTTCTTTCTGAAAGTTGCGGAAATAGAAAATGACGGGATTTGCTTACAAGAATTCCAAGAGTTATAAATGGCTCTTGCATGATTTGGCCTTGTGGAAACGTGTGGTAGAGAGCGAGAAGTCATTTATTGTATGTAAAATATTTCTCAAAACGATGGAGGTTTTCTTTCAGAAAGTGGCGGGCTGAAAATAAAAACAGCACAACCGAGTGTAAGCTGTTCATAGGACATCCTTCGACGTCATGGAAAGTAAGTTACTTTTGAGGAGTTCTGATTTCTGATTGGTTATGTTATATGGTTTTTTTAAACACAATCATTTTGATTGTGTTTTTTTTCCCCGCTGTTATATGATGAATACCTTAAACTCACTGTTTTTAGTGAAATTTGATACATTCTGAGAACAGCAAAAATAAACCATTTAACATGTATAATTAATTCTATACTGTTTGTATTTATGATGTAAATTTAGAACTGTGTAGGAGGCATGGAGAAGGTGAGGCTTCTGTAAGTGTCAAAGTTGTTGCATACAGTGCTCACATTTTACGTAGTCTTTCATATGATAGACTACATTTCCACAATGAGATACCTAAGCAAAGGAAACACAGGTGATGTGATTGTGGAATGAGCAAAAAAAATGGCACGTTTTTCTATTATATTACCTGTGTTTCCTAACATTACACATCACATTGTGTAGATGAGGTTTAGGCCTGTTCCAGGAGACAGAGGAGGTCTGACATTTGTTCAAGAGTGCAGTGGGCATGACTCACTTCATTAGTAGGCCTGCACATGTATTATGTCCTCTATACTCTTCAACAAGCCTAACTTTCAACTGCAACCCTGAGTTGGACTTACCTGAAACAAATCTGTGGATAGGTTACACCTTATCAGCATCTACAAACAATCATTTAAAATGTTAAGGGCAGTTTTATGAAGGCTGTGTGCCTCTTTTACACCGCTGTTCCGTCACTTTTGTGTAAAAGATGCACCATGTTGTAAGATATGCCTCAGTTCTTTTCCAGCAAGATACCGTCAGTTTAAAATGTATATAATTAGGACTGTGTAGGAGGTATGGAGAAGCTGAGGCTTCAGTAAGTGTCAAAGTTGTTGCATGCAGTGCGTACTCTTTCATATGCTGGACTACATCTGCACAATGAGATACCTAAGCAAAGGAAACACAGGTGATGTGATTGTGAAATGAGGAAAAGAAACTCCACATTTTTCAATTACATCACCTGTGTTTCCTAAGTTTACAAATGACATTGTGCAGATGAGGTTTAGGTCTGTCCACGGACATAGAAGAGGTCTGGCCTTTGTTCAAGAGTGAAGTGGACATGACTTACTTTATTGGTAGGCTTTCACATATATTATCTCCTCTGTACTCTTCAACAAGGCTAAATTTGATCTGCAACCCTGAGTAGGCCTCACCTGAAACAAACGTCTGGATAGGACACACCTTATTGCCATCCTGAAACAATCATTTAAAATGTTAGGAACAGTTTTATGATGATTGTGCACCTCTTTTGCGCTGCCATTGCGTCACTTTTGTGAGACAACAGCAGTGCAAAAGATGCACCATGTTCCAAGATAGGCCTCACTTCATCTGCATCAAGATACTGTTAGTTTAAAATGTATATCTTTAGGACTGTGTAGGGGGCCTGGAGAAGCAGAAGCTTCTATAAGTGTCAAAGTTGTTGAAAAACTGTTTGTCCTTCAATCTTTTCCCTTGTCTTTTCTAATTTTTAAATACATGTTTTAATATTTTTCAAATGTTTGTTCTCTCTTTCACAGATTGAAAGTATAAAAATAACAAGTGACTAAGTTAACGACAATTATAAGGTAAATGTTTTGTACTCTTTTCATTACATTTCTATCACATTTAACTACTATTAGTTCCACTGCTTCATTTCTTTAACCCTCACTTTCCTGCCTTTGCTACTTCCCTCATTCCTTTCTCTATTACTTACTTACTCTACTCCTTCCACTCCTTTTCTCAGTCCCTCTCTTCTCATAGTTCCTCACTCTTGTTCACTCACTCCGTCTCTATTACTCTTAGTGTTTTTGACTGATCACTCTTTCACTACTTGTTCATTATGCTTTCTCTGTGTAGTTGAAGCACACTAAGGAGCATATTATGAACTCAGCCAATAAAATTATTGCTGTTTTTATCGGCAGAAAACTGCTGCAAAAGCGGTTTTAGCGGCAGTTTTCTGCCGCAAAAGCGGCTTTAGCGACACATTTCTGCCGATAAAAGCTGCAAAACTTTTATCGCCTATGTTGATAATATGCCCCTATGTTATTTACATTTCTTTGCTGTTTCAATTATTCTTTTTCTGTTACTTATTCTTTTCTGCTTTCTGTTTTTTCTCTCTGTTATTCCACATGTTTTAATCTTATTTTGAACATTCACTCACATTCTCTAACAAACTCTTCATTGTTATTCTTCAACTCTCCTTTTTTTCTTTCACTTCCTTATCTATTTTGTTTTTCAGAATTATATCCTCTTCCCTCTTTTCTTCGGTAAATAAATCTATTAAACAGTATCTCTGGTTTAGTCCCTATAGCTGTCTTTCTTTTAACATTACTCTCTGTTTACTTCCCTTATACTTACTCTTCTTTTTTTTTTTAAAGTTTTTTTTGGTTCGCTCCCGGTTCGCGTACCGGCGAGCGAACCGGGAAGCGAACCAAAAGAAATAGAGCTTGCAGAGTGCTAAACATTCTAGCAATTTTTTTATAAAGGGGAGGTAGTTCTGAAAAGAACTTTTTTTTTAATGTTTTTGTTGTTTTATATTTTTTTTATTTTTCTGAACATTTTTTTTTTTTTTTATGTGGTTTTTATTAGGCGCGCAAATGCTCCAGCTAAGGAGCGTCTTGGCGCCAGACAAGGCAGCTACACAACACAACTAAATAAAACAGCACAGAACACACTAACTAAGGGAATAGAAATGTTTTTAAGGCGCGACGAAAGGAAAGCAAATCGCTCATGGCGCGAATTGCCGGGGGTAAGGAGTTCCACAGAGCAGCGGCCCGCACTCGAAATGAGCGACCACCGGCCCTGCTTCGCTTAAAGCGCGGTACCACTGCCAAATCGAGATCTGACGATCTTAAGGGTCGTGCTGGAATATAGTTGGCCATGAGGGTCGTGAGGATCATTGCCGGGGACCCCTTCAAGATCTTATGGGCGACGCAGAGGACCTTAAACTGAATCCGCTGCGCCACCGGGAGCCAGTGCAGAGCTCGAATGGTGCTGGAGGTGGGACAGAATCTTGGAAGGCCCACCACCGCTCTCGCTGCTGCATTCTGGATCCGCTGCAGGCGCCCTATCTCCGCTACATTCAGACCGGCCAGCAGAGAGCTAGCATAATCCAATCTAAAGATAACGGTAGCTTGGATCATGAGTTGCCGGGTTGGGGCATCGAAGAACTTTAGCACAGGACGGAGCCCACGCAAGATGCCGAAACAGCAAGCCGCCGTGCGTTTAGTGTGGCATGCAAACGTAAGGGAAGGGTCCAACCAGACCCCGAGGTTTTTAAGCTCGGCGACTGGGATGGGAGCGGAACCCAACTCCTCCGGCCACCAACTCTCTCCCCACAGTTCCGGTCGCCTACCAAATACCATCACCTCGGTCTTACTAGCGTTTAGCTGGAGACAATTGAGCGTCATCCAGCTAGCGACCGCCCTCAGTCCTTGTTGAAACCTAGGAGCGTCGACCTCCGCATCCCCGCTGATCGTGACCGCTAGCTGGGTGTCATCGGCATATGACACCATGGTCATACCCCATAGTTTGACAACCTCAGCTAGCGGCCTAACGTACAGATTGAACAGCGTAGGACTCAGCGAGGAGCCTTGGGGGACGCCCAGGTTCAACGGGTGGAATTTTGACTGAAAGGGTGGGACGGTCACGCTAAAGGCCCGGTTTGATAAGAACGACCGGAACCAGTCGAGCGCAATGCCGGAGACACCAGCATCCTCTAAACGCTGCAGAAGGATAGGGTGCGAGACGGTGTCAAAGGCAGCGCTTAGATCTAATAGCACCAGCGCTGCCGTTTGTCCCGCGTCAAGCACGGAGCGGAGGTGCTCCACCATATAAAGCAGAGCCGTCTCCGTGCTGTGACCTGCCCTAAACCCATTCTGCGTAGCGTCGAGTATGTCAGCTCGACGGAGATGTTCCGAGAGAGCGGCATTTACATGTGCCTCCATCACCTTAGCCGGCCACGGCAGGAGTGAAATAGGCCGATAGCTCTCCGGCTTGCTTCCATCCAGGCTAGGTTTCTTCAGGATCGGACGAACCATGGCTCGCTTCCACTTAAGTGGAACGATGCCAGATGTTAAAGACGCATTGACCAAGGAACAAAGCGGAGAGATGTCATGTGCCGCCAGGTCCTTGAACACTTCGGGGCAAAGTGGATCCTCAGGGGACCCAGATTTCACTTTGCGAGCCAAAGTGCCTAGGCTATCTGGATTTAACAAAGGTAGAGAACACAACCCCTCAGATGATGGAGGCTTAGATGATGTCATCACTGAGGGAACGACCACGGGGAAGCCACGGTAAATCGCATTCACCTTTTCCAGAAAAAACTCTGCCAACTTTTCACAGTGCTCCAGAGAGCTCTGATGTGATGTTATAACCTTTTTGGCAGTGAGGTCTTTCAATACCTTAAAGATAGCCTTTGCTGGGTTCGAACTATTCCTGAATTGTGTCGCATAAAAAGCGGCACGGGTTCTACACACCGCCCGATGGTACACCTTCACTGTAGCCTGATATAAGACTTTCTTAGAGCTGGAGTAGGCTTTGCGCCAGGCCCGCTCTGCGCGCCTGCAAGACACCTTCAGGGCTCGCAGAGAGTCGTTGTACCAAGGGCTGGCCTTGCCAGGACCAGTTCTACGGGTCACCAAGGGGATGAGGGTGTCCAAGGCCCTGGAGACCCAATCGGTGAACCCGTCGTACCTCTGATCCGGAGAACCTGAGACGTCAAGCGGGTCAGCTGATAAGAGATGAAAGAACTCATCTAGCTTAAGTTTGTTCCAGCGTCTTCTTGGAACAGAACACACCATTGGCTTAGATGGACTAGCCACGATGGGGCAGTGGAACTGTATCAAGTAATGATCAGTCCACGCCAGAGGTGTGTAGCTGGTGACACAGACTTCCGTCAGATTGGTAAAAAACGGGTCAAGGGTGTGACCCCCTGAGTGTGTGGGCTGCGTCACCAACTGAGTAAGCTGTAACGCCTCAAGGTCGGCCAGGAAACTGGCGACTGAGGGGCTGCTGGAGTTGTTAAAGTGCAGATTTAAATCTCCAATGATGGTAAAATTGGAGCACCCCGTAGCCAGATTACTAACAGCCTCGGGTAACGCTGCTCTGAAGGTTACTTCACTCCCCGGGGGCCGATAAATTACCAGTCCCGACAAGGTGAAGTTAGAAGAAATAGCAACCTTAAACAGAGCGCTTTCGCACCCCGAGATCTTTTGCCCATGCCATGTGGTAGGGTAACAGGACTTGACGGCAAGAGCAATACCCCCACCTCTTGAGGTCCTGTTCATCCATAAACGTTATGTTAATACATCAGGCATCTCACAGTGATAGCCCTGAGTTTTTGTGAATATTTTCATTTTTTGTTTTTTTTGTATTTTTTGAACAGTTTTATGTTTTTTTTGTTTTTTTTGGAGGGGAAACAACAAAAAACAGGCATTGGAAAGGGCTCAACAGGAGCAAAAAAAAAATTTATTTTCTGGGGCGTTTAGAGCACTTGTGGTTTTCAAATGCTCTGTTTATTAAGTTAATGCTCATATTGCCACATGAGAGTAATGTACCGCAATATAAACAGACCATCTTTATGTGGACAAAGTTTTCCTGAATGTTTGGCACTGTTTCCCGTGCCTCTGGCCCCGACAGAGATATCTGTGCCGATGTCCTGGCCACAGGAGTTGGTGGGTTATCCTGAAGGTCACGCATCTCTGCCCGGCTGTAATTTAGTGGATGCCACCTCACCATGTGACGGTGCATAGTATAGTTGCCGTAACTATACTTCTTTTCTGTGCCTCTAGATAAGTCCTCTTTACATATCAGGCACGTCACATATCGAGCATTAACTTTTTTCTGTCCTTCAGGAAAAGAAAAAAACTGCCAAATGAAACTAGATTTATGATGAGATACCCGGGGCTCCTCTTGTAAAAACTGTGTTCCCTGTATCTCCTCTTCCTCTTCTTCATCCTCTTCCTCCTCTGTGTTGGTAATGAACTGTGGAGGTGGTCCTCTCTTCCTATGAGGAGGTGGTGGTGGTGGTGGGGGTGCACCAGCTGAAGCTACTAATGAAGCCATTGCTCAGTGATCACAAAGGGTCTTCCTCTCACAAAGATGAAAGTAAGAGTGAGGAAAGAAGGAGGGGTTTTCATCATTTTGGAAAAAAAATAGGTCTAAACCAATGAAAAGTGTTATTTTTAGGACACATGACCTAGCCTTACATCATTAGGAAACCAAAAGTGAAATGAACCAATGAAAAGTTTTATTAACAAGTCACATGACCTGTTCCGCTTACGTTACGCGCCGCGGAACGAGCCCCGGATCGCTTCCGGGGAGCTGCGCTTCGCGCCTCGGTTCGCGTACCGGAGCACTTCCGGGTGCGCTAACGCGGCGCGTCATAAGACGCATTACGCGACAACGCAATACGTCGCGCTTCCGCGACGCGTCACGATGTTGATTTCTAACGCGGCAGTTGCGCAAACGGAACGTTTACCGGTTCGCGTACCGAGTCGCGGCACCAAATTGAGCTAACGGGAAGCTACCCGGTTCGCGGACCGGGAGCGAACCAAAACATAATAATACATTTTTTTTTATTAATAAACATATAAAATATATTTTTGGATTTAAAGAAGAATACATTTTACAGCTATAGATATTAGCTTTTAAAAAACCAATGAAATTCACTGAAAAAACCGTAGGTTATAGACCATATATAGTTAGGAATTAGCATTTACAAAACCTTGAAAATTCACTGAAAAAACCATAGGTTATAGACCATATATAGTTAGGAATTAGCATTTAAGAAACCTTTTTTTTACTCACACAAAACCATTGAAATTCCATATATAGTTAGTTGCACTAACTATATATCGCGCACCCGCAATCCACTGCTGATGATGTCACATATTACATCATTCATGACATGGTCAGTGACATCACTGATGACATCACTGATGACATCTCAAATGACATCACTGATGACATCACTGATGACATCTCAAATGACATCACTGATAACATCTCAAATGACATCACTGATGACATCACTGATGACATCTAAAATGACATCACTGATGACATCATTCATGTGACAATATAATGCATCTCCTCACACTTTAATATAAGCTCTGTTACACCCAGTGTTAAATACAGAATATAATTTTTTAAACCATTGACACACCAATACTAGTTACTACATACGCACTCACTGATTCCTACGTCTACACACACATTCACTCATTCACCCATACAATCATTCATACATACAATCACTCATCTTTACAACACTATCATATGCACTCATACACCTATACAGACACTCACACTCTGCCACTCATCCATGGAGTTACTCACACACCTAGTCAGTCCTGTAAAGAATCAATCACACTTCCATTTTCTAATCTATATAGTTAAACATAGAGTAGCTTACATTTTCAAACATATACTAACACATACTTACTCTCTTATACAATCATTGATACAAGAACACATTGATCTGCACAGAGTCACACATCTCCCAGCCAGCCACACACACACTCAGTCTCCCATACAAATACTTGGACAATCAATCAATAACCCATATAGTTACTCATATAGCTACTGATCAACACATGCAGCACTTTACAGAACAACAGACATAATGATGCACAAATTAAGACAGTTTAGTCACTAACCCATGCACTCAGTGAGACACATTTAATCACTCACTCATACAGTCAGTCACGCACCTACTAAATCTTTTATTTAGGCACTTCTACATCTACTCATTTTTCAATATGTAAAACATATTTAAACTTTACAGAAACACACAGTCAATGGATGATGTCATCAGTGATGTCATCAGTGATGTCATTTGAGATGTCATCAGTGATGTCATCAGTGATGTCACTGACCATGTCATGAATGATGTAATATGTGACATCATCAGCAGTGGATTGCGGGTGAGCGATATATAGTTAGTGCAACTAACTATATATGGAATTTCAATGGTTTTGTGTGAGTAAAAAAAGGTTTCTTAAATGCTAATTCCTAACTATATATGGTCTATAACCTATGGTTTTTTCAGTGAATATTTATATATATATATATATATATATATATATATATATATATATATATATATAACAACACATACTTGATGAACTTCTGACTTGAAGTACTCCAGGTGCACCTTTTGTGGCTCTCTTGAAAATAGTCTCTATCCTGTGAATTGCCTCATTCACTTGAATTGGAAATGATATTCTTCTCATATCATGTCTTCCAAGTTCAACAAAATATCAAACAAGTCCCTGTAGCTATTTATTACTACTTAACCTCTCAGGAGAGTTCTAAGCGTTGACTGTAGTCATTTCTCCAAAAGAAACAAAAAATTCCATAGTAAAATATTCGGAAATCAAACTTACCGCAGCCGCGGTAATGCTTCTGCTGTTAAGTCTTTCGCAAAATACTCACGGACCCCAAATTCAAAGGTTCAGGAATTTCGGACTCCAAAAATGAAACGATAGCAAGGATGCAACCGTTTCCTGACAGAACTCAGTTGAAGTGCGCAGTTTAACAGCCGTTGAACCGCGAACACAGCTGCAATCGTTTCCCGGTTGAAACACTAGACCGGCAACAACCGCCCCAGTTGTGACAGCAGTCTTTTTTAGCAGCAGGGAAGCCCTCGATTTAGTAAGGTAACCATTTAACCTGAAATAGCAATTCTTCTGGACCTTATTTAACATGCGGGGTATATGATGATCTTCAAGATAATTTATTAGCCCAATCCTGACAGGACCACGTCATCGGCTTATAATAGGTTTGACAGCTGTAGGCTGTGTCTTCTGACTGTATATCTCTTGCTTCTTTCTGCACCCCTCTTGCTTCTTTCAGCACTCCTTTTTTCACTTTCTGCATTCCTTTTCACTCTTTCTGCAGGTCCCTTGCCTCTTTCCGTACCCCGCTTTCCTCTTTCTGCTCCTCTGTTCCTTCTTTCTGCACTTCTCTTCCTTCTTTCTGCACCCCTGTTGCCTCTTCTTTCTTGCTCCCTCTTACCTCTTTCTGCACCTCTCTTTCCTCTTCCTGCAACTCTGTTGCTTCTTTCTGCACTTCGGTTGCCTCTTTCGGCAGCTCTCTTGCCTCTTTTTGTACCTTTATTCCACTTTCTGTACCTTTCTTTCTCTTTTTGCTCCTCTCTTGCCTCTTTATGCATCTCTCTTGCCTCTTTTGCACTTCTTTTGCTACTTTCTACAACTCTCTTGCCTCTTTATGTACTTCTCTTGCCTCTTTCTGCACCTCTGATGCTTCTTTCTGGACTTGTATTGCCTGTTTCTGCACTTGTATTTGCTGTTTCTGTACCTCTCTTACCTCTTTCGGCAGATCTGTTTCCTCTTTCTGAACCTTACTTGCTTCTTTCTTCATCCCTCTTACCTCTTTCTGCACCCTTCTTACCTCTTTCTGTAACACTATTGCCTCTTTCTGCATCCCTGTTCCATCTTTCTGTACCTCTCTTGCCTATTTGTGTATCTCTCTTACCTCTTTCTGCACCCTTTTTCCTCTTTTTCCTCTTTTTCCTCCCACTCCTCTATCCTCCCTCACTCCTCACTTCCCCAATTTATCTCTCCCCTGCCTCCATTTCCTCTCCCCACACCTTACCCATGCCTTTAAATAACTCCTTCATTTTTGTTCCTGAAACTGTTGTAAGTTTGTAACTACGTTCTTGAAGCAACTGTACCTCATTATGTATAGTGCTCTGATACCTCCGGGTCTGCCAGCGCTATATAAAACTTTTCTCTCCGCTCTACTCTTCTCCACTTTCCTGCTACTGACCTTTTCCCTCACCTGGCCCTTATCTGTGAATTTTTCCTCATCAATTGAGATCTAGCTATTTTATTTGATGCCCGATGGAGCTACCTGGTTTAGCTATAGTGGAGAAAGGCCGGGGATTCCCTCCTAGGACGTCACCTACCCAGTCGGTCTTTAGACAGACTTCCTTTCGTCTCTCCTGTCGTCTCTTCCTGCCTCCTCCCTCTATTTATGTCTCTCCTTCTCTGTTCTCTCAATGTATTGAGACTGAACTATTTTGTCTGAGGCCCGATGGAGCTACCTGGTTTAGCTATAGGGGAGATGGGCCGTGGATTCCCTCCTTGGTCGTCACCTACCCAGTCGGTCTTTAGACAGACTTCCTTTCATCTCTCCTTGTTGTCTCTTCCCTTATTCTCCCTTTCTCACCTCCCCTGCCCCCTCCACTACTTTTCTCTCTCCTTTCTCTCCTCTGCTAATTGTATTGCCTATTTTTTTGATGTATTGTGTAATTGTTGATCTTTTTCTGTTACATTGTTGATTCTCATGTAAAGCACCCTGATACCTTTGGGTCTTACAAGCGCAATATAAAACTCTTTAAATAAATAAAATAAATAAATAATTCTACCTTTCTATCTCTTTCTGTACCTCTCTTGCCTCTTTCTGCACCTCTCTTGCTTCTTTCTGTACCTCTCTTGCTTCTTTATGCACCTTTCTTCCTCTTTCTGTACCTTTCTTCCTCTTTTTGCAATTCACTTGCTTCTTTCTGCACTTCTCTTGCCTCCTTCTGCAACTCTCGTGCTTCTTTCTGCACTTCTTTTGCCTCTTTATGCACAGTTCCTACCTTTCTGCACCTCTTGTGCCTATTTCTGTACTTTTCTTGCCTCTTTATGCACTTCTCTTGCTTCTTTCTACACCTTACGTCCTATTTCTGCACCTCTCTTGCTTCTTTCTGGAATTGTTTTCCTACTTTTTGTACTTCTTTTGTCTCTTTGTGCACCCCTCTTGGCTCTCTCTGTAATTCTCTTGCCTCTTTCTGCATCTCTCTTTCCTCTTTCTGCTCCTGTCTTCATCTTTTTGCACCTTTCTTTCTCTTTCTGCACCTCTCTTGCCTCTTCCTACACCTCTCTTGCCTGTTTCGCAACCTCTCTTACATCTTTATGCACTTCTCTTACATCTTTCAGCACCTCTTTTGCCTCTTTCTGTACCCTCATCCACCTTTCTACACCTCTCTTCTCTCTTTCTGCACCCTTCTTCCCTCTTTGTGTAACTCTATTGCCTCTTTCTGCACCTCTCTTGCATCTTTCAGCACTTCTCCTGCCTATTTCTGCAACCCCGTTGCTTCTTTCTGTTCTTCTCTTGCTTCTTTGTGTACCTCTGTTGCTCCCTTTCTGCACCTTTCTTCCTCTTTCTGTGTCTGTCTTCCTCTTTCTGCAGTTTACTTGCATCTTTCTGTACTTGTCTTGCCTCCTTCTGCACTTCTCTTGCTGCTTTCTTTACTTCTCTTGCTTTTTTGGCACATTTCTTACCTCTATCTGAACCTCTCATGCCTATTTCTGAACTTCTTTGCCTCTCCCTGCTCTTTTCTTGCATCTTTCCGTACCTTTCTTTCTCTTTCTGCACCTGTCTTGCTTCTTTCTGTATTTCTCTTTCCTCTTTCTGCACATTCTATTGCTTCTTTCTGTTCCTCAGTTGTCTCTTTTTGCACGTTTTCTGCTTCTTTCTGTACTTCTCCTCCCTCTTCCTGCACCCCTCTAGGATTGTGCACCTCTGTTGGTACTTTCTGCACCTTTCTTGCATCTTTTTGAACCCTTCTTCCCTCTTTCTGCACCTCTCTTGTCTCTTTGTGTACATCTCTTGGTTCTTTCTGAACATCTTTTGCTTCTTTCTACACTTCTCTTTGCTATTTGTGCACTTCTCGTGCCTCTTTCTGCACTTCTGTTGCTTCTTTCTGCACTTCATTCTTCTTTCTGCACCTCTGTTTCTTCTTTCTGCACCCCTCTTTCTGTACTCGTCTTCTGACTTTCTGTACCTCTTTTTTCTCTTTGTGTACCTCTCTTGACTCTTTCTACACTCATGTTGCCTCTTTTTGCACCTTTGTTGCTTCTTTCTATACTTCTCTTGATTCTTCCTATACCTCTCTTGCTTCTTTCTGGACCCCTACTGACTCTTTCTGCACCCTCGTCCCTGTTTCTGTACTCCTCTTGCCTCGTTCTGCACACCCTTTCCCTCTTTCTGCAGTTCTCTTGCCTCGTTCTGCACCTCTCTTGCCTTTTTCTGGACATCTGTTGCTTCTTTATGCAATTCTTTCTTCTTTGGACACCTCGACTTATTCTTTCATAACTCATTTTCCCTCTTTCTGCACTCCTTTTCCCTCTTTCCACAGCTCTCTTGCCTCTTTATACACTTTGCTTGCCTATTTCTGGACTTCTGTTGCTTCTTTCTGTATTTCTATTGCCTCTTTCTATACTACTTTTATCTCTTTCTGCAATTTTCTGAACTAGTCTTCTCTCATTCTGTACCTTTCTTGCCTATTTCTGGACCTATGTTGTTTCTTTCTGTACTTCTCTTGCCTCTTTCTATACTGCTTTTATCTCTTTCTGCAATTGTCTTGCTTCTTTCTTTTGACTTATTTTATTCTGCACCTCTCTTGCTTCTTTCTGCATTCCTCTTGTTCTTTCTGCACCCCTTCCCACTTTCTGCACCCCTCTTCCTTCTTTCTGCACTTCTCTTGCTCTTTCCGCACCTCTACTGGCTCTTTCTGCACATCTCTTGCTTCTTTCTGTAACTCTTTTGCTTCCTTCTGTACTTTTCTTGCTTCTTTCTGCACTACTGTTGCCTATTTCTTTACTCCTTTTCCCTCTTTCTACACTCCTATTCCCTTTCTGCCTTTCTGCAGCTCTCTTGACTCTACTATGTCTTTCTGTACTTCTTTTGCATCTTTCTGTACTTTTCTTCCCTCTTTCTGCACTTCTGTTGCTTCTTTCTTTTTTCATTCTGCACCTTTCTTGCTTCTTTCTGCAACCCTCTTGCTCTTTCTTCATACCTCGTTCCCTTTTTCTGCTTGTCTCTTGCCTCTTTATGTACCTCTCTTGACTCTTTCTGCAGTTGTCTCGCTTCCTTATGCACATCTGTTGCTTCTTTCTACACCCTCTTGTCTCTTTGTGCACCTCTGTTCCTTTTTTATGCACTTCTCTTGCTTCTTTCTGTACCTCTCAAGCATCTTTCTGTAACCCTCTTCCTCCTTCTGTGCCCCTATTCCTTCTTTCTGCATCTCTATTGCCTATTTCTTTACCTCACTTGCCTCTTTCTGTACCTCTCTTGCTTCTTTCTAATCATATCTTGCTTATTTCTGCACCTCTCATTTCATTCTGCATTTCTCTTGTCTCTATCATCACTTTTCTTGCTACTTTCTGCACCTCTCTCACTACTTTATACACTTCGCTTGGTTCTTTCTCCAGCTTTCTTACTCTTTCTACATTTCTTTTGCCTCTTTTTGTTTTTCTCTTGCTTGTTGCTGCATCTTTCTTCCTCTTTATGAACTTCTATTGCCTCTTTCTGTGCTTCTCTTGCCTCTTTCTGCACCTTTTGTCCACTTGCTGTACCTCTCTTGCCTCTTTCTACACCTTTCTTCCTCTTTCTGCACATTTCATCCAGTTTCTGCATTTGTCTTGCTTCTTTCTGCACTTCTATTGCCTCTTTCTGCACCTCCCTTGCTTCTTTCTGCTCTCCTCTTGCCCCTTTCTGTATTTATCTTGCCACTTACTGCACCTTTCTTGCTTCATTTTGCTCCTCTCTTGCCTCTTTCTGCATTTCTTTTGCTTCTTTCTGTCGCTTTCTTCCGCTTTCTGCATCTCCCTTGCTTCTTTCTTGCCTTTTTCCATACCATTCTTCCTCTTTCTTCAGTTCTCTTGCTTCTTTCTGTACCTCTTGTGGCTCTTTTGGCAATTCTCTTAGTTCGTTTTGCACTTCTCCTCCCTCTTTTTGTACCCTTCTTGCCTTTTTCTGTACGTGTGTCAGTTCTTTGCACTTCTCTTGCTTCTTTCGGCACCTCTCTTGCTTCTTTCTGTACCCCTCCTGCCTCTTCCTGTACCATGCTAACCTGTTTCTGCACCTCTCTTGCCTCTATTTGCACCTCTCTTGCCTCTTTTGGCACATCCCTTTACTTCTTTTCGCACCTCTCTTGCCTCTTTCTGCTCTTCTCTTGCTTTTTTCTGCATTTCCCTTGCCTCTTTCTGTACCCCTCTTCACTATTTCTGCACCTCTCTTATTTCTTTCTGCACTTTTCTTGAATCTTTCTGCACCTCTTACCTCTTTTTGCACATCTCTTGCCTCTTTATGCACTTCTCTTGCCCCTTTCTGCACATCTCTTGCCTCTCTATTCACTTCTCTTGCTTCTTTCTGTACTACTGTTTCATCTTTCTGCATCTCTCTTGGTTGTTTCTGCAGCTCTCTTGCCTCCTTTTGCACCCATCTCCCCTCTTGCTGCACCTCTGTTACCTTTAGCTGTACCTCTCTTGCCTTTTTCTGCAGTTCTCTTTCCTGTGTGTGCACCTCTCTTGCTGCTTTCTAAATTTTCCTTCCCTCTCTCTGTTTTTCTCTTGCTTGATTCTGCATCTTTCTTCCTCTTCATGAACTTCTATTTCCTCCTTGTGTGCTTCTCAAAGCTCTTTCTGCACATTTTGTCTTCTTTCTGCATATTCTTTCTTCTTTCTGCACTACTGTTGCTTCTTTTGCATCTTGGTTGTTTCTGCAGCTCTCTTGCATCCTTTAGCACCCATCTCCCCTCTTGCTGCACCTCTGTTACCTTTACCTGTACCTCTCTTGCCTCTTTCTGCAGTTCTCTTTCCTGTGTGTGCACCTCTCTTGCTGCTTTCTGTACCTCTCATTTCTTTCTGCAACTCTCTAGTCTCATTCTTCACTTTTCTTGCTACTTTATGCACCTCTCTTGCTACTTTATGCACTCCCCTTGGTTCTTTCTCCAGATGTCTTACTCTTTCTACATTTTTCTTCCCTCTCTCTGTTTTTCTCTTGCTTGATTCTGCATCTTTCTTCCTCTTCCTGAACTTCTATTGCCTCTTTTTGTGCTTCTCTTACCTCTTTCTGCACCCCTCTTGCCTCCTTCTGTACCTCTGTTGGTACTTCCTGTACTTCTCTTGCTTCTTTCTGCACTTCTCTTCCTTCTTTCTACAACCCGCTTGCCTCTTTCTTCTCCCTTCTTCCCTCTTTCTGAACTTCTCTTGCCTCTTTCTTCACTACTGTTGATTGTTGCTGTACTTTGCTTGCATCTTTTCTACACTTCTCTTGCCCCTTTCTGCACTTCTATTGCTTCTGTATTCACCTCTGCTGCTTCTTTCTGCATTGCTTGCCTCATTTTGAACTAGTCTTCTCTCATTCTGTACCTTTCTTGCCTATTTCTGGACCTCTGTTGCTTCTTTCTGTACTTCTCTTGCCTCTTTCTGTACTACTTTGATCTCTTTCTGCAATTCTCTTGCTTCTTTCTTTTGACTTATTTCATTCTGCACCTCTCTTGCTTCTTTCTGCATCCCTCTTGTTCTTTCTACACCCCTTTCCACTTTCTGAACCCTCTTCCTTCTTTCTGCACTTCTATTGCTTCTGTATTCACCTCTGCTGCTTCTTTCTGCATTGCTTGCCTCATTTTGAACTAGTCTTCTCTCATTCTGTACCTTTCTTGCCTATTTCTGGACCTCTGTTGCTTCTTTTTGTACTTCTCTTGCCTCTTTCTGTACTACTTTGATCTCTTTCTGCAATTCTCTTGCTTCTTTCTTTTGACTTATTTCATTCTGCACCTCTCTTGCTTCTTTCTGCATCCCTCTTGTTCTTTCTACACCCCTTTCCACTTTCTGAACCCTCTTCCTTCTTTCTGCACTTCTCTTACTCTTTCCGCACCTCTATTGGCTCTTTCTGCACATCTCTTGATTCTTTCTGCAACTCTTTTGCTTCCTTCTGTACTTTTCTTGCTTCTTTCTGCACCACTATTGCCTATTTCTTTACTCCTTTTCCCTCTTTCTACACTACGCCTTTCTGCAGCTCTCTTGACTCTACTATGTCTTTCTTCATACCTCTTCCCTCTTTCTGCATGTCTCTTGCCTCTTTCTGCACCTCTCTTGACTCTTTCTGCAGTTGTCTTGCTTCTTTATGCACATCTGTTGCTTCTTTCTGGACATCTGTTGCTTCTTTCTACACCCTCTTGTCTTTTTGTGCACCTCTGTTCCTTTTTTCTGCACTTCTCTTGCTTCTTTCTGTACCTCTCTTGCTTCTTTCTGTAACCCTCTTCCTCCTTCTGTGCCCCTATTCCTTCTTTCTGCACCTCTAGTGCCTATTTCTGTACCTCACTTACCTCTTTCTGTACCTCTCTTGCCTCTTTTGTCCCCTCTCTTGCTTCATTCTGCACTTCTCTTCCCTCTTTCTGCACCCCTCTTGCCTCCTTCTGTACCTCTGTTGATACTTCCTGTACTTCTCTTGCTTCTTTCTGCACCTCTCTTCCTTCTTTCTGCGCCCCTCTTGCCTCTTTCTGCTCCCTTCTTCCCTCTTTCTGAACTTCTCTTGCCTCTTTCTTCACTACTGTTGATTGTTGCTGTTCTTTGCTTGCATCTTTTCTACACTTCTCTTGCCTCTTTCTGCACTTCTCTTGCTTCTTTATTCACCTCTCCTGCTTCTTTCTGCATTGCTTGCCTCATTTTGAACTAGTCTTCTCTCATTCTGTACCTTTCTTGCCTATTTCTGGACCTATGTTGTTTCTTTCTGTACTTCTCTTGACTCTTTCTATACTACTTTTATCTCTTTCTGCAATTGTCTTGCTTCTTTCTTTTGACTTATTTCATTCTGCACCTCTCTTTCTTCTTTCTGCATCCCTCTTGTTCTTTCTGCACCCCCTTCCCACTTTCTGCACCCCTCTTCCTACTTTCTGCACTTCTCTTGCTCTTTCCGCACCTCTATTGGCTCTTTCTGCACATCTCTTGCTTCTTTCTGCAACTCTTTTGCTTCCTTCTGTACTTTTCTTGCTTCTTTCTGCACCACTATTGCCTATTCCACTGCTTTCCAAACTGTGTGGCGCAACACGTTACTGTGTCGCACCCCATGCGTAGGTGTGTCGTGCGCGCAATTACGTCAGGGGCCGGCCGATATAGGGGAGTGCAAAGATCATTGTTTTTTCACATTTGGATCATCGCCACAAAGTCACTTCAGCAGTGGTTTCAGAGCCCTGTTGGACTCGGTGATTCTGAATATAGTAGTGGGGGGGGGTGGGGGGGGCGCTCTGTCTCAGCTCAAGCTTCCCCTGGGTTCTCAGGCCCAAGCCGAGCCGTCAACCCGGCTATTCAGCACTTGGGGCCATGACCAATAGCACAGCCCTGGAAGTCTTTCCCTACTTTTATTGCACCCTGTGGGACTGAGAGGGGCTGGTCTGGAAGATGTCATGGGGTTCTGTGAACTCTGCGGCCTCTTCATGATCAGCTTATCAGCAGCCGCTCTGACCCCAGCAGAGGATCATCCCACCTGGACTGTTTATCTGTGTGCACTTCACCTGTGTCCAAGAGATGACCTTTGAATCCACCGAGGAGACCTGAGACTTATAATAGCCCTTACTGAGGCGTGGCTCTGCTCCTGATGTCAGGGCAAAGGGGAAGTCAGTGACAGCAAAGCAAAAAATAGAAAGTACTCCTTTCCCTTAACTGTGTACTTTAATTTCTAGTAAGACTTCTTGTGTCTGCTGTATTTAATATGTAACGGCGGTGTTTATTTAACACATTGTACTAATTTAGCCCCTGAATGAAACACAAAGCATTGCCCTTTGGATAATAAAACAAGAAAGAGAAGAGGTTACCCAAGCAGCGGCCGAATACCACGACGTGGAACTAGGAAATTTGGGGTCAAATCGCGGCTTCCCATTTGACAAAATCGTGTGATCCTACACAAATCACTTTACTTTACTGCGTCTCATTTCACTGGGGAGCCCAATCTGAGGAAAATGTGTCGAAATTCAGCTCAAGGTAAAGCTATATTAAAACCTAATTTAATGTAAATAGACAATAATGTTAATCCACATATAATGTTTATAAATATTGGCCATTAAAATTTGACAACCCTAGATTTACTCATGACAGGGTTGTCAGGGCACCCTAGGTGGGAACAGTGACGTCAATAGTGAGATCTTGGCGTTTGCTGTGTCATTTACATGGGGAATATTTTAATGGCTCGGCTCACAAAGGACCACAAATAATCTGTAACCGGTAAAATGAGACAAAATTCTGATGACATTAATAAACCACTCAGCCTCATAGCTGCTATTGCTTGAGTCCACAGAGGCGCCGAAGTAGCACATTCCCGAACTGCCATTTATTCCTGATTTATAAATAGACATATCATGGTTGTGACATAAGGCCACTATACTTACAATTCTGTTAATTTTCAGTATGGAACTGATAATGTATTTTTTGGGCAATAGCTTTTGGCAAAAGTTTACTAATAGGCTCTTGAAATCCACAAGTGCCTGCACATGTCAAGTTTTGTCAATACTTATCAAGGATTCCCTACTCTGAGTTACATCAACTTGGGGATGATGTGGCCTAACGGCTAGGGTGGTCGATCTCAAATCGGGAGAACTGGGTTCAAGTCTTGGCAATCATGCTCAACATCCTGTGATTCTGGGCAAATCACTTATTCTCCCTGTGCCATGCAACTGGTGCTCGTGTAAAGCACTTTGATACCTTCAGGTCCAGTTCGCGCTATATACAACACCGGAAAAAAAATATATATCATATTTTGAAACATGTTTATTAAAGTAATTTTTAAGCATCATTTTAACATGGATTTTTTCAAAGAAAATGTTTATGTACATACTTCTAAACACCATGTGCATCACATGTCACCAAAATTGACATACACATGAAATTTATTTCTGTGAGTTTGCAAAAACATGACCTGCTAGTTACCTCTACAAGACTGTAATGACCAATGCAGTTTAGGTGCCGTTCAACCAAAATGAATGGGTCTGCTGAAATGGGGCATCTGTCACTTTCCCCAGCTCCTGGAGATTAGTTACAGCAGGCAAGGGGGAGATTCAAGAGAGAGCGGGATAGCAATAACTCTACTTATGAACAAAAAGCTCCTGTGGGCGTGTCAAATACATGAAGTAAGGAAAGCAACAAATAGGACCAAGGCAACTGAGATGGACAGAAAAGCCATGTAGTCTTGAGCAAGAATTAGCTCTGTGGAGCATGGCTTACATCCTAAGAGACAGCTGGAGTTGTCTCCAGCGAAACGTTAGAAATGAACAAGTGAACTTTGCTTGAATCCACCCGGAAAGTGTAAAAGCATAGTTTTATAATCTGGAAAGCTTCTCTGCAGTATTTTATTCAGACCCCTCAACAAATTCTTCAAGCATTTTAACCTCTCCTTTTGATTTGTGTGTGTGTGTGTGTATGTGTGTGTTTGTATTTACATGCTTCGGATGGTGGAAAAGGGAGCATTGGTTACAATGAGCTCTTCAAAGAATCAGGGGTAGGCTTGTCACATGGTGCCCAGAGGTGCTTTGCTTGCGCTGCTTCAGTGTTTCACCTTTGCTCACACTCACTCCCACTCTCATGAGGTGCACAGAGGTGCTTTGCTAGAGCTGCTCCCAGTGTTTCACAATCGCTCACACTCCCTCTCACTGCTTTACTAGTCTCAACAAGGCCACTGTTTCCAATGTTTTACGCTCTCTCACACTCAATCCCAAGGTCACGTGGTGCACAGACGTGCTCTGCTAGTCTCAACAAGGCCACTGTTTCCAAAGTTTCACATTCTCTCACGCTCACTCCCACAGTCATGCATCAATGTCTTTATCCAATATTCCACCAAATATTGACCAGCTGTGTTCATCTTATCCGCCTCATTCACCTCAATAAAATAGTGCGTGCTGTTTTTATTCAAAGGTTTTCATTCTTGCACATATTTACATATTGTTAGGCATAAAGGACATCATATTTTGGAACAGATTTTTGTATAACTCATATTCAGCAAGGCAGCAGGTGGACTTTGTGCATGGTTAAAAGGGTTGGCAGTGTGTGCACCCGCGCTTTTTGTGCCATAAATCACTGGGGCATGTGTCAATGTGTGCATGATTATATTCTTGTTTCATGCACAAACCTAACCTTGATTACACTCAGTTTTGCCAGTCACTGTCTTTGTTAGAACAAATTAATAATTGCTTTATTAACCTTCCTGCTTTCTCAAATTTGCTTGGAAATGCACCATTTGCCCACAACTTTTTCAAAAATTTCTCAGGGGGAGAACCCCCCAAACCCCCAATGGCGTGTCACCAAAATGAAAAGTTTGGAATGCTGTGGCCTATTTCTTTACTCCCTTTCCCTCTTTCTACACTCCTATTCATTTTCTGCCTTTCTGCAGATCTCGACTCTACTATGTCTTTCTTCATACCTCTTCCCTCTTTCTGCATGTCTCTTGCCTCTTTCTGCACCTCTCTTGACTCTTTCTGCAGTTGTCTTGCTTCTTTATGCACATCTGTTGCTTCTTTCTGGACATCTGTTGCTTCTTTCCACACCCTCTTGTCTTTTTGTGCACCTCTGTTCCTTTTATCTGCACTTCTCTTGCTTCTTTCTGTACCTCTCTTGCTTCTTTCTGTACTCCTTTTTCTCTTTCTGTGCCCCTATTCCTTCTTTCTGCACCTCTATTGCCTATTTCTGTACCTCACTTGCCTCTTTATGTACCTCTCTTGCTTCTTTCTATACATATCTTGCTTATTTCTGCACCTCTCATTTCATTCTGCATCTCTCGTGTCTCTATCATCACTTTTCTTTCTACTTTCTGCACCTCTCTCACTACTTTATTCACTTCGCTTGGTTCTTTCTCCAACTTTCTTACTCTTTCTACATTTCTTTTGCCTCTTTTTATTTTTCTCATGCCTGTTGCTGTATCTTTCTTCCTCTTTCTGAACTTCTATTGGCTCTTTCTGCACCTTTTGTCCTCTTGCCTCTTTCTATACCTTTCTTCCTCTTTCTGCACATTTCATCCAGTTTCTGCATTTGTCTTGCTTCTTTCTGCACTTCTATTGCCTCTTTCTGTACCTCCCCTGCTTCTTTCTGCATTCCTCTTGCCCCTTTCTGTATTTCTCTTGCCACTTACTGCACCTTTCTTGCCTCACGTTGCACCAATCTTGCCTCCTTCTGCATTTCTTTTGCTTCTTTCTGTCAATTTCTTCCTCTTTCTGAACCTCTCTTGCTTCTTTCTGTACCTCACTTGCCTTGTTCCGTACCATTCTTCCTCTTTCTTTAGTCCTCTTGCTTCTTTCTGTACCTCTTGTGGCTCTTTTGGCAATTCTCTTGCTTTGTTCTGCACTTCTCCTCCCTCTTTTTGTACCCTTCTTACATTTTTCTGTACCTCTGTCAGTTTTTTACACTTCTCTTGCTTCTTTCAGTACCTCTCTTGCTTCTTTCTGTACCCCTCTTGCTTCTTCCTGTACCCTGCTAACCTGTTTCTGCACCTCTCTTGCCTCTATTTGCACCTATCTTGCCTCTTTTGGCACATCCCTTTACATCTTTCTGCATCTCTCTTGCTTCTTTCTGCCCCCCTCTTACCTTGTTCTGCACTAGTCTTCCCTCTTGCCGCACCTCTCTTGCCTCTTTCTGCTCTTCTCTTACTTTTTTCTGCATTTCTCTTGCCTCTTTCTGCACCCCTCTTCCCTATTTCTGCACCTCTCTTACTTCTTTCTGCACTTCTCTTGAATCTTTCTGCACCTCTTGCCTCTTTTTGCACATCTCTTGCCTCATTCTGCACTCCTCTGGCCTCTTTATTCACTTGTGTTGCTTCTTTCTGTACTAATGTTTCCTCTTTTTGCATCTCTCTTGGTTTTTTCTGCAGCTCTCTTGCCTCCTTTTGCACCCATCTCCCCTCTTGCTGCACCTCTGTTACCTATAGCTGTACCTCTCTTGCCTCTTTCTGCAGTTCTCTTTCCTGTGTGTGCACCTCTCTTGCTGCTTTCTGTACCTCTCATTTCTTTCTGCAACTCTCTTGTCTCATTCTTCACTTTTCTTGCTACTTTCTGCATCTCTCTTGCTACTTTCTGTACTTCCCTTGGTTCTTTCTCCAGATTTCGTACTCTGTCTAAATTTTTCTTCCCTCTCTCTGTATTTCTCTTTCTTGATTCTGCATCTTTCTTCCTCTTTCTGAACTTCTATTGCCTCTTTGTGTGATTCTCTTACCTCTTTCTGCACCTTTTGTCTTCTTTCTGCACATTTGTTCTTATTTCTGCACTACTCTTGCTTCTTTGTGCACTTCTCTTGCCTCTTTCTGCACCTTTCTTACCTATTTATAAACCTCTCTTGCTTCTTTCTGCACTTCTCTTGCCTCTTTCTGTACCTTTCTTCTTTCTGCAGTTCCTGTGCTTCTATCTGTACCTCTCTTGCCTCTTTTGTCCCCCCTCTTGCTTCATTCTGCAATTCTCTCCCCTCTTTCTGCAACCCTCTTGCCTCCTTCTGTACCTCTGTTGGTACTTTCTGTACTTCTCTTGCTTCTTTATGCACCTCTCTTCCTTCTTTCTACACCACTCTTTCCTCTTTCTGCTCCCTTCTTCCCTTTTTCTGCACTTGTCTTGCCTCTTTCTTCACTACTGTTGATTATTGCTGTACTTTGCTTGCATCTTTTCTATACTTCTCTTGCCTCTTTCTGCACTTCTCTTGCTTCTTTATGCACCTCTCCTGCTTCTTTCTGTATTGCTTGCCTCATTTTGAACTAGTCTTCTCTCATTCTGTACCTTTCTTGCCTCTTTCTGCACCTCTCTTGCCTCATTCAGTACTTCTCCTGTCTCTTTCCGTGTACTTCTCTTGATTTTTGCACCTTTCTTGCTTCTTCCTGCACCCTTCTTGCCTATTTCTGCAGCCCTCTTCCCTCTTTCTGTGCCTCTCTTGCCTCTTTCTGCACCTCTCTTACCCATTTCTGCAGCCGTATTCCCTCTTTCTGCACCTCTCTTGTTTTTTTATGAACCTCTTTTGTTTCTTTCTGCAACCTTTTCCCCTCTTTCTGCTTCTCTCTTGCCTGTTTTTGTACCTCTCTTGCCTCTTACTGTACCTCTCTTTCTTCTTTCTGCACCTTTCTTGCTTCTTTCTGCACCCCTCTTGCCTCTTTCAGTATGTCCCTTACCTCTTTCTGTTCCTTTATTGCCACTTTCCTCACTTCTGTACCTCTCTTGCCTCTTTCTGTACCTCTGTTTCTACTTTCTGCACTTTTCTTGCTTCTATCAACACCCCTCTTGCCTTTTTCTGCATGTCTCTTACCTCTTTCTGCACCTCTCTTGCCACTTTCTGCACTTCTCTTGCCCCATTCTGTGCCCCTCTTCCCTCTTTCTGTATCTCTCTTGCGTCTTTCTGCACTTCTCTTGCCTCTTTGTGAACATCTTATGCTTTCCTGTGCACCTCTCTTGCCTCTTGCCTCTTTCAGCATGCATCTTCCCTCTTTCTGTGCTTCTCTTGCCTCTTGTCTCTTTCTGCACCTCACGCCTTTTTCTGGACCAGTATTCCCTCTTTCTGCACCTCACTTGCTTTTTTCTGAACCTCTTTTGTTTCCTATTGCAACCTTTTTCCCTCTTTCTGCTTCTCTCTTGCCTCTTTCTGTACCTCTCTTACCTATTTCTGCACCTCTCTTGCCTCATTCAGTACTACTCCTGTCTCTTTCTGTGTACTTCTTTTGATTTTTGCACCTTTCTTGCTTCTTCCTGCACCCTTCTTGCCTATTTATGCAGCCCTCTTCCCTCTTTCTGTGCCTCTCTTGCCTCTTTCTGCACCTCTCTTGCCTCTTTCTGCACCCGTATTCCCTCTTTCTGTACCTCTCTTGTTTTTTTATAAACCTCTTTTGTTTCTTTCTGCAAACTTTTTCCCTCTTTCTGCTTCTCTCTTGCCTGTTTGCATACCTCCCTTGCCTCTTTCTGTACCTCTCTTTCTTCGTTCTGCACCGTTCTTGCTTCTTTTGCAACCCTCTTGCCTCTTTCAGTATCTCTTACCTCTTTCTGTACCTTTCTTGACACTTTCCTCACTTCTGTACCTCTCTTGCCTCTTTCTGTACCTCTGTTTCTACTTTCTGCTCCCTTCTTCCCTCTTTCTGCACTTCTCTTGCCTCTTTCTTCACCACTGTTGATTGTTGCTGTGCTTTGCTTGCATCTTTTCTACACTTCTCTTGCCTCTCTGTACTTCTCTTGCTTCTTTCTGTACCTCTCCTGCTTCTTTCTGCATTGCTTGCCTCATTTTAAATTAGTCTTCTCTCATTCTGTACCTTTCTTGCCTCTTCCTGCACCTCTCTTGCCTCATTCAGTACTTCTCCTGTCTCTTTCTGTGTACTTCCATTGATTTTTGCACCTTTCTTGCTTCTTCCTGCACCCTTCTTTCCTATTTCTGCAGCCCTCTTCCCTCTTTCTGTGCCTCTCTTGCCTCTTTCTGCACCTCTCTTGCCTCTTTCTGCACCCGTATTCCCTCTTTCTTCACCTCTCTTTGTTTTTTATGAACCTCTTTTGTTTCTTTCTGCAACCTTTTTCCCTCTTTCTGCTTCTAGTTTGCCTGTTTGTGTACCTCTCTTTCCTTTTTCTGTACCTCTCTTTCTTCTTTCTGCACCTTTCTTGCTTCTTTCTGCACCCCTCTTGCCTCTTTCAGTATGTCTCTTACTTCTTTCTGTACCTTTCTTGTCACTTTCCTCACTTCTGTACCTCTCTTGCCTCTTTCTGTACCTCTGTTTCTACTTTCTGCACTTTTCTTGCTTCTTTCTACACCCCTCTTGCCTCTTTCTGCATGTCTCTTACCTCTTTCTGCACCTCTCTTGCTTATTTCTGCACTTCTCTTGCCTCTTTGTGAACATCTTATGCTTTCCTGTGCACCTCTCATGCCTCTTTCTGCATGCCTCTTCCCTCTTTCTGTGACTCTCTTGCCTCTTGTCTCTTTCTGCACCTCTTGCCTTTTTCTGGACCAGTGTTCCCTCTTTCTGCACGTCTCTTGCTTTTTTCTGAAACCTCTTTTGTTTCTTTCTGCAACCTTTTTCCCTCTTTCTGCATCTCTCTTGCCTGTTTGTGTCCCTTTCTTGCCTCTTTCAGTACCTCTTTTTCTTCTTTCTGCACCTTTCTTGCTTCTTTCTGCACCCCTCTTGCATCTTTCAGTATGTCTCTTCCCTCTTTCTGTACCTTTCTTGCCACTTTCCTTACTTCTGTACCCCTCTTGCCTCTTTCGGTACCTCCGTTTCTTCTTTATGCACCTTCCTTGCTTCTTTCTACACCCCTCTTGCCTCTTTCTGCATGCCCCTAACCTCTTTTTGCACCTCTCTTGCCACTTTCTGCACTTCTCTTGCCCCATTCTGTGCCCCTCTTCCCTCTTTCTGTATCTCTCTTGCGTCTTTTTGCACTTCTCTTGCCTCTTTGTGAACATCTTATGCTTTCCTGTGCACCTCTCTTGCCTCTTGCCTCTTTCAGCATGCATCTTCCCTCTTTCTGTGCCCCTCTTGCCTCTTGTCTCTTTCTGCACCTCATGCCTTTTTCTGGACCAGTATTCCCTCTTTCTGCACCTCACTTGCTTTTTTATGAACCTCTTTTGTTTCTTATTGCAACCTTTTTCCCTCTTTCTGCATCTCTCTTGCCTGTTTGTGTCCCTTTCTTGCCTCTTTCCGTACCTCTTTTTCTTCTTTCAGCACCTTTCTTGCTTCTTTCTGCACCCCTCTTGCATCGTTCAGTATGTCTCTTCCCTCTTTCTGTACCTTTCTTGCCACTTTCCTTACTTCTGTACCTCTCTTGCCTCTTTAAAGTAGCTCTGTTTCTTCTTTCTGCACCTTTCGTGCTTCTTTCTACACCCCTCTTGCCTCTTTCTGCATGCCTCTAACCTCTTTCTACACCTCTCTTGCCACTTTCTGCACTTCTCTTGCCTCATTCTGTGCCCCTCTTCCCTCTTTCTGCAGCTCTCTTGCCTCTTTCTGTCTCTCTCCTGTATCTCTCTTGTGTCTTTCTGCACTTATCTTGCCTCTTTGTGTACATTTTTGCTTCCTTGTGCACCTCTCTTACTTCTTTCTGCACTTTTCTGCCCCCTTTCTACACCTCTGTTGGTTCATTCTGCACTTCTCTTGCTTTTTTCTGAATCTTTCTTGCTTCTTCATGTACTCCTCTTTCCTCTTTCTGCAGCTCTCTTCCATCTTTCTGCACCTCTCTTACCTATTTCTGCACTTCTCTTGAATCTTTCTGCACCTTTCTTTCTTCTTTCTGTAACTTTCTTGCTTCTTTCTGCACCCCTCTTGCCTTTATTTGCATGCCTCTTCCCTCTTTCTATACCTCTCTTGCCACTTTCCTCACTTCTCTTGCCTTTTTCTGCACCTCTGTTGCTTCTTTCTGTGCCTCTTTTTACACTCCTCTTGCCTCTTTCTTCACCTCTTTTGCCTCTTTCTGCACCTCTCTTGTCTCATCCAGTACTTCTCCTGCCTCTTTCTGCACTTCTCTTGCATCTTTCTGCACCTTTCATGCTTCTTTCTGCAACTCCCTTATCTCTTTCTGCACCCCCTTCCCTCTTTCTGTACCTCTCTTACTTATTTCTGCACTACTCGTGCTTCTTTCTGAACCTCTCTTGCCTCTTTCTGTAACTTTCGGCAGTTCTTGTGCTTCTATCTGCACCTCTCTTGCCTCTTTTGTCCCCTCTCTTGCTTTGTTCTGCATTTCTCTTCCCTCTTTCTGCACCCCTCTTGCCTCCTTGTGTACCTCTGTTGGTACTTTCTGTACTTCTCTTGCTTCTTTCTGCACCTCTCTTCCTTCTTTCTGCACCCTTCTTTCCTCTTTCTGCTCCCTTCGTCCCTCTTTCTGCACTTCTCTTGCCTCTTTCTTCACTACTGTTGATTGTTGCTATACTTTGCTTGCATCTTTTCTACACTTCTCTTCCCTCTTTCTGTACTTCTTTTGCTTTTTTCTGTACCTCTCCTGCTTCTGTCTGCATTGCTTGCCTCATTTTGAACTAGTCTTCTCTCATTCTGTACCTTTCTTGCCTCTTTCTGCACCTCTCTTGCCTCATTCAGTACTTCTCCTGTCTCTTTCTGTGTACTTCTTTTGATTTTTGCACCTTTCTTGCTTCTTCCTGCACCCTTCTTGCCTATTTCTGCAGCCCTCGTCCCTCTTTCTGTGCCTCTCTTGCCTCTTTCTGCACCTCTCTTGCCTCTTTCTGCAACCGTATTCCCTCTTTCTGCACCTCTCTTGGTTTTTTATGAACCTCTTTTGTTTCTTTCTGCAACCTTTTTCCCTCTTTCTGCTTCTCTCTTGCCTGTTTGTGTACCTCTCTTGTCTTTTTCTGTACCTCTCTTTCTTCTTTCTGCACATTTCTTGCTTCTTTCTGCACACCTCTTGCCTCTTTCAGTATGTCTCTTACCTCTTTCTGTACCTTTCTTGCCACTTTCCTCACTTCTGTACCTCTCTTGCCTCTTTCTGTACCTCTGTTTCTACTTTCTGCACTTTTCTTGCTTCTTTCTACACCCCTCTTGCCTCTTTCTGCATGTCTCTTACCTCTTTCTGCACCTCTCTTGCAAATTTCTGCACTTCTCTTGCCTCATTCTGTAACCCTCTCCCCTCTTTCTGTATCTCTCTTGCGTCTTTCTGCACTTCTCTGCCTCTTTGTGAACATCTTATGCTTTCCTGTGCACCTCTCTTGCCTCATGCCTCTTTCTTCATGCATCTTCCCTCTTTCTGTGCCTCTCTTGCCCCTTGTCTCTTTTTGCACCTCTCGCCTTTTTCTGGACCAGTGTTTCCTCTTTCTGCACCTCTCTTGCTTTTTTCTGAACCTCTTTTATTTCTTTCTGCAACCTTTTTCCCTCTTTCTGCATCTCTCTTGCCTGTTTGTGTCCCTTTCTTGCCTCTTAATGTACCTCTTTTTCTTCTTTCTGCACCTTTTTTGCTTCTTTCTGAACCCCTCTTCCATCTTTCAGTATGTCTCTTCCCTCTTTCTGTACCTTTCTTGCCACTTTCCTTACTTCTGTACCTCTCTTGCCTCTTTCTGTACCTCTGTGTTTTCTTTCTGTACCTTTCTTGCTTCTTTCTACACCCCTCTTGCCCCTTTCTGCATGCCTCTAACCTCTTTCTGCACCTCTTGTGCCACTTTCTGCACTTTTCTTGCCTCATTCTGTGCCCCTCTTCCCTCTTTCTGCAGCTCTCTTGCCTCTTTCTGTATCTCTCCTGTATCTCTCTTGTGTCTTTCTGCACTCATCTTGCCTCTTTGTGTATATCCTTTGCTTCCTTGTGCACCTCTCTTACCTCTTTCTGCACTTTTCTGCCCCTTTTCTACACCTCTCTTGTGTCTTTCCTCACTTCTCTTGCCTTTTTCTGCACGTCTGTTGCTTCTTTCTGCACTTTTTGTGCCTCTTTTTACACTTCTCTTGCCTCTTTCTTCACCTCTTTTGCCTCTTTCTGCACCTCTCTTGTCTCATCCAGTACTTCTCCTGCCCCTTTCTGCACTTCTCTTGCTTCTTTCTGTACCTTTCCTGCTTCTTTCTGCAACTCCCTTATCCCTTTCTGCACCCCTTCCCTCTTTCTGTACCTCTCTTACTTCTTTCTGCACTACTCGCGCTTCTTTCTGCACCTCTCTTGCCTCTTTCTGTAACTTTCCGCATTTCTTGTGCTTCTATCTGCACCTCTCTTGCCTCTTTTGCCCCCTCTCTTGCTTCGTTCTGCATTTCTCTTCCCTCTTTCTGCACCCCTCTTGCCTCCTTCTGTACCTCTGTTGGTACTTTCTGTACTTCTCTTGCTTCTTTCTGCACCTCTCTTCCTTCTTTCTGCACCCCTCTTTCCTCTTTCTGATCCCGTCTTCCCTCTTTCTGTACTTCTCTTGCCTCTTTCTTCACTACTGTTAATTGTTGCTGTACTTTGCTTGCATCTTTTCTACACTTCTCTTGCCTCTTTCTGCACTTCTCTTGCTTCTTTCTGCACCTCTCCTGCTTCTTTCTGCATTGCTTGCCTCATTTTGAACTAGTCTTCTCTCATTCTGTACCTTTCTTGCCTCTTTCTGCACCTCTCTTGCCTCACTCAGTACTTCTCCTGTCTCTTTCTGTGTACTTCTTTTGATTTTTGCACCTTTCTTGCTTCTTCCTGCACCCTTCTTGCCTATTTCTGCAGCCCTCTTCCCTCTTTCTGTGCCTCTCTTGCCTCTTTCTGCACCTCTCTTGCCACTTTCTGCACCTGTATTCCCTCTTTCTGCACCTCTCTTGGTTTTTTATAAACTTCTTTTGTTTCTTTCTGCAACCTTTTTCCCTCTTTCTGCTTCTCTCTTGCCTGTTTGTGTACCTCTCTTGCCGCTTTCAATACCGCTCTTTCTTCTTTCTGCACCTTTCTTGCGTCTTTCTGCATCCCTCTTGCCTCTTTCAGTATGTCTCTTACCTCTTTCTGTACCTTTCTTGCCACTTTCCTCACTTTTGTACCTCTCTTGCCTCTTTCTGTACCTCTGTTTCTACTTTCTGCACTTTTCTGCTTCTTTCTACACCCCTCTTGCCTCTTTCTGCATGTCTCTTACCTCTTTCTGCACCTCTCTAGCAAATTTCTGCACTTCTCTTGCCTCTTTGTGAACATCTTATGCTTTCCTGTGTACCTCTCTTGCCTTGTGCCTCTTTCTGCATGCATCTTCCCTCTTTCTGTGCCTCTCTTAAGCATGGCCGGATTTTGCGAATTGGCAATCCGCGAAATTGCGTATTTACGGATTCGCAATCTGCAAAATCCGCAAACTCCCGCGAATTTGCGGATTTTTTTTTTTGTGTTCGCAAGGGTTTCTGCCAGTTCGTGAGGGTTTTGTACCAGTTCGCAATTGCGAACTTACTTGTCGGCTCGCAACGGCCGCGACTATGTTGTTTCTACGTCTGGTTCATCATCACAGGTTCACAGCACCCTCTGTTTCACCACTGCCACCCTCTGGTACACCCATGCCACCCTCTGGTACATCACTGCCACCCTCTGGTTGGTTTATCACTGTAGATTATGGGGGTGAAAAAAAGCAAGCACACCTGCCCTGCTTCAACTGACATGAATTAATTTGGGGTTGATTAATGTGTCATTGAATTTAAACTTTCAGTCTGGCTGGCACCTGCTTCCTTATCTGTAATTTGCTTTCTGTTGCAGTGCAATTTTTTTTCACAGGACCTTTGTGGCCTATAGTTGCAAGTAGGCAACTGAACTCTGAAGGGGCCCCTTAGGAAGCACTACAGGGAATGGTTACTAATGATAAGATTGAACTTTTGTACCTGCTGAGTGCTTTCAGTTTTGTCTGTAATTGCTTTCTGTTGCAGTGTAATTTTTTTAACAGGACCTTTGTTGTATACGTGTAGCTATTCTCTGAGCCTGCTGTGAGGGTCAGAGCAGGGTCATAGAATAGTTGCAAGTAGGCAAATGAACTGTGAAGGGGCCCCTCAGGAAGCACTACAGGGAATGGTTACTAATGATAAGATTGAACTTTTGCACCTGCTGAGTGCTTTAAGTTTTGCAAAAATCCAAATATCCAGCAGCATCCACAAAAAGTAATCCTTCCAGGTCAAGATCCAAATCAAAGTGACCAGCACATGAAGAAAGCACTGGGAGGAGCCTGCTGGACAGGAACAGGAAGTTGGAGACTGTGGGGCACTTCCTTCCTCCCCCCCCCCCAAATGGACTCCTTGCAAAGAAAAAGTGCAGGCAAATGTCAACCTGAGGAGTTATTCTGATAAAAATCATAATTTTCAAGGTTTATGCTGCCTGCTGGTGGATTTCTTGTACGAAATTGCAAATTTTGCAATCTCGCAATTGCGAGATTGTCGCTGCCCGCCGCATCTACGTGTTCGCAAGTGTTTACTCCCGCGAAATTGTATAGTATTCTAGTTGCCAAGTGCGACCAAGCAAAAAATCCGCTTCGCACGGATTTTACGAATTTTCGGCAAGTTCGCGAGAGTTTGCGGATTGCGAATTTGCCGAAAATCCGCAAAATCCGCGAGCGGAACGGATTTTACGCCCATGCTTCCTCTCTTGCCTCTTGTCTCTTTCTGCACCTCTCGCCTTTTTCTGGACCAGTGTTCCCTCTTTCTGCACCTCTCTTGCTTTTTTCTGAACCTCTTTTGTTTCTTTCTGCAACCTTTTCCCCTCTTGTTGCATCTCTCTTGCCTGTTTGTGTCCCTTTCTTGCCTCTTTCTGTACCTCTCTTTCTTCTTTCTGCACCTTTCTTGCTTCTTTCTGCATCCCTATTGCATCTTTCAGTATGTCTCTTCCCTCTTTCTGTACCTTTCTTGCCACTTTCCTTACTTCTGTACCTCTCTTGTCTCTTTCTGTACCTTCGTTTCTTCTATCTGCACCTTTCTTGCTTCTTTTTACACCCCTCTTGCCTCTTTCTGCATGCCCCTAACCTCTTTCTGCACCTCTCTTGCCACTTTCTTCACTTCTCGTGCCTCATTCTGTGGCCCTTTTCCCTCTTTCTGCAGCTCTCTTGCCTCGTTCTGTATCTCTCTTGTATCTCTCTTGTGTCGTTCTGCACTTATCTTGCCTCTTTGTGTACATCTTATGCTTCCTTGTGCACCACTCTTACCTCTTTCTGCACTTTTCTGCCCCCTTTCTACACCTCTGTTGGTTCGTTCTGCACTTCTCTTGCTTTTGTCTGAATCTTTCTTGCTTCTTCATGTACCCCTCTTGGATCTTTCTGCAGCTCTCTTCCATTTTTCTGCACCTCTCTGACCTACTTTTGCACTTCTCTTGCATCTTTCTGCACCTTTCTTTCTTCTTTCTGTAACTTTCTTGCTTCTTTCTGCACCCCTCTTGCCTCTATTTGCATGCCTCTTCCCTCTTTCTACACCTCTCTTGCCACTTTTCTCACTTCTCTTGCCTTTTTCTGCACCTCTGTTGCTTCTTTCTGCGCCTCTTTTTACACTTCTCTTGCCTCTTTCTTCATCTCTTTTGCCTCTTTCTGTACCTCTCTTGTCTCATCCAGTACTTCTCCTGCCCCTTTCTGCACTTCTCTTGCTTCTTTCTGTACCTTTCCTGCTTCTTTCTGCAACTCCCTTATCTCTTTCTGCACCCCCTTCCCTCTTTCTGTACCTTTCTTACTTCTTTCTGCACTACTCGTGCTTCTTTCTGCACCTCTCTTGTCTCTTTCTGTAACTTTCCGCAGTTCTTGTGCTTCTATCTGCACATCTCTTGCCTCTTTTATCCCCTCTCTTGCTTCGTTCTGCATTTCTCTTCCCTCTTTCTGCACCCCTCTTGCCTCCTTCTGTACCTCTGTTGGTACTTTCTGTACTTCTCTTGCTTCTTTCTGTACCTCTCTTCCTTCTTTCTACACCCCTCTTTCCTCTTTCTGCACTTCTCTTGCCTCTTTCTTCACTTCTCTTGCTTCTTTCTGCAACTCCTGCTTCTTTCTGCATTGCTTGCCTCATTTTGAACTAGTCTTCTCTCATTCTGTACCTTTCTTGCCTCTTTCTGCACCTCTCTTGCCTCATTCAGTACTACTCCTGTCTCTTTCTGTGTACTTCTTTTGATTTTTGCACCTTTCTGGCTTCTTCCTGCACCCTTCTTGCCTATTTATGCAGCCCCCTTCCCTCTTTCTGTGCCTCTCTTGCCTCTTTCTGCACCTTTCTTGCCTCTTTCTGCACCCGTATTCCCTTGTTCTGCACCTCTCTTGTTTTTTTATGAACCTCTTTTGTTTCTTTCTGCAAACGTTTTCCCTCTTTCTGCTTCTCTCTTGCCTCTTTCTGTACCTCTCTTACCTATTTCTGCACTTCTCTTGCATCTTTCAGCACCTTTCTTTCTTCTTTCTGTAACTTTCTTGTTTCTTTCTGCACCCCTATTGCCTCTATTTGCATGCCTTGCTTTTTTCTGAACCTCTTTTGTTTCTTTCTGCAACCTTTTTTTCCTCTTTCTGCATCTCTCTTGCCTGTTTGTGTACCTCTCTTGCCTCTTTCTGTACCTACCTTTCTTCTTTCTGCACCTTTCTTGCTTCTTTCTGCACACCTGTTGCCTCTTTCAGCATGTCTCTTACCTCTTTCTGTACATTTCTTGGCACTTCTTGCACATCCCATGCCTCTTTCTGATTCTCTCTTGTGTCTTTCTGCACTTCTCTTGCCTCTTTGTGTATATATTTTGCTTCATTGTGAACCTCTCTTACCTCTTTCTGTAATTTTCTGGCCTCTTTCTACACCCCTGTTGGTTCATTCCGCACTTCTCTTGCTTCTTTCTCCACCTATCTTTGTGCTGTGTGCTTCCCACTTGATTGTTTCTATACCTCTCTTGCTTATCTCTGCACCCATTTTGCCTCTTTCTGCACCGCTTCTTCCCTCTTTCTGCATCTCACTTCCCTCTTTCTGCACCTTGCTTGCTTCGTTCTGTACCCCTCTAGTCTCAATATGCAGGCCTCTTCCCTCTCTTGCCTCTTTCTGCACCTCTCTTGACTCATTCAGTACTTCTCTTGCCTCTTTCTGCACTTCTCTTGCTTCTTTCTGTACCCTTTTTGCATCTTTCGGCACCCCTCTTGCATCTTTCTACAGCCCTCTTCCCCCTTTCTGTGCCTCATTTGGCACTTTCTTTACCTCTTTTATTCTCTTGCCTCTTTGTGTATATATTTTGCTTCATTGTGAACCTCTCTTACCTCTTTCTGTAATTTTCTGGCCTCTTTCTACACCCCTGTTGGTTCATTCCGCACTTCTCTTGCTTCTTTCTCCACCTATCTTTGTGCTGTGTGCTTCCCACTTGATTGTTTCTATACCTCTCTTGCTTATCTCTGCACCCATTTTGCCTCTTTCTGCACCGCTTCTTCCCTCTTTCTGCATCTCACTTCCCTCTTTCTGCACCTTGCTTGCTTTGTTCTGTACCCCTCTAGTCTCAATATGCAGGCCTCTTCCCTCTCTTGCCTCTTTCTGCACCCCTCTTGACTCATTCAGTACTTCTCTTGCCTCTTTCTGCACTTCTCTTGCTTCTTTCTGTACCCTTTTTGCATCTTTCGGCACCCCTCTTGCATCTTTCTACAGCCCTCTTCCCCCTTTCTGTGCCTCATTTGGCACTTTCTTTACCTCTTTTATTTCTTTCTGCACCCTTCTTCCTTCTTTCTGAATCTCTCTTGCTCATTTCTGCATGCCTCTTCCCTCTTTCTATATCTCTCTTGTGTCTTTGTGTATCCCTCTTGCCTCTTTCTGCACTACTCTTGCCTCTTTCTGCCCTTCTCGCTCCTCTTTCTGCACTTCTGTTGCTTCTAAATGTACTTCTTTCTTCTTTCTACATTTTTCATGGTTCTTTCTGTATCCCTCTTGCCTCTTTCTGTACCCGTTGTCCCTCTTTCTGCACGACTGGGAGCTCCCTACATTTGTGCTTTATTGACTATAAAGCAGCTTTTGACCATGTAAAACGCAACAGATTGTGGTCCAAACTTTACAACTGGGGGCTCCCCCAACCCCTTCTAAACCTCCTGATAAGCCTGCATACTAACACCTGGGTCCAGATTAAGCTTGGCGATGGAACACACTTGTCAAGACGCATTCCAACGGACAAAGGGCTTAAGCAAGGTTGTGTTTTGGCCCCCACACTTTTTAACCTGTTTGTAGCTGACCTTGTACCGAGACTAAACGCCTGCAACTCGCACGCCCCAAAACTGGGAGATATCTTAGTACCGTGTCTCCTATATGCAGACGATATAGTCCTGATTAGTAAAACGAGAGTAGGCCTTCAACATCTTATAAATGCAACTCATGATTACTCAAAGGAAAATGGCCTAACAATAAATCTCGACAAAACCAAAACCATCACTGTGAGTAAAAAAAGGGAAAAGTCCTCAACTTGGTACTGGGGTAATACCCGTATAGACTGTACCACGGAATACAAATATCTGGGTGTAAAGATCGACAAAGGAGGTCAATTCCTTGCACAAAGAAACAGTATCAGGTGCAAAGGTATCGCTTTGGCAATCTCTTTAAAAACTTTAAACTCCAAATTAACCGGCCCGTCGATTCTGCCTATAGTCGAGGTGATTCGTGCAAAGTTATTGCCCGCAATAACTTATGGAAAAAAAGCCCAGAAAGGAAGAGATGCCAAATTACTGGACTCCACAGTTACAAACACGATTAGGATTATATTCTGACTGCCCAAATACACGTCCCCCTCGCAAATAAGGCTTGAGTTTGGTATCCAGAAGCAATCACTCGCAAGACATGGGGCATATATCATAACGTGGGACAAAATACGAAGAGCCGCTCCAGGGACATTAAATGCACAGCTGTGGAAAGAGATAAGCAGATATATTACCTCACCTGCAGTGGAATATCTCAAAGAAGGACTAAAAAAACTGGGACTGAACCAGCTGTGGGAAATTCCCACTAGCCCCGGTATACTCAAGAAATTAACCTGGAAATCTGTCAAATATCTATCGTGGTTAGAGGATAAAGATTCACTTGCAAAAAGGTCTCACGGCTGGATGACCTTGAATACGTACTGTGAGCCAGCAGTCCAGAAGTACTTCAACACGGGTTACGCCAAGCATACAAAAATTAGATTTATGAAGTTTAGACTTGGCTTGTTGCCCGGTACTCAACATTGTCCACCCTGGCTGAAGGAGAAGGCGGACCCTAGATGCCACCTATGCGGGTTAGCATCGGAAGACCTGTTGCATCTAATATGCTCCTGTAAACAACTCTCGCAAGAACGTCAACAAATATTAAAAGCAAAATTCAACCAGCGGGGAATTCGAACAAGGAGACAAGCAGTTCTAGCATGCTTTGCTCCAAGTGATCCTCAACTAAACTGTCCCCTGGTAAAATTTTTGACAGCATGCACTAAGAAATTGCCGGAAACTAAAAATACTGACTGAAAACTAACTTTTAATATTTATCTATGCATTTATAAACAAAGTATTATATCCAAGAATTACCGTAGTGTAAATAATTGCGATATGCATTTCAGGATATAACCTGCCTAATCAAGTGTTTAACCTATATCCAAATTTTTAATGTACAGTCTTTTAAATAGAATGTTTTACCTTTTTATAATTATGGAGATTTTATGGGTTTGCAATGAAATATTTTTGTGTTGCAATGGTTTTAACAAACTATGCAAAAATAAATAAACTTGAAACTTGCACCTTTGTTGCCTATTTCTGCACATGTATTGTCTCTTTCTAGAGCCTTCTTTTCTTTCCAGTTTGTGCACCTCCCTTGCCTCTTTCTGTACTTCTCTTGCCTCTTTCTGAACCTCTCTGTCTTCTTTGTGCACCTTCCTTGAATCTTTCTACACTCCTGTTGCCTCTTTCTGTATGCATCTTCCCTCTTTCTGCACCTCTCTTGCCATTGTCTGCACTTATCTAGCATCATTCTGCACCCCTCTTCCCTTTTGCTGCAGCTCTCTTGCCTATTTCTCTCTTGTGTCTTTCTCTCACTTCTCTTGCCTCTTTGTGCACATGTTTTGCTTCCTATTGCACCCCCCTTGCCTCTTTCTGCACTTTGCTGCCTCTTTCTACACCTCTGTTGGTTTATTCCTCACTTCTCTTGCTTCTTTCTGCATCTTTCTTGCTTCTTCATGTACCCCTCTTGCCCCTTTCTGCACCTCTCTTTCTTCTTTCTGTACCTTTCCTGCTTCTATCAGCACCCCTCTTGCCTCTTTCTGCATGCCTTTTCCCTCATTCCACACCCCTCTTGCCACTTTCCTCACTTCGCTTGCCTCTTTCTGCACCTCTGTTGCTTCTTTGTGCACTTTTTGTGCCTCTTTTTGAACTCCTCTTGCCTCTTTCTTTACCTCTCTTGCCTCTTTCTGCACCTCTCTTACCTCATTCAGTACTCCTGTTGACACTTTCTGTACCTCTCTTACTTCTTTCTGTACTTCTTATGCTTTTTTCTGAACTTCTCTTGTTTTTTCTGTACCCTCTTGCCTCTTTCTGCATCCATCTTCCTTTTTTCTGCACCTCTCTTGCCAGTTTCCTTACTTCTTTTGTACTTTCTGTACACCTGTTGCTTCTTTCTGCACTACCTTTGCCTCTTTATGCACCCCTCTTGCCTCTTTCTGCACCTCTCTTGCCTCATTCGACACTTCTCTTGCCTCTTCCTGTAATTCTCTTGCTTTGTTCTGCACCTTTCTTGCTTTGTCCTGTACCTCTCTTGCATCTTTCTGCAGCCCTCTTCCCTCTTTATGCACCTCTCTTGCCTCTTTTTGTACTTTTCTTTCTCTACTCCTCTTGCCTCTTTTTGCAGCCCTCTTCCCTCTTTCTGCACCTCTCTTGCCTATTTCTGCACTTCACTGGCCTCTTTCTGCATCCCTCTTCCCTATTTCTGCATATTTCTTGAATCTTTCTGCAGTTCTCTTACCTTTCTCTGTGCATCTGTTGCTTCTTTCAGTACTTCACTTGCTTCTTTCTGTACCCCTCTTCCCTATTTCTGCACCTTTTTTGCCTCTTTCTGCAGTTCTCTTGCCTCTTTCTATACATCTGTTGCTTTTTTCTGTACTTCACTTGCTTCTTTCTGTACCCCTCTTCCCTATTTCTGCACCCCTCCTCCCTCTTTCTGCAGCTCTCTTGCCTTTCTGTACCTCTCTTGCATGCGTTTGCATTTCTCTTGCCTATTTGTGCACCTCGTTTACTTCTTTGTGCACCTCTCTTGACTCTTTATGTACTTTTCTTGCCTTTTTCTGCACCTCTGTTGGTTCTTTCCACACTTCTCTTGCTTCTTTCTGTACCCCTCATACCTCTTACCGCACCCCTCTTCTCTCTTTCTACACACACTTGCTTCTTTCTGCATGCCTCTTCCCTCTTTCTGCATCTCTCTTGCCACTTTCCGCAATTCTCTTGCTTCTTTCTTCATCTTTCTTGCTTCTTTGTTTACCCCTCTTGCCTCTTTCTGCAGCTCTCAGCCATCTTTTTGCACCTCTCTTGCCTATTTTTGTTCTTCTCTTGCCTCTATTGTATATCTGTTGCTTCTTTCTGCACTTCACTTGCTTCTTTCTGCACCTCTCTTGCTTCTGTGTGCATCTCTTATGCTTCTTTCTATACCTCTATTGCTTCTTTCTGTACCCGTATTTCCTTTCTGTACCCCTCTTTGCTCTTACTGCAGCTCACTTGACTCTTTTTGTACCTCTCTTGCCTTTTTCTGTACCTCTCTTTCTTTCTGTATCCTTCTTGCCTCAATGTGCATGCCTCTTTCCTCTTTCCGCACTTCTCTTTCCACCTCCCAAACTTCTATTGCCTCTTTCTGCATCCCTATTGCCTCTTTCTGCACTCTTTGTGCCTCTTTCTCCACTTCTCTTGCCTCATTAGGTACTTCTCTTGCTTCTTTCCATACCTTTCTTGCTTTTTTCTGCACCCCGCTTGCATATTTCTGCAGCCCTCTTCCCTTTTTCTGTGACTCTATTGCCTCTTTCTTTACTTTTTTTTGTTTCTTTCTGCACCCTTCTTCCCTCTTTCTGCATCTCTCTTGCCTCTTTCCGCACCTCTCTTTCTTCTTACTGCGCCTTTCTTGCTTCTTTCTGCACCCCTCTACCCTCTTTCTGCATGCCTCTTTCTGTACCTCTCTTGTGCCTTTGTGCACCACTCCTGCCTCTTTCTGCACTTCCCTTGAGTCTGTATGCCCTTCTCTCACCTCTTTCTGCCCATCTGTTGCTTTTTTCTATACTTCTCTTTCTTCTTTCTGCATCTCTCTTAGTTCTTTCTGCACCCCTCTTGCCTTTTTCTGCACATCTTTATAACTCTTTCTGCACCTCTGTTGCCTGTTTCTGCACCTCTATTGCCTCTTTCTGCAGTCCTCTTTCCTATCCTATTTTTGCACCTCCTTACCCTCTCTCTGTACCCCTCTTGCCTTATTCTGTACCTATCTTTCTTCTGTCTGCACCTTTCTTGCTTATTCTACACCACTCTTGCCTCTTTCTGCATGCCTATTCCCTCTTTCTGTACCTCTCTTGCCACTTTCTGCACTTCTCTTGCCTATTTCTGAACCCCTCTTACTGCAGCTCTCTTGCCTCTTTCTGTATCTCTCTTGTGTCTTTCTGCTCTTCTCTTTGTGCAAATCTTTTGCTTCCTTGTGTACATCTCTTGCCTCATTCTGCACTTTTCTGGCCTCTTTCTGCACCTCTGTTAGTTCTTTCTGCATCTTTCTTGCTTCTTTGTGTACCCCTCTTGCTTCTTTCTGCATCTTTCTTGCTTCTCCGTGTATCCCTCTTCCCTCCTTCTACAGCTCTCTTGCATCTTTCTACACTTCTCTTGCCTATTTCTGTACTTCTCTTGCCTCTTTCTGCACCACTCTTCCCTATTTCTACACCATTCTTGCATTTTTCTGCAGATGTCTTGCCTCTTCGAGTGCATCTGTTGCTTTTTTCATTACTTCACTTGCTTCTTTTTGCACCTCTTTTGCTTCTGTTTGCATCCCTCTTGCTTCTTTCATTACCCCTCTTGCTTCTTTTGCCACCTGTCTTGCCTTTTTCTGAACTCCCTTTCCCTCTTTCTGCAGCTCACTTGCCTCTTTCCATACATCTCTTGCCTCTTTCTGTACCTCTCTTTCTTCTTTCTGAACCTTTGTTGATTATTTCTGTATCTCTATTGCTTCTTTCTGTACCTCTCTTTCTTCTTTCTGTACCCCTCTTGCCACAATCTGCATGCCTCTTCCTTCTTTCAGTACCTCTCTTGCAAGTTTCCTTACTTCTTTTGCCTCTTTCTGTACTGCTGTTACTTCCTTCTGTCCTTCTCTTGGCTCTTTCTGCACCTCTCTTGCCTCTTTCTGCACCTCTCTTGCCTCATTTAGTATTTCTTTTATCTCTTTCTGCACTTCTCTTGCTTCTTTCCGTACCTTTCTTGCTTCTGTCTGCACCCCTCTTGCATCTTACTGCAGCCCTCTTCCCTCTTACTGTACCTTTCTTGCCTCGTTCTTTACCTCTTTTGTTTATTTTTGCACCTTCCTTCCCTCTTTCTGCATTTCTCTTGCCTCTTTCTGTACCTCTCTTGCCTCTGTCTGTACCTTTCTTTTTTCTTTCTGCACCATGCGTGCTTCTTTCTATACCCCTCTTGCATCATTCTGCACACCTCCTCCCTCTTTCTGTACTTCTCTTTTCTCTACATAAACATTTGTTGCTTCTTTCTGCACTTCTCTTGCCTCTGTCTACACCCCTCTTGCCTTTTTCTGCACCTCTCTTGCCTCTTCCTGCACCTCTCTTGCCTCTTTTTGCACTTCTCTTTCCGTACTATTCTTGCCTCTTTCTGCAGCCCTCTTCCCTCTTTCTGCGCCTCCCTTGCCTATGTATGGACTTTTCTTGCCTCTTTCTGCACCCCCCTTCCATATTTCTGAACTTTTTTTGCATCTTTCTTCAGTTCTCATAACTCTTTCTCTACATCTTTTGCTTCATTCAGTACTTCACTTGTTTCTTTCAGTACCCTTCTTCCCATTTGTGTACCTTTCTTGCCTCTTTTTATATATCTGTTGCTTCTTTCTGTACTTCACTTGCTATTTTGTGAACGCCTCTATCCTATTTATGCACCTTTCTGGCCTCTTTCTGTACCCCTCTTCCCTCTTTCTGCAGCTCTCTTGCCTTTCTGTACCTCTCTTGCTTCTTTCTGCAATTCCTCTGCCTTTTCCGCACTTTTCTTGCCTCTTACTGCACCTCTGTATGTTCTTTCTGCACATCTCTTGCTTCTTTCTGCACTTCTCTTTTGTCTTTCTGCTCTTCTCTTGCCTCTTTGTGCACATCTTTTGCTTCCTTGTGCACCCCTCTTGCCTCTTTCTGCACTTTTCTGGCCTCTTTCTGCACCTCTGTTGGTTCTTTCTGCACTTTTCTTGCTTCTTCCTGCATCTTTCTTGCTTCTTTGTATACCCCTCTTGCCTCTTTCTGCAGCTCTCTTCCATCTTTCTGTACTTCTCTTGCCTATTTCTACACCTTTCTTGCCTTTTTCTGCAGTTCTCTTGCCTCTTTCAGTGCATCTGTTGCTTCTTTCATCACTTTACTTGCTTCTTTTTGCACCTCTCTTGCTTTTGTGTGCAACCCTCTTGCTTCTTTCTACACCTCTCTTGCTTCTTTTGTCACCCGTCTCACCTTTTTCTGCACCCCTCTTCCCTCTTTCTGCAGCTCACTTGCCTCTTTCTCTACATCTCTTGCCTCTTTCTGTACCTCTCTTTCTTCTTTCTGCACCTCTGTTGATTCTTTCTGTATTCCTCCTGCTTATTTCTGTACCTCTCTTTCTTCTTTCTATACCCCTCTTGCCACAATCTGCATGCCTCTTCAGTTTTTTCGGCACCTCTGTTGCCAGTTTCCTTACTTCACTTGCCTCTTTCTGTACCGCGGTTACTTCCTTCTGCCCTTCACTTGCCTCTTTCTGCACCTCTCTTGCCTCTTTCTGCACCTCTCTTGCCTCATTCAGTATTTCCTTTACCTCTTTCTGCACTTCTCTTGCTTCTTTCTGTACCTTTCTTGCTTCTTTTTGCACCCCTTTTGCATCTCACTGCAGCCCTTTTCCCTCTTTCTGTACCTCTCTTGCCTCTTTCTTTACCTCTTTTGTTTCTTTTTGCACCTTCCTTCCCTCTTTCTGCATCTCTCTTGCCTCTTTATGTACCTCTCTTACCTCTTTCTGTACCTTTCTTTCTTCTTTCTGCACCTTACTTGCTTCTTACTACACCCCTCTTACCTCTTTCTGCATGCCTCCTCCCTCTTTCAGTACTTCTCTTGCCTCTACTTACACATGTGTTGCTTCTTTCAGCACTTCTCTTGCCTCTTTCAGCAATTCTCTTGCTTCTTTCTTCATCTTTCTTGCATCTTTCTGCACCCCTCTTGCCTCTTTCTGCATGCCCGTTCCCTCTTTCTGTACCTCTCTTGACACTTTCTGCACTTCTCTTGCCTCTTTCTGTACCTCTGTTGCTTCTTTCTGCTCAACTCTAGCTTCTTTCTACACCTCTCTTTCTTCTTTCTGCATCCATTTTACCACTTTCTGTATCCCTCTTCCCTCTTCATACAGCTCTCTTGCTTCTTTTGGTAAATCTGTTCCTTCATTCTGCACTTCTGTTGCTACTTTCTGCACCCCTCTTCCCTCTTTCTGCAACTCTTGTGCCTCTTTCTGCCCCTCTGTTCCTTCATTCTGCACTTCTCTTGCTTCATTTTGCACCTTTTTTGTTTCTTTGTCAGAACCTCCCAAGGTGCACAAACAGTGATGGGGACTTGGTTACCAGGAAACTGTGGCAAGAAAGGGAATAAACGGTCAAGAAGCACCACTTGGGCAGAGCTTTTACGTTCCCGGAATCGTAAGATGGCCACCGATCTCGGAAACGAGGTCGCGGTCTAGTTGTTGCCCCTCTTGAAAGGGCTTAGGTGTTTTGAAGTGACTAGAGGCCCGCACGAAGGAAACGCTGCGCACTTCACCGAGCATACCGAGCAGTGCGCACCTGAGTGTCAGAGTTCTGTAGTGAGGAGCTTAAATTAAAATTTAGTTAGAGCGTCAGGTTCGCCAGGTTATTTCGTCCGCACCTCCGTCGGATGTAGGACGTTATTCAAAAGGAAAACACAGTCCTTGAAGAGAAGAGTAGAGCTTCACAGAGGAATTCCAGGACATACAATTCAGTGATGAGAGAGAGAGAGAGAGGAGCATTTCACGGAAGAGAAGGCTGAACTCAAGCAGTACCAGAGAAAGCTGACATAAAGCTAAGTGATATCACAGCTAAAGAGTTTATAATTGAATATTTAAAGAAAAAACTCATACTTACCGCATTAAATGATTCCAAGTTCAATTGATACCTAAGAAAGAAATGGAGAAGACAATTATTGTAAACACAGTGAGAAGACATAGTAACCAGACAGTTGAATATTAAGAGACACAAGGAGTAAGGATACATACAAGATAGTGAATTCAGTAGGAGAAGTGAGTAGTTATACACAATATAAAAGAAGAAGAAAGTTAGAGAAGGAAAATAGAGTGTTAACTGATGTAATACTTTTATGTGTTGTTTCATAGGTACAGTATCCAACTGAGTCACGTTTAAAAGACTGAGAAGAACCAGAGATTTTCAGTAATAGAAGAGGAGTTAGTTCTGGAACACAAGGGGTAGGTTAAGTAGAATAAAGACAAGGATAGAGACAGATTAGGTGAGGAAAGGAGTTAAAGATAATGTGTTTTCTGTTATAAGTTCTCGAGGCAAAGAGAAGTCTGCAGGTCAGACAGAAGTTTCTAGAAAAGACCGAGAGAACACCACCAGGACCAGTCTCTTCTTGTTTATTATTTTATCCACTTTTCACCTTCCCCCTGGAAGGTACTCTAGGTTCCCGGTGTGATAATAGTATTCGGGTTCCTGGCTTGTCTTTCAGATGGAGTTGGAAATCAAGCATCTCTGTTCCTGTGCAACTTCTGAAGTGAGCCCTGACATTCTTACTCTACCCCTCTTGTCTCTTTCTGCAGCCCTCTTCCCTCTTTCTACTCCTCTCTTGCCTCTTTTCGCACTTCTCTATCTGTACTTCTCTTGCCTCTTTCTGCAGCCCTCTTCCCTCTTTCTGTGCCTCTCTTGCCTATTTCTGCACTTCTCTTGCCTCTTTCTGCATCCCTCTTCCCTATTTCTGCACCTTTCTTGCCTTTTTCTGCAGTTTTCCTGTCTCTTTTAGTGCATCTGTTGCTTCTTTCTGTACTTCTCTTTCTACTTTCTTCACCTCTCTTACTTCTTTTTGCACCCCTCTCGTCTCTTTCTGCACTGGTCTTCCCTCTTTCTGCACCTCTCTTGTGTCTTCATGCAACCCTCTTGCGTCTTTCTGCCCTTCTCCTGCCTCTTTTTAGACTTCTGTTGCTTCTTTCTGTACTTCTCTTTCTTCTTTCTGCATCTCTCTTCTTTCTTTCTGCCTCTTATTTGCCTCTTTCTGCACCTGTCTTCCCAATTTCTGTATCTCTCTTTTGCCTTTGTGCACCTCTCTTGCCTCTTTCTGCACCTCTATTGCTTTTTTATGCACCCCTTTTCCCTATTTCTGTACTTTTCTTGCCTCTTTCTGCAGTTCTCTTGACTTTTTCTATACATCTGTTGCTTCTTTCTGTACTTCACGTGCTTCTTTCTGAACCCCTCTACCCTGTTTCTGCACCTGTCTGGCCTCTTTCTGTACCACTCCTCCTTCTTTCTGCAACTCTCTTGCGTTTCTGCCCCTCTCTTGCATCTTTCTGCAGTTCTCTTGCATCTTTCTGCACCTGTGTTGCTTCTTTCTGCACCTCTTTACCTACATATGTACCTCTCTTGCTTCTTTATACACCCTCTTGCCGCTTTCTGTACCCATCTTCCCTCTTTCTACACCTCTCTTGTCTTTGTGTATCCCTCTTGCCTCTTTCTGCAGCTCTCTTGCCTCTTTCTGCACATCTCAGGCTTCTTCTGCACCTCTCTTGCTTCCTTCTGTACCCGCCTTGCCTATTTCTGCATTTCTTTTCCCTCTTTCTGTACCTCTCTTGCCTCTTTATGTGGTTCTCTTGCCTCTTTTTGCATATCTGTTGCTTCCTTCTGTGCTTCAGTTGCTTCTTTCTGTACCTCTTGCTTCCTTCTGCATCCCTCTTGCCTCTTTCATTACCCTTTTTCCCTCTTTCTGCACCTCTGCTGCCTATTTCTGCACCTCTCTTGCCTCTTTCTGCACTTCTATTTCCTGTTTGTGTACCTCTCTTTGCCTCTTTCTGCATCTCACTTGCTTCTTTCTGCACCTCTCCTGCTTTTTTCTGAACATCGCATTTCTGTCTGCAACTCTTGTGTCACACTTTTCTTGCTACTTTATGCACCTCTCTTGCTTCTTTCTGCACTTCTCTTTGTTCTTTTTGCAGCTTTCTTACTCTTTCTATATTTCTCTTGACTCTTTCTGTTTTGCTCTTGCTTGTTTCTGCATTTTGTTCCTCTTTCTGGATTTCTATTGCCTGTTTCTGTGCTACTCTCTGCCTCTTTCTGTACCTTTCATCCTCTTTCTACACCTCTCTTGCCTCTTTTTACACCTTTCGTCCGCTTTCTGCACCTCTCTTGCTTCTTTCTGCACCTCCCTTGCTTTTCCAGCACTTCTCTTCCCTCTTTGTGTACCTTTCTTGCTTCTTTCTGCAAATCTCCTGCTTTATTCTGAACCTCACATTTCTTTCTGCAACACTCTTGTGTCATCACTTTTCTTGCTAATTTATGCCCCTTTCTTGCTTTTTTCTGTAGTTCTCTGTGTTCTTTCTGCAGCTTTCTTACTTGTTCTATATTTCTCTTGCCGCTTTCTGTTTTGCTCTTGCTTGTTTCTGCATCTTTCTTCCTCTTTCTGAACTTCTATTGCCTCTTACTGTGCTACTCTTGTCTCTTTCTGTACCTTTTGTCCTCTTTCTGAACCTCTTTTGCCTCTTTTCACACCTTTCATCCTCTTTCCTCACCTCTCCTGCTTCTTTCGGCACTTCCCTTGCTTTTCCAGCACGTCTCTTGCCTCTTTCTGCAACTCACTTACTTCTTTCTGTACCCGTCTTGCCTATTTCTAGACCTCTTTTCCCTCTTTCTGTACATCTCTTTCCTCTGTCTGTGGTTCTCTTGCCTCTTTAAGTACCTCTCTTGCTTCTGTATCACTCTTGCCTCTTTCTTTACCCTTCTTCCCCCTTTCTGCACGTCTGCTGCCTATATCTGCACCTCTCTTGCCTCTTTCTCTACTTCTCTTTTCTGTGTGTGCACCTCTCTTGCCTCTTTCTGCATCTCACTTGCCTCTTTCTGCACCTCTCTTGCTACTTTCTGCACTTCTCTTGCTTCTTTTAGTACTTCTCTTGCTTTCTTCTACATCACTCTTGCCTCTGTCTTTACCCTTCTTCCCTCTCTCTGCACCCCTGCTGCCTATAGCTGCACTTCTCTTGCCTCTTTCTGTTCCTCTCTTTTCTGTGTGTGCACCTCTGATGCCTCTTGCTGCATCTCACCTCCATCTTTCTGCACCTCTCTTGCTTCTTTTTGCACCACTCATGCTTTTTTCTAAACCTCACATTTCTTTCTGCAACACTCTTCTCTCATCATTTTCTTGCTAGTTTATGTACCTTTCTTGCTTCTTTCTGCACTTCCCTTTGTTCTTACTGCAGCTTTCTTACTCTTTCTATATTTCCCTTGCCTCTTTCTGTTTTGCTCTTGCTTCTTTCTGCATCTTTCTTCCTCTTTCTAAACTTCTATTGTCTGTTTATGTGCTACTCTTGCCACTTTCTGTACCTTTCATCCTCTTTCTGCACCTCTCTTGCCTCTTTCTACACCTTTCATCCTCTTTCTGCATCTCTCTTGCTTCTTTTTTCACCTCCCTTGCTCTACGAGCACTTGTCTTGCCTCTTTCTGCACCTCTCTTGGTTCTTTATATAATAGTCTTGCCTATTCCTGCATCTCTTTTCCCTCTTTTTGGACCTCTCTTGCCTCTGTCTGTGGTTCTCTTGCCTCTTTCTGCATATATGTTGCTTTTTTCTGTACTTCAGTTGCTTTTTAATTTACCTCTTTTGCTTCTTTCTGTAACCCTCTTGCCTCTTTCTGTACCTTTTCTGCTACTTTCTGCACTTCTCTTGCTTCTTTCAGTACCTCTCTTGCTTTCGTCTGCATCACTCTTGCCTCTTTCTTTACTCTTCTTCCCTCTTTCTGTACCTCTGCTGCCTATATCTCCACCTCTCTTGCCTCTTTCTGTACTTCTCTTTTCTGTTTGTGCATCTCTCTTGCCTATTTCTGCATCTCACCTGCCTCTTTCTGCACCTCTCTTGCTTCTAATTGCACCACTCCTGTTTTTTTCTAAACCTTGCATTTCTTTCTGCAACACTCTTGAGTCATCACTTTTCTTGCTACTTTATGCACCTCTCTTGCTTCTTTCTGCGCTTCCCGTTCCTCTTACTGCAGCTTTCTTACTCTTTCTATATTTCCCTTGCCTCTTTCTGTTTTGCTCATGCTTGTTTCCGCATCTTTCTTCCTCTTTCTGAACTTCTATTGTCTGTTTCTGTGCCACTCTTACTTCTTTCTGTACCTTTCATCCTCTTTCTGTACCTCTCTTGCCTCTTTTTACTCCTTTCATCCACTTTCCACACCTCTCTTGCTTCTTTCTGCACCTCCCTTGGTTTTCCTGCACTTCTCTTGCCTCTTTGTGTACTTCTCTTGTGTCTTTCTGTACTTCTCTTGCCTCTTTCTGCACATTTCTTACTCTTTCTGCACCTCTTTGTTTTCTGCACTTCTCTTGCCTGTTTCTGTACTTCTCTCACCTCTTTCTCTACTCAAATGGGAAGTGCAAGTTGTCAAGTTTAAAGATCTGCGTGCTCTCCTGACTGAGCTACGTGTCTACTTGTACATGTACTCTCACATGTGTTATGCATCTGAAGATAGTAGCTTAGAAAGTGGTTAGCTTCTACTATAGGTGGTAAAATCTTCTTTGTTCTGCTTTGTCATTTGGTTGCACAGGCAGACATGTCTAGGTGTTATAGACCCCTCAAATATACTATTGAATACCCATGTGCCCTGTATGAAGAGAGAATGAAATACACACATGTACAGAGTATGCTGTTTGAAACACAGGTATTCAAGTATTTGTATGTTTATTTTTAAGTAACATGTTACTAGGTAAAAGCAGAGACACACGTATGCATACCTTCACAAACCTGGTGAGACTTATATCAGACATATGTTTAGGAATGCTGTTTTACATTTGGTAGGTCAGACATTCTGAGCAGTCGATGAATAGTGAACCTTTAAGAGAAAAGTGAGGTTTAAGAAATCTTGGGAGAAAGATTAGTGATCAGGCTACTTTGTATGAGTCTGTGGAAAGGTACAGTCAAAGAAGGCCTCTTTCTGTACTTCTCTTCCTTCTTTCTGCACCTTTCTTCCTCTTTTTGCACTTCTGTTGCCTCTTTCTGCATTTCTCTTGCTTCTTTCTACACCGTTCTTCCACCTTCTGTACCTCTCTTGCCTCTTTCTGCACTTTTCTTGCTTCTTTCCGTGCCTTTCTTCCTCTTTCTGCACATGTCCTACCAATGTAGGCATAGTTAGAAATTAGCATTTAAAAAACCTTAGAAATTCACCGAATAAACATTATTTTTTCGGGATGTCATTGTTAGTAATTAGCATTTAAAAAACCTTAGAAATTCACACACAAAAAGCCACAGGTTTCAGGGACGTTGTAGTTAGGCTGACATTTCACTTGTACAAAACCAGAGAAATTCAGCTGTTGTAGTTAGCTGAGCTAACATAACTCACGTCCCCTAAATGAACTACTGATGACATTGCATAGTATGTCACTCAGGACAAGGAATTGATAGAAGTGACATGTACACATCAAGTTTTGGATTTTTAGATTATATATATTTTTACATTTTGGATTCCAAAACATACAAAATATTTGCTGTGGACGCTGACTTCCTTCTTTGCATTTTCTACAGGCATATGCAACTGTGAGGATTTTATAACCAACTTTTTCCTTGAAGATGGAATTTGTGAGTCTGATTAAGAATTCCTCCAATTATATTTTACTGAACAATATGTGATTATGGTTGGAATTGTTAGATGTACTTATAGTCTATGTAATATTATTGAGAAGCTTTAATATATGTGATATATTTATTGATTCAATGACACAATATTTTTCCTTTATGTAATGATGGGAATGACAAAAATATTTAAAAACATATTGTGGACATTAATGTTGTTTAAAGTGGTAAATGTAAAATAGCATTACATATAAAATTAATATAATGTAAAGCAAATACATTCCACTAAATATTTCATACCATATAGAAATATATAGTCATTCAAACACACTTACGTGTGTATATGTGTATATATATATATATATATATATATATATATATATATATATATAGTAAGATATATTGATGAATATATTGCAATATATTAATATTAATCATTTAATATTTTAATTGCATATATATAATGGAATGTGGGGGCGCTGCTGAACCCCCAGTCCCAGGGGCCACCACCTCCCGGGGCTTTTTAATTTTGACACAGGGTGCCTCACAGACTACCCGGGTCCCCCTCCTGGAGCCATACAGGGCCTTGGGGATGCCACAGCCCAGGGCCGATTCCTGCTATGTCCTGGGGTGTCCTGGGGAGCTCATCTTCTAACCTTAGCTGTTTGCTATGGCTCCCACCAAACCATTGCAAACTGTACTCACTTTCTGCAAGTGAGAGCATTGAGACTGCTCTTTCTTGCTGAAAGTGAGCACAATTGCTTTGACAGAGAGGGAGCTGCATGCTAGCAGCTACCTCTCTGTTTAAATGGCTGAGTCCCAATTCAGACTGGGGAGGGGGGAAGTGCAGCCCCCTCCCCTATCTGTAAATAGCTGGCCCTGGAGGATGGAGCCAAAATCAGCATGGGGAGTTTGGCCCCTACCCTTGTTTTGAAATTAAAGACCATGAAAATGCTCATAATATGGCTGGTGGATTGTGGTACCGTTTGTCAGTCCTGAAGTGCGGCGGTGGTGTGGTGGCCTTCTTCAGGACCGCCAAACTCAAACTCAGGCCATAAACAACAGTAGGGAAAGAGCTGGACTTAAGAAGGGTTAGATTTACTATTCCTATGCCAGTCTGAGCAACAATAGGTAAAGTGTTTGCCTTCAAAATGATTACATATCTGAATATAAGTCCTATTAATTTACTATAACTTTTTTAAAACTTCATTCATTCATAAACTTCATTTTGATCACCAAGGTCATAAAAGTAAAGTACAAATAAATATGTCACATAAAAATACATACAGCATAATAAAAGTGAATCTCACATACATATGTATAAAAAGGGTGTTCACAGACAACTTCATTAAAAAATAAGAATCAAATGTCAATAGCAGCAAAATAAGGGTGTAATGAGAGGACTCAAGCTCATGCCTATACCATGAGTTGGTCCAATTTGTGGGTTAAAGAATACACACATCTTTCAGATAGACTTTGTGTAAGGTTCATGGAAGACATCAGTAGCATACATTATGTTATCTTGGTATAAAGCATCCCATACAATTAGAACTTGTGTTAATCAATGACACAGACATTTCAAAGAGACTATATACAAGGTCCGTAGAAAACAATTGTAGCATAGATTAGTTTGTCTCATAATAAAGTGACTGTGCAATTACAGCTTGTATCAATCAATGAGCTGGAGAGAAAAACAAATGGTTTTGCAATCCCCATGCTATTGTCCCAGTTCATTTTGACCACTAGTGTGGAAAAAAACAGACATTAAAATGGGCTGAGAAGTTGCTTCATATATCTGTCATAGTCCACAAAAAAAGGCATGATGAGAGGAATTGAGCCAAGACCAATCTCTTGAAGCAATCCAAGTCATTGATGATTTAAAAAGACACAGACCGCTTAAACAAAATTGATAAAATCCATGTAAAACAGTAACATAACACATTAAATCGACTCTGTATAGAGTGGCCCATCGAATTACACCATGAATATATCAAAGAGCTAGGGGAAAAAAACAGTAATTTTGTAGTCCCAGGCCATTATCCTGGTTTATTTCAACAACTAGAGTACATGATCTGCATGGGCATATAGCTTTTAAACATGAACACCAATTAATCACTTTCTTCAGGTACATTTGAGGCGCCTAATCCAAACTGCCATCAGTAATTTGGCCATAGAAGAAAACACTACTATCAGTATCAGTGCTAAGTATTCTCAGGAATTCTATGTGCAGCCTAGTACCAATATTCCTACAAAGGGAGACTATTAACTTTACCCGCAAGCTATGGTTACATGGACAGAAAACAGAATGTGCGTCAATATTTTGGGCACCACTAAGCATACGGGACAAAGGTCATCACCTATGTCATTCAGTTGTCATTTGCTGCAAAACATTTTGGAATGAAGGATTCCATATCTAAACTGGAGTTACAGTTTTCACACAAGAAGAGGAGCAATTGTATCAATTGTTGCTTTGTAGCACAGGCAAGGTTTGAGGTTTATAAATTCCAATGATAGCATTACTTTGCACCTAATCACAGTTTCTCTGGCTATAAACCTCCAGTATATTTCTTTCACCCTAGCACTAGGGATCTTGCAGATCTCCTCTGGTGATGTCCTGTAGTTCACCAGGCTAATTTCCCCAGGACAGCCTTAATGGATATCAACCAGGAAATGTTATCAACACATGCAGATACCATGAGTTTTCTTAGGCCCACCCAATAGGGTTCAAAAGCTTGTGAAGACCACAATCAGTGCCAGAAAGTTAGGAGTCTACTTTTAATTTTTGGGGAGAGCCTCCTTTGAATGAGGTCCAGATAAACAGGGGTCAGAGGAGTACTCACAGGTATATTCAAGACAAATCTTATAAACCTGTGTTTGAGAGTTGACAGGATAGTGGTATTCGTCCATCCCCACAAATCAGCACCATACAAAACAGCCTGAAGGGTCTTGATTTATAAATCTCCACGACTTAGGCTACCCTTCTGTATGATGTCCATCTGTACATCTTAGCGAATCGAGCTGTTTACTAAATCAATGACATATGCATCTTTTCAAGTTGAAGGGCCCAATTTAAATTTGAGGTCAATCTTACACCTAAATCATCAACGTTTGACACTAAATCGAAGGGATTTTTACTCACTTGCATGTGCATCTTCCAATACTTCAATTCTTGATGGCAAAAAGAACATAAATGTTGTCTTGAAGCTGTTAAGCTCCAATCTCCGATCATCACAAAAGGAATTGAAGCTATTTAATAACTGTTGAAGCCCCTGGGGTGACTTTGAAATCAATAGGGTGTAGTCCGTGAACAGTAAGTATGATCACACCAAGATATCCAGTAGGTTTACAGAAATGCCCATTGCTTCCCATACCTTCCACAGTTTATCCCTAGGGATCAAGTAAAAAATGGCCTGTGAATCAACAAAGGCAGCAAATAGTGTGCCCTTATTAATACTGGCGTCTTCAAAAATAGGCAAATAAATCAAACTGCCTGGTTGATGGTACTAATGTTTCCAAAACCCACTTGTAGAACAGACAAGACATCATTTTCCTTGATCCACTCTTGAAGATGTACAAATACCTGCTTGCAAAAATTCTTTTGCAAGGAGACTATCAGCATGATGGGCCTGTAATTCCAGGATTGCTCCGCTACACCTTCTTGAAAATTGGAATGATCTCAACTAATTTTCACGATACTAGGATTTACATACCAGAAAGTGTTACATTTGATAAGGGATTAATGTATGACCTCCCACACTTCTGGGTGGCCCCATATAAATGATTGGGTATCCTATCTAGCTGCAGAGCTCTGGATGCAAGACAAGAGTTAATGGCAGCTAAGGTTTCACTTAGGTGGAATTCTAAGGCACTTTGATTACCTGATTCAAGCACATTTGACAAGACTACATCATCCTGTCCCGAGGAGTTGAACACAATATACCAGGTCCTTTTTTGGACTATTTGGACATACAGCAACTATTCTTCCAAAACACTTATAATCTTTGGTTGACAGTGCTACGCGATGAGAGGCCCGTTTTAGCTTGAGCCAGTTCTCTCCTGTACCGAGTCTTGTACCGCACCAATTAAGTCCTACAATTAGATTTCACTTCAGCCAAGAGCTCCATTTTGGCTGACCTACTTGCGTTATTATACCAGGCCACATTCTTAGACTTATTCCGATCAGTTTGCTTCTCTTGTCCTACAAAGTCCCTACTCTGTGGGTACAAGACCTAGTGAGTTACAATCATTACCACAGTAATAAACCTCTGGGGAAGGGTATGTACAAATTCAACCTCCTTCTTTATCTTCATCACAACTTCACACCCAATGGACTTACTATTATGAGTATGAAAAAGGTTGCCGGTGTCCGGACTATGAATGAATGAAATGAATGAAATGATCTTTATTCAGATTATAATAAATCCATAAAAGTACATACAGAATGAAACATTTTAAAAATGCATTAAAAAACATATAAAAAAGTTAAAAACAACCCAATTGGGCATAAGCAGCATGTTGCATAAAGTGCATGATACAGAAAATATAAAACGTTATACAATTAGAAGATGCATCATGACTTTCTGTTTAGCCGATGCCAATAGTCATTAATTCCGTACATATAATTAATCATTTATACTGGTTGTATTTTAGATTTAAAGTGCATTATACGTACATAGACCAATTATGCATGTTCCATACTTGCCCTCGATTTCACACAGGCTTTTATGAAGCAGCTTATAGTGTATATAATATCATCAGTTGGTAACATTAGCAAAAATTTAAGTGCCAGTTTAAAATCTCTCAAATTGTATTTTCTAAATATCGGCATTAAATAGTGATGGATATACAGTTTATAGTGGCCACAGAAAATAAAGTAATGCAATAAACTTTGTTTCCCTCCGGCAGAACAAGGACAATCAAGTTCTTCTAAATTCTTATTATAGCCAAGTGGAAAACTCAATAAATTTACAATACTACCATCTCGGAACCTAAATAGAAGGCTCCGGTTCCATCTTCCTATTGGTTTCGACAAATATCTACAGGGTTTGTAAGGTTTATTTAAATTATCATTTCCTGTCTCAGTTAGTGGAAGATATTTAATAATAGCAGGTTTCATTAGCACAGTTCTCATACGTTCCTCTTTATATATTTCAAACAGTGCCCGTTTAACAATATTCTTATGAGCAGGGACAATGGTATTTGGAGAGCTAAACAAAGAGCCGAGTCCCACGCTCAACAGGCTGGTATTGACTGCATTTAGCCAGGGTATGAGATGGGATCGTTCATGTAATAGACAATCTGTGATTATACTGTGGGTCAAGGAAGCCGCTGGATTTGTCCATAATTTTATCCAAAAAAGCGTAGGCCTTGACCTAATGAAATCAGCTATATATGGCAACATAAGTTCTTGGTGACAAATGAAAGTTGGCGCGCATGAGGTGCCACCCAGCACCTTCCTGCAGAATCTATTTTCCTCCAACTGCAAAGGCAGACTGTTGCAGTAACCCCACACTTCTGCTCCATATGTCCCAGATGGCTGACATTGGGTACGGTAGATGTTTAACAGGGGCGTAATCACATCAGCCGTTCTTGGTTGACGAAGGGACAAGATTGAGTTAATGGATTTACCAATCTTATTTCTTGCGTGGGCAGTGTGATGCTGCCATGAACCAGTATTGGAGAATAATAACCCTAAATAGGGGAAAGTGCTGGTGCATTTTAATTCATTATCACCACTTTTAATTGAAAGAATGTTATATCTTTTTGGTCCACAGTTCATGATAAACGATTTTTTAAAATTGGTATTTAAACCTAAATCTGACATAAAAACAACAAACCCTGTAATTAATGAACGCAAAGCATTAGGAGTACGCCCCATTAATACTGCGTCATCCGCATAAAGTAAGGTAGTAATGGGGGAGCCATTAATAATTGGAACGTCCTTGGAATTCTTACACAGGGCAGGGCTCAAACCATTAATATATAAAATGAAAAGCAAAGGGGCGAGTACACAGCCCTGTCGGACGCCTCTTCTGATAAAAATATCATCAGATAGTTCACCATCATTATTAATGCGTACTCTTGCCTTGAGGTCCCTATGTAGATATGAAAGAAAATATACTAATGCATCATCTAAACCATAATCAAGCAATTGTGACCATAACCTAGAACGGTTGACAAAATCAAAAGCGGAACTCAAATCCATAAAACCTAAATAAAGTGGGGATTTTTTAACAATAATATATTTGGCCATGATCAGATTTAAGTTGAGACACTGCTCAATCGTGCCCACATGGCTTCTGAACCCCAATTGGCTGCAATGAAGCACATTATTATCCTCAGCCCATTCCCTTATCCTCTTAAATAGTACCCTGCCAAGGACTTTTAGTGTGTTGTCGATCAGTGAAATCGGACAGTAGCAGGCCGGATCAGACCTGTCACCTTTCTTAAATATCGGTACGATGACACTGTTTGACCAGGATTCAGGGATTGAGCTGTCGGACAGATTGTTGAATAGATTGCATAATAAAGGGGCCCAAAAATGGACTTCCGATTTAATCTGGTCAATAGATAGACCGTCAGGGCCAGGGGCTTTATTACTGGCGCTCTCCAAGATTGCATCTTCCACCTCGGATATTAAAAAGTTCAGTTGTTTAGCGTTATTTAATAAGGATGCAGAATCTATAATAGGGGCTGCTACAGTATAGATTTTGGAGAAATGCTCCACCCAGACCTCACCGTTTATATTACAGTTAATAGGTTGGATGTTTGAACCAAAGGACCTGAGTGATTTGACTTCTCTCCAAAACCCCGCAGTGTCTTTTAGCGAGGCTGTCCGTGTGAGTGACTCCCAATGGTTAACCACTAAGGCCTCGGATCTTATCCGCAGGGCGAGTTTATATTTAGATCTTAATTCTCTCACTAGGTTAAAATCCCTAGGATTTTGTTGTAAAACTGCCCTCAATTCCCTGTTGGCCTTTGAGCACGCAGAGTCAAACCAGCGGGGGCTATGATCTATATTGGGCCTAGATAGTCTGGAAGATTCCCTTTTAATAGCCCCACATAAATTACTGAAAGCAACAGTTAATGCTTCGCCAGTACTATCAAGCGACAGGCAAGTCTCTATTATCAGAGGATGCTTTTTAATTACCTTAGCCAGGATAGCTTTATTATCCACCCCTTTCCATATTAGTTTTAGCCTATCGGTAGACAGTACCAGATTCTGTGGCCCATTCTCAGTTCTCAGAGCAGCCTTTATGGATTGAGGGTTGTCTAAATATATTCTAAGTGGGTAATGGTCACTATATGCAGAGCAGATGACCTCAGCTTTTTGGATAACATCACACAGGGAAGAACAAAGAAATATATAATCTATCGTGGAAGCACAGCCTTGACCTATGTAAGTTGGTGCAGATATATTTTCAGCATTAGTTCCAGCAATTTCCATAGAATTAACTAGGTTACGGGATGCTAATAAATTCTTAAGCTCTTCACCATTGCGACATGGGACACTAGTGCGAAACATATGAGCATTAAAATCACCACCAATACAGATGCCGTCAAAAGACCCATACTTCCTCCCCTCCACGATGTCATCAATAAAATTAAATAAAGACAAAAAGTTTCCATTAGGATGGTTAACAAAATCATTATTATAAAAATTAATTATACATAAAATCATCCTGTTAATGTATTTCACAGCCATAAAACATTTGCCTGATGTAGGGATCTGTTTGGTTTGTACCCCGGGTTTTATCTTAGACCAGATTGATAGCCCCCCACTGGGGCGTCCCATAGATGAAGTGGAGGCCTTTAAGTTATAACAGCAAAAGCCCTCCACTGTGGGGTTAGCTAAACACCAAGTCTCTTGAAGCAACAAGATGTCACAATTATTGTTGACCCACTCCAACCATTCTTTAATTTTCAGTTTGGAGTTAAGACCCGCTATATTCCAACTTACAAGAGAGAGGACAGAATCCACATGATTATTGTTCATAGTTTGGCCTCTTCCGGGAGTCCCTGCCAAGGAACGCGAGGCTTCCTGATTTCCGGTCATCAGAATTGGTGATGGAACAGCTGGGTCAACTTTCTTTGTTGGAGAGGGTCAATCTAACATATCCAAACCTGACAAAGGTGCAAATCTATTGTATGTATTAAAAGGGAGGACTACTGGCTGAAATTGCATAGCAGGTGGCTGAAAATACCTAGATGGTGGATGGAATTGCAAAAAAGGTGGTTGAAAATGCTTAGGGGGTTGTCTGTAGAAATAACCTAAAGGTAGCATAGTAGCAACCGTAGAAATGGCCGAACAGTTACCATTTATGTTGAGCAAATGCCTTACGATGCCTGGATTTTTAAAGTTAAGAACTATGCAATCTCCGTCCTTATCTTTAGGTAATGGTCCGATCCATGGCACCCTGCGGACCGATATGATTTCTCTTGATATGTCATATCCAACCCCTTTGTGTTTGGTCAGCCAGTCTATGCACTTATTTCGTAGTTGTACCCATGTTTCCCCCTGATCCTCCCTCAGCACGGGTACTCCTGCCAGAACCAGGACAAACGGACATGCATCCGGTGGCAAGTGTAAGGGTAGAATGCGCCCTTCGTGTTTTCGAGGCTTATTAGACCCAGCTTGATCAGTACCTTTGTTGTTATCCACAGCTGAAGTTACTGCTGTGATAGGTTGGGTAAAGCCGTCACCCTTACTGATGGTATTTTTATTATTATTAGTTCCCAAGGGGGTGGTTTTCCTAGGTGCAGGGGTTGGGATAGTTTTAGTAGCTTCGCTAGTTTTTGCACACTTAGCCCCTGTATTAACAGATCGGGGTTGGATAGTAGGTGGTTCGTTAGAAGATGATAATGTTGTTCCCGGGTTATTCGTACCCTCATCCAATATAATACGAGTGTCCTGTATTTTTAGTGACAAAGTGCTGCTTAGGGAATCAAGGTCTTTTAGTAAACGATCAGCTCTAATTTGATCCAGGATAATAGACCCCTTCCTTTTGGCTACATCGTTTTTAACCAGATTGTCTAATCTGTCCAGTCTTTTAAAAACGTTATTAAACTGGTTGATCATAAGTTTTTCGAAACGATTAAAAATAGTGTCCACTATAGTATCTATAAGGTTCCCATTTTGTTTAGAGAGATTGAAATTATCTCCCATTAATGTTGTTTGGGTCCATATAGTATTAACATTGCCACTGGGCTGAATGATGGGTGAAGGGGAAATGCTATCTGTATCAACTGGGTCTTTGTCTTCCATAGGAACAGATACCGCCCCCATGGATTTTTGTTTGTTCCACAGGTTTTGGGGGGTGGGCTGACTTTTATTCGATAAAGGTTGTTTCCTTTTATTGGCGCTTTGTTTGATAGTGCCTCTTTTTCTTTTTTCCCCTCCCAATTTGTTATTACCGGAGTCTGTAATATCCAATGTAATAACATCACCCTGGGGAACAGTTGTATGGATTTGGATAGTTTCTACTTGTGTCAGTACCGACGGTGTTAATAAGGGTACCGACTGTAGGCTAACAGCAGCAGTTGTTAAAGGTGCCGAGTCTGCAGCTATGTAGATAACAGTATTTTCGTCTTCCACAACAATGGGCACATTAACAGACGGTTGTAAAGACTTAACCACAGTAACCTCAGGGATGATATGTGTATTCCCATTTACACAGTTAGTAGCGCTCGGTATGTTGTTAGTGGCGAAAGAGCCCATAGAGAACCTCCTCTCAGTCTCTACTATTTCATTGAAAGCAGTATCAATCAAGGTTTCAAAGGATGTGAGTAGAGAGACGGAGGTATCAGCACCCTGGGATGATATGTCAATATGAGTAATGGTATCAGTAAAATCACCCATATTAGTACCTAAATCTAGTACGTACTTTTGAGCAAATCTTAGGGGGGTGGCCCGCCCGACCACAGTCAACCACGGACGACCACAGACGGCCCGCCCTCTGCCCGGGCTCCGCCCGGTGCCGCCCGCGCACGTCCGCGTTGCGGAGGAAGCTGTCTGTTTTTATGCGCCTCCGTTTGCGCAAAGCAGGAAGTGGGCGTCGATCTCCCAGGGCAGGCTGGGAGCTGTAGTCTCAACCCCGCTCTGCGGCCGAGCGATGTCAGCAGCTCGCCGTTGGGGGAGACCACAGCGTCAGGAGCCCAGCTGTGCCCAAATGCCCAGTAAATCCGGTGAGCGGCGATGTCCAGGTAAGCTGCGAGCCCCCTCGCAGAGCGTCAATGCAGGTTCAAAGTTTTGGCGTCCGGACTACTTAAGAATACAGGTTTTACAAACAAACTTCTATATAATGTCAGGCTAAAGGCAGTGTGGCCACTTTCAGTTCTATTCACTACTATCATGTCCAGAAGGGAGGACCAGAGCTTTAAATCAACTAAAAAATAATTTGTCCTATTTAAATCACCTGGTCTATTATAGGTCATTTTACCATGCCTATCCGAGGGTGTCATCACTATTGGAGGCCTTAGGTGATGTTATCATTCTGGTCACTAGGCCTTGCAGGACGGCCCCACCAGTTCTCACATTCCCATCAAAGCTTAGTGAACTCTCTGTACTCAGTCAAGGAATTCCAGTAGTTTGCCTTAAGTCAACGTTGCTCTGAGTAATACAGACAACACTTTTGGCAAGGCTAGGTTCATCAATATTGGCTCTGCATTTGATCTAAATTTGGGTGTTTGAATTGAGCATGTAACATAAAACAAAATTTAGTTAGAGATTTGAGAAATAACTATAACAAAAATGTTAACAAAAAAAGAGGAAAATTATAAAAACATTTTTATTTAATGTCAATAAATACATGACAAAAATAAAATTTTAAAAACAAACATCAATCCACAAACAGCATTTCACAAATAATTTCCATTGAACATTTATGAAATATAAAACATATACATAGTGAATTACAAATTAATAAAGTACAAATAAATATCAATTAATATAACACAATTATATATGTATTTTCTTCTCAACCTCCTCTCCTATTCAAAATAACACAATATTAAAAAAGTGAGCAATAAACATATAAAATATAAATTAAAATAGATATTATTTTATTTACCTGCCCACCCTATTGTCCTACAAACAGAGCAAACTGCAACTAAAATATAATTAAATAAATCACTCTTAACCTATCTGAATAATTAACAAACAATTACATAATTCATCAAACAACTAATTAACATTATGTTTTATGTATTAATAACTTAATCAACTTCCCAAGCAACAACACACTACTTAATATATATGCTATCACTAGTAATGAATCTAAAATCTAAATTAAAATTACAGATTTAAATGATAATTATAATACAACACTTAAAATATATAATTATAAATGAAAACATGATTTAACAATAAAAACAAATTACCATTAGATTAAAAATATTTCGAATTTAATGCCATCCCACCCTATCCCCCTACAAACCCAATAACCCGCTATGACACTGTAAATTGATGATAACATTTTTTAAAAATCCTGAATTTATTGTTGGAATGTACATTGCCTCGGCTGAGGTAGATGAGGTGTATAATTGTATATGAATATGATCAGCAGATTTGGAGGAACAAACTAATAAAGAAATTTAAAAAAAATGTATATTTAAAAAACATGAAATCACTTAAAATAACAAACTATGTTTAAAAAAATTAATCATAATTATAACAACAATACTGTTGGAAACAATATTATTTACCAATGCAAAAAATATTACAGATAATAATATTCTATACCCTGATATTTTTTAAACACAATATTTTTTCCAATATTTTTGTTCTCCGATATTTTAAACTCAATATTTTGTCCAAGCCCCATATTTAGTATGTTGTTCTGAAATGTTTTTTTATTATTGTTAAATAATTATGTATTTTGAGAATATATATTTCCTAATGTATAATTCATGGACCTGAATAACTATCGACCAATCACAAGCATCCCTACCCTGGCAAAACTCTTTGAGAAATGCGTTCATGAACAACTGCGCAAACACATTGAGCAATTTCAACTTCTTGACCAATTCCAATCGGGCTTCTGTCCCGGCCGCAGCACTGAAATGGCCATCACTCATATAGTCGACGACGCTCTCACTTTGCTTGAATAGAATGAATCTTGCCTACTAATACTACTCGATCTTTCATTTGCATTTGACACTGTAAAATATGACAATCTACTTAACCTTTTGGAATGTAGGATGGCACTCTCAGGTACTGTACTAAAATGGTTTGCCTCTTTTCTCAACAACAGAATGCAGAGAGTCAAATCCAATCAAACTCTATCCAACCCCAGTCCCTGCACACTGTGTATCCCCCAAGGGTCCTCACTCTCCTCCACGCTTTTCAACCTTTTCATTGAACAACTTACTGTAATCCTCAAAACATCTAACATCCAATATCACAGGTATGCGGATGACACTCAACTGTACATGAACATCTCTTCCACCGGAGATATCAAGTCACTCAATGGAACCCTGCACAAAACCCTAAATTGGCTAACCTCCAACCACCTCAAACTAAACACCCTTAAAATTGAATTCATCCTCATTTCACCCACTAGGTAAACCCACATTGTTGAGAAATATCGAAGAAACCTCACCGCTCTCAACTGCACACCACACATCATTGATTCCACGAAATCACTGGGAATTGTGCTAGATAAGAACCTAAACATGCAAGATGACATGAGAGCATCTACCAAAGAAGCGAACTTCCAACTGCGCATCCTAAGAAAACTCAAACCCTATTTTCCCCAAGATGACTTCAAATCTGCGGTGCAAGCACTAGTTATCTTGAAGACTAGAATACGGCAGTGCTACTCTTTGCCGGCTACAGAAACGAAGCTTAACCTCCTTCAGAGCATCTCTGAATGCTGCAACTATACTCATCACTGGTTCCTAGAAAACCAACCACATCTCTCCTGACCTGAAATCGCTCAATTGGCTTCCGTTTGAGTCAAGGATCCAGTTATAAAATTGCAAGTATGACCCATAGAGCACTACACTTCAACACTCCTCTTTACCTGACAAATGAGCTTGAACTATCAGGTAGCTCTCGACCCTCAAGGAGCACCAGCACGTTGCAGCTCAAGCCGAAGAAATGTAAAACAATTAAAACCTACAATCTCACATTCTCTGGTATTGCCCCGAGAATCTGGAACTCCCTACTTGTGGAAACAAGACTGATTCCATCAACACTTGCTTTCAAAAGGGAAGTGAAAGCTCTACTGATGAACACTGCGCTGAACTAGAAGCTTTTCTCTTTTTTTCTCCTATCTTGTTTAGCCAACTATCAGCTACCTGGCTTTTCATATGACCTCAATGTCGCCCGCTAATATGTCATTGTGGACCTGATGAACATTTCTCTACTTCCTCCCACAGCTAGTTAACTATGACTTCCACAATTGGATACAGCAGCTGCGATTCAATTCTACGTGGCGCCCACATTGTGACCCTACATAGAGTCTGTAATTGCGTGGTAGCTTGTGGGATGGGAGACGGGGGCAGGTGGCAGAGACAACAAAAAGCAGTGATGTATACCAGCGAAGCATTTGCCCGGATCTCTCCCCCCTCCTTACTGCGATTGTGGACTGAGGCATGCCCGGGACCTGGTGCACGGACCGGGTGCCCGGAGGACGAATCTTGGACCCGGCATTGGGCTGCTGCCGCTGACTGGGGCCTGGCGAGCCACACCAGTTTCCCCTTCTCCCTCCTGTCTCTAGAGCGGACTGGTGCGAGCCTCCTGAGTCGCCAACTGGGCATTTACCTGGAGATGAGGTGGTGAGTGCGGGGGGTGCCTGGAGGAGGTGTCAAACTTGTGAGCCTTTTGCGGTGGGAGCCGGGGAGCAGGGGCCCATGGTTGGGGTGGTGTGCGGAGAGACTTACCAACATTGCCTGCAGAGTGTCTGGGGCTGGGGTTGCTATGCTCCTCTGAAGAGCCTGACTCTGCCGTAGTGCCTCCTACCAAGCACGGAGGCGTGCGGCAGTGAGCGGCCACTATTGCGGCCTGTGTGTTGTCCCCTTCCCCCTCATCTGAGCTACAAGGGGAACAGCAAGTTACGGGGCCGGGCGTGTGACTGTGGGCCGCCTTCATATTCTGATCAAACTACTGTTGCAGTGAAGAGAGACAGTGGAGCGCTGCAGGAGGTGTGGAACGTCTCAAGTGTAATTAGAAGATCCTAAGAACGGCAATTGACTCCGACACTGCAATATTGTTGACTCCTGGGTCCCCCCTATATTGGCAACGAAGCACGGTGAGATTAAGCGTGACATTGGAGCAATGCGATATCCTTCCCTGGGTGTGGTGATTGCATCTGTGCTGTGTTGGCCGGAGGTGACAATCCAAATACTGTTTGTGCTTGGCCTGATTACAGTGGCACAAATTACTGGGCCTGAGATATTTCACACCAGATACTACTATTAAATAATACCAGCAGTTTCTTGCTATACCGCCCCTTTTCTCTTGCTATTTGACTGTGGACCCTGGACATTGAGAGTATTCATTTATTAGATTGCAGGAGCGAGCAGAGATGAGTAAACAAGGGCATACAAGTATAGTAGGGACTCTGGACTCTTTCCTGACCCGGGCAACAACATTTCTGGCACATGAAATCGAACAGAACGACGTCTATTGATGGAACCCCCTAATCACAATAGATTATCAAGGGTAGGGTCGGGCCAAACAACATTTGATGTGAACCCCCGCTTCCAGATAGGGGTACAGAAGATACTGAAAGCCCGAGATCCATACAATCTGACACTGCAATGGGCTCCCAACAAAGAGCTTACTTAAGGGTGGCAGCTTCAAAAAAATCAGTGAAGAGCCTTACGGATGCTGTTCAAAAGAGAAAGAGGAGTGGGGGGGTTGCAGAGACCAAAAGCAGCAAAAGCCCCAAGGACAAAAAAACACAAGGGGGAGGTACTCCCAGAAACAACTCAGCAAAATACAAATTGTATAGAAATAGTGGAATTAGCAGACACTGCCGAATTTCCCATGATGTCCGAAAATTGTGGCAGAGACTTGAGACACTTGTTAGTACCATGTTAAACCCCATTTTATTAAATTATCCCAGATAGAGGAAACACTAACTGTATTAGAACATCAGGACACCAAAAATAGTGGCGCACTGGAGGCTGTAGTAATAAGGGTTGGACAAACAATGGACAGACATCCCCTAATAACATAGGAGAGGATTGGATCTTACTCCAGTACAATGCCAAAAAAAAGAACCCCAAATTGACAAATAGGGACCTACACCTAAGAGAAATTCAGGAGGGCTCAATCCCAATCCCAAATATAGCACAAGGCACAACTCCCCCTAAGGTTTGTAGTAACACTAGGTTTTTAATGCCCAATAAACCGATAGAGACAGCTAATAACAGAAGCCAGGATCAGGGGTATGCCAACGGAGGATGAGGCGGAGGGGAAACAGCACACAGATAGGCCTGGGCAGCCATAAAGAAAAGAGTTTCAGTTTGAGTAGTCAGTCAAATGACGCACAGATCCTACACCTACCCCCAGAAGCTATGCCCCTGGTTTTAATTCCAGGAAACGTGCCATTGTTGCAGAAGGGGCAGACCGAATCAACATCCCAACTATTGTCCAAAGCGCTTCACTGGTTAACACAAAATCTGGAATGGGGGGGGGGGGGGTTCTAGGCAGGAACATTGCAAGCCAGATGATTATGGTGAGAAGAGTATCTTGGGTGGGCACATCAAGGAAAGAATTATCGGTGGTTGTGTGGTCTTAAATTTTAAAAGCGAATCTGCTGTTGGCTTTCTCCATGAGCAATTGGGTAACAACCACATTAAAAATTATTGCATCGTTGCCCAGGTAAGGACTCTGGGGGGGTACCCCCTGGGGTAGCAGAGAGATCTTTCCGACCTTGACACTTGTGATTGACTACACACACCACATAATTGCCCACAGCTGTGTAATGAAAGGCAATATCCCCCCAACCAGGACAAAAGCGCAAGCTTATCAGTATTGCCCCTACACAACAGGAGACTAAAAGAAATGTCATTAATATAGCCTCATGGAACGTTGCTGGTATTGTGCACAAGTTGACTGACATCAACTGGTTAAAGATGTAGCAGGACCAGGAAATAGTTTGTTTCCAGGGAACATGGGCCACGGAACTAGTTTTCATAAATGGTTATTGAGCCTTTCAGAGTCAGGCAAGCCAATCTACCTCAGGGATGGGAAAGGGGGTATCTTGACTCTGATCAGGAATGATGTACCAATAAAGGTAAAGATGAACCAACAGCCCAACTTAAATTTACACGTTTTGATACTGGAGATACATCAGGAAGATGTATGGGTCCTGATAAACTTCTATAATAATAGATTTGGCCCAATTATGCACACGATTGTGGGGGAAGTTGATAAAATTATTTCAGAACTTGTAATTAAGAACAAGAACCCTAACATTGACATTATATGGTTAGGTGATTTCAATATACACCCTTGTAACTATAAACATTTTCCAGTGTGCGGTTTAGAGGATATGAGGGGAAACCCTATTCACCATTTTACACATAGCGAATATGGAAATGGACTAAGCAAGTTAATGGGCTCGTTAAATCTAGAAATAATTTTTCACTCAGACCTCATAACAGATCCCCTGCCAGGCTCCTTCGTAAGAAATGGGGTGGAGTCTACGATAGACTATATACTAATGACTACCTCTTTAACGGAGAGAGTAGAAAGGATTTGTAATTCATTTACGATTTTTAGCGACCAGGCTTTGGTCTCAATTAAGTTGAAGGTACCCATATCCGGGGACCAACTTCGCAGAAATATTGGAATGCCAAATGTCTCTAGGAAAAACGGGATTCAGCTTAAATGGGCCAACATTTACATAACCAAGCTGGTCCCTGAACTCATATCAAACGCACAAAACGATATCCAACTATGCCTAGACTCAGAATCAGAGGCAGGGACAGTTGTACCTGCCATTTGTAATATCCTAATAAAAACAAAACTGGCACTAACAAAAACAAAAATCATACAAAGTGGAAATGGCAAGGGATGGTTTAACTCTCCATGCACAAAAACTAGAAAGGCCCTGATGTCAGCCTTTAAAGCTAACCCTAGGAACCCCGCCCAAATAAGAATGCTCCGGGCTTCTTATAATTCTGCAAGGAAAGCAAGAGATAAAAAAATCAGGGAGACCCTATGGGCTGACCTGGAAAAGGCAGACTGTTCTGGTAACAGTTGCGAATTTTGGAAGCTAGTCAACGTACCATATTTTAAAACCCCAAACGATCCAACAACTGATGTCAATGTCAATGAGGAGTCATGGGTAACTCACTATGAGAACATCTTTGACCCAAATCCCGACACTAATAATCATCATGTAACAACACTGGAAACGTACCATACACCTATATTCTCCTCATTAAATGAAGTACAAGTGGAGCAGAGTTCATATAGTTTGGGTAAGGCCCCTGGACCAGACGGGGTTCTAATTGACTTCTCTCAAACTAACACTGACCTGTCACACAGGCCCCCACCCCTCGTGGTCTTCGGGGGTCATAGTACCCATCTATAAAAAAGGGGATAGAGCTGTCCCAAAAAACTATAGACCAATATCCCTGCTGGACACAGCATCAAAGCTTATTGGCCGTTTCCTCCTCTCTAGGTTACGGAGCGGGGCTAGAGGTAATAAGGCCTTGATCAAGGCCCAGTATGGCTTTCAGCAGGGAAGGGGTACTGTAGACCAATGCCTGAATTTAGCTTTGACTATTGAAAAATACACAAATATGAAAGATGGCAAACTATATATGGCATACATGGACCTCAACGCGGCGTATTGGAGTCAATGGGGGTTGTCCCGGCTATTTTAAACGTTATAAGGCAATCTTATGCAAATGCTACAGCGTCAGTACGCTACACTAAAACTGGTGACTGTACACGCCATTTCAAAATTTCCAAAGGAGTGAGACAGGGCTGTGTACTGGCTCCTTTTCTCTTTTCCTTATACACAAATAGAGTTGAGAAGGCACTTACAGTGGCTACCAGGGACGTTCCTATCTTCAAAATTCAAATGTTACCAAAACTGTCCTATGCAGACGACGTTGTTCTAATTGCAAGAAAAAAGAATTGGGCTACAAAGGCTCATAACAACGTATGTCTCCTTTATGGACTCAATACACCTAAAGGTAAATCGAGTAAAGTCTTTTATAATCATAGCTGGTAGCACTAAAAGAGACAAAGTCCCACATTTTAGCGCGGACACGGGGAAAATAGAGGTTGTAGACTCTTTTCCCTACCTGGGTATTCTGTTTGACAAAGACTTGTCATGGGCAAAACTGATGGAAGGAAGGAGGCTGGTGATGGAGAGGGGTATCATGGCCAAATAAAACTTTGCAAAGAAATTGGGTGCCAAACCCTTACTGCCAATAAAAAACATATATCAGGCCAGAGTAAAAGCGGCAGATACCTATGTTGCTGGGGTATGGGGCACGGTTACACGTACACCAATACAAATTATAGAAAATAATGTTTTAAATCAGTAGTGGGTCTACCCCGTTCCTTTGCAAATGGCATTTTACTTACAGAATTGCCCCTCCCATATATATCAGAATATATACAACTAGCCCTGCCCCTCCTATGGCACTCTATATGGACGAGAGATACGGTACTGTTAAACCAAACGGTAATAAGGAACTGAATAGCGATGGATAACTAGAAAAGGCCAAAGTGGTTAAGTTACGTGGAGTCAGTCTTAAAAAAAATAGAGCTCCACAAACTTTTTAAGGAACCCCTGGCATGCAAGAAGGTATCTAAGCTGAAAGCTTTTAGTATGTTTATGTTAAAGGCTGAACACAAGCACAGGGAATATTACCAAGGGAAATCTACAGCACAGGTTTATGACCTTAACCCACCGCCTACAGTGGAGGACTTTTTCTATTTAGCCAACATAAACAGCGCACACCATAGATTTATACTGCTAAGATTCCGCCCTAATTTAATTCCCTTAATTCTTGGTTATCCAGAATAACCATTCCAATCTAATCATGTGCCCGTGTGATAATTTATCAGCCCAAACCAAACTGCATATAGTTTTATTCTGTGGGCTTTATGAGAGCGAAAAGGAAGGCCTACCTTAAGCCAATTCTAAAGAAAATTGGACACAAGCAGTGCTGGGTAGCATTATTCTTTTTAAAAACACTACCCGACCCCTTGGTTTGCTATTCTGTAGCAACATTTTTATGGACATGTATGAAAAAGAGGAAGGGGTTGACATTTAGCCCATTGAGCTGACTGTAAATTTTAATGAACTAATATCCGAGAAATGAATTGCCTTTTATTATGTTTTTTTTAAAGCACTCTCATCTTATTCTAGGATCATGAAGAAAAATTTAGGAATTTTGATGATAATATTTTTGTAACAACATTTTTATTGATGTATTTGTTATGTGTGTTTTTATGGTAATTTCTAATATGATCGAATAAAGATGATGATGATGATGATGATGATGTCTTCCACAAACCCTATGTAAAGCGCTCTGATACCTGCTTGGGTCATGTTCGCGCTATACAAAACTTTAAATAAATAAATAAATGGTGATTATTATGTTTTAAAATCTACAATCATTTAAGCTAATTTGGTTTTACTTTTTGAACAGAAGATGGCAGACCTATCAGGAACATTGGTGTGCGCTCTTGAGGGCTGGGATCAGAATCTTTGCAAATTCTGGACATGCCCTAGCCATCCCCCCTCCAAAACCACTACAGGAATTAAACAAAGAAAAACTCTGACAAAGAAAAATACATTAACCTCACCCAGAGGTCTACCATTGATAATCTGCCTAATACGAGTCTCCCTGAATTTATGTCAGCTGGCAAGTTTTTGGCTGCCCGAATGACTTGTGCTTGGACTTGGATGGCCTGGTCGCCATTGGACTTCATCTGAGTCACTGACCCCGGCCAAACTGACCCCTGAGTCCTAGACTCCCTCTAAGCTGCATTGGAGTTATGGTCACTCTCTTGTTGTGGGTATTCAAAGAGGAGTGGCATGGACATGTGACGTAATGCCCCGGGAAGAGCTTCACTTCCTCACGGGAATGGCTGCAACATCCCGACACCTAAAATGGGTAAGTCATATTTCTCTGTAGCCGCGTGTTGCTTTCCCACAAAGTACCTGCTTCTCACAACCATCGTTCACTTCATGTGCCCCCTCACCCAAGCTGTACCTTTTTCTCAATTGCGGGGACACAGACCCACCTACCAGTTCCCTCGTCATTCTTGATCTGAAGGAGTGACATGGGTCACCATTTTTAGGTCCTTCTTCGATTTGGTAGGTGCTCCAGATCCCTGATAGATATTCAAAAGCAATAGAGAGAAGACCATCTGGATCCTGGTTCTTCTAGCATAACTACCTCAACTGAAACAAAAAGAGGACTGTTTCAGCTCCCAAAGTAGCAGCCATTTTGGATTGGGTTTTTGCTAGTCCATCTCAGCCTCAGTACACTACTTAGATCTGCACCTTCTGACACTAATTACTACAACAACTTTGAGTCTGTCACTTATGCCACCCCTTTTAAGAGCAGCTAATACAGAAGAGTTAATGCCACATGGTTCACCAGATTCTGTATAACCAACTTCACTACCCAACTTCAATGGAGGTCTCTCTGGCATGATATATCTGCAGTCTGAATAAACATTTATAATGAATTCAGCACAAGCATTTCTCCTCAACCATAGCTCTGGGAAGTGACGACTTGGTCCACTCCGGTGAGGTCTCCAGCCTTTTTGACAGGAGATCCGAATTAGAGTAACACCCTTCTTTTCAACCAGAGCTGTAGATTTTGCCCCATAATTTCAATCTCCTATCCATAATAACCTATCACAGTTAACATGAATAACCTCATAGCTCCGATCTACATCTCCAGACTCTGAGATATTTAGGGTGATCCCCCATATGGAGTTTCCTTGATATCACTCAATAACGACCATCAGGCTCTCCTATGGAGGATAATATGATGCAGGCCGCCACAACACCCGTCACTCCTTCACTACTCAACTTCATAAAACCATATGGTCCGAACTTTTTCTCCATCATTCTCCCTCCCAACCTTTCAGCTACTGTGGCTAAAAACCTCAATCAAAGACTGATTATAGACCACCCTGAAGCACTCATCGCTGATATCTATTTCAACGTCTCCAAAGGACAAGAGGAAATGTATCACATCTTTCACACTACCAAATCTATAAATGGAAAACAATCTTAACAAAATTCCTTCTTATACCGAAAACCACTAACATCTCACACTGCTATATACTAACAATTTCTAACTCTCATACATTCAAAGGCAATGCCACTACAACCATCTATAGAAATGGAACAGTCATGATAAAAGCCCCAACCTACATTCTTTTGAATCCATATTCCCTACACTACAGAACACCATCTCCTATTCACACAAATCTCTCTCCCAAGCCAACCTCCTCCACAGGGCAAAACACTGGGAGAAAAACGCATAAGTCATACTACAGACTCTAACTCCACCCACTCCTCCACCACACATTTTGCCCTTGCATCCCCCTTACTGACCCCAGAATCTCTAACTTACTGGACCACACCACTACCCCACCCTCGCATACTAGGCACCAACACAGTTACCAGTCCAGTTCTGAGTAACATCGCAAGTCCTACTCCCCAACCCTACAATCCTAGCAGCGACCTAGCAACAGGAAGGTGCCCCTTCCTGCACAAAAACAATCTCCCCATGACACAGGCATCCTTGGTGCAAGGGTGCCTGCGCCAGCGCATGTCTGTGGTTTGTGCGCCAGCGCAGGGGGAAGCACAGAGATGCAACATATTCTTGTAAATATGTTGCGTCGCTGTTCTTCTGAATTGCCACAGCGTGGTGAAACAAAGTCCTTGCAGTGCCATGCTGCAGCACTTCCTTGTAGATCTGCCCATTTATGAGCGACTAAATCTCATGGAAAACCAATTGAGAAATTAATACAGAGTGGAAACAAAATCCCAATGAATCGCGATAAGTATTCAGTGCATGCCCAAAGCCCTCAGCTCCCCCTTACTTACATCAACAGGCAACCTAAGATGATCTATGACACAGCAGCACAGCTGGATCACAATGCCTCCTAACAACCAAGCTCACAGACTGAAAAGAACAATTGCAATGATGTACTTGAGTGAGGTGAAGGACCTAGCCACATAATGTGATCTATCGTCAAACAGAGACAATCCCACCTCCAAGATCCAGCTTATCACGGGAGAGATCCCATCTCAATGAGAATGGCCAGGCCACCAGCACAACACAGCAATATGCACATGGCATCCCCCTTAAAAAACTCAATAACAACAGAAATACCAACTGCATGCTCATAGATTGCAGATGTTCAACCAAGCATACACCAGAACTGGCAGAAGCCATCCTGAACCACATCATTGATATCGCATTCATCACAGAAACATGGCTTAATAAATCCTCCTACCCAATATTTGACATGCTAGTCCCTCCTGGGTTTTCGATCATCAAGAAAGATAGAAAGTACCGCCATGGTGTTGGAATTGCCATCATCCACAAGAATAGTAGCATCATGGCAGAAACAGAGACCTTCTCCTACAACACATTTGAATATCTCAACACTACCATAAAGATGAAAGAAAGCCATGTATTGAATCAATCCATATGCGGAAAGCCTTTCAAGAAACATAACGCAGATTCATCTAGCTGATCTTGAAGAAAGAATGGTGCCACTACTTCCCCCCCAATTCAAATGACCTCTCAACAAATGAACTCACAGCCCACTTCAACTGAACGATGACAGCCATCCTAGATCAAGTAGCCCCTAGGATACTAAAAAGGATGCGAAACACCCTCAGGATCCTGGTTTAATGAAGACCTCAACACTGCAAGAAGACGTGTTACAGTTGCAGAAACACTTTTGCAAACAAATCCATCCACAACCCACCTTGATCAGCTCAGATGGGAGCAGAGAAATATCAAAACCACATCATGAAAGAGAAATTTGCCTTCTTCCGTAATGCACCAGATAAGGTAAAAACTGCCTCAAAGAGCCTTTCAACATCCTCAAACAACAAACCTCCAAGCCAGCTAAAAAAAACATCAGGTCTATGATCTAAGTTCTTCAAGGATAAAATCGCTATGCTTGGGGTCTCCCTCAATGGTCACACCCTAGCATTCAATGGAAACTCACCCCAAAGAAAGGATGGAAACAAATCCCCCCCAGACACCCAATAAATCGTCCCTCTACCGGACATCACCGGGTGCATCCAAAGTCAAGGTTCCTCAGCGATTTGCAGGATCTGGAAGGTGTTCAACTCACTCTCAGAGGTGGACAACTCTGAACTGATTGCTATGTCCAAGCACTCCTTCCACCTCGTGGACCCCCTTCCAGCCCCCGCCCCCCCACCTGCAAAACACTCAATCTAGCCCTATCCCCTCATTGGACTAAAATAATAAAATTTCATGCCACACTGCCTCGAAATTGGTCAAGTCACAACACTGCTAAAACAGCATGGCAGAGACCCAAACAACCTCAATAACTTCAGACCTGTCTCCAACCTTCCCTTCTTCGCCAAACTTTTCAAGAGAAGTGTTCTCATACACCTCAACCAACACATTGACAGTCTTACTATCCTGGACCCTCATCGATCAAGATTCAGAAAAGGATGCAGCACCGAAACAGCCATTCTGAAAATAGTCGAGCTTGCTCATGCTCATAGACCTCAACAGCCTTTAACACAATCAACCATAAACATAGCTTGAACTTCCTTTAAAAATGATTGGAGCACATGGGGTGGTGCTACAATGGTTTACATATTTGCTACAAACCTGCTCTCAACAAAAAATTAAACAATTTGACTTCAGACACAGTTGTATAACCCAGGGAGTCCCCCAGGGCTCAGCCCTCTCTCTGTTGTAAATAGCTTTAATGTGTTTAGTCTGCTTTCTCTGTTTATTACTTAGAACTCCTAGTGGGTTCCTATGTTATGATTCTAGTTAAGAATTATAGGTGGGTCAGTTGATGCTTGGCCAGATGGTGTAATGCTGTTTATCCTGTACTGCGAATAAACTTCTTTCAAACAAGCCTCAACCTGCTTCAGTCATCATGAAAACATTACTACATTTTGGCGACGAGACAAGTATCTGGCCAGAAGAACTACAGCGCAGTGGGACCCATAATCAGTGATATACAGGATAAAAATGGCTTTCACCGCAAAAGAACTCCGTGTGCATATATATATATATTGGATCATCGCTATCTCCTCTTAACAGAAAACTGAAGTCGAGCAAATAATTTGGGAAGGTGAGCGCTTATTATATACATAGGGAATTCAGCTCATACCGTAGACCTTTTTCAACGGTCACCGCTGTTGCCTAGCTGCCGCGAGCGTCCATATCCTCGTGACAACGCCTTGCGCAAGCTAATTCCAACGCCGCCTTCACCGAACAGTCAACAAAGATCGCGTCACTCCTGAGCCATACGCTGATCGTCACACGCACGCTAGACGTTGTGTGCGCGTCATCTGTCAGTGTCAATTCGACAATGCTCGCACTACGCACTCAACCATAACAACGGAGACAGTAAATATTAGCGTAATCTCGCCGTGTGACAAGATCACATGTTCCTGTATCCGAAGGAAATAAGTAAGAGTATTACTTTATGAACATTGTTGAGTTTAATGTGGAAATCGTCTGTCAGCCTCAAAAAGCGTCTGGTGAATATTGCCTAAATAATTTTAAAATCTCTTCAAATCTGTGAACCTTGTTGAATGTAGTGCAGAAATTCATCACTAGTAACTTTTTCAACCTCTAACAATCTCTGGTATACATTGCTTGTATTGTTTTATATTTCAAATTTTATTTCATCACAACCTACGATGTCACAGCAGGTCAATGTAGCACTTCCTCCACAATTTCTAACTGAACCAGGGAATCCCTCCACTTCCTGGGAGGATTGGATTGTAATGTTTTACAATTACATCGAGGCATTGGACGGAGAGGATTTTTCTCCTAAAAGGAAAAAAGCACTTTTGATGACAACTTTGGGGAAAGAGGGACAGCGAATTTTCAAGTATCTACCCCAAGTGTTACCTTCTGGTTCACAGTCCCCTCTTGACGACTATAAAGAGGCCATCGCTAGACTTGAGACTCGCTTTGCTAAAGAAGAGAATCTTGTTTTGCAAAGGTTTAAGTTTTACAAAAACAAACAACGTGAGGATGAGTCCATAGATGATTTTGTTGCGCGCTTGCGCGAACTTTCTGTAAAGTGTATATTTGGCCAGATGACAGATGAACACATTCGGGACCAATTGATTGTTCAATGCAACAATCGGAAAATACAGGAACGCTTATGGGCAGCAAAAAACCCGACTTTAAAAGTTGCCATTGAACTTGCAAAAATTGTTGAGGAAAGTGAGAAATGCATGAAAGAATTACAGAAAAGTGGTATTGATCTCAAAGTTGCGGAAGTTTCCAACAAAATAAGTGTTTCGAGTGATAACAGTGACACTGACAGTTGTGCTGTTGCTCTTGTTAGAAAGAAGGGGTATACTATTCAAAAGAAGAATTATAGTCAGCAGTACGCCAAGCCACAATCTAAAGTGTGTTCTAGGTGTGGTAGTGACACCCATTCCTCAGATGCAAAGTTTTGTTTCGCTAACAACAAGGAATGTTTAAAGTCTGGTAAAATAGGTCACTTCGCGAAAATGTGCAAGAACAGAAACAACCCTAGAGTAACTGTAGTGAATGATTATAGTGAACTGAATCGTGACATCAACAAATTACTAGTTCTACATGATTCAGTGTTTACTTGTCAAGACAGAAGAGAAAGAATTGCGAAGGCTGAATTTATTATTCAAGAAAAACCTATTAGCCTTATGGTTGACACTGGTTCTATATGGACCATCATTCCTTTGTCTTTAGTTAAACAACACTGGGGTCATATGACTTTACAAGAGTGTGATATTTTTCCTTCTGGTTATCAGGGAGAGAAGATAGATCTTCTTGGATATTTCAAAGCTGAAATCCTTTTTAAAAATAGATCAAAGCTTGGTAAAGTTTATGTGTCTGTTGATGGACCAGCAATCCTAGGTCGTGTTCATCAATATGATCTTCATATAGTCATAAATCCCAGAGCAGAAGATCCCGTAATGGTTGTGGATGACCTTAGTGTGAATGACATACTTTCAAGTTTCAATAATGTCTTTAGAGGACAACTAGGGGAATTACAAGGTTATTCCCACAAAATAATTTTGAAGGAGGGTAGTATTCCCATCCAGCATAAAGCAAGGAGGGTTCCATTTACAGTACGCAAGGAAGTGAAGGCTGTTCTGGAAGAAATGCTGCAGGGAGGGATTATCGAGCTGGTTGAAGCATCCCCGTGGATTTCTCCTGTGGTCATTTCCCAGAAGCCCGACAACAAAATTAGATTTTGTGTGGACCTTAGGTCACTAAATAAATGTGTTGTAGCAGATGTCTTTCCTTTGCCAAACATTGGGGAACTAGTTTCTACCTTGAAAGGGGCTAAATATTTCAGCAAACTTGATTTGAAACATGCCTATCACCAGATTCGACTTGAGGAAAAGTCTAAGCATTTAACTGCTTTTATTACTGGTGAAGGAACGTTCCAATTCACAAGATTACCCTTTGGGCTGATTTCAGCCATGAGTGTTTTTCAGAGAATGGTCTCTGAGGTATTTAAAGGGTTGGAAAAAGTCATCTATTTCCAAGATGATATTTTAATCTTTGGAGACTCAATCGATGAACACAACAATGTTCTTCAAAGGGTTTTGCGCAGGATAGATGAAGCTGGCCTCACCTTGTGGAAGGAGAAGTGTGCATTTTTAGTATCTGATATTGAATATTTAGGTTTTTCCCTCTCAGCTGAAGGCGTTAAACCAAAAAGAAATTTGTTAGAAGCAATAGACCTTGCTCCCTCTCCGGTAGACAAGGATCAATTGCAATCCTTCATGGGTTTAATTGAATTTTACTCCAAATTTGTGAGGGACTTTTCTAGTAAGACTGCTCCTTTGAGAAGCTTGCTGAAGAAGGGGGTAAAGTTTTCATGGACCAATGAGCAAGAGGTTTGCTTTAAGTCAATTAAAAGTGAGCTCTCTTTTGCTAATGTGCTCACTCCATTCGATACCAAACGTTCGTCTATTTTAATGGTTGACGCTAGTGGAGTTGGTTTGGGTGCTGTACTTTTACAAAGGCAAGGGAGCGAAGAAAAGACCATTGCATTTGCCTCCAGGCCTTTGACGGTGTCAGAATCCAATTACTCCGTTATTGAACGCGAGGCTCTTGCTGCTGTGTGGGGCACCTATTATTTCAGGACGTACTTATGGGGCTCTAGGTTTGTGTTGCGTTCTGACCATAAACCTTTAGTGAATATCTTGGCTCCCGGTGGCACTGGCAAGGGCTCACCCAGATTGGCAAGGTTAACTTCACGCCTACAAGACTTTCAGTTTGATGTGCCATTTGTTCAAGGTTGGAAAAACATTCAGGCTGATTGCTTGTCTCGTTTACCCATGAAATCCAGTGAATGTGGGAAGTCATTGACGATGTCACTGGATGACTGTGCGATTGCCTTTACACAGGATGTTTTGTTTCTATGTGCAGAGTCATTTACGCTCGATGAGTGGTCTAAGAGTTTGAAAACAGATGTTGTTTTGAATCAGGTTGTGGATCTCATCATCAAGGGGTCAAGAAGGGAGAGTACGGTTGAACCCTCTGTCAGACCTTACATTAGAGTTCTTGATGAATTGTCCGTGTCTGACAACAATGTGTTGATGCGTGGTGACAGATTTATTCCTCCTTTTTCACTTAGGAAAAAAATACTTGATTTAGCTCATGAGGGTCACTTAGGCCAGACTCTCACCCAACGAAGAGTTAAAGAGAATTTTGGTGGCCTTCCATTGACACTGATGCTGTGGACTGTGTGGTGCAGTGTTCGTTTTGCAAAGAGGGGGAGAAACGCTTGAAAGTGATTGGTTCTCAGAATGAGAATAATATCTATTTTGAGAACTTTCCTTGGCACACTGTGTCTCTAGACTTTATTGGACCTATGAATGAGTTGCCATTCAACCAACGCTTTGCCATAGTAATCATCGATTGTTATTCTAAGTGGCTCACAGTTCGGTTTGTTAGAGATATCAATACCGATTCTACCATCAACTTTTTGAAAAGTGTGTTCTTGGATGAGGGTTTTCCCTCTGTGTTAATAACAGATAACGGCACACAACTAACCTCTGGAAAAATTGTTTCATTCTTAAAAGAGTGTGGGATTCGCCATCACCGAACCAGTTTATATAACCCACAGAGTAATGGAATGTGTGAGAGGGTCAACAGATTGATTAAGGGGATCATACAGTTGTCTGTTGAGTTTGGTTGTTTTTCTAACGATAAAGTTCAAGAACTTGTTTGGGCATACCGTTCAACTCCCCACAAACAAGGGTGTAAGTCCCCTTTTGAGTTGATGCGTGGTCGTCCTCCTGTAACTAAACTGACACCTTCTTGGTTAAGGAATCTGGACAAAATTTCCCCAGTGAAGTCTCCATTAGACAGCACTTCTGTGTCAATAGGTGTGGGGGATCTGGTTAAAGTAAAGCCGGGGAGATTCTCTAAGGGTCTCTCGATGTTTAGGGGTCCTTTTTCTGTTAAACATGTTTGTCCTCACAGTGTTCTTCTTGACAATGGTGAGTGGTGGAATTTTAGGAGGGTAGCTTTGTACAAGAGGCTGTGTGAAGTTGATGTGAAAACCACTCTACCTTCTTCTGTTTCTTCTAACAATGGTTACATGTTATCTGCCCATTGTGATTGGAATTCTAGTTCGCAAACCAGTGTAAGGGGGGAGGTAGGTAGTGGTGATGCTTCTTTATCTTCATTTTCTGTTAATGACGTGACTATCCCTACACCTTCTTGCTCTGGTGACACTGTCTCTTCTTCTACATCTTTACTTTCCAATGAATCTGTTTCTACAAATGAGATTACTTCTAGAAATGTTAGATTCTGTCGCCCGCCTATATATCTTAGTGATTATGTTCAATAGCTGTTTTTTTTTGTTTTCTTTATGGGTTTAAGGGAAGGGATTTCTTTATAGATTTAAGGGAGGGAGATATGTTGTAAATAGCTTTAATGTGTTTAGTCTGCTTTTTCTGTTTATTACTTAGAACTCCTAGTGGGTTCCTATGTTATGATTCTAGTTAAGAATTATAGGTGGGTCAGTTGATGCTTGGCCAGATGGTGTAATGCTGTTTATCCTGTACTGCGAATAAACTTCTTTCAAACAAGCCTCAACCTGCTTCAGTCATCAAGAAAACATTACTACACTCTCCTACACTGTTCAATATCTACATGGAGCCCCTCACCATCATACTGAAATGAGCAAACATCCCCTTTCACCCCTACAGTGAGGACACCTAGCTTTACCTAGAAATATCCTCACTAGATTATGTACACCACTTAAATGCCACCCTTAGAGAATTTCATAACTGGTTATCACACAACCACCTAAAACTCAACCAAGATAGAGCAGACATTCTTCTCATATCCAACAACTTACAGATCCCCCAGATACAAAAATGACTAAACTCTTCTGATGCTCTAAACAGCAATCTAACCCTTGAAGACTCCACCAAATCTCTGGGAAAACCACTGGACCCAAGATAGAACATCAACAAACATATGACGGATACTGCGAAGAGCGCCTTCTAAAACCTAAAACCCCTTAACAAAATCAAACTCTTTTTCACTCTGAATGATCTTAAGTCTGCAAAGCAAGATCTCTTTCTGTCCAAAATGGACTATGGGAATTACACCCTAACAGGCACTGTAAAATCCCACTACGCCTCCCTAAGACCCACTCTAAATGCAGCAGCTAGGATGGTCACCTGAATCAAAAAATAAAATCATATCTCCCTTTTCCTCTTGATTGAAGCTTGTTGTAGCTTCAGAACTGGATGTCTCATTCACAAAGTCATTGACAAGGCTAAACCAGATTACCTTGTATCCAAACTCAAAAAGGTAGGACAGACGAGAACCCTAAGAAGCACTAACACCATGGGGCTCATTCGGCCTAAAAATCACAAACAAAGAACTCTGGCATGCTCTTTATTGGGCAATGACCCTAAATCTGGAAATCCATCCCGGTATATATCAGGACTAACCCCTCCTTCATGAGCTTCAAGAGACAGCTAAAGGATCTCCTTCTCAATCAGCATTTAAACCAACCAGTTAACAATTGCCCAGCACAATAGGGTTTCTATACCTCATTATTTATTTTACTTTTTTTCTGTGATACTCTCTAGGTTAACCCTGATTTGATTCTCAACAGCTGTTTCCTGAACTAATTGCTGTCTGTTGTCAAAATGATAATGTTGTAAAGTGCTCTGACCCATCTGGGTCTTGCAGCACACAAGGTGTTGAATAGCAAGAGGTCACAAGGGCCTACCGGTATGAGATTCAAAAGAGCCTCGAAGGAAAATGTGCGTTGGTATTGTGAGCTAATCCCAGTAAACCAAACTATACAAATTGCACAAGCATAAATTTTTATTTCTCCGTTGAAGATTTACAACATTCTTAAAGTTTGGAAAGGTTGGCAAATTTTAAAAACCTTTGTACAACTTTGATTGTGTCACCATTTCTTGCAAAAAAGCTTTTGTCGGAGAATCCTCTCATTAAAAAAGCTGATATTTGTTATCTGCAAAAGCCCTTTCGCTGATATTACTGCTGACAAATTTAAGATTTGCAATCTTCAGAAAGTTTGCTACACTTGTTAAGTTTTGAATAGAAGTTAATAAAATGTGCATAGGAAAACTATCCAATTCCCCCACACACCATAAAAAACAAATATGACATGGTAGGCTTCATAATATTGAAAAGACTCACTGCTGGAGGTATACATAATGAGATATGAGGGCTACACTGACATCCATTCCAATGATTCAGAGGTGTGGAACTCTTTTAGCAATATAAATCTCTCCTAGTTTAATAGTCTAATATAGGGTGTCTTGGTTGCATGCTAGTACATTCACTTTTAAATCAACAAGAAATTATGGTAGGCCTTAGATGTAGTAAAACCCAAATACAGGGTTCTTTTTTTAAACAAATTGTTTTAAATTAGCACACTTGGTTGTAGTGGAGGGGCATATTTACATGCCCCTTGTGCCGCTGGTGCATCACTACTTGTGACTCACTGGCGGTGTATTTTGCTGGCCTATATTTGCTAGGACACCTAAAACCACCCTGCGTGGCTTTTCGTGTCCTTGAAAATATGGCCCCTTTTCACGCAGCACTTTATGTGACACACATGGGTGTTGCTGTGGGTGTTCACATGCAGCACTCTTGTCTTCTGCCACAGTCTCAGATTTACAATATTTCAGATACCTGAAAATGACAGGCACCACGAGGTGCCTGCCTCCATGTCCATGACAATGCAGCGGGGTACCATAGGTATCTCCCAAGTGCACCCCCATGCCCTCAATACTCTGGGGGCCTGAAACAGCCCCCCTAAAGCAAAATCCACATGCCTTTCTGTTGCAGCAACGCTTCCACGGAAAGGCCGCTTCACGCTCTCATGCTAATATGGAAGGGTGTGTCTAGCAGAAACCGCCACCATATATAGACCCTTCTCCACCCGGTCAACTGGTCGACCAGCGGAAAACAGTCAGACAGACTTTCCCTCTGCCGGGGTGCCCCCGCCATACTAATATGGCGGGGGGGAAATGGGTGACGGGCAAGGTAGGATGTAGGGTGGTTTCCCACCACCATGCGGGCGGTGGCGATCCGCCATACATCTTAATGGACCCCCTAGTGTTTAGGTTTGAAGTAGTTGGTTAATATTGTGTTGGCTTGTGAGGAGTAAATTACGATTTGGATTTTGCTAGCACCTTGTGTAAATAGTCTGAGGGTTTGAAATAGGGCTTGTTTTTGTATAAGATTTTGGTAACTGTTTTCATAAATGTCTTTTACGTTGTTAAAAGGTGGAGTAGTGATTTCGAAATACGCAGTGGAAAGAGTGAGCCCTGACCAGTGCTCGAAGCCAAAAAAGGTGTTTTTAATATATTTGAGGAAGAGTGCTAATTTGCTCTTGTTGGATTTTTAGTGGAGGTATGTTATTAAAGCTTAGTATATCATAAGTTCGTTTGTACGGAGCAATTCTAGAGCAATTCATATTTTCAGTTCCAAGACAATTTGTCTGTTTGTGGCTTACTTAAAACTTAGGATGTGAATTAGAAATTAGTGGATCGAAAACTCTGTCAGAAATGTGGCACATTTCCTGTCTGCACATTACAAGTGCATTATAGCCGTGGGTTCTTGTAAGTTGGCGGAGGTCTATCTGTAACCTTTTGGTGGAGTATCCCATCCCCAAAACTCTAAATAAAGCCTTTAGTGTTGATTACTGTTGGTTCTAGCAAAAGGGTTTGTTTGAATGAAAAAAACTTCTCTGTATTATAGGTTGAAGTTACATTTTGCTCGTTTTGTAAGTAAGTAAGTAATTTATTTATTGTTTTAGTTTAATAAAAACCATTACAAAAACAAGAATACATTAAAAAACAAGTCTCGCGAGAGAAATTAAAAGAGATCTTTAAAAGCAAGAGTTTTGAATAAAAGGCAAAGATAAAAGACAGTAAAAAGTGCAGGTAGGATATATTGTTCGTGGCAACATGATCCTGGTCCAAGATTTCCTCTTAGCCAACTGCCTGGGTTGTTTGTTTCCGTTCCGCTAGTTTCAAAAATTTCACCAGCTTCCCATTTAGTAGCGGGAAACCAGGGTCGAAGCAGGCGAGGACGGCTTGTCTGCGTGAGCGGACTCCTAGTTCGTTAAAGGCTGTTTTCAACAGGGCTTCCCTTTCCTCGTTCAGCCTCGAGCATGTGCATAGTAGATGTTCTAGGTCTTCAGTCCCCGTTCCGCAAAGCCAGCATTTTGTCCCATAGTTCTGTCTCAGCCACGGTGGTAAGTGAGGAATGGCGGGTAGGATCCCTAGCCTGTGTTTTAAAAAGGCTTCCTTGGTTTTCCAGCCATACCCCAGACCAAAATATGCTTGGAGCCCCGGTGTTTTATAAGTACACAGGGTCATCCAGGCATGGCATCTATGAGAAAACGTGGCTTTGTCCTCCACATGCGAGTGTCTCTTTAAGCTCTTGTTCACTGTGAGCTTGAATTGCGCATGTGATAGAGGAGACTCCCATAACTCTTTCAGTCCTGTTACGGTCAAGGACTCCTCTAAGTATTTTTTTGCTGGCATTCTGGATGAGCTGGTAATGTCTTGCCAGAGCTGTCGATTCAGGGTATTTTCTGGAGAGTTCTTTAATTTGTGCCAGCATTTGATGTATGACTCTCTTCGTGCAAGAGTTTGGCTCATCAGCACAAATTCCAACCGAATCTGAGCTTGCGAAGTATACAATGGCAGGTTAAAGAGAAGTCTATAGGCCTTTGAAATGGTTGTATCCAGAAGTTTTGCGTCAGTTCCTCTTAAAGCCTCACTGCCATACATAATTGAAGACTCTATTTTGATTTTAGCTACCCGAAGTAGTGGCAGTAGAGTTTCGCATCTCAAGTTGGGCTTTAGCTGTTTCAGTGTCGTTGCTATTAACATGCCTTTCCTCTTGATGGCCGCTAGTTGGTTTAGATAGTGGCCACCTTTGTCGACTAGGATCCCCAGGTATTTGTATTCGGAACAATTTGAAATTTCTTTTGTGCCAAGCGACCAGGTGTGCGACTTTTTGTTCCCTGTTATGGACAGAACTTTTGTCTTGCTGATGTTCACTTCTAGTAGGTTTTCAGTGGCATAACCATAAAGCGTGTTAATAAGGTTTTGTAGGCCAACTTTCTTGTGGCTAACCAGGACCACGTCATCTGCATAGGAAATGCTGGGCAACCCTTTGCCCCCTAACCGGGGGGCGTGGGAGTTACAAGCCTCTAGGGCGGGTGGCAGGTCAGCTGTGAATAGATTGAAAAGAGTTGGATCTAGCACGCACCCCTGTTTTAGGCCCTTTGTGGTTGGAATACGCCTAGAGAGGTGCAAGCCATTCCTAAGCTTTACCTGAACCCACGTGTTCGTGTGCAATTCAATCAAGAGGCTTAATAAAGGCGAGGGAATCCCCCAGGCGGCCAGTTTTCACCAGAGAATTTCCCAGTTGACATTGTCAAAGGCCGCCTTGAAGTCCACAAAGCAGAGGTGGAGAGCCTGGTTGGTCGTCCTAGCCTTGTCGATGAGTAACGAGATAGCCACCAGGTTGGTTGTTGTTCCCATGTCTTTGCAAAATCCCGTTTGGCTAGATGGTATTAGGCTTTGGTTTGTAGCCCATTCTCGCAACTGAGTCAATAGGAGGCCGGCAAAGTATTTGGCGTCAATATCAAGGAGTGCAATCAGGCGATAGTTTTTTGGAAGGAGTCTGTCTCCCGCCTTATAAATTGGTGAGATGGTTGAGCCCCTCCATGAGGCAGGGAGGCAACCAGAGTTGTTGACGGATGAGTAGAGGGGGATCAACATATTAGCCCAGTATTCCGGTTCGCGTTTAAAAAGTGCCGGCGGAATACCGTTAGGTCCAGCTGCGCCGTCTTTCCTACCTTTGGAAATTAGTTTCCTGATTTGGGCCGCAGAGGGTACCATAGTTTTGTCTTCACTTGCTTAGCGTGTTAGAGGATGTCTGCTCTCCAGAAGATTATGGGGCTCACTTGTTTTGCTGTCCTGATGATTGAAATGTTCGTCGAGAAATGATTCCCAAGACGATTTTGTTATGTAAGATGTTATTCCATTGTTTTTCGGATTTAACAGTTTATTTATAATCTACCAGAATTTGGCGCTGTTGCTGCCCTTGGAAGCGTGGTGAAGTTTTGCCCACAAGTCTTCTTCAAGTCAAAATCTTTATTCGATTGTAAGTTTTACAATCATAAAAGTGCAATTTTTAAACACACGATAAAAATGACATTAAAAACAATTCATTTCAGTTGGCAAATAAAGACACAGTATACAGTACAATATATTAGGCAGTACGAGCATGGGCAACATATGATTAAAAATATAAATAACTGTGGTATTAAAAACGCCTAAAAGAGATGCAGTGTAATTAGCCATCCATGCTTTTCCTAAAGCTGATGGCTTTTTTAAGAAAGTTACAAACAAATGAAGTGCAATCGCTATTCAGTAGTTGTAAGTAATAAAGTGCAGGTTTAATTTGTGAAAAACTCAGCTTTTTGAGGCACGGTTTGAGGTATAATTTCCGTGGGATCAAATAATAGGGGCAAATGAAAAGGAAGTGTGCCAGGTCTTGTGGAGACTTTCCGTCGCAGCCACAAGCTGGCAACACTTCTCCCCGTTGAGCCCCACTGGGGACTGCCAATAAAAGATGGAAGAGGTCAAAGCGGAACCTTATTAACAGAAATCTTTCATAACTGGACATAGGCCAAGTCAGGTAAGGTTCCGTGTTCAAGCAAGTTTTTAGTAGAAAATGTTTCCTAACACTGGCCTTCTGCATCTCAACCTCTTCTCTGTCGGTACCTCTTAACAATAATATAGCGTTCTTAACCAAGCTAACATCTGTTTTTGTAATTAAATTTGCGGCATAAAACAGATCCCGTCGGTCAATTGCCGTTAGGCTGTCCTTTATGTACTTCACCCACGGTATTTTGAACCTCCCATCAAGCTGTAAGACTTCTTTCATTATGGCATGTGTTAATGGAATATCATTGTTCAGCCAGCAATTCAGCCAGCATATAACAGGGCTTACTGCTATTCTGTCATCTAAGTGGGGAATCCCTAGCTCCTCATGAACCGAGAAGTTCCCAATACCCCTGGGAAGTCTCAGGATCTTTTTTAGAAAGTTATTTTCTGTGACCACTAGGTCTTTACTCTTACGATAACCCCAAAGCTCACTCCCATAGCAGGCACCAGCCACGCTTTTTGCTTGGTACAGTTTGAGCAATGCGGCCATCGGGCAGTTGCCGATTTTTTTTGCAAAGCCAAGGATGGCCGCATTGACCCTTACTGTTGCTCCCTTCTTCTTGGAGACTGCAGGGCCCCAAGACAATTTGTTGTCAAGCAGAACCCCAAGGTAAGAGAAGGAACTGGTTGATGGTATTTTCTCGCCATTTATACTAAAATGGTCGATTTTCAAACCACCCTTGCCTACTTTCATGACGAAGGACTTGGCGTTGTTTATGCTCAAGCCACGTGACTCCATAAATTTGTGGAAGGAGTTTAAAAGTTTCTGAAGACCGATTGCTGTTCTTGAAATAAGAACAGCGTCGTCTGCGTAGAGTAATACAGGTACCCCTCTGCGTTCAACTAAGGGATAATCTGCTTCCACGTTAAGGAGACAATCCTCCAGTTCGTTAATATACAGGTTAAATAAAAATGGGGCCAAGATGCAGCCCTGTCGGACACCTCGATTTATTTTAAATTCGTCCGTTACATTAAGGTCTTGGGAGTAACGGACGTTCGCTCTGGTATCTGTATGCAGATCAGCGAGGAAGTGGACAAGGTTACTCTCTACACCCATTCTCAGCAAGGCAGCCCAGAGTAGGCTTCTGTCTACACAGTCAAATGCGGACGACAGGTCCATAAATGCCATGTAGACAGTGCCTTGTCTTGCCAGTGTATACTTGCTAAGGATAAGATATAGGTTCAGACACTGCGTGATGGTCGAATGTCCTGATCTGAACCCATATTGTATGGGTGAAAGGATGTTATTATCTTTGGCCCAGGTGGATAACCTGTTGAGAATTACGCCCCCCACCACTTTAACTACTGAATTTAATAAAGAAATAGGCCTATAACATAACGGGCTACTGCGATCGCCCTTCTTAAAAATGGGGACTATGGTGGAAAGACCCCAGATTCTAGGGCACCCATTTGTCGCCGCTGCATTAATTACAGCGGTAAGAACCGGAGCCCAGAAAGGGGTACTGGACTTAAACAGATCCGGTGGTAGACCATCCGGACCTGGGGCCTTATTGGTGGTTAGACCCTGTATTCCCCTAACAATCTCATGTACTGTGAAGCACAATGGGATCACAGTTGAAGATAAAACATCAAAGTCTGCCCGGTGCTCGTTACTCTTAAAAATTGCACTGAAGTGGGAAATCCACTCCCCCTCTGAGATGTTTGTCCCAAGGGCTGTGTCATTTGGATTATCAAACAAAGGTTTGTTAATTATTTGCCAAAACTTGCTACTATTCCCCAACACTGTGGGGTCTAAGAGAGATTCAATGACATTGGCCTTGATTTCCTTTTTTCTGGTAGCTATGGCTTTCCTATAGGCCAAGCGGAGATTTCTTATCAGATCGCAGTCTCTAGGTTTGGATTTTAATGCCTGTTTCAAATCCCTACTTGCCTTAGAGCAATTTTGATCAAACCATTTGGAGTTATTCTCACTATCTCCCTTGGTAGGCGCTGTAAGCATGGAGCCAATTTTAGTGACCAGCCCCTCGAACCTGGACAAAATGTTCACAGGGCTTGAATCAGGCAATAAACAAACAGATAGCTCCTCTTCACATGCACTGGTTATTTTCGTATACAGGGTATCTTGGTTGATCATTGACCATCTAATGCGTCGTCTGCCATTTACACACCTTAGCGTCCCATGGTCAGTGCGTGACTGTCGTTTCGCTAAAAGTGGACCACCCAACTTTAAAAGAAGTGGGTTGTGATCACTGTAAACGCTAGTAAGAATAGTGAAATGCGAGACCCAATGAACAACGTCCGGAGACATTAATATATGGTCAATAAAGGTTCCCTGCCCATGTCCTTTAAAGGTTGGAGTCTCAAAGATTTTTGTATCCGGGACCAGCGACATGGCTACAGTCAGATTGTATTCGTTCACCAAGTCGTTTAAATTCTTACCGCCCCTACCATGAGAGAAGTGAAAACCATCCTCAATATTACACCCTAGAGACCCCATTGGCGTCTTCGCTGGGTTTCCACATGGTTGAACATTAAAATCACCTGCTAGCAACAGATATCGTGATACAATATAGACACAAGTCTTCTTCATTAGTTCTTTTGATTTCCCATTTCAACTTTTTAAGATCCACACGGTGATTGTGAAGTTGTGCTAGGAGAATTCCGTCCCCCGGGCTTTTCTTCAGCAGTCTTAAAGATTTATTAATCGCTTTTTGTGGGAATTCATGGCCATTTTCTGAGTGCCCGAGATCTTCCTTGTGCCAACGGGAGTTCGTGGTGGAAAATGCCGTACAGTTGTTGAATAGTTGTTTGCAAACTCCAGTGTAAATGTTTCCCAGCCTACTACTATGTTGCCAGAAGGATAGTTTGAGGAGTTGAATTGAGTTTTTACAGCTTGAAGTACCTCCACGGTATTTGCTATTAAAGTTTTAATACGCTTAAGGTTGATGGTGTGACTGTCCTGCGGCCCTAATGTGTTTGAAGGAACGTCATCCGGAAGAGCTCCTACTCTGACTTCTTGAGGGTGATGATCGCTGTCACCTTGTCTCCTAAGTTGAAACCCAGAACGTGATGAAATAACGTGAGGGAGACCAATGTGTAGTCAATTGAAGAAGTAGACGCGCCTGAGATAAATGAGGCCACAGATGGTGAGTCGTCTGGGAATCTTCCGTTTACGACCCGCAGGCCCATGTGTTACAGATCTTCCAGTAGTGCCTTTGCAGACTTAGAAGCCTTGCATTGACTGCTAAATAATTGGGTTGGTATGTTCCAGTGGTACAACTGGGCCTGAATGTCCCTATTGGTGGAAGAGCCTAAAATGCATTGATTGAGGTCTCCAGATAGAATTAGATTTGGTGCCGTTCGAGTAGTCATAACATAATGTAAGTGGTCCGTTAGGAGTTTTCCCTCCTGTCTCTTGTTTTTGGGGTTAATGTAGGTGTTGATTAGCTGGAATTCTTTCTTCTTACCCCCAAAGTTAAGTGATAACTCCATTGTGTTTATGGCCAAGGAATTTGTAGAAAGTGACCGAGCATACCCAATAGTTGATATTTTAAGGTAGGTTGCTAGGCCTCCTGATAGACAACCAAACTTGCTTTTCCTTGTGGCTGGGGAATGATAGCAGGTGTAGCCCTCTAGATGAATCGGCTCTTCGAACCATGTTTCCTGGAGAAGGATGATGTCAAACAATTTGACATATTGTAGGAAGTCAGTATCCTCTGCTTTATAGTATAGCCCGTTGATGTTCCATGAGCATAGTTCTATGTGCGGTGCATCCGTTCGCATAGCTGGCTCTGTTGGATATCCTTGTCATTGGGGATTGGCTTGTGAGTTACATATCCTAAATAGCCGATGTTCAATGGTACTGTGCGTATTGGTAATCCTTGAACTGTTTTCCGTGGTTATCGCCTGGGCTGCTGTAATAGAGCAACCCAGTGCTCCCCTCAGCACGGACCTTGTCATTGAGGTTGAGTTAGACGGTCGCTGCTTAGGCCTCTCAAGCAAGGGCAGCGGATATCCTATATTGTGGTGAGCAGCTATATTGATCCCCCATACTTTGAGGAGACCTTGCTCCATGAATATTTTGTTGACGATTTCCAGGGAAGTCCATGTAGCTTTTGTCGCCTCATTCCTGTCCACCCTGTCAGTTCTTATGAATTCTATGGAGAGAAGATCCGCTGAAGATAAGTCCTTTAGTGCTGTTATAGAGCTAAGTAGCCGTAGTAAATTCCCTCTGTTCGGGATATCAAATCGGCCCTTTGATTGGTACTCAGGAGTAAATAGGATGCTGGTAGAGAGCTCATTTGGATAGTACGGTAGAAGGATTAGCTGATTTTTTGAGGCTTGAGGACTTGAGTCGTTGTGGTCGGAGTGAGACGAGATTCCAGTGGGATTCTCTCCAGTGGTGAGAGTTGTTAAAATGGGCACAGAAGGACCTGTGGTGGTGTTGGCTGTGGTGGATAAAAGCTTAGTTTGAGGGCTTGGGAGCCGTGGTTCCGCTGGTTCCTGGGAAGGGAAGCTTACACAGGTGGTCGTGGATGGTTCGACCCGTGCAAGATCCGAGTTTTGAGTTGACTGTACCGCTGCCGGTTCGGATGTCAAAGGAAGAATAAGGGGACATTCATCAGTCACTTGACAGAGGCCGTGTCTTTCCGACTTGTGTTGGATTCCGGCCATCCCGCCAGGTGACATTTTACCATCCTCCAGCATGGAGGCAGGAGTGCATGCTTTTGCGGGTACTCCATTGGGGGAGAGTCTGAGGCCCGTAGAAGGTAGGTCCCTTCTATCAATGCTTGCTGTATTAGGACTCCTGGCCTGCTGCTCAAATCTTTTTCCTGACTGAAAGAGTGCGTAAACTTCTGGTTTACTTGTTAAGGATTGTTTTTTCCGGCCTTTCCTTTTCAGTTGACGCCGCCCTTTCGCCTTGAGGGGCAGCTTACTGGTGATTGTTGGAGAAGTGGAACAGGTTGCCATGTGGGCCGGTTCCGGTGGCGTGCACCCCGATTCCGACACCTATGAAACTTTGTCGGGGGTACTTGATGTAGTTGTCCCACCTTTTGGTGCTATGTAGGAAGCTGTTTCGCCCGGGTTGGTGCGCTGGGGCCTTGCGTTTGTCCCTTTTGGCAGCCCTTCTAATAGGCAGGATACGATTTCTGGAAGTGCTGCAAGTTTGTCGATAAAGGGACCGCAACTACAAACCAGCTTTGCCTCCTGCTGGGCCCTGCTGATTAGCGTGTTTAATTGGCCAAGTTTCTCATCTATCCACCCTACAAAAACTGCTAGGGTATCGAGAAGAGTCAGCTGTAAGTCCATTTTATCTGATTGAAAATGGAGAGTATCAACAGTTCGTTGCATAGTGTTGAGTAGGATATCCCACGTATTTGACGCTTCTGTTGCTTGTGATGTTGTTGATGTCCCAATTTCGGTGGCCCCTTTTTTGGGAGTTGAAAACGGTAAAGAATTCGGCAAGGAGGTTAAATTAGCATAGGCACCCTCCTGGATTGGGCCCAGTATGGATGCCTGGATTTTATTTGTTAGTTCCATCTTTGGTGAAGATGAATTCATGCAGGTAGGTGTAATATATGTGGCAACTAGATCGGCCCATTCTTGCGAGCCCAAATAGGTTATGTTGGCAAGGCTGTCGCACCCAAGGTTTGGATTGATTGCCCAATCCTCCTTGCTGTGAACTGGCTGATCATGTATTGCTCCTTCAGGGGGCTGTAAGTGCGATTTTATACTGTCCAGTTGGGCCAGATGGTTTTTATCTGCAGTCGGCGAGTTGTTAGGATTGCCTATATCGTCACTGCTCGGGGCTTCTTGCCATTGATTGCACATCGCGCCACTGCTTGAGGGAGAGTTGTGCACAGAACGGATGTTTGTCTCACTTATTGTACATGAGGGAGAAACTGCAGATGCGGGGGGCATTTAGATCCGTGACAGGGGGAGTTAAATGAGTGACGGATGCTGCCCCCCTAGGGATGGTGAAAGTCTGCAAGTGGCCTTGTTTGGGAGCTCATGATCCACCGAGCCCCCTGTTACCACCGCTGCCACTGGGCTCAATGCTGGTTGGCTGGCCGATGTGGAAGAGTAAGGTGAGGTGCAGCTGGTTTGCTGTGAAGATTGAGCAAGATGCAGGTCCCCCGGTGATAGGGGAAGAAGTGAGTCCTTGAGGCCCTGGATTTTTCCACTGGACGAGAAGATGGTGGAAAAGGGATCTTTTAGAAAATTAAATTTAGATGTGATTTTTGGCTGTCGTAGATTGGGTCGAGGGATCGCGGTTGGGGAAATTCAATCTCTGGATGGTCCAAGTTCCCCTGGCCCTCCTTGGGACGCTGCCCAGCTCCCACTGACTTCTTTGACTTCTGACTCGGTAATGCTCGGTGTGGCCTCCAGCTTTGCCTTTGGCTTGGTTTTTTAATTGAGCTTTGGCTTACTTTCAGGTGGGGACCCTTTTCTTGACTGACCTCATAATGGGTTTGATGGGCCTCTGCGGTACTCTGTGGTAGTCTGCGGTACTCTAGAGATAGACACTTAGTGCAGCTTGATGCAGCTCAGAGGTGTGACTGCACAGGACCACTACCGCTGTGTCTCCTGCAGTGTCTCTAGTGTTTCTAGGATCAGCTTGAAATGGTGCTCTGGCGCTACCGTCTCACACCATTCATTACTGGGGGCCGACGAAAACAAGTGAAGCAAGCGGAGCTCTCAGGGGGGGCCACCGGCAATGACGGACCTAGTCAGACCTGCCTGGGCCTCTACCCCTGGGCTCTTACTTATCAGCCACCTCTAACGGCAGCCGCGCTCGCATTTGCCCGGTCAAGGGAAGTTGCAAAAAACAGTACCTGCCCAGAGACAGTTGCGCGTGTCCTCAACTCGTTGAAGTTGGTAACTTGGGTGTGGATTCTGGACCCCCTCAGCTCCGCAAAGCCCTCTCAGGGTGAAGATAGTAGAGGTCACCCCTTGGTTATCCCCGGTATTGGACCACAAAGGCTCAAAGGCAAGGGCACACCGGTCGATACAGTGCGGCTTGGTGCGGCACCCCCTGGGGCTCAACCAACTCTCCACCAGAGACCTCAAGAGACCTCAAGGGGGGGAAGGGGGCGGGCGCTCATGAGTTCTCCAGATGCCCCGAGCTCTAGATGCTGGGCGCCGGACGCTGAACGCTGGACGCAGGGCACAAGACCCGGTGATTCCAAGGTTACCAGGCTCCGATGCTCCCCCCAATCTGTGCCACCGGCTGCTTACTTGCACTCCCACTCGCGACCCCCAGCACGGGGTCGGCGCCGCACAAGACCGCTATGCCGATTCTGCATCTCGCTTCACGGCTCCCACAGCTCGACCGCACAGGAGCACCGCAGTAGCACCGCAGTAGCCTCCTTAGGCTGTGTTTTGCACCGGCCTCAGCGGTCCCTCGGTGGGCTCCAACGGGGGTACAACAGTTCTCAGTGATGAGACAGTGGCAAGCACTGACAAGCCGGCAACCCGTTCTCCTGCAGCAGATCGTTGAGTTCCTCGGCCGGTACAGAATGGCGTTCTGGCGTTCTGTCTTCCCAGCTCTCTGGCGCTCTCTCGTGGCAAAAAGTGAATACCAGCACCGCTAGTATATCATTGCATGTTCAAAATCAATTGTTATTTTTGTATTGTATTTTAATCGATTACAAAGGCTCATATTATGTTGCACTTTTTTGTTCGATAAGAGTACAATAATTATTAGCATACTATTTGTGTGGAAGTGAACATCTACTTTTTAATTTGGCCAAACAGCAGGGCTGCACTCTAAATTTCCCTTCTATTGGAGCATTTTGCTCATGTAGGGCTATTATTTGCTGTACTGACTATTCTAACCCTTTATCTTTCCTTATCGTTGACATGCAAGATTGAGGTCCAGATTTACTAAATTCTCATCTAAAAATGCTGCACCATGTTGCTGAGGAGGACAGAGCAAGGGAGTGCCATATTTACGGAAATATGACAATCTCCTCTCCCTAGTGCCGGTGCTCAATCAGGCAACCGTGTGATATGCACACATCTTTGCACCATAGAGCAAGTTGTCTGCATGAGTCTAGAAAAAGAAAACGAATTTCATTGCGCGCACTGCATCACATTTGGTGATGCAGTGTGCGCAACGAAATTCGTTTTATTTATTTAAATGTTTACTTACCAGTAAAACTCCGTAATCCATACATTATTTTCCCCCCACCCTGCCCACGTCACCACTCTACAGAAGCACCTACTGCCGACCGCTACTGCTACTGTACATTGGGTAGATATTAAATGGGTGCAGCATGGGCATTCCAATGCATCTACCCATGTATTTTTGACACAAACCTGGATTTACAAAGACTTCTAACCCAGGCTTTGCACCAAAATGTTGACCCTACCCAACAGAGGCATAACCAGGAAAACTATTTGTATTTCTCCTCGTTGCTTCCTCTCTCTGTGCCAGCAGAGTTTTTCAGCACACATGAAAAGAAGCAAAAGCCTCAATAGATTGTTTTTGTCCAGCAAGCTACCCCACCACAATGAACTTCTAGGTTTACTAATAGCTCGGAAATGAACACTTCATCGATCACATCAGCATTGTGCAAATAAAATATTTTGATAAAAAAAACAGAGATTGAGTCATATTTTTGTGTGGTTTCCATTATGTTCAGTAGAAGTGAAAAGTGGCTGAATTCGCCAACAGATTGCACTGTTCTTTATTACACATTCACTCACAGAAATCCACGGATGCAAGGAAAGTGCAAGAGCCAAACACAACATCCCCTCTGGATCTTGAATATTTAATAACATCCAGAGAAAATCTGTTTAGAACAAGGGAGAGCTTCTATCAAGAATCCAATGAGCCTAAAGTTAATATAATAACTGTGTCTATCCTTGGTAATTGTTCACTGAGTATTCAAAATGCCAAAGGCAATGTTTTCTTTTGTAAACGAATTATGGATCAATTGGAATAATCTGTGTGTACAGAACATCTATAACATGAAACTTTAAAATGAAGATATGTCTATAAGACTGCACTTTGGTGAAGGAATTAAATATGCGTTCTGCTCCCCTATCTTCAACTAATCATTTGCAGAGAGTATATATAAAGCAATGACAAACTACGTAAGGACTGACTAAAGAAATCATTGAATTGTTTAAATCTACATTATCAATATCCTGCCATCGCAGTATGTGATTTCAACATTGTATTTTCTGTGGGGGAAGCTTGTCAGCGAGGGATGTCTTGACAGTTTGAAGGGATCTCAATTTTTTTCTACTTTCTTTTTATAGCATGTGGCTTACCTCAATCTGAGCAGTATAAAGTTCCGGAAACCACTCATAAAGGGATCTTTCCCTCCACATATCTTCATGGGAATGCTTTGCTCCAGAGCTTACCTAGTCAAACACCTTTCTGGGAAGAGAGTGATTTTTTGATGAGGTGCTACTGAGTTATAAAAAAAATATAGGAGTGTCAGAGGCCAATCCTTTTTCTGGGTTAAAGGCTGGGAGGTAGAAATTAAAGGAGTTTTACATTAAATGTGTTTTAAAAGAGCCATGTCAGTGTATGGATATTTTGGTATGAATCACATTTTCATGCAATATGTTGCCTGCAATTGAATCCCATAGTCACCAACTGGGGTAATGTTATATATGACATCCCAGGGTTGCAAAAGTTGTTAGCAGCCACTTTTTTCACATGTTTTGTAGATTTACACAAGGATCTCCATACACTTCTGCAGCCACTTCTGTAACATGGATTGTGCAGGCACACATCTTGACCAGCTCAATCACTTGGGCAATTTCCCTATTTGCATGGAGCCAAGAAGGAACCCTTTGCTTTTACACCTGTGCTATATTACAGATGCATGCAAAAAGAACAACTGATGGACAGAGTGTAGAACAATGTCATACATTCACCCTAGTACAGAGAACTGGGCATAACTACATTGTTTTTTTGCTCACCATGTCATTCCAGTTTGAACCCAGCCATATGCAAATCAGTCTTGACCCTGTGCCCAATGGGTACAGTCCAGCCCGAACTGCCAGGCTAGGACCTCCCTGGACTGGAAACAAACATCCTAGGACCAGTTATGGAGTTTCACTCATTCAGCATTCCGTCCATCATTTGTTGCCGTTACACATATTACAGGTACAGGGTCAAAGCAGTTGTAAGGAGGGCAATTGTGCCTCGCATAGGATGGAGGAGGTCTGGGGGTCCTGGTATCCCCCTTTAGGGGCATTGCATGTGCTTGATAGGGAATGTCTGCTTTCCCTCCAAATTGATGTTGTGTCACTGCCCGCAGCGGAAGGTATACCGGCGGATTGAAATAGCCCTTTTATCTTGACCAGATGGGGAGGAAGAGCTTTCTCTGTCGTCGCTCCTCAGCTCTGGAATTCTCTTCCGATGGAAATAAAAATCTTACCCTCTATCGATTTGTTTAAAAAAGCCTTGAAAATCTGGTATTTCACCAGAGCTTACCAATGAGATACTGCTGTCTGACCTGGTTTGTTTCTTTATTTGATTTAGGCGCCTTGACGCCCATTGGGCTAAGTTAGCGCGTTATAAGATACAATTCATTCATTCATTCATTCATCTTCCAATAATGTGCTGTCCACAGTGCAGGTGCAAGCTTGCACCTGCACTGTAAACAGTGTCTGCGTTGTATTCAGGCACACTGTCCCAGTCTGTGCTGAATGCCCCCAGTTAAGAGTGTGCCATGGTGCAAACAGGGACAGTCGCCTAAATTGTAATTTCGACTCAGATGCTTCATTTCAGGTTTTTTAGCGTTATCTTAACACCTATGCTTCAGATCAAGCAATCATGTGAGGTAACAAACGTTCATTAATGGTGTTTACATGTCCCATCAATGCTGGCAACATCTACACTTTGGAGTGGATATTACTACTATAGCCAATGATGGAAACATCTGACACTTTGGAGTGAATATAACTACTACAACCAATGCAGGAAATATCTGACATATTGAAGTGGATATGACTACTACAGTCAATGCTGGACATATCTGGCACTTTCATGTGGATATAACTACTTCAGCCAATGAAGGAAATACCTGACACTTTGGAGGGAATATAACTACTACAACCAATTCAGGGAATATCTGACATATTGAAGTCGATATGATGACTACAGCCAATGCCGGACACATCTGGCGCTTTCAAGTGGATATTACTACTACAGCCAAAGATGGCTACATCTGACACATTGGAGTGCATAGTACTACTACAGGCAATGCTGGAAACATTTGTCATTTTGGAGTGCATAGCACATTTATATCATTTTCTGCAGTGACTGTGAACAGTTCACAATTCACACTGAGATGCTAAAAAGAAAATGGTTTGCAGTCAGATATGTCAGGGAGGTGTATGATTTTAAATATATGGCCAGTTCCAAAGCCATAGCCATATTAGAAACATGGCTCAAAAACGACCATGATGTCTTGTTTCATTTTTTGTAAATAAAAGCTATCACATCCTTTGGAGAGAAACAGTCAGTGGATTAGAGCGGTGGCTTGCAATATTTGTAGGAATGTGACAAAATTCATGTGTTCGTTTGTTAATTGACAAACATCTATTACTATATTGTATCTTTTATGCTTGAGTAAAATATAATATTAATAATAATAACAATAACATTAGAAATAGCAATAATAGTAATAATAATAATAATAATAATACTAATAACAATAATAACGATGATAATAATAGTAGCAGTAACAATAGCGATAGCAATGATAATAATAATAAACAAATAATGTCAACTTCTTCTTCTTCATACTATCATTATTATTATTATTATTTAAAGTTTTCTTTCAGAAAACAAAAAAACGTTGGCCCTGATCTGCAGGTAAATTCTTACTGTGCAAAGGGGCATGCTTTACATTAGATCTGGGGAAAGGAACATAAGTGACAGACAAAAGCCCCAAAGAAAGTAGGTGGAGCACCACTGTGATATATGACAGAATGGCTTCCAGGTCAGCCAGCGGAACAAGTTGAGGCTCCAACGGAGAAAACCCATGTTTTCCCCTGACTGTAAATATAACATGAGATACACTAGTTTGGTGGGTGGGGCCACCACAGATCTACACCAGTGCTCCTGCTCCTCAAAAATTCCTTCTTAGATTTAGTATCATACAGCTAAACAGTATCCTGCATTTTGAATTAGCTGTGCGTCTTCTTTTCTGCATTACTGTGCTTCTTAGGTAAATCATCATAAACGTTTGTGGAATATTTGCCTAGAGGGTAAATGAGGGTGGAAGAGACTGTCAGCACTGATGCTATAAAGCATTGCTTTACAGAAAACAGGTGACCCTATGCCATACAGAAACATTAATATACAAAACAGAACAAAAACAACGACAAACGTCCCTGTGCCCGCGTAGCCCATTCTTCAGCGTCAAACAAACCTACTGCTGTCTACAACGATTAATATTACAATGTGTATATTCAAAAGTTTTGAGCTCGCAATTCACAAGTCATACTATCTTTTGGTACTGCCTCTTGTCATTGATAGCTACTGTTAGAATCTCTCTGAATTGTGGCAAGCAACACAACTTAACTCTGTCCATCCTAATCACTCTGTGGCATTTGATGCTAAGGGTTGAAGCATTTGTGTAACTACTGCCAGTTTTTACTTTACCTACTCGGACTGTCTTCTTTTTTTTATGAACACTTGTTCACTTCAACAAAGGCCAGACTTCTTTGGCCGTTTTGGAGGGATCAGTTTCCTAGTTTTTTTCCACATTAATAAAAAGTCTATTAGATTCACAGTAGAAATTTAGAGTCTCAAGTTTTTGTTGTAAACAAACTTGAGTATAGCCCATTATGAATAAATCATCTGAGTATTAAGGCACGATACATGGACATCCCCTGTTTTTGAAGACAAGCAATTAGTACTTGATAATGCTGCTGGAAAATGTGAGATAAACAGTTTAAATAAGAAGGACACTAAAATGCACTCCTGCCTCAAGCCATTCTCGATTGGAATTTTTCCAGACTATAAGGATCATTGCGATGCTAGTCAGAAAATCTGTCTAACTGTTGTGGTAGCACGAGAAATCCCCCCTTCGAGGATAAGGACTATCCGATGGCCCCATTACGATACATGCACTGTATCGGCGTGGCGGTCGGAAAGACAACAATTCCGACCAATGTAGTCGGAAAGCTTTCAGCTCAGACTGATGCAGTCGGAAAGCAAGTACTTTCTCATACAAACACTGACTCCCCAGCAGCATGCCCGCTGAGGAGATTATGATGAAACCTCGGTCCTGTCTGATCTGAACGAACTCTGCGGTCTGACAATGTAGGTCGACCACAGCGGCCCTGCTAGCCCAAAACAAAAACAATTTGCCCATAGCAAACTGTTGAATTTGTTTCTTATCCAGCTTAAGGTCTTCTCTAGGTAGACACACCTACACTGCAGAGTATAAAATACAACTCTTTCCTGACCAGCATCCTTTGCCAACACTCCGCAGTCAAGACCCACACACTACAACAGTCAAAAGAGGGTGAGGAGAAATTCACCACTGCTCACCATCACATTCACCTATTTTCAGACACCAACCCTTTTTACTTACACTCCGTACACATTTTTTCATCTTCACTACCACAGTCACAGTTTCACAAACGTTTTTGTTTTCACATCACTTATTATGACCCAAAAAAAATTCCAAATTCACTAACATGGAGTTGTCAGTGATGGTTTATGAAATCATTAGAGTAGAACCAGAATTGTTTGGAGTCACAGTCCAACAGACCCCTGTCGCCAGGAAGAAACAAATGTGGGACAGGATAGTGAACAAAGTCAATTCAAGAAGAGGTGGCACGACCTCAAGCCCTGGGTGATATACCAGGCTAACAGGAACCACAAGGCAGCTCAGAGGACAGGCGGTGGCCCTCCTGTGCCACCACTTACATTCACAGCATTGAAGGAGAAGGTGCTTGCCACACTGCATCCAGAGAGTATTTCCAAAATAGCTGGGGGAATGGAAACTGGTAATTACTAACTACAAAACTGACACAACACTTTCAGGTACTGTTTTTCACACATATTGCTATCGACTATAACGTCCAATACTCACATATGTAGTACCACTGCTCTCACCCCAGAGCCATTCGGCAGTCACTTCACTTCTCTGTGTCTCCTTACAGGTAGGAAACCATATTACTAGGGTGGGTTGTGACCGGCAGCCAATAATACAGCTACCACCAGGCCCTCCTCTCCCTACACTGAACTGGATGTAACACTGCTCTCACCCCAAAGTGATTTGGCAGCTATTTCACCCCTCTACTTCTCCTCACAGTTAGATAGCCATCTTACTAGAGTGGGTTGGGATAGGTAGCCAGCACTACATCTACCAGCAGCCCCTCTTGCCTCAGCACTCTACATGATGTAACACTGGTCTCACCTCATAGCCATTTGGCAGCCATGTCTACACTGGTCCACATGTCACATTAACTGCACACATTGCACACATAGCTCTGGTCATGCACATGTCTGACTACTCAGACTCCCAATCACCAAGGCTCTAGTAAAGAAATGTTAAGATAGACTACAACATAAACACAATGATATGTGTAAACACAAAGGATGGAAAGCATGAAGGTGAAACAGCCACAATACATGGCTGGTCACCCAATCAAAGAACACAGCACATATAATGAGCACTGCAAAATGGACAACACAAATGGGACTATTCCTCTATAGTAACCACATAGGACTGAATTGAATATTACACTTGCCACATCTACAGTTGCTGACCATCAAGTTAGTAGGTAATATCACGTCCGTCCCTATTGGCAACATGAAGCTGTATAGTTCTAATGATGAACATATCAGTTTCTAATCAAGTAATGGATGTACTTCAAATTCATGTCATACATGTCAACTCTATGGATACAGGTCATTATGTCTAACCACAACATTTTTGTCTCCTTGAGCCCTTTACTCACTGTGCAACAAAGGTTGGGAAAGCTCTTAACACCCTGACAATGTAACCTTTCTCTACCAGGCCAATATCAAACAACAGATGCTGAGACTCCTAACACCGAGTCTAGCCAGACTCCACCCCAGGACCACAAACTCTCTGATGCTGAATCTCCCACTCATTCGGATGTGGAGGACCAACCTGGCCTTCTGGACAGCCAGGGCAGACACAACCAGTGAATCTCACCAGCCCCACCACCACAACTCCCACCCCAGCAGCTACAACACCCCAGAGCACTGCCCCAATAACCTGTGGACATACCCCCACCAGCACAACCACCATCGCCTGCAACCCAGTACCCATTCTGGAGATGAGCAACAACAGCGCGCTCACTGAGGATGTAAGGGACAGTGGAAGGGTGAAGGCACAGCCAAGGGCACAGGTGTGGGGGGGCAGGGCTGGTGGGAGGGGCACTGGGGGCAACAACATGAGCCCACTGTGGACAGTGAAGCTCTAGCCATTATCACCAGAGTCATTGGTTCCTATGAAGGCAACCAAGGACCGATGGGCAAGGTACTGAAGAACTCCTGGAGATCAAGCTGCTGCAACGGTCCATAAACCTGAGGCTCCAACAAAACACTGAGTATTTGGGCCAGCTCATAATGGTGCTGAGGGGCATCTGCATAGCTTCTGTCAGGCCTCCCCTCACAACATCACAACCCTATGGGCAGCTTCTAGCTGCACTTTCTACATATGCAGCTGCTACAGGGAGGGTGGCCCTGTTAGAGGCTGAGTCCTCAGACACCTCAGAGCCTGCAGTGAACACCCCCAAATATATACAACCAGAGGGACAAAGGAGGTACTTAAGAACAGGTCGCCCTCCAGGACATCTTGCAAAAGAAATAAACCCACCTTCCGGGGTTCAGAGACCTGTCTTGTGTTAGGGCTCTTCTAAAAATAAAGAATACAGCCACAAAAATGTGTAGAGAAAAGAAAAAAATATTTCTTTCTTGAGTCCCCTCACTCACCGGAGTTTCCTCACGGTGACATGCTTCATCATTGGGGCCATCCCAGTTCTCTACGAAAAGGGGCGTGCTGCGACTGGCAAATTACGTAGGAGCACTTAGTTGTGAAGGACTATGTGTAGTGCAAAAAACTAAAATAATGAAAAAAATGAAGTGGAGTGGTGAGAGTTAAAAATACCGTGCTAGTGGGCCTCAATAATTTATTGTGCTCCTAGGTTGGTATGTTTAAAAATTGGGTTTATACTGAAATCCAACCAGCTATGAAGGTAGGGTCAGTATCTGGTCAACATGTTTCACGCCACCCCTGGCGTTTCTTCAGGACCATACATGCGTGACATAAAATACATACGCTTATGTTTTTCTCAATGGCGAACTTTTGCAGGTGCCTAAAGGCACATCATGGTCTCAGATGGGGGGGGTGTCGCTTCTATGGAAGCATTGTTCCTGGATAGCCACACCGTGAGGTATTACCTAGCTTCTCCCCCGTCGGAGATGCGGTCCGTAAGCGTATGTATTTTATGTCACGCATTTTCTATCTTGAACTACGGTCGCACGTGCATTATTCTTGTACCACTTATTAATCACATACCTAATTCAGGTTTTTGGAGTGGCAATACAGGGCTGGACCCTGTATGGTCCTGAAGAAACGCCAGAATTCACCCCCAAATACAAGCAGGAATGTCTGATGAATCCACCAGGAGATTCTAGTGCTATGGCACCTACCAAATCCAGGAATAAGAGCCGCCTCTGATGTTAACCTTTGTGCGCAGCACATTGACTTTGTGGACTATCTTGTCACACATTTCAATTTGCATAACAGGCTTCGGTTCGACTGTGGACTTTAACCAATGTGGTTACATCTCTAATATTTTCATCTACCACCACTTCACCCCTCTGTGTTCACCTTCCCACTTTATAGCCCTTTGTTTTACTTACTTTACGCACTGAAATAAGTACACTTTTTACACATCCACTTGTCCATGCTGTATTGTTTGGATGTAGTACATTATGAAGTCTACTGCTAATGTTTCACCAGATGTAAGTTGTGGTAAATAATGTATGCAGGCACGTGGCGCTGCACAAGCTAACATTGCAGATAAGTATACCAAACACATTACAAAAGACAGACATTGAAGTGTAAAGTTCACACATATATTTATTACAGTGTCACAACCGTAGATGTTAGAAGAAAGTCATGCATGCAGTAACATTACATGTCTCTAATTGTCATATGTACATCGCAGAGACAAGTTAGGAGAGGAAACATCAGACAATGTCCAATGCAGGAGTGATGTTACACATTTCTGATTGGTGCAGCTTCAGGCATGTTAAGTAGTCCACAATAGACATCCCACAGCCAAACAGTAACAGCAACAGGGGGTCAATACTGTAACTCAGCACTGGTACACTCCAAACAGGTGTAGCTGCATCTGCTGGATTGTTTCTAACATCTGCCAGAGGTGTCACTTAAGCTCTGTGGCATACAATAATGAGACACATGGATACCTACATCCAGTTCACACACAGAGAGGAATCAATCTATGTGAACAGAGACAAACATGTATTGGCAAATAACACAATGTGCTGGAGAACACAATGAAACACATAGGCAAAGCACACCACACAACAGAATAGAAATAATAAGGTTCACCTGAAACGTCCATCCTCTCCCTGTGCATGTTGCTTTGGTGGCAGAGTTGTACTCCTAAAGTCAGTGTCAGACATTCCCAGGTACACCTCATGTCCAATTTGCCAGGCAGAAGAGCATCATAGTGCAGCTGATGTCAGTACTCTGACATATCCAAATGAAAATGACAGGGTGAAGGAACTTACAACAAGACAAAAAGAATATTTCAGGGATCAGTTCGAACATGTTACAACAGTAGCAGTCTACTTCTGGAGTACACAGTTCATGAATTAGATCAGGCAACACATAGCTACATCATCAATGTCTACATAAGTCCAGAGCTTATCCACTTACAGCTCTGCACAAAGTAAGCCAAAGTTGTGCAAACCATACAGTCACCATACAGTCAGCAACCCTCACTGCTTCACAATGACAGCAACTGTAACTGTCACAGTCATGGAATCTCTCTGCATACTTACACTCAAGGGAAGTCGTTGTTGATGAGCTATTGAAGCAGGTCAAGCCCTTCCTCTTTGCCACTATCACCATCAGTGTTCATGTCAGGATTCTTACCCATTGACGTTCCTGCACAATGCAAGGTTGTGGAGTATGCAGCAGGCAACTGTTATCTGACACACTTTCCTGGGTGAGTAGAGGAGGGCTCCCCCGGTCTTGTCCAAACAGCGGAATCTGGCCTTCAGGAGCCCGAAAGCCAGCTCCACTACCCGATGTGTCCTCCCATGGGCCTCATTGCAGGGGTCTTCCCCTGGCATTATTGGATTTCCCGGCAGGGTCAACAACCAAGGCTGGTTGGGATATGCTGAGTCATCTAGATAGGAGACACACAGATGTGAAATCATGATTCAGACATTGGCAAAGGATGACAGCATGCATCACACACACAAAATATGGACACGTCTCACTCGCCAATAAGCCAGGCCCTCTTCGACTGTAGATGTGACATCAACTGAGGTATGGTCATGTTGCTGTCCCACATGACATAGGAGTCATCGGCAGATCCTGGAAATTTGGCACAGACATGTGAAATGTACAAATCCGCAAGGCGTTTCACTTGCATGTTGATTGAATGATAATGTTTCCTCTTCCTATATATTTGTTCATGTGTTTGAGGTGGTACAAGGGCAATATGTGTGCCATCAATGGATCCTACAACATGCAGGATGTGACCTAGGTCATAAAAGTCACCCTTCACATTTGCCAATTCTCCTCTTCTTGGGAACTGAATACAACTAGCCTTGTGTTGCATCAGTGCAGACAGGACATCACGTAACACCATACTGAACATCGGTTGTGACATCCCAACAGATGTAGCCACCATGTACTGAAAGGAACCCCTGGCCAAAAATGCAGTGTGGCTATCACCTTCACTGTTGGGATCAGAGCTGTGGGATACCTTCTGTGAGCTGTGGAAAAGTAAAATTTTGCCACGTTCTGTGTCACTACGCCTCATCCATCATATGTTATGTGTGCATGACCAATATGCATATGTTATTCCCCATGTCTGATTAATGACGCAATTACAGTTGTGTCCACCTCTGGTATGTCAGTTTCCAGTCCTCGTGAATACTACGAATATCAGGCCTATGTAGAGTTATATTGCCACGTTTCTCAGTGTGCACGTTATTTCATTATAAAGTCCCCGTTTCCAGGCCACAAAAGGGCCCGGACAACAGATTCAGCTCCTGTCTCCTGAAAGCCTCGCTGAGGAGCGATACAGCCCCCACCTGTATCCTCGACCCTTCACTTACTTCCTGCCTCGCAGTGCCCGGTGCAGCTTGGCCCTGCCTCTGAGTCTGCCAAGAGTATGTTATAGTTCCAGTTATCAGTTCAGTCCTCCTTCTCTGCATTCCTAAGCTACTGAACTGCATCAATAGTTTCCGTCATTGTCTAGCCTATTCGGCTCCACGTTAGAGAAATACTGTATTAATGGTCATTTAATATTCTTCATCACGCACTACATGTAGAATAATGCATGGTCCAGTCTTAGAATCAAGTTAGCTTTTCCCCTCATGACTTCTAGTTTATATCAACATGTTCCCTAAACATCAGATACCAGATAGGGTTTAGGTACATGTCGCTCCGACCCTCCAGACTCAAGTCTCTGCTCCTAGCACAGAGTTCGTAGCCCCCAGCTTCTCCTAGTAACACGTCATTGCCAGTTTACGCGCACCATTAGGTTAGAGGTCCCGGCTCCTTAGGTAGCCCCCTCCAATGTTTCCGCCCATTCATGACATATTCTGTTACGTTTGCACCACATGTCTATGTATACTCCCAGTTACACCTACTTTTACTGTTATCTCTCGCGACTGCTACGCGTCACACCTTCTGCTCCACCCACTGCTACGCCTACTGCAATGTAATGCTATGTGTTTGCGCTATGTATATAAGTTGATGTATTGTTATTAAAAGTTAGCGCGCTCATCCCAGATCAAGCCCCGGCAGCTGCTGGGCCCCAGTTGTCCTGCTGGGCCCCTGTTCCTATGCAGGTTGTCCTGATCCTGTCCTTATGCTGTAATAAACCTGCAGAAACTCCTACTACCTCGAATCTTGACTCTTATTTTATTGAGCTATCTGTTATTCATTCATACATTCAAAAATAGATCCGGTATTATTTATTTATATACCACATAATGGCGCCCGAATAGGGACTTGCCCTTTCCCCACGCGTCGGTGAAGCCACGCCGACCCCCTGACCCTCTGCAGCCATGACGGAACCATACCGGCCACGTGCAGATATTTCTGCTTCAAGTATCCCTCAGGCCCACGGAGGAGACGGAGGAGGCGGTCCAGCATCCAAACGAGACGGTGGAGGAACGCGGCGAGTCCCGACCAGAGCCCAAGCCAAGAGTCCAAGGTCCGAGGTATCCGGAGGCCCACCCGTAACTGAAGTCCGAAGTCCGTCGTCGTAGCAGTCCGGTCCCGTCCGAGGCCTTCCGTTCCGTGCTGCCCGGTGAGTACCATTGCTGGGGTAGTATCTAGACAGGACCAATCTAAATTGACTCCTGGTCCGTGGGTTGGTGGTGCCCAGACTCACAAACGAAGTGTCCACTTCGGTGGATGCGGGTTCTGACGTGTCTCTTTATGAGACCGGTAAATGTCGTACTGTTACAGCAGTGCATCCAGTAATTCTAGTCTGTTCCGTTCTCGAGAAATTCTGTTCTGTTTCTGTTTTCAGTATTCCAGGTAATATTCTGTCCGAACTGTTATTTACAATGTTCTTCATGTATTCTAATGTTGTGGTATGAGTGCGACGTGATTTCGTGTTTCCATTGTGTATTGTATTGTGTCCAGATTACAGTTCAGTCATGCCGCTCTTTTCCAAGTTACGTCAGTTAAAAACTAGAAAGGGTTTATTAGAAGAAGCAGTTCCTGTCCCGCCTAGGGACAGTCCAGGTCACTTTATGTATCAGAAACATGGCATAAGCGCCATAATGTATCTAGATTTATGGGTAGAGTATACCAAACAGTTAGAAGAAAAGTATAGATGGCCCGTATCGGGTACATGGGATGCCGAATGTATCATGCGAGTAGAAGAAGCATTATGGAAAAAGAAAGCCAGACAGTCACAGAAAGATGCCATCGAGTTATGGCGTAAGGAAGCTCATAGAAGAACTGAAAAGGAAGTCAGAAAGTCGGAGTTAAGTAGAGAATCCCAGGAACGAGCCCAAGAAAGAGAATTAATCGAGATAGGTGAACGAGTCAAAACCGAACAGTCAGACAGACAGAGGCATGCCCTTATTAAGGGTATGTATCCTCTCCTTGCCGAAGGTTTGCCAAAAGCGACCCCAGAGGCATCCAGTAATTTCCCGCCACCATTAGTTCCGACCAAGCTACGTCATAAACCGACCGCAGCTGATATTTTTATTTCGTCCTACTTGGACGACACAGTCCCAGAATATGCAAATCCTGTTCGCGCTCCGCCAGTCCCTGTAAATCAGGCACTTCCTGCTCCTCCAGACACCGGGGTGCCCTTAACAGCTCCCCCGGTCCAGTCCGCCATACAAGTCCAGCCCACGTTACAACTACCGACCCTGTCAGCACGAAGAATGTCAATCGACGATTCTAGTCTAGGGGCCGTAGGAGGAGGTCTTCCTCAAACCCCGCCGCCACACAGGCGTTTAACATTACTCGAATTACATGCTCAAGCGTTACAGCGCACGCCCAAACATCAGTCTGTTACAGAAATCAGACAAACCCTTAACGAATGTGTCTATGATCCAGTTCCAGGCGAATATAATATGGTTTTATATTCCTTACGTGTAAGGAGAGTGACCGAGTATCTAGTCACCTTGCCGAATATGAAAGAAGATCTAGACAGAATATATCGGTTCATCCGTACAGGGGATGATCCAGAAAGTATTGGCGAGATTATGTCTCAAAGGAAAGCCGAGATCCAGCTCATGATATTAAAGTTCCTGATCAATTGTCTAATAAGAGAACAAGATTACCCGTCTAAAGATCCCGCCGAAATGAGAATCCTGACAAGGTGGAGTGATAATATAGCCGAGGGTAAGCACAAGACCGTCGGTGCCATGGAGAGTATGTACAAGAAAATTCGTAAAGAAATAATAAGGTTACACGAATAACGTAAAGCAACACAAGTAAGCGAGAAAGAAAGTATCTCTGATCCTGAAGAGGAAGAGAACGAGAATCCCGCCAGAATAGCGTATGTAGGAAAATCTAGATTTCCAGATCGCCATTTACGTCTAGAACGTAAGTCTACTTTCCATCATCCAGCACCAGAACAAGGTTCTCTAGAACAAGTATTTCAAGCTACCGATCACATTCTGAAATCACGAGTCGGTTACAGTGAATTAAGTACTATGCACGAACAAGAACTAGCCCGATCAGCAGTCCGATGGATTACTGATTCTACCACTTTTCCAGACGAAATAGTGGCACAAATGTTTCTGAAATTGCCCCCAGCCGAGCAGCGACTGGTGGGTACGTATATGATCCAGCACCTCATTACTTTGTATGAGGATCAACATTCTGATCCAGGTCCGTTGCACGATGTCCTGAACGAGTTACTCCAGTATAGATGGAGAGGTCTAGGTACCGATTTAATCAGTATCATTCTAGAACAGCGCCACAAATATAGAACGTTCCTGAACCCGCATTTTGTTCATGTCTCACCCCCAGAAAGTAAACCATTCTACATAGACAGACAGAATCCGTTACGAGAAGTCCACCCAGTCCAAGGGGCGGGTGGCGTAATGCAACGAGTGTTTGTATACACTCCGATTTCAAAGATGGAACTTCTTGAAATGAAGAAATTAATTCCCTGTCATGACAAAGATCCAGCAGGGTTCCATAGAGAATTAAAAGACATGCTCCGTATGGGAGAATACACTTACCCAGATATCATTAAAATGTTAAAGGTCCTGTTACCCGCAGGGGTGTATGAAAAGTTAAAGGAAAAAGAATGGGAGGTGGGAGAGAAAAAGATAGATTGGGCAGCTCTAGAAGCTGAAGACAAGGCACGAGTACCAGGTACCGGTCTTGGAGATAAATGTAAAGAATTACCAGAATTATTGATTCAAGTTTTACCTAGATTATTGACAACGAGAAAAGAAGACTGGGATGCCATCTCAGCCTGTAAACAGAAACAAGATGAAGATATTAGTGATTTTTATTCTAGATTTGAGAAATGTTTCAGTATTAACAGTGGTCTCAAGACAAGTAGTGAGTCATACCCTCACCTTTTCGTTACTAAATTAGTCGAGAATTCAAGTCCACAAATTAAAAATCGAGTTCTGAAAGTCGAAAGCACCTGGCAAGCAAACACCCCGTCCCAAATGCTCCAGATGCTCCAGTATCACCAAAATAGAATCAGGGAAGAGCAAGAACATGAAAGAAAACGTATGAAAGACACGAAAATGAAAGTGCTAGTTGCACAATCTATTCCTCAAGACAGTCAGAAGAGGGGTCCGAATCAAGCCAGTCATCCTGCAGCTCCCGTTAAAGGGAACTGCAATTATTGTAAACAGCCAGGTCATTTTATAAACGAGTGTACAGTTCTGAAACATAATATAGCTACTGGTAAGACTAAAGAAAGACCACGTCCGCCTAGACAAGAACAAGTTTCACAGACTCCTCAACCACAGAATGCACAACAAACAGTTACCGCACCGCAGCCTATTGCTGCAACACAGCACGTTACATCGCAGATGTACCAGTATGCACAGTCTGAGTATCCAGAGTACCAGCCATATTCATGAAACAGCCTAGAGAGGGAGGTAGGCTTGCCTCTCATCGAGATACCTGTAGATCAAGAAGGTCCCTATGTTCACAGTCAAGTATTAGGGAAAGACAGAAAGTTTCTGATCGATACAGGGGCAAGTAGGACCACAATTAGTCATGCCGAAGTTCCAGGGGCTCCGCTCTCAGGCTCAAGAAATGTTTCCCTTGGATTTTCAGGAAAGCCAATAGTTAATGAGATATCTAAGCCAGTCACTCTAGAAGTAGGTCCATTGTCCCGTACTACTGATCTGTTACTTACTAAGTCATGTCCAGAAAACCTATTAGGTATTAAGACACTGAAAGAATTAGGTGCAGTTATTTGCTGTTCCCCAGAGGGAATACGTCTGTTCCTACGTGACTTTAAGGGTCACTATGTATTACGAGATTTTGATTCAAGATTGTCTAATGTTCCACAGCACTTATGGGCGCAAGGTCCAACTGATGTAGGTTACATGCAAATCACACCCCATCGTGTGACTCTCAAACCAGGTGTAGTGTTACCCCGAATCAGACAGTACAGATTGCCACCCGAGGCTGTAGCAGCCTTATCCAAAATTATTGACGAGCTCATGGCTCAAGGAGTAGTTGTAGAAACTGACTCCAATGTATGCAATTCTCCGATCATTCCAGTCATGAAACGTACTGATCCAAATGCACCCCCAGTATATCGATTAGTGATTGATTTACGAGAGCTTAATAAATGTATTATTCCTCAGTACCCAGTTGTTCCAGACATCTCTTCCCTGTTAACAGCCATTGATTCCGAAGCCATGTTTTTCACTGTCATAGACCTCAAGAATGCATTTTTCAGTGTTCCAATTCATCCAGACAGCCAGTTTCTTTTCGGATTTTGTTTAAATGGAAGGAGCTATATGTTCACACGCGCTCCTCAAGGTTTCACAGAAAGCCCTAGTATTTACAGTCAAGCACTCAAGAGACAACTAGACAACATTCACATGCCAACTGACACTGCCCTACTCCAGTATGTCGACGATCTACTGATCACAGCCCGTTCTGAACGTGACTGCGAGCGAGCATCACTTACAGTCCTGTATTTCCTTGCCGAGATGGGGCACAAGGTGTCACCTTCGAAGCTTCAATTCTGTGTCCAGCAAGTGGTATACTTAGGACACTTGCTGTCCAAGAGGGGTAGGCAGTTGACACCAGACCGTATCCAGTTAATAGCGAGTCTTCCCCAGCCCAGAACCTAGAAGGAGGTACGTGCCTTTATCGGCCTTACTTCTTATTGTAGACAATGGATTCCCCAGTATGCATTTCTAGCCAAGCCACTGATACAGTTAACGACACAGGAGGCAGCCGTATCGACTGTCCTCCCTTGGACATCTGACCATACACTTAGTTTCAACGAGTTAAAGAAAGCTTTATGTCAAGCTCCAGTTCTAGCTACACCGAACTACAGTAAGCCTTTTACACTTTTTGTTACTGAACGCGAAGGTACAGCATTATCTGTTCTCACACAAGATCAAGCAGGACAATACAAGCCCTGTGCTTATTTTTCGAGCACATTAGATCCAGTCGCCCAGGCGTTGCCTGCGTGCCTCAAGTCAGTTGCAGCCACAGCACTAGCTATCAGACAAAGTGATTCCATAGTTTTAGGACATTCCCTGACAGTACAAGTTCCACATTCAGTAGAAGTTCTTTTAAACCGAACACAAACTCAGCACTTGACAATTGCACGTTTAACAGGTTATGAATTGACACTGTTCCAGCCACACATAGAAATTAGACGCTGCAACGTCCTGAATCCTGCTACACTGTTACCATCAGTTAGTTCAAATCCAGACCCACATGACTGTGTGGAAGTAGTCAATATTACGACAAAGCCAAGACAAGACCTGACAGACATTCCGTTACCAGATCCCGACCTGACACTTTATGTGGATGGTTCATGTATGAGAACTAGTACAGGAGAACTAGTCGCCGCGTATGCAGTGACTACTGACACCGAAGTTATTGAAACACACCGTATTGATACCCTGTCCGCTCAAGCAGCAGAGCTAGTCGCTCTGACACAAGCCTGCATACACGCCAAGAACCAGAGAGTTAATGTTTATACAGATTCACGTTACGCATTCGGAGTTGTACACGACTTCGGAGTGCTCTGGCAGGAGAGAGGTTTCATGACTTCTCATGGAACCAAGATTCAGCATGGTCTCCTTATTCAAGCCCTGTTAGATGCCATACATTTACCGACATCTATTGCCATCATGAAATGCAAAGCACATACGAAAGTTACTGACATTATTTCCCAAGGTAATGATCTAGCAGACCGCACAGCCAAGCTTACAGCACAGACTCCAGACATTCCAGTTAACATGACACATACTCCAGATCCGATTACATGCATGACAGTTAAGGACCCTACTCAAGATGTCATAGATATCCAGTTACATGCTACTCCCGACGAAATCAAGAAATGGTCTGAACAAGGAGGGGTCCAGACAGATCAAGGATGGTTAACGAAGGGTAGAGCCACATGGTTTCTCCCCGATTCTATGGTTCAAGTCATTATCAATACCGCACATAGTCCAGCACATTTAGGAGAAAAAGCTATGTTAGACAGTATCCAGAACATTTGGTTCAACAAGCATTTACGAGCTGCAGCCAAGCAGAAAGTCCGTACCTGTATGATATGTTGTCAGTTTAATCCAGGTAAAAGTGTCCCGGTGGAACAAGGTGGTTTCCAGCCCCCTGACCACCCTTTTGAGGTCCTCCAGATGGATTATATTCAGATGGAGCGATGTCGAGGTTTCAAGTATGTCCTTGTAGTTGTATGCGCTTTATCCAGGTGGACAGAAGCATATCCAGTCCCAGATTACACAGCCGCGACCACTGCCAAGCAGTTGGTTCGTGAATTCTTCCCTAGATATGGACTCCCTAGAGTCGTATATTCTGATAACGGTCAGCCATTCTCATCCGAACTCATGAAGCACGTTTCCCTGTTGTTAGGGTACCAGTGGAAGTTCCATTGTGTACGCCATCCTGAAGCAGCTGGTCTGGTTGAGAGACATAATCAGACCCTGAAAATCCGTATTGCCAAAGTTTGTAAAGAAAAAGGTGTGGACTGGCTAGTAGCTCTGCCAGTCGCTTTGTTTTATATGCGCATGGTTGCACATTCCAGATCAGGTCTGTCCCCGTATGAGGTCGTATTCGGCCGCCCCCCTAATATGTGGGGTACTCCTAGACCCCGAAGTATTACCGATGTTCCATGTAATATGCTGACAGATTACCTAGCTTCCTTGATGTCTGCCCTCAACTCATGTCGTTCACAGGTTGCCGCCGCATTTCCAGACAATACCGAGGTGGCACCGCACGAGATCGTTCCAGGCTCCTTGGTGATGATCAGAAATTTTGACAGATCAAGTCCGCTGGAACCACGTTGGAAGGAGCCACGTCAGGTCCTCTTGACCACCCGTACTGCCGTCAAGTTGGAAGGCAGAAAAGGATGGATCCACCTTTCTCATATTAAACTTTTTAAAGGATTGAAATCGGTTTCTAAAAACATTTCCCAGGATTCGAAAGATTGCCAGAACATTGTTTTAAAGGACTGTCCCGCAAAAGACATTATTACAACCCCTCCCTGGTTAGAGAAAACTCCGCAGCAGGAGTATAAGTTTAAGCTCAGGTCTAGTAAAATAAGTCAGTCAGTTTGATTGTATAAGTCCTCCCCTAGGTGAAACGGTTAGACTGTTTCTGACATGTATAAAATAGACCCCCATAGTGAGAGAGTCAGTCGAAGTTCAATTCAATGTATCGTTTTTCTGAGTTTCGTATTATTCATCAGCATCTTGATTTCCTGCACCAGTTATGCGTTCTATCTGTATTTTCCAGTTCCTCATGTAAACATGTCTGCTAATGCTACAGTAGAGCACACGTTTAGTGATCTGCCTCCTCACGAATATTCATACCGCCTCGCTATGCGCAACAACACATTTATCCGTATGTTACATTACTCACACCAGACCAGCAATGCCACTAATTGTTGGGTGTGTGGTCGACTCCCCCCTTTCCAGACACCGAAGGGAGTTCTGCCACTCTTTCCTTATCCATTCTCACACAATGGTTCGTGTGGAGCATGGTCCACGTTAACGTCATCCTCAACAGATATGTCTTTTCTTAACAGTACATGTTTTTCAGACAAGCAAGGTTTCCCCCACAGAACAGGTTTAGATCTAGAAAATGAAGTATATAATTTAGGTAATTATTCGTCGAATTTTATGGTCCTGAATGTTCAGTCTGATACTACTCCAGACTTACCTGCTATTTCAGTACTACCTGTCAAAGGCGAATTATGTGTCCGTAGTTATGGTTCCATACATGTAGGTCATAGTGAATGTACTACTGTTATCCAGTATAGTGACAGTGGGAAATCTGTTTTCAAAGCTTCACGTCATTCTTATTTTATTTGTGGTCAGACCGCATATGTCCGTCTGCCCCTCGATTGGGAGGGAACCTGTTACATTGCCTTCCTACTGCCACCTGTTTTCCTAGCCCCATCTGATTATCACAGAAACACACATCTAGTACACATTAGACATAGAAGGGAGTCCCCAATTGTCGATTATACTGAAACTACTCTAGAACAGTATACAGATTTCAATAAAGGTTTCTTCTTCTTTGTAGGACCTGTCCAGAATAGTAAACTGATCCGTAGGTTAACAAGAACCCTTGAAGCTGTAGTAAATGAGACTGCCTCTGCTCTAGGTAACCTAACCGAAGAACAATCTGCTATGAGATTTGTCGTTTTGCAAAATCGTCTCGTCCTTGACGTCATACTGGCCGATAGGGGCGGGGCCTGTAGAGTCATCGGATCTAGTTGCTGCATTTTCATTCCAAATAACGCGCCGTCTGTTTATTCAGCTATAACCAGACTCCATAAAATTGCCCATCTGTTACACCAAGATCCAGGCACCTGGACATGGTCCGGTTGGTTCTGGAATATAATTTCCGCATGGGGATGGAAAGTCCTGTCCTTTCTAGGTATTGCAGTAGCGATCATATTCAGCTGCTGCCTCTGTATACAATGTGGCCCTGCGATTTGCAACATGTGTGCTACCTCTTGTATTCCTAGTCCCAAGCCCCGTTCTAAATCCCGTTCCAAGACAATTCGAGACGAGCAAATGGTACTGTATGAAATGATAGATGGTATCATGAAAATTGATGTTTCCTGATGGAAACGTAGTGACAAGGAGGGAATGTGGAAAAGTAAAATTTTGCCACGTTCTGTGTCACTACGCCTCATCCATCATATGTTATGTGTGCATGACCAATATGCATATGTTATTCCCCATGTCTGATTAATGACGCAATTACAGTTGTGTCCACCTCTGGTATGTCAGTTTCCAGTCCTCGTGAATACTACGAATATCAGGCCTATGTAGAGTTATATTGCCACGTTTCTCAGTGTGCACGTTATTTCATTATAAAGTCCCCGTTTCCAGGCCTCAAAAGGGCCCGGACAACAGATTCAGCTCCTGTCTCCTGAAAGCCTCGCTGAGGAGCGATACAGCCCCCACCTGTATCCTCGACCCTTCACTTACTTCCTGCCTCGCAGTGCCCGGTGCAGCTTGGCCCTGCCTCTGAGTCTGCCAAGAGTATGTTATAGTTCCAGTTATCAGTTCAGTCCTCCTTCTCTGCATTCCTAAGCTACTGAACTGCATCAATAGTTTCCGTCATTGTCTAGCCTATTCGGCTCCACGTTAGAGAAATACTGTATTAATGGTCATTTAATATTCTTCATCACGCACTACATGTAGAATAATGCATGGTCCAGTCTTAGAATCAAGTTAGCTTTTCCCCTCATGACTTCTAGTTTATATCAACATGTTCCCTAAACATCAGATACCAGATAGGGTTTAGGTACATGTCGCTCCGACCCTCCAGACTCAAGTCTCTGCTCCTAGCACAGAGTTCGAAGCCCCCAGCTTCTCCTAGTAACACGTCATTGCCAGTTTACGCGCACCATTAGGTTAGAGGTCCCGGCTCCTTAGGTAGCCCCCTCCAATGTTTCCGCCCATTCATGACATATTCTGTTACGTTTGCACCACATGTCTATGTATACTCCCAGTTACACCTACTTTTACTGTTATCTCTCGCGACTGCTACGCGTCACACCTTCTGCTCCACCCACTGCTACGCCTACTGCAATGTAATGCTATGTGTTTGCGCTATGTATATAAGTTGATGTATTGTTATTAAAAGTTAGCGCGCTCATCCCAGATCAAGCCCCGGCAGCTGCTGGGCCCCAGTTGTCCTGCTGGGCCCCTGTTCCTATGCAGGTTGTCCTGATCCTGTCCTTATGCTGTAATAAACCTGCAGAAACTCCTACTACCTCGAATCTTGACTCTTATTTTATTGAGCTATCTGTTATTCATTCATACATTCAAAAATAGATCCGGTATTATTTATTTATATACCACAGAGCTCTTAACTAAGGCACCAACTGACCACATAGGTCCTGGATTGTCTGATGATTTAGTCTGAACTTCTTTATGATATCTCGCTCTTCCATGGTCATCAGGTCTGTTAAGGCCGGAAGATGGGAGCTTGTCTCCTCCTCCCTCTGCCAGGGTACCAATGTGCTAAGTGGTTGGTTGCAGAGCACATGTTGACTCAGACAGTCATGTGGAATCAGAGTCATGCACGTGTGAGCTGTTGACATACATAATCATCAGTTAGGTATGATGGTAACAATATGTACATACCAACTACTAGCATGGGGGTAATGGAATAGATGACAGACAAATAGGCCATTGCAACTTCATGGATACTGAGCCATGTGGGGTGTGAACACATCACAGGTGGCACACAGCATTAGGTTTGATATTGACATTCCACTTTTTAAACATGACCAACTTTCCTGAAAGAGCCCAGCTGACCAGTTTCAGCTGCACCTGCCCTGGACCTTGCTAGTGGCTCCTACTGGAGTGAGACCTGACCCCCAAGTGCTGCTCCTGAGGTCCTCGAACCCTTGGCTGGTGTTAGAGTGTACTCCTCCTATTTCCAAACTGAAAGAAGTGCGGCTTGTAAACTTTTTGCAACGTGCTGGCTGGGGAACTGACAGAGACCGGGGTCCAGGACAAAGTTGCATCTGTCAAGATAGAATCGCTAGTCAGCCTCAACCTGCCAGCATGCACTGCTGAATAAGATTCAACTTCCCCAAAATTTTCCAAGTCCGAATGTAGAAAGCTTCACCCGGGACTGACACTGAGTGGCATTTAATCAACATTGAGGCAACCAGGAGCTTTCCTGCTTTCATCGATCTCTGGACCAGGACCCTCTCTTCAGCAACCCACTATCATTGAGCCCCTCTTCAGATCTAGCTTGTAGCTTGCCCTGCAGATTATTCCTTGATGACCACTTTTTCTCCATAAAAGCTTCCAAAGTCAGAAGGTAAACTTTCCACCAGGATGAACCTGGTCCCGCTACGCAACTGCCAATTCATTGCGGTTAGCCTTAACTTCTGACTTTGACTCAGTTTAGCACAACCAGTTGCCTGCAACTGGTGCTTGGCATTTTTTGGTGTTATTTTTATTTGAAGTTTTGAAAATATATATCTCTGATTCCCGATATTGTAATTTTGTGTTTTTTTGTCACTTTGTTCATTATACATTGAAATGAAATTTTGGTTGTGTTGTGTTTTCAACTTTTTAATTGTTTTGGTATGTCTAAATGCTTTACACATTTTCAGAAGTTAAGCCAGTATGCTCAGTGCTATGACTATTAGGGGTTGAACTCAGATTAAAATTACTGAAACCTTTACTGGACAAAACAAGAGCAGTGTATTTATTATTTACCATCCACCCCAACTAAGAATCCACTTTCCCACACTCAGTAATTCCTGACTAGTTCTTTCAATGGACCGAAAGTGTCCCCCTTAATATCCCCAGTAAATCTGATCACCTGTTTACTGATGCCCTTGATATCTGTGATCCAGCACCAATCAGGGATGGATAAATCGATATTAACATAAACATAGGCCCATATTCATACACTCAACTCAATGAATCCCTGTTGCGCTGTTTCAAAGTTTGACAAATTAATCAGTTGTTCATAATACAGACTTGTTTCTACCACACTAAACACATAACTGAGCCTGTATATACACTCCTTACCTCTGGTCGATGGACCAAAGGTTTGGATGTTGATGGCAATAATTAGAACTATCTATCTATCTGCATCTACTTAAATAATCACAAACTCAGTATAAGGTTAACAGTGATTATTGCACAATTATATGAAGGTAAATGCTCAATGTACAGATTTACAAGGCAAACAAAGAATCATTCACAAAGAGAGAACATTAATAATGCAAACAATGTCAAATTCATATCCAATGAGCAAAATGCAAATAAAGGAGTGTGTAGGTGAAGAGACAAACGTTTCAGAGACAAAATACATTTGCAAATGATTATGCAAAGCATGGATTATTTAGCTATACTAACCTAAGGAAATCTGAAGAAAAGTACTCCTCTGGCAAAAGGGATAGCGAGGGTTGCCCGTGTAAAAATCCGGGGAACAAAGAATAGATCAGTTTACAGCATTCAGATCAGGAGCAGAAAATAGGTAGGTCTCCATCAGCAATATGCCGAAGAGCGACAATCTCCCTCCTTTCAGCTTCAACAGCCACCACGGCATCACATACCCAACACCCCCCAGAACTCCTCAATTATACCCTAAAACGTACATGTCCAACCCACATTTGTTGAAACATTTTCAGAAACTTGGTCTCTCATTGGCCAATTTAGGGGGTGTTCTTTCACACCACCATAGTCACGTTCATAATTTTCACTGCGTTCTTTGTTTTACACATTTTGCATTACATTAGCCACGTCTCATGAATACACATTTCCTCCAACAAGTAACATGTTGCAAGTTTCTACACTTCCATTGTTCGCCAATGCAGTTTCTGCGTAAGAAGTTTCTACATGTGTACTTGATCCCACAGCCATCCTTCTGTTGCTTGGCAGACAGACAATATTCCTTGACGGTTATCAGCCTTTGCCTTCTCCATTCTCTCTCAGAGTTCGATTTTCAGCATATTTATTCGTATTTATTTTTCTTTAACCCTCGACTGACATGCAAAGATGTAGGCCCATGCTTGCTTCACTACAAGGAACGAGACACAGACATTAATAATTTCATGAAATATATTTCTCAGTGCTTACCACCAACCATTTGCAACATCCCACGTTATATTCCTAGCAAGAGCATTAATGTGGAAAAGCTGCATTATTTCTATTTTATTCCAAATCAGAACATCAATGCGGCCTAGTCTTTCATGCATTAGCCCACGCATTAGTGCACGCATGCGCTAAGCATTTCCCCATGTTTTTCGTGTTTTTGCACGTTATTTCCTCAGCACACCATTAGTAAATGTTACGGAGGACTCAATCCAAGCAAGTTTTTATTTTTTCAAAACCCTGCTCCATCATCTGTACCTGGGAGGAGTTGTAGTAACGAGGTGATATAACCAGGGTCGTGTGAGGGGATTAAAATGCATCGCACTTAGGAGGTCATTATGATGACGGGCGGACTTTGTCCGCCCGTCACCATAGTGGGGAATGGGACCGCCCGCCATAAGGGCGGGGGTCCCGGGGGTGAGATTAGGATGTGCCCGCCACAGTGGCGGGCACATCCTGTATTTACAGCATTGTGGCGGGCGGTGCTCTCTGCACCGCCCGCCACAATGCAGAAAATGCTTTTCACCATTTGCATAATAAAAGCGGCAGGCACTGCGCGGTGCCTGCCGCTTTCATTATGCAAATGCAGGGGGGTACCACAGGTACCCCCCCTGTGCACCCCCCTACTGTCCTTCACTGTGGGGGCCCGCAGGGGGCCCCCAGAGTGAAGACTGCCTGCCTTTCCGTGGCGGCATTGCCGCCTCGGAAAGGCTTGCCTCACAGCCCATTGTAATATGTCGGGCGGTGTCTTACAGACACCGCCACCATGTTACAGGTTTTCCGCCCCGGCCGCAAAGCGACCGGGGCGGAAAACAGGCGGGCGGTGTTTTTCACCGCCGCCTTCCCCTCCGCCATCATAATCTGGCGGAGGGAATTTGGGCTTGCGATGTTGGGCGGTTTGCCTCCGCCAGGCCGGCGGTGGCCACCGCCAGCCTGGCAGAGGCAAACCGCCCGACATCGTAATGGACCCCATAATGTTTTAAATGCCTCAAGAGCTAGCTTCACAAAATGTTAGGTGTCCTGGTATTTGAATCAGAGAACAGATTCTGTGGACATTTACACTCTCAGATAGATTTCACTCAGAAAGACACAACTGCCCCAATGAAGATTATCTTTACCACTAAGTTTATGGGAAGAGTAACGATGGGAGTTGTCAATGGAGGGCTAGGAAGCAAATGATTGCGAAGGCAGTGAACAGTGGCAGAGCTATAATTTTGTGGCTTTTCATAAAACATTTAATTTTGTGTACCTGCACTTAGCATCAAAAGATGGCAGGGAAATGAGTGTCCCATGCCAACTTGTTTTCATGGGGATGTACGAACAGTTAATTCTGCCACCAGAGCAAATATTTTTCTAGTTGATAAAAAATGGGAATAAATTGTTGTGCTAATTCACATTTTCACCAGAATTTTAGGGCAGACAGTTTTTTCTTGATGATCTACACCTTGCCCAAATATCGATGAGTACTCCACGACCTTTTGTGAATAATTACCAAGTAAAATGATTCAGAACTGTCAAAATCAAATTTTGATCAGTAAATCAACAGATGTGTTGCACTCTATTTTCCACATTATATTGAGCCAGCAAGTGCAATCTGTTTTCAAGAAAATTCTGATAAGCGTTTCCAGAAATGACATATTTCTGTTACATAAATCGTGCCTTTCTTTCTTTCCTTTTAGTAATCTTTATTTGGCATATGCCATAAAGGTAGAAAAGACATTATGTACAATAGTTAAAGCATACGCACATGAGAATTTAAAATATTTAAAAATCCATGTTCATAAGGTTACATACTGAATTTCTACTAAATCAGTACAAATAAATCAGCCTACATTTAAATATCTAGATCGTCATATTCTTTTTTGATTGCTAATGCCACTATTATGAAATGCATCCCAGAATAATACATATCTATTGTACAGAGTTGCTGTAAAAACACAATGCCTCCTTTATATTGTGGAAGATTAGCGCTATGTAAAATAGGGATCGAAACGGAGGTCCATGGGGCTGATAAAGTGGAAAAAACAAAGTGAAATGTACGTTGTTTAGAAAAATTGTCACATTGGCACGGAGGGAGATCAGGTCGCCAGATTCCTTGCAAGGAAATAATTTACCTTAAAGTGCACTGTGCTAGATCTAAAAAGAGTAAGAACAGTGAGTAGGGTTCTCAATCCATTGTGAATAGGAGACTTACAGTTGAAACTGGGAAATAACTAACTATTGTTTCTATGAACTGGGACATCTCCACCCCAGCTTCTATGATAATCAAAGTATCACTGTTGGACTGTTTCTTTACAGCTAGTGGTTATTTATTGCGGATTGCTCTATAATTGCGGGATGCCTATCGCCTATCACTTTCCTTAAGTCGGTAAACCAAGGTATCCACTCTGTAGTGCCCAGAGTCAGTTAGCATTCTAATGCTAACCCTGTAATTACACCGAACACCCACCCACCACTGATGTCACTGGTCAGGTGACACAGCTTCAATAAAAGAGGCCGAGCCCACATGCTCTGGGTCAGTTGCACCCACTATCCAGTGTGTCCTGTGTCAGTGTGATTGCGAGCATGAGGGCCTAAGGCCCCGACCCTACAATGGCGACGAGGGCGGACGCTAGACACGCGTGCCACAGCTACAAGAAAATTAATGGAAAAGGGGAAGAGAATGATCCCCGCCTGAGGGCACCTCCTACGACGATCAGAGCCGGCCGCTGAGAGGCCCGCGAGGCGTGAGACGAGCCCCGGGCCTAGACAGTAATGAGACGGTGACCGGGAGCTCACCCCGCACCTCTCAAGCCTGCCAAACGAGAAGCGGACCGACTGGAGCCCACCCGCATTGGCCGCCACCAAGCCTGTACTGCTCCCATCGTGGAAATCCACGCAGACGCCACCCGCGTGGATGAAGAGGTCCACCCGGGCGAAGAAGTGCCCCGAGAGAAGTGCGGACAGGCCAGAGCCCACCTGCGCCGGCCGCGACAAAGTGACCCCACCGGAGAGGAGTGCCGGGCGGGCGGAGCCCACCCGCCATGGCCGCTGCTAAGGGAGAGGCCCGTCGGCCAGAGGTGAGCCCGGATGCTGAGGATTGCCTGGGGGGTCGCGCAAGCGAGAAGCGACCCCCTCATGACTGACTACACAAGCGGAGCCCACCCGCATAGTCGTGGCGCCCTGCCGGGCGCGAGAAGGCCGACAATAAACATATATCAATAAAGCAAGACTCGCGGAGCCCACCCGCGGCCTGCCTGCAGCGGCTCCTACTCCCGCCGCACAGCGTGTGACAGAAGCTGCGGCGGCGGGGAGCGTGTGAAGAGCCCCGGGGGGATAGAGAAGACAAGCGGAGCCTACCCGCGTGGAGGGAAAAGGCCCCAGCCCGAAGGTGAGCCCTAGCTGCAGGACGTGGGGGCGAGGATGAAGGCCAAAGAAGGAGGACGGAGAGCAGAGTAGCTAACTGCTCCCCCGTCCCCGCCAAGAGACAAACTGTGCCGATGCCCCACCTGAAAAGCCCCGGGGAGTAGGGAGAACCTCCTCCACCCTGTGCAGCATGTGAGGCGGTGGAGAACAGAGACAGCGGGCGGCCCGTGGCCGTACAGAGCGGTCAGCAAGGACAGAAGACAAGCCCCCCCTTCCCCCGCAGCATCTCCCGGACACTCGGCCAAGACCTGCGTGTTTTTCCCGCTCCTACCCGGAAGAGCGCGAAATACAATACACTAGGAAAAAAAGTAAGTAATTGAACTTACCGGGGGAATTGAAAGAAGGTGCAGCCGCCTGACTAGAAAGCTGCAGTGAACTGAGGTCTAGAGCGCATGGGGAGCAACTGAGGCTGACAGGAGGCATGGCTGGAATCCCAGCATCGTGCTAGGAGGACCGGGAATAACGCTAGCTGTGAGGTCCCTGAAACAGAGCACGAAGCCTGCAGTAGATGGAACATCAGAGGCTGAGAGAAAAAAGAAAATAGAAAGCAACACTGCCATCTAGTGGCCGTTGTCAGGCACTGCAGATGAAGATGAAATAAACAAACCTGCAACAAGCAAATACAGAGTACATACCTGCAAAAGAGAAAGAAAGGCCCTCCTTGGTAGAGACTGTCTAGGAGAGCGAAGTGCCAGTAGCACAGGACACGCTGCTGTCAGTACATGACTGAAGGTAAAGACACAGCAGCGCAAGGCGGACTGCCAAACAGAAAAATTGCCAAGCATAAGTAGACACACAGCTGCGAAAGAGACTGCGCAGGAAAGTGCCAAAAGCACAAGTAAGGACTGCAGCAAAGAGACCACGTAAGGCAGCAACCTGCCCGCCGTCACGTCCAGGGAAGTTCACAATGAATCACACAACAAAAAGCAAGACGCAAAAGGAACAGTGAGCAGGTGTATCCCGGACGCGGAAAGTACACGTCAGTGCCTGGAACAGAGGAAGCCACTGAACATATGCGCAGCAAGCGCCAGAAGAGCAAAGAACACCCCGGGACCAGGAGTGCAAGAACTCCTCCGAAGACACCCACAAGCACGCCGCAAATGCGCCCAGAGAACTTCACAAGGATCACAGCAATCAACGAACAGAATAAGCAAGACCAGAAGAACGCCAACGGAGTGGTGACGCAACCCTCCAGAAGCACACACTCAAGAAGCATCTACGCCACGCCAGAAGAGAAGACAGCGATGCCTGGTGGCCACAGGCCATCGCTGCAGCAGTATGGTGAAAGTAGGAGCACCCCCACAAGAACCGCCGATGGTTTTGGAACCCGGCACTAGGAAGTGCGAAGACGCATGACACCAATGCACAGTAGTGCAGACAGCACTAGCCCAAAGCAGCAAGTCACGAAGAGCGCACCCAGATGCGCACCAAAGCAATTCAACTGCGATGAAAAGAAAATGGTTGCGCAGACAACCCGTAGCATTGAAGATTCAACACAGAAGCAACCTGACCACTCAGCCTGGTCACCAAGCAAGAAGCCGACCAGCCAGATGATCCCACCAAGCAGCCTACCTGCCAGTGATTGGCAGAAGGGACCAGCACAAGGTCCAAGAAGTTCAGCCAAGGCGCGGTCCATGGACACGGATCAACAAACTTCACCTAAAAGTTCAGCCAAGGCGCGGTCCGCGAACATGGACCAACGAACTTCAACTTCACAAATAATGGAAGAGATTGAAAGAAGAGGTGAAGGTTGCGACGCTAACCCTGGGAGTTAAGTGACTAGAAGACAGTGTCCTAGGACTAGGACAGGACCAAGAAGACCTGTGTGGAGTGCGCGCGCTACATGGGGAAGCCTGGCCAGAGAAGATGAAGAAGAGTGGACCAGGGTACGTCGCGAGAAGAAGAAGGAAGAAAGATCGGAGTGGCACACCGCCACTGAGACAAGAAGGAAGGAGAAATCAGAGTGGCACGACTGCCATTTCAAGAAGAAGGAAGAAAGAACAGAGTGGCCACAGCCACTAAGTAAAGAAGAAAGGAGAAGTCAGAGTGGCACGCTGCCACTGCAAGAAGAAGCCACCCCAGAGGAAAGAAGGAAGGTGACAGGCACTGGAAAACCTGAGTGCAATGGAAGACAAGACCTGGCAAGAGCACCGGCAGCGCTGACCAAAGACATCTACCTACGAGCCATCCATCCACATGGCGAACGCAGAAGAGAGCAAGCTAGACTGTTCGCGACATCTACCTCTGAGGTTGAGCGGAAGATTGGATGGCGAGAGTGCTCACACATCCGGATGAGGAACTGACCACTCCACACCGACCCGTGGCAACCAAAGAAGCAGAGGCCTCACGGGACTCTGGTGGCAGCAAGTCCTGCACGGGAGACAGGTCTACAGAAGCACGTCTGCAGGACCTAAGGGGATGAAAGCATCGCGAGCAATGAAGAGAGCCGCCAACTCATCCTTCAGGTGGAACTAGGACACGACGGTGAGGCTCGTGGAGCGCCCTGCTCACGGCCCAAAGGCCATGGTGGAGCAACACGACCGAAAACACAGTCCAGTGGAAACCTGGCAAAGAGGTCCTCCTGGACATCTGGTGAGAGAGGAATACCAGCGAGAGGGGAATCCTAGTGAGAGGGATGTTTGCACCTACTCTATTCACCTACCAAGAGTCAACACTAAAGCCTGCCCGGAAACATCATGAAGCCAGAAGAGAGAACAAAACCAGAAGACTGTTGACACCCCTGTCATCCATCTATCTCTCATCACCAACGAAGCGGAGCAAAGGCAGGGCTGAGAACAGCGTACAAACAGCACAGACAAAGAATGAACCTGTCGAACAACTGCGAACCGTGCCACCGAGAACTGTTAGTCCTGAATGCAAGAACTATACTGCCTGTGGCTTGCAAGCAGCCAAAGAGATCCATTTGAAAACACAAATCCAATGTTACATTTCTGTGTTTTCTTTCCCCCACAGTTACCATTCTAGTGCTAACCCTGTAATTACACTGAACACCCACCCACCACTGATGTCACTGGTCAGGTGACACAGCTTCAATAAAAGAGGCCGAGCCCACATGCTCTGGGCCAGTTGCACCCACTATCCAGTGTGTCCTGTGTCAGTGTGATTGCGAGCATGAGGGCCTAAGGCCTCGACCCTACACACTACACATTATCAAGTGTGAGACATTCACTAAGAGAAGTACTAACCAACACTGCCACCTGTTTACCCCAACTCTTAATCCATACCATCTTTAAAGTCCCAGGCTGCGGGCCCTGAATAAGCAGACTCGGCACATGTGTGTTAACTTTGGTGGCCAGTGCTTAACTGAAACTACGCCCAGCTCCCTGGGCTATTTATTAACCAATCCACGTACCGGCTAAGCGGACGCTGGGTCGGCTTAAATGAGGCACGCTCACGGGGTCTTTTACTCCCGCCCCCCTCACACTACTTGCGAGGTGGGCTCGTCCACTGGTGGACAACATTACAGCATCAATGGTGCTAGTCCTATTATATCTTCCGGGAATGTTAGCCATAAATCCTCATGTCAAATTAAAGTGGCAGTACCTCTAGACACTGAAAGTAGTCTACAAATGTAACTATTTTTAGCACGTTGAAGGGCCCCCTAGTTGCTTGGCTCCACGGGCCTGCTGCATATGTTCCTGCTGCGATGCACTTGCTTTTATAAATGTTCACCATTTCTTTCACTGGTTTGTGGCATAGTGTATGCGCAAATCTAAAAACGTCCTCCACATTTCTACTGATTTGTTTCAGTCTCATAGTTAGGACGGCTCTCCAGCTCAATGAGGTATTAAAGAGGATCCGCAAATAATTGAAGGGTTTTTGTCTTTTCAATCTGTGTGGCCTCCATATTGTAAGGATTACACTTGGTATTAGCCCGGCCACACATCATAATATATTTCTTTAAATCATGTCAATGAAGCCACGACGTGAATATTTTTATCCTTTCGGGTCGATTTCTTTTTGATAACATTACAGAACCTTGCAACTAGTATAGTGTTCTGTAGGGGGATCTGGGCATTTTCAAATTGCGAAAGGAAATCTATAATTGAGTAAGTGATGTCTTACACACTGCAATGACAGAGGACAATTTCAGTGTCAATTTTATTAACCAGTAGGCACCTACATTACTTCTTTCAGCTAGTAATGACTTATTATTAAGTACATAGATAATTGAATTTCTACAGATTCTATTGCTGTAAGTCATTTTGCATGCTGCCATTGTGTTTCCTTGGACTCAGTCTCTGCAGATTGGAGATAATATTATAATCATGGTTATGTTTCAGGAAGCACGAGTTCAACATTGCTGGTCTTGGTGTGGAAACAGTGTAGTAATTTAAAGATGAACTGAAATATTGTCTGATTAGTAAAAAGCCATGCCCTTCAGCAAGGTAGAATCCAAAGGATCTGTTTTACAAAGGTAAAATTGAATGTTGTCGAAAAAAATAAACAACGAATATTTGTCTAAAAGTGTACATGGAAACAGCATGTACACGAAAAACAGTGTTTTGACGAAAAGAAAGGAAAGATCAACTGAGTTTTCTAGCGAGATGATTCGGGCAGCTTTTTATCCATATTAATAAATTTCACACACTCCTCAGAAACATAAACACAACTAGAGTGTGCAAATACACACTGCTCACACACATTGGTCACACACTGTTTGAAATAAGGAACTTATGCTTGCCAGAGCTCGAGAGGTACTCAATCAATCAATCCATCAGAATACTTGTAAAGCGCGCTACTTACCCGTGAGGGTCCAGAGGCACTGAGGGTAGAGGGGGGTGCGGCTACTGCTCGAAGAGCCAGGTCTTGAGGAGTCTTCTGAAGGCAAGTACTGGGTTCACTCCTCTTCCAACAAATCTTAGGGTCATATTCGTCAAAAGATTGCGTTGCTTTGGCCAATGCAACAGGGTGCAAAAGCAACATAAACCTAAAGTTTGATTTATCAGGCCATTCACAGCCACCTTGCATGGCCCTGAGTGACTTGATAAATCCAGAGTAGGAGCAAAACGCTGCATTGCGTTACGTTGCACTAGGGAAGCATTCCATGGGTGGAGTGTGGGTGTTTTCAAGCATCCATCCATGGATTTTGGCACAATCCCAGATTTGCCACTAGCGGTAGACCTGGCAATGTGTCAAAATGCTGCACCTCACTAGGGGATTCAGTATGATGGCGGGAGGATCACCACCGATGGGCCGGCGGTGACGATCCTCCCACCATCAAAATGTGATTCACCCACCGCCAAATTAGGATGGCGGTGGGAATCACATTGGTTCCGCGGTGGACAGAAAGTCCGTCCACCATGGTCTTGCAAGGCTGTCCATTTCTGCCCCCCTTGCGGAACCTGGATCCAGGGCATCATTGCGGCGGTGCCATGTAGGCACTGCCATAGTGATTAGGGTGATAAGGGTGAGCCCTTCCACCTGTCTTTTTGCGGCAGATATCCTGCCGCAAAAAGACAGGCAGAGACTGGCTTTGGGGGCCTGTTGCCGGCCCCCTCTGCGGTGGGAGGGGTGCACTGGGGAGCTACCGGTACCCCCTACATTTCTATGCACAAGGTGGCAGGCACTGCATGGTAATGCATATTGTGGCATTTTCACAATGCATTTCGTGCTGAAGCCAGCAGCACTGTCCGCATTGTGAAAAGGCCAGGATGCGTCTGCCAGTGTGGGCGGCGCATCCTAATTGGGCTGGTGAGACCACCGCACGACTGGCAGACGGTCCCATCACAGTTATGATGGCGGCGGACTAATGTCCGCCCGCTATCATAATGAGCCCTCAGGTGAAGAATAACAAGGAGAAACATCTTTGTTTCTCCTCATTATTACTTCTTTCTATATGTGCTGCACAAAAACAATTCTAACAATGCAGGCATCGGAGGAGGAGCTTCGCGCGTAACCAAGATGGTCGCGTGAGCACAGGGCTCCCCGGACCCTTGCCACCTCCACCGTCTATCCTGAATTCTATCCTGATTTGGACGACGGGTTGTTACTGGCACAGCCCTGCTGATCACTTATCAGTTTCCAGAATTTGATTTGGACTTTGGGAGCCGAAGATACGGATCTCTGACTTTTTCAGGCCTGCTCCATGGCATTGCCCCGGGCTCTGTTTTTTTGCCAGCCGGACAGTAATTGAACAACAACGGACCGCCCGAGTCCTGTCGGCTCGGTTGTTTACTTTCGGTTTCGTTTCTCGCCTGAGGACCTCCTTGGTTCAGCCCGAGTGGCCTGTCCCGATCGTCTTTCATTCTACTACTTCTCGGAATTGTGACATTGGCCTACGTCGGTTCACTGCCTGGCGAGACGTGCTTATTAAGCTTGGGCAGATCTAGCGGATCTCGCGTACGGGAATTTGCGTATTTACGGATTCGCAATCCGCAAAATCCGCGAACTCTCGCGGATTTGCGGATTTTTGTGTTTTTTGTGTTCGCGAGCGTTCGGGAGGATTTGTGCACCAGTTCGCAATTGCGAACTTACTTGTCGGCTCGCAACGGCCGCGACTATGTTGTTTCTACGTCTGGTTTATCATCACAGGTTCACAGCACCCTCTGTTTCACCACTGCCACCCTCTGGTACACCCATGCCACCCTCTGGTACATCCTCACTGCCACCCATTAGGTTTGTTTATCACTGTAGATTATGGGGGTGAAAAAAAGCAAGGACACCTGCCGTGCTTCAACTGCCATGAATTAATTTGGGGTTGATTAATGTGTCAGTGATTTTGAAACTTCCAGTCTGGCTGGCACCTGCTTCCTTCCTTATCTGTAATTTGCTTTCTGTTGCAGTGAAAGCAAGCAAACCTGCCCTTCTTCAACTGCCATGAATTAATTTGGGGTTGATTAATGTGTCAGTAATTTTGAAACTTCCAGTCTGGCTGGCACCTGCTTCCTTCCTTATCTGTAATTTGCTTTCTGTTGCAGTGCAATTTTTTTTTCACATGACCTTTATGTTCTACTTGTAGCTATTCTATGAGCCTGCTGTTTGGGTCATAGCAGGGTCATAGAATAGTTGCAAATAGGCAACTGAACTCTGGAGGGGCCCCTCAGGAAGCACTAGAGTGAATGGTTACTAATGTTAAGTTTGAACTTTTGCACCTGCTGATTGCTTTCAGTTTTGCAAAAATCGTTTTTCTGCAATTCCGCGCGATTTGCGGGGCTCGAATCCGTGCGAGATCGATTTCGGAAGCCGCGAATTCGTGCCAATACACTATTTTTTTTTTGCGGCGTGTATGTTCGCGTGATTTTGTGCGTGTTCGCAAGGCGCTTGTAGCAATACGTTTGCCAAGTTACCCTAGCGGTCGTACACGGGCGCGGCCATCTTGTTTACGTGACGTAATTCCGTTTCCGCCCGCTATGTTTAATCTCGCAAAGTGTGTGGATCGCTAGTACATCTTCGCGCGTGATCGCGAGGAAAATCTCGCGCGAACTTACCCACGCGGTCGTGAACGGGCGCGGCCATCTTGTTTCTCATTCATTGCTATGTTTCTGGGCATGCTTTTTGTATCCTCTCTGAATCTCTGCCATCCTTTGCTTGTTTGAAGTTTTTTTAGCTATTTTACTTATTATCTATCCCTCTATTTTTCTAGCTCTATATTTTTGTGTTTTCTGCTACTTTTTGTTAAATTTAAACTACTTTTTTAAACTCTTTTCTTTTCTTCTTCCCTATTCTATTTCTTCTTTATTATTTAACTTCATTTCTGCCCAGACCATGGTAAAGGGAGCCGGGAAGCATCCTGAGAAGGGGAAGGGTCCCGCACCCCGTGCCCGGCTCCCGTGCGGGCGTTTGAGGGGGGAGACAGTGACAGCCCGGGAGATTTTTAGTGCGGAGGAGGTGGCCGCACTAATATTCCACGTCCAGCGCCGCCTCCCCAAGACCATCCTGGGAGGCGGCAAGATCGCAACCGGCTACGGCATCCGGGAGCGCCGGAAGCGGTGGGAGAAGGTGTGCCGGGCCATGTTTAAACTCTCTGGGGTCCGGCGCACTTATAACCAGGCCACCCACCGCTGGACGGATGTCATGGACCGGGAACGCGACTTGCTGGACGTGCTCGGCGTAGAGGTCCCCGGGCTTGGTGAGTAGTAGTAGCTATTTCTAGCTATTTCATCACTACTCTGTTTTATCCGGCTCTGTTATTTGCAAATCTTTGTTCTTTACCAAGAGCAATAATGCTGCCGATTACATTGTAGGTAAATTATATTTCAAAATCTTCTATGCATTTCAGGTGCACTGCTCTCCTTCTCAGTAGCCTTGCTACTATGCTTATTTCTTTTGTATTTTGTGTTCATTTCATTGGCCTAATAAATTATGTATGAGTGTAGTGTAAAGAACTGCGTAATGCTAGACACTAAGGGTCATATTTTCAATTACCGGCGCATCCCTGCAAAGTAGCAGGGATGCGGCAGTAATTGTGCGCCATGCCACCACCACCACCCATGGGCCCAAAACGTCACAAAAGCCTTACGCATCTGTGCCGTAAAGACGGTGCATTGCTGGAGTTGCGTGCCAACGATGGTGCAGCTCCAGCAATGCTCTGGGGTGCCCTATCGCCCCAATGCTGCATCAAGCCGTACGTCGGCTTCAAGCAGGCGCAGGGTTTCAGTCACGCATCATTGTCCTAAAAGTGACTGATTGACATCTTGTAGATTTCCCTCAGCCACTTTTAGGATTCGTTCCTGCGCAGGAACGCCCTCCCTTGCGCGGAACGCCCCCTGATGGCCTCCTGACGGACTGCTGCCTGCCAGGCCTAGGTAAACCTTTTTAGTAGTCTGTTTAGTGAGTTACATAGGAACTTTCAAAGTCAACGGTCCGCAAATCAGGCAATACGAATAACGTAGTAGTATACCACATGAGATTGGTCAATATATCCCGTGGAATAGTTGTCTATCTATTTGCTATTTCGCCAAAATATTTTGTTATTGTTCTTTTGAAATGTTTGATTTGGTTGACAAATATCATCCATGTTTTCTGGTCTTTCTTTCTTTCATGTTGTACATCAGCTTCCCCCAGGGGCAAGAGGACACAGGAGGAGGAGGAGGGTCCTGTTCAGGAAGATGCAGGCCAGGATCGGGCAGGCGAGGGCTCCTTTGCTGGCCCCAGTAAGTTTTAATTTTAATATAGAGTACCTATTTTTTCCTAGCGTTCCTCATTCGATTTTTTCTAAATCGTCTTTGATCTTCTTGTAGACTGGATCTAAAATCTTATCCTGCCTCGACTATGACTCCCTGTGGTATTACTAGATTATTCTTATTTGTCTGTCTCTGTAGCTAACTAAGATTGCCCATTTGGCAATTCCATTGGACTCCCATTCTAGTCAGCAATAGCTCTATGCACTGAGTGCAGTCCTCTGGGATTGTCCATAATGTCTTTTCAACTCTTCTAAATGTTTATGCTTTGACAATTGCCAACAATAAAAAGGTGAATTACCACCAAGAAAGAATAACATACTACTTTACTTTTGGTTTGGATAGGAGGACAATCCATTCTACTACTGTTGCAGGGACAAATCTGCACAAACCGAACTATGAACACTAAATAGTGCATTGTTTATCAATTAAAATAGGCGCAGGTAGACTTTCTTTCCACATACCTCAGTGATATCAGACTTTGAAGAACCCCCAATCTCCTTACTGACTAGATAGTGTGGCAGAGTCATTTAGCTCCCAAAGTCACCGATGGTTGATCCCCAATGATGATTAGATTATCCAACGCAGGACAAGAGTACGGAGTCAGAGTCAAGAAGTGTCAGAGGCACTCATGCTTGCAAAAATTCCAAAACCTTTAGCTCATCCACTGTAGTCTGGAGGACCAAAAACCACAGAGTCTATTTAAGTTTAAAAGCTTTATTAAAAGTAAACACATTTATGAAAATCAACTTTGTCATAAAAGTAAACATTTAACTGAAAATGGAAAAGTGCTTAGTGCTAACGATTAATTGGACACATTTCTTGTGGTCGAGCTGAGCTCTCACCTGGTTTGAACTTGAGCTTGACCCTGATTGTGTTCTTAGAAGTCAAGCTTCTGTTAGGAGAAAAAGTGGTGTGTGTTAAAAATAAAAAGCAACTAAAGCAAGCATTCATCAGTTATGCCAAAAAGTACAGCAAGACAACAGCCTTCCCTGGAAAAAGGGACATTTTTACTTTAGAGTAGACAGTTACAAATTATTACATTGTCTTTCGTTTTTTTAACATTTCTTTATTCCTCCTAGACCAAATATTATATACTAGTGAGTGGTGTATTCTAACATTCTTAAGTGTACTTTGTAGGTGTAACATCTGGTGGCAGGGCCAGCGCGGAGGTGGTGGTGTTGGACGAGGACTCTGGGGAGGATGCGGTGCAAGTGCCGGACGTTCCTGTGAGGGTTCACACGGTGGTGGCGGGAAGAGGTAAGCTATATATTCCTTACTTATTGAGATTGAAGACTGCATAGTGTGCTTTCTGCATGGGTGTATTATAAATCAACCAGGTAGTAGCCTCCTCTAAATGTACTTCGACTTAGCTGTGAAGTTTTTAGTGAGAAGAATCCCAATAAGATCTTAGATGAACTGGATGGAAGTGATGAACGAAAAGCGAAAGAAGGGTGTAAGTAAGTGTGGAAGGACGAGAAATTTTATGATGGCTGGCAAAGAAGAATGATATGTGTTTGCTTGGTCCCCGAGGTGGCTGGGAAGGAAAGAATATGGTATGGTGCATGGCTGGGTCAATGATGAAGCAAGGATGGGTGGAAGGAGAACAGCCTGGGTGGGTGAAACAGAAACTGTATGTGTGCATATACTTTGAACGGATGGATGCCTGGAGCATGGTATTATCTGACTCTTAGATAGCATATGTGTATCTAGAGAGAGTAGATGGTCACTGGATGAACTAAGTGTTACCTTGAAGAGCATGTAACAACGCACCCGCACGTCCGTTCCAGTGTAGGGAAGGCAAGGAAAAGAAGTTGTACATTTTTCCAAAAACTACCATGAATAGTAGCAGTAGTTTGTATTGCAACTGCAAGCACAGCATATATCCGGTTATTACGGTGGACACTCCGTACCACTCTTAATAACTTTAGTTTAGTAGTAGTACGTCATTCATGTGTGGGTGTATCACTGTTCACTCAATAATAAGCAAAGCACCTAAAGTCATCCCATATGTCATCAAATACATCCCATGTGAAGTGATAGATAATCAAATTATTTAGCTTCTTCATTTTCCTTTTCTAGTACTCATTTGCACTGTAGGGTGAAAGCTAAATTAATTAAGCAGTAGCCCTTGTAACAGAGTATTCTCAGTGCCACCCGTAATAGAAAAGTAAGAGCTTCACCACCTGCATGTACTGGACCGGTACAGTAACGCAAGTCTGTCTCACTCATCATGGTGTGCGTCTGTTTTTCTCGGGTGCAAGTTCACTGCGCTGGCATTATGCCGGCTTGCATAAGATAACGTATCAATTTTCCTAAACAAGAGAGAAGAATAAGAATAAGACTGGTGTAATGTCATAGTCGACTGTAATGGAAGTCCATAGTGGTCGTAGAATTTGTTCCTTAAACTCCCACTAATGTTAGAGCAAGGATGAAGAAGTGGGAGGTTAGATAGATACTGTCCTCAATAGTTATGTACTGTGCTTTCAATTTGCTACTTGTACTGTGACACAACTTTCTGCTCAATCACTTTGTGTTATTAATGTTAAGGAGCATTGGTTACAGACTATGTCTTTCTTTCTTCATATTGTTGCTCCTTCCAAATCAAATCAACCATCACGGAGGGAGCAGGCTCGAATGGCCCAGCAACGGAGGCTGGATGCCACTGTCGCCGAATATCGGCGGCTGGTGGCCCTGGAGGAGGAGGACACGCAGTCAACCGGTGGAACCACAACATCCTCCACTGGGACAGCTGCATCCTCCTCCGTGCCCCCACGGGCTGCCAGCCAGCGCAGTGCTCCAGCGGTACGGAGCCGGGCTACCAAAGCCAACCGCCAAGCAGCAAAGACACCAGCTGCCCCCCACAGGAGTTGCAAGGCACGCCAGCGCCGCTTAGGACTCAGAGTGTCCTACCTGGAGCAGGAGGTCCTTAGCTACAAGAACTTGGTGGAGGGCCTCCGCTTCGACCATGCCACCCTCCGCAAGGAGTATGATGCCCTGGCCGCTAAATTCAACAGCACCCTCCCGTAGTGTAGTGTCCCTTGCCCTTTTTTTAGAGACTTTTGGGGGGTGGGATTTGGGAGTTGGGTTCTTTTTGGGACTTTTGAAAGACAATCGTTGGGGTTAGGGAGGGTCTTGAGGGAGATTATTTTGTTAGGGCTACATAAATATACTTTTTTAAACTTTATCTGACCATACCTGTTTTTTTACTGCTTTTGAGTCTGGTGGGTGGGGGTTTAACAGTAAGTTTGTTTTCCTGAAGAGTCCTAGGACTTTAGTAGTACTACCGTCAATCTCTCGTCTAGTCCTAATACTCCATTATACTACCTCCCACCAAACGCTTATCTTACCTGGAATTTGTGTTTGAAAGTAGGGCTAGGCCCAGGGCTGGCTCCACGGGAAATGGGGATTAAGGTTGGCAATCCTGGGCGGATGAAATGTCCTCATTGCGGTGGTACTAGTGGTGTGACACAGTGGCAGTTGCATGCCTATGGAAAAAAAGAAAATGAAACCTGGTTTGTCCTTACTGTAGCATTACAACGGTTACGGTACGATAGAGAATATAGCAGGTGACAGTACACTAGAACAGTGCCACAATGTAGCCTAACAAATGGTAAAGTATTGCAAGTATAACTAGTACTTGCGTTGAATTTATTTGACATTGGCTCCTACTACTACAAGAAATAGTACTGAAGCTGAGTAAGTCTAGAATATATCCTCGGATTCCTTCACCAGCCTGTTGCTATGACCTTATCCTCCCCAGCAAGTGTGTGGAATTATTGATGTCATTTAGTCACACATCAAGCAAAACCACACAGCCCGGGGGAAGAGGGTTAGGGTTTGGAAAATGGATGGGAATGGGGGTTTCTTTTTGGGTAGGTTTTGTTGAGAGAAGAAAAAAAAAGCACAGCATGGACAAACAATAATTGAAGATAAAGAAAACTTTGGGTACAAAGCTAACCACAAATCTTTTAAGTGACATAAAGGAAGTGCACGCCCTACTGCATGCATTGTTACTGAAAAGTAAGTAGTACTAGAATGCGACAGTACATGGCTGCAGCGTTTTCACTAGCCTATCTCTGCACTCAGACAAAACACTTCTTACATTACATTAGGTTTAAAAATTAGCCGAAGTAAAACCTATAGAATGGCTGTAGGGATCAATTTAGAAGCAGAGAGAGATCCAAGAAATGCAGTCACACTCATAGAAGAAAACAATGGATACTGTATCTGTATGTTGTTGTTGGAGTTGTCCTGTTGAATTTGGTAAGTAAGTTGCATGCAGCAAACAATTCCTCTTATTAGCGGCACTCCTCCATTCCAGCTGATGCTTCGTCCATCAATGTTGGTGACCAATGACAGAAGACACCCTGTCCACTGCCTGCCTGGCGGATGTTGAATTGCGGCACGTTAATGTGAAGCCTGACTCCATCTTTTTTCCCCATTGCACAGACTGAAACCCGGCCTGTAATTATTGAACGGAAAACAGTAAGTGCTATTACAATACCACTGATAAATAAATATAAGGTATGTACGCTGTGTTGTCCAATTAGTCACACTTTGATTTTCGTAATAGACAGTACAATATTTTGGAAAGTGCGTAGTCTGTCTGAGTCACATTTTGAAGGATAAATAAGTAAGGCCAAATTAATTTAGCGGATCTTTCCCCTCAAGCTAGGTGTACTGTAAACTGTGTTTTAGAACAAAATTAGACCTTCCCAGGAATGCCCCAAGACCCGCCAACCCACCCGCAAAAAAGCACTTACAATATTTCTCGGCCTTCGGTCCAAACGCGCTGTGCATCTAGGTCATCATAATCATAACTCCTGTTTTTCACCAGGGATTTCCTGAAAAGAAAATGCAATCAAGATTAGACTGTTGCAGCAGTGCTCCGACAGAGACCCCGAAACCCACCCACAAGCACCAGGAAGCCCCCCAAACAGGCCCCCGAAAACGCTACAAAAAATTCTGCATGGATTTTGTCCAAACCACTTCTATCCGGTATTAGACCTTCCCAGGAATGCTCCAAGACCCGCCAACCCACCCGCAAAAAAGCACGACAACACCCCCAAACAGCCAAAAAGCAAAATCTCATACTTACAATATATCTCGGCCTTCGGTCCAAACGCGCTGTGCAGCTAGGTCATCATAATCATAACTCCTGTTTTTCACCATGGATTTCCTGAAAAGCAAATGCAATCAAGATTAGACTGTCGCAGCAGTGCTCCGACAGACACCCCGAAACCCACCCACAAACACCAGGAAGCCCCCCAAACAGGCCCCCGAAAACGTTACATTGAGCAAGATGTCAGAAATAGCAAAATAAAAATCTGCATGGATTTTGTCCAAACCACTTCTATCCGGTATTAGACCTTCCCAGGAATGCCCCAAGACCCGCCAACCCACCCGCAAAAAAGCACGACAACGACAACACCCCCAAACAGCCAAAAAGCAAAATCTCATACTTACAATATCGCTCGGCCTTCGGTCCAAACGCGCTGTGCAGCTAGGTCATCATCATAACTCCTGTTTTCCACCACGGATTTCCTGAAAAGCAAATGCAATCAAGATTAGACTGTCGCAGCAGTGCTCCCAGACCCCAAAACTCACCCACAAACACCCAGAACCCCGCCAAAGAGCACCTCAAAGGCAAGAAAGTCAGCAAAAACGGCAAGAAATTTCCGCCTCATATTTGGTCCAAACCACTTTTATCCGTTATTAGAGCTTCACAGCAATGGCCCCAGAGCCCTCAACTCACCCGCAAAGAAGTAGAACACCCCCACAAGTGCTGAGTCTTTCTTCATTGGGCGTAATCCAGCCCTCTGCTTTGAGGGAAATAGGAGTCTGGAGGAGGAGGATAGAGGAGCATGTTCTTCTGAACTTGTGAACCTGAGGAATGTAGACTGCGGCACCTTCAAATCAATAAGCAAACAAGTGAAGACAGTTCTGCTGATGGGCTTGTTTTTGTGATTAGGTGATTAAAGTTTGAATTAACTTAACTGTGCAAAACAAAGAAAGACAGACAAACAGGAATAAAAGTGAATAAGGACGAAAAAGAAAGTTATTGATTCATTGTCTCATTTTCAGGGCTCGGTGTCAGGGAATAAGAATAAGAGTTCGTCATCATACTCTGCGAATTCAGGCAGGATGCGGTCAGTGTCACCGAACGGAGAACAAATTCCCTCATCTACGTTGCTGTCCTCCTCGTCTTCATGCGGCGTGGTTTCTCGTACTTTGTAATCTGGTGGTATGAGGTGCTGATTCATCTTTATCATTGTTAACCTCTCCACATTTTTGGGCGAGAGGCGTCTCCGTTTGGGAGTTACAATGCCACCAGCAGCACTGAAAACACGTTCAGAAGACACACTTGCGAGTGGGCAAGACAAGTAGTTTATAGCCAGGTTGGAGAGCTGTGGCCACAATTGTTTTTTCCCATGCCAATACTCCAATGGCTCATCATTAAGAAAGACCTCTGTTGAGTCATTCAGATAGTCCTGCACCAACGACTCAAGGTCCTCAATGGTTCCTCCACTTTGCTTACTTTTTGCTGTGCCTGTGACCTTTTTTTCGAGAACCATACCCAAGCCAAGATAGCCAATCCTCTTCAGCAGCCAATGTTACTCTTGTGTGTGGTGCAGATGATCCGGTTGCCGGTGTCTTTAACGGCTGAGAGGTCACTTGTGCCACAGACGCAGGTGCAGAAGTGGATTCTTTTGACTGGGGATGGCCTGCTGATGCTGATGCTGATGTACTGCCTTCTCCTTCAATATCCTGCCGTTCTTTTTCAAACCTCTTGGCTGACCTGGCTAGCCAAAGTTTGTACTTTTTAACATCTTCATCAGCAAAAGGAAAGAATGCTTGGCCTGCCAGCGCCTTTTTGTAGCGTGGATCCAGAATAGTAGCACAAATGTAATGCTGTTCTGAGTTGATCATTTTAAGACGTTCATCACCACGTAGGCGCTCTAATAATTTCTCCGACAAAACAAAAGGGTCTTTGTTTTTTTCATCTTTTTCCAACTCAGAAGACACCGCCTTCAGTTGGTGCTCCAGCATGCACAACAATGGGATAGCTTTTCCCAAATTACAGTCCTCCTTGCTGACTGCACGCGTGAAGACCTCAAAAGGACGAAGCATTTCTGTCATGCTTTTAACTATGTCCCATTGCGCCGCATCCATCCTCAGGTCCTTCTGAGCTGTACCCTGTTTTAAGAAATAGTGATCGAGTACCGTATACTGCTCATACAGACGCTCAAGCATGTAGAAGGTTGAGTTCCAACGTGTTGACACCTCCTGGATGAGTGCTTTCACTGGCATTCGACGTTGATGTAGCAGGCTCCTCAGATGCTTCCGGGCCTTAAAAGAATGGCTGAAATGGTTGCACATTTTTTGGCAGGTGGCCATTACCTCGCACGCTGAACTGTCTTTATCACTCAAGCATTTTTGAACTACCAGTTTGATACAGTGCGCCAAACACGGCACTCTGAAATAGTCACCCAGCGCCATGGCCTTAACTACATTGGCGCCATTATCCGTGGAAACATAACCAATCTGATGTTTTTTTGGGGACAGCCAGTGAAAGACCTTTTTGTTAAACTCGTTCAAAATGTTTCGTGCTGTGTGACGTTTCTCCAAGCCAAACATGGCTAGTGTTGCATGTTTCCGAGCAGCTTTAAAAACTTGGTCCGGGTCAACACCTGCGTTTAGCTTTGCTTTAACCCCTAAAACAGAGACCCAGTGTGCAGTGATGCACATGTAATCAGCGCCTGCGCCACTGGTCCACATGTCTGTTGTCAGATGTATAGTGTGAACAGCACTCTTCTGCAAAGCTGCCCCAATCACCTCCAGCACATGTTCATGTAGTGCTGGAACCGCAACTCGGGCAAAATAGAACCGGCTAGGAACCTTCCATTTAGGGCAGAGCGCTGCCACTAATTCTAGAAAACCTACCGCTTCTACAAAAGAAAAAGGGAGAAGGTCCAGAGCTAGCATTTTAGCCAGCTTAGTGTTATACAGACGCGTCAGTGGGTGGTTGCGTTCATATGGCGCGTCTGAACAAAACATGGTTCTAATGTTGCCCTGGACCAAGCATTTACGGGATGATAATGACTTCGTTGACCCAATTATGCTCGCTGGTGAACTTTTTCGCATTGGTGTCTCACTCGCTCCAACACTCTTAGTGTGCCTCACATGGGGTGTGCTGCTGACAGGGGTACTGGGTGTAAGTGAAGTGTTTGACACGTCTTCTTCCTCCTCGTCATCATCAGATGAAACATCAACGTTTTCTTGACTTCCAATTCGGGCTTCCTTCATCTCCTTCAGGTCTGCAAACCATTGGACAGCATGCTGTCTCCTAAGATGACCTCTCTGGCCTCCGGTACCATAGTTGGTACCAAACTTACCACGACTAACTGCAAGCTTACAAATGCTACAAATGGCGAACTTTTCCCTTTTTGGGCAAACAGTAAAGAAGTCCGAAACTGGGGACTTGAATTGTCTGTGGGGGCCGGAGGAGGCGGCGATACTGGTGGTGGTGGTCATGCTGCTAATGCCAGATGAAGTGGAGGATGTGGATTGCCGAACTTTAGTACGTTGTGCACTTTCACCACCACTAATTAAGGTCGAGGTGGATGGAGGTCCCTTCTTGCGAGAAAGAAATATGGAAGCGGTACGAGTTGGTGTACTACTTAACTCAAATGATTGTGGTGTTTCCACTGCCTCCTCGTCGACAACATCATCATCATCACGCTCAGCAGCTCTTCGGGCTAGGGTCAAAATGTCTGTTTGCTGCATGCCCGCTGGGGCTGCAGTGACCTTTATGATGACTGGGTCGTCGTTGTCAGAGTCTTCATCAGCAGCAGTATCCGCCACTTCTTGTTGAGCCTCATCACACTCCATAACTCTGAGACTTTGGATGAGCTTCCTTTTACGCTTAACTACCTTTGTAAGATCATGGTGTGCCTCACTCTCAGACGGCAGTGGTGCTGCATCCCAATTTTGATCCGTATCATCAGAAGGAGGTGTGCTTGAAGAAGATGTAGACACCACCCTTGATCTCTTCCTTGCTAGGGGTGTGGAAGACAATGAATGATCATCAGGAGGAGTGGCTTCCTCAAATGATACCTCACCTTGATTGTCGATTTCCTGATGTGCCCCTACTTCGGGAGGAACAACTATTGTGGGCACTTGTGACCCTCCATGCACCTCTGCTTGCGCATCTGCTTGCGCTGCCTCTCCTTCCACATGTACTTGGGCTTGTACTTACACATGTGGTTTTTGTTGCGGCTGTGGTTGTTCAACACTCGTCAGATGAGTTACAACAACCTGTGTTGATTGAGGGACATTGCTGCTACTTTCTTGCGATGAGCCAACATCACTGGTCGATGGTGATTGAACAACTAGACTAAGTGCCTCTGCAGCAGTGAAGGGCTTTGACTTAAGTTGGCGCGGTGGTGGTGGTGGCACTGAGCCCAATGGAGCGGGGGTGCTGCTCCCAGCTTGGTCCCCAGCAGATCCCGCTGCTGCTGCAGGCATACTTTTTTTTTTACTCCCAAAAAAAGGGGTGGCCGGCACACCAGTCTCCTTGGTAACTTGCTTCTTCTGCTCCTTACTGGCAACTTTCTTGCTAGAGGGGCTACGGGTAACTTTTTTTGGGGCCATCTTCTTCAGAGCAGGTCAGAACAGCAGGCAGCAGTTGCATGAGTTGCAGAGTTGTCTGTGTCCAGACGTGACGTCGCGTGACGTTATGCTGCACACACACACCGCTGCAGGACTTCTTCCTGGCACTGGTGGTTCTCTTGAGTCTTGTGCACCTAAAAGCAATGGAAGACAGAGGAACATCAGTTCAGTTATACACCCCAAAAAATCGAAAAACACAGAAAAATCAGCACAATCCCATGCCATTCATGATGTTTACATTCAAGACACCCCACAGAAAGACTAGGCCCATGCAACACTCACTACCCCTGGGCATAAAGGTTGAAAGCTAAGCAAAATTGTTGCAGACCTAAGAACACTGCCTGCATTCAAAATGTCCGCCTGCCTCCCAGCACATGGCCAGGGCCTGCCTGTTGCAGCACTCAAATGGCCCCCACCCACATGGCCAGTCCCCATGAACACCCCAAAAAATGGAAAATCACACAAAAATCAGCACAATCCCAGTCCATCCATGGCCTCAATGATGTTTAAATTCAAGAAGACACCCCACAGAAAGACTAGGCCCATGCAACACTCACCACCCCTGAGCAAAGGGCCCCACCAGCAGCCCCAAAAAACAACAAAAAACCACAAAATTCAGCACAATCCCAGCCCATCCATGGCCTCAATGGTGTTTAAATTCAAGAAGACACCCCACCGAAAGACTAGGCCCATGCACCACTCACTACCCCTGGGGATAATGGATGAAAAGTAGGCAAAATAAGTGCAGGCCTCAGACACTGCCTCTCTTCAAAATGGCCCCTTGCACCCCAAGCACATGTTGCCTGTACCAGCACTCAAGATGGCCACCACAACCACCCACATGGCCAGTCCACATCAACAGTACACCCCAAAAAAAACGAAAAACACCCAAAAATCACCACAATCCAATGCCATCCAGGATGTTTACATTAAAGAGAGTGAGACCCCACAGGCACACTCAGTCCATGCACCACTACCCCTGGGCAAAAGGCCACACCAGCAGCCCCAAAAAAAGTCAAAAAACACAAAAATCAGCACAATCCCAGCCCATCCATGGCCTCAATGGTGTTTAAATTCAAGAAGACACCCCACCGAAAGACTAGGCCCATGCACCACTCACTACCCCTGGGCATAATGGATGAAAAGTAGGCAAAATAAGTGCAGGCCTCAGACACTGCCTCTCTTCAAAATGGCCCCTTGCACCCCAAGCACATGTTGCCTGTACCAGCACTCAAGATGGCCACCACCACCACCCACATGGCCAGTCCACATCAACAGTACACCCCATAAAAACCGAAAAACACCCAAAAATCACCACAATCCAATGCCATCCAGGATGTTTACATTAAAGAGAGTGAGACCCCACAGGCACACTCAGTCCATGCACCACTACCCCTGGGCAAAAGGCCACACCAGCAGCCCCAAAGAAACGACAAAAAACACAAAAATCAGCACAATCCCAGCCCATCCATGGCCTCAATGGTGTTTAAATTCAAGAAGACACCCCACCGAAAGACTAGGCCCATGCACCACTCACTACCCCTGGGCATAATGGATGAAAAGTAGGCAAAATAAGTGCAGGCCTCAGACACTGCCTCTCTTCAAAATGGCCCCTTGCACCCCAAGCACATGTTGCCTGTACCAGCACTCAAGATGGCCACCACCTCCACCCACATGGCCAGTCCACATCAACAGTACACCCCAAAAAAAACGAAAAACACCCAAAAATCACCACAATCCAATGCCATCCAGGATGTTTACATAAAAGAGAGTGAGACCCCACAGGCACACTCAGTCCATGCACCACCACTACCCCTGGGCAAAAGGCCACACCAGCAGCCCCAAAAAAATGACAAAAACCACAAAAATCAGCACAATACCAGCCCATCCATGGCCTCAATGATGTTTAAATTCAAGAAGTCACCCCACAGAAAGACTAGGCCCATGCAACACTCACCACCCCTGGGCAAAGGGCCCCACCAGCAGCCCCAAAAAAACGACAAAACCACAAAAATCAGCACAATCCCAGCCCATCCATGGCCTCAATGGTTTTTAAATTCAACAAAACATTTGCATCATGCACCCATAACCAACCCTGGTCCTACAGGATACTGTGGCTGCCCACATATATTTTATTTAATGTTCTGAAAAAGTTCCAAAATTGAAGTTGCAGCAACTGTAATGCCCCAAACAAACTTACTTGTGAAAGTTGATTTCTAATCCAAAAGTGATCCAAAGAAAGTCAAAAAGGCCTCAAATCCAAATATCCAGCAGCACCCACAAAAAGTAATCCTTCCAGGTCAAGGTCCAAATGAAAGTGACCAGCACATGAAGTAAGCACTGGAAGGAGCCTGCTGGACAGGAACAGGAAGTTGGAGACTGTGGGGCACTTCCTTCCTCCCCCCCCCAAAAATGGACTCCTTGCAAAAACAAAGTGCATGCAAATGTCAACCTGAGGAGTGATTCTGATACAAATCATCATTTTCTGAAGGTTTATGCTGTTTGCTGGTGGATTTCTTGTGCAGAATTGCAAAATATCTATTTCGAGAGTGCGAGATTGTTCCTGTCCGCCGCACCTACATGTTTTGTGCAAGGTGGCAAGCCGCGATTACGTATTCGCGGGCGCCAAACTCCCGCGGGATCCCGCAGCAAGATCCAAAATGGCGCAGCACTCGCAAAATATGATCGAGAAAAACAACTCGGCAAACGCTTAATGACGGAAAGTGAACGCCGTGCACCACGCCGCGCGCCGCAATATTGTATCACCAAGCCAAAAATCCGCCGCGAGCAAATTCACGGATTTTCGACAAATTCGCGAGAGTTCGCGGATTGCGAATTTGCCAGAAATCCGCAAAATCCGCGAGCGGAACGGATTTTACGCCCATGCTTAGTGCTTATCCCACCCTTTTCATTGCCGCTGGAGACTTGGTGGTAGCCATTTTTACCCGGTACCAGGCTTCCCTCCGGGGCTTCAGATCTACAATGGCCACCAAGCCTAAGGGTGAAAAACGCAAGACTAAGCCAGGTGTCCGAGGCACTTCTGTGCAAACAAACGTCATGGATAGATATACCCTCGCTAAGGGCTCACCGGGAGGAACGACTAAATCCCCAACTACTGCTACAGATGACTCCTCGACTGGTGAGGACCTGTCGCTACGGGACGTTATGGGCGCCATTTCTGCAATGAAGACAACGTTGGGGCAGCAATATGAGGCCCTGTCTCATAAGTTAGACACGGTCGCTATAGATGTTAATCTGATCAGGGCAGATCTCGCGAAGACCAACGAGAGGGTTAAGTCCCTTGATCTCAAGACATCTAGCCTCACGACCGATGTCTCTGACTTGCAGGCCGAGGTCCGTAACCTACGATCCGCCCAGGATTATTTCTCAAGACGCCTGGAGGATTTCGAGAGCCGTGCCCGGTGGAATAACATCCGTCTGATTGGTGTCCCGGAAACATCCGGGGCCTCTTCGGTGGACCTACTGGTGGAGGATCTTGTATTGAACCATCTCGCACCCAAGGGCCTTAGCAAGTTCTTTGCTGTGGAAGGTGCGCACAGGATCCCTGGAGGCCCGCCGAAATCGGGTGCCACGCCGCGTCCTATCATCGCTAGGATTTTCAACTTTCGGGACAGGGATGCGATTCTACAGGCGTCACGCCAGTCTGGCCCGACTGCTTTTGAGAATACCACAGTCAGTTTTTACCCGGACTTCACCCAGCAGGTCCAGAAACAGAGACTTGGTTTCCAAGGGGTAAAAAAGAGGCTGAGAGACAGAGAAATGAAGTACGCTATGCTCTTTACGGCCAGACTGCGTGCGGTCTACAACGAACTGACATTTTTCTTCGACCATCCTGGGGCCGTAAGTGACTGGCTGGACTCGCTGCCTATGGGGCAGGATCACTCTGAGCACTTTTTACCTTCCGGAGGCGCAGAGGGTGGCCCGGCGGAACAGGAATAGGGATCGTGGCCGGCCCCTTGTCCACCGAATTGACTTTTAACTTTGGTTTGATGCCATGATTATTGCTGCTGACACCTGGTCGCTTTTGGGGGTGGGTGGGGGGTGGGTGCCTCTTCCTCCTCCGGGGTTCTTTTCGTAGACTAGTTGGGTAATAGGGCGACAGGCACACTGCAAGTTGGGGTGGCTTTTTAGTCTCACGCAGGGGTGCGGGGAGGGGGGTGTGATGTACCGGGTTTTTTGGGGGGTTGGGGGATTGGAGTTCATGTTTCACAGTTCTTCACAAGGCACAGTAATGATGAGCTTCTGTTGTACGTTGTTGCACTGGGTGTGGAGTGGGGGCGGGTTTCACTATCGGGATGGGGGGTAGGGGACTTCGACTGTTGTGTTGGAACGTTAACGGGTTGGGGGATAGGATTAAACGGGGTGTGGTGTTGCAGCTTCTGCGACGTTTATCCCCTGATGTGGCTCTGCTGCAGGAGACGCACTTGCTTGGCAATACATGTCACGCGCTGAATAGGCGTGGTTATCGTCTCCTGGCGCACTCGGGTTTCACTTCTGGATCCAGGGGGGTGGGCATATTGGTCCGTAACTCCCTCCCTCTCGCTATTTACGAGATCATCCTTGATGATAGGGGACGGTACGCCGCCATTGTTGGGCGCTGGGAGGGGAAGGTCATAACTATGGTCTCTGTCTACATACCACCCGGCCTCCAGACTACTACTTATGCTGATCTTGGAAGGGTGCTCCTGGGAGTCCCGGAGGGTCTGCTTGTGGTGGGCGGGGACTTTAACTCCGTAGTCTCGGGGATGTGTGATCGTTATCCTCCCCGGGAACTTTCCAAAGCTCAGCCCCGGTTGGGCGAATTCCTTGATGCTCTGGGGCTCACCGATTGTTGACGCTTGCTTCACCCGGGGAAATCACAGTATACCTTCCACTCTGGGGCACACGGCAGTCTTTCGAGACTGGACTACGTGCTGATGCCCTCTTCCCAGGCCTCCGCTATACGGGAGGTAAGACATCTCGCTAGAGGTATATCGGATCACTCCCCGGTGTGGTTGATTGTGGATGCGCAGCTGGGGTCGGAGGGTCGTGTGGCCCCGATTAACTCCTGGTACCTCCGTGATCCCAAGGTTAGGGTTGAATTGATTAAGACACTTGACCACTACTTTGCTGACAACGTTGGCTCCGTCTCCTCCTCGGTTTCGTTGTGGGAAGCATATAAAACTGTTATCCGAGGCCAGGCCCTCTCTCTGATTAGTAACATTAAGAGGAGTAACCGAGCAGAAATTGTCCGTATCGAGGGCGAAATTACTGCCCTGGAGGGGGAACTGGAGTCCGAGGTTACCCCAGACGGACTACACCTGTTGGGTCTCAAGCAATTTGAATATAGAGCGTTGGTCACAGATGCTGCGAAAGTACTGAGCAGGGAACAGCAGGGACGCCTGTATGATGTTGGTGACAAAGCTGGGAAGTTGCTCGCCTGGCTGGATAAGAGGGAGAGTGCGAGTCGGGTTGTCCCTGTGATTGTGGATGTGAATGAAGTGCTTCTTACTGATCCTGCTGAAATAGTTGAATGTTTCGCTGATCATTTCCGGGGAGTATATTCCCCTGTGTCTGATAGATCTGAGCAGGACTCCCACTTGCTTTTGCGTGACATTGCGCTGCCCTGTTTGTCTGCTCCTGAGAGGGAACTCCTCGAAGCGCTGCCCACTGTGGAGGAGGTTTCGATTGCTATTCGTTTGGTTCGCTCCGGGAAGGCCGCGGGTCCTAATGGGCTTCCTATTGAGCTCTACAAGCTCCGTCCGGACGCGATAGTCCCGTATTTATGATCAATGTTTCTGGAATCGCTAGAGATGGGTACCCTCCCTCCTGATCAGAGACTAGCCTCCATAGTAGTGATTCCTAAGGAAGGCAAGCCCCGCGACCGCTGCGCCTCCTATAGGCCGATATCGCTGATTAACGCTGAACCGAAGATCCCGGCCAAATTGCTTGCCAATCGCTTGGTTACTGTTATCGGCGACCTGGTTCATCCGGACCAATCCGGCTTTATACAACACCGCAATACTGCGCTTAACCTCTGGCGATTACATGGCATCCTCGCGCGGGCGGACACGTTGCGGGAACCGGCCGTCTTGGCGTCCCTGGACGCCACTATGGCGTTTGATACGATAGAGTGGCCATACCTGTGGGCGGTCCTTGCTAAATTTGGTTTTGGTCCGGTTTTCATCAACTGGGTAAAGCTGCTTTACACTGACCCCTTGGCTCAAGTGGTCGTTAATGGTCGAGTCTCGGCTTCCTTTGCGCTGGGAAGAGGTACGCGACAGGGCTGTCCTTTGTCTCCCCTTTTGTTTGCCCTCGCCTTGGAGCCGCTTGCGGCTTGGCTGAGGTGGGAGCCGTCCTTGAAGGGCATTAGATGGACTCCGGAGTTTGAGGACCGTGTATCCTTATATGCGGATGATATCCTGTTATACCTTACATCGCCGCGAAAATCGCTAATCGTCCTTTTTGACGTGTTGACCTCCTTCCGTAAGAATTCTGGCCTTGTCATTAATTGGTCGAATTCTTGTGTCTATGTTCTTTCGGGAGACGCTCCTCTTTTGCCCCGTGGCTGTCCTATTGCGGTAGTGCGGGAAGGATTTAAATACCTGGGAATCTTTGTTACCCTAGACCCGGGGCTTCGTTATGAACGTAATTTGTTGCCCCCTCTCCGGCGCCTCTGCGCTGATGTCCTTGCTTGGGGAAGGCTCCCTCTCTCTCCCCTGGGAAGGGCGGCGCTGTTTAAGATGATGTCGCTACCCCGGTTCCTATATGCGCTGCAAAACACGCTTGACGCTGTACCTGCTAGTTATTTCCAAGAGATTGAAAGTTTGCAGAGACAACTGTTGTGGGGGGGCCGCTCTCGTATTGCTATCGCTAAGATGATGCTCCCGTGGTACGACGGTGGCATCGCGCTACCTGATATCCGCCGCTACTACTGGGCCTCGCAGTTAGGGGCTATTAATCATTGTACCTACGGGCCCTCGCCGAATCCGGCCTTTGAGATGGATAGGTGGCTGCTGCCCGGTGGGAGCTACGATAGAGCTCTCTATGCAAAATCTCCTGGTGGAACTCTCACGGGCCCTACCAGGACGGCAGTCCAGGTTTGGCATCGTGCTACGGTGGCTTTGGGCTGGGCTGACAGGTTGACTCGTGCGACCCCGTTGTACGCATCGGACAGACTTGGCTCCCTTTGGCGGTCGAAGGGGTTTGATAAGTGGGACGTCATCGGTATCAGCAAGGTGAATGACGTGTGGATCAAGGGCAGGGTCAAGACGTTTGATGAGCTGAAAGCTGAATATGAGTTGAATGATAGAGAATTCTTCCGGTATGCGCACATTCGACACGCGGTGCTGTCTGTCTTTCCCTTGGGCTCGGATATACCGGAGGCATCCCCGCTTGAGGATAGGATATTAGATGGGTATGTCCCTGACAGCACGATCTCGCTTATATATAAAAAGTTGATCAACTCTAGGACCGACCTATTGTGTCGCCTTCGTGAGGCGTGGACTAGCGTCGGGCTGGAACTTGATGACGAAGATTGGCAGGCTGCGATCTCTTCCCCTCGGGAAGTGGCGATCCCGGCGCACCTCCGGTTTGTCCAGCTTAAAATTCTCCATAGGATATATGTGACCGGCCCTCGTCTTGTACGCATGGGATTTTCTGAGGATGGACTGTGCAGGCGTGGCTGTGGTTTCGTGGGAACGTTTCTCCATATCATTTGGGAGTGTCCTGTAGTGATGCGATATTGGTCGAGTGTGCATGAAGTTATGAATGAGGTCACGGGTGTGCGGTCGATGCCCGAGGCGAGGAGATGTTTGCTGAACGTTTGGGAGTCGAATGATTATAATGTGGCGCAGCTTCGATGGGTGACCTTAGGTAATATGATTGCCAAACGAGATATCGCACAACTATGGGGTGCCCAGAGACCGCCGACAGTTCTGCAATGGAAACAGAATTTGGATTGGTGCATGTTCAGGGAAAAAACAGTATATGTTTCTCGAGGTACGCCTCGCAAATGGGGGAAGATATGGTCTCAATGGATTGTCTATCGTGGTGAGATATGTGCACCTCCCCTCCTGGATTTGGATACGGAACTGATGTCTCCCCGGCCCAACGCTTCCCCCACGACGAATTAGACATCTTGATTGCTTCTTGTCCCTCTGCCCCCCCCCACTCATATGATGTGTTTCTAAACTTACTTTGTAGTGCACCTCCCGCCCCCCGCACGATGCGACACTGTTTTGTAAAGTAATGCCTTGTTTGTTTTTGTTTTTGTTTTTGTATTTTGTCATTTTATCTTTAATAAAAAGTTTTTTTTAAAACAATGCAGGCATCCTTGCACCAAGGTTTAAGGATGCCTGCGTTCGCACTAGGCAGCACATTGTGTGCCAGCGCTGACAAATGACAGTAATGCAGTGTATATTGTTAAATATGGCACATTTCTGCCCTTTCCCTATCACACAGTACAGCAAGGTGGCTTGCTGTGCTGTGGGGTAATTTGATACATGTGCCCCTTAGTTTGCAACTGATAGGCAGGCAAAGGCACTCATGTGAGATCGCTGCTAGATCTGGTCACAGATAGGAGGTTCCTTCCATGCTCAGTCGATATGCATCCTGCCACACACCATCTTGAGCTTGCTGTGCGTATGCTCTCCTTTTGTCTACAGCTATGGTGGCACACACGGCATACATGGGATACAAGCTGTGCTCTCATGTTTCTAGACTGAAGCACAATTTATATAGTGCTGCCCATTTTTCGTCAATTTATCCATACCTGAATCATGGCGGTTTCAAAAAGTGTATCCGCTAAAGCTCGTTCCTGCTCCTAATATGTTTGGAGGATTGCATGCCATTTTGTGATGAAAATTGGAATTCTTGTACTTCCGCCTAATCCTATAGAATCACTCTATTACTTCCAGGTCATAGGTCACTGTGGGGAAGCACATACGTCGCCCATTCTTTACATGTCACAGAAGTATAATAAGAACGATATCTGACACATAAAATGAACGGGCACTTTGCACATGATCCTTACGTGCCACCAGGATTAATGCACATGTTGCATCAGACAATGTTACTGAAGAGTCTTTACAATACAATTACAGTTTCTCACATAGAATGTTTACTAATACCAAAAGAAATAATTCTGATCTTTAAATTTAGGAACCGTCTCCACTAAATGAGAAATGTTTGTTTAGTATAAATGAGCCACAAATAATCATCTGGTGTTGATTATTAAAGTGATTGATGCAGAATAACAAATGGTATAAGCTCCATTACCACTAAAAATGTATGTAATGTGTAGTTATTTCCAGCCATCACTTTCATTTTACGTTTGAACTGTTACTCATGATTCTTAAACATGTGCTAGATTGTGTGTGTAGCTGATAGGAATATTGTTATAGGTTAACAACTATACTTATATTTGTAAAATGCTAACAAAGGTCACATGATAAAAGTGTATCAATGTATGCAATAAAGTTGCACGCATGTACTTTAATTCGTTGTTCCAAGTTATACCTGTTATTGCGTAATATGATTATTCACCATATGCTAATGAACCATGAACTAAACATAATAAATTAATGATTCCCTTATATGTTTAAAGTACACATGCATATTAATATGCATTATTGATTGAATACCATAGGTTAGCATTTACCATAAAGGCCTGTATTTCTGCTTACTGTATTTCATAAAGCCATTGTACTGTTCTTTCTGATGACATGACTTTTGCAGGTGTTTTCATGAATTGCTCATTTAGAATAGATACGTTTCTTGTAACAGTAATAGATACAATGCCTGAGAAGGAATTTCAATGAGGAAAACCTAACTCTTAACAAAAGGAGTATTCAATGTTGTTGAGATTGTGTGAATGATGTGTCATTTACATGTCTGAGTGGAATTCTTATCTACTGATGCCGCCTGCAATTAATAGTTACTATGGAGAATGGGCTTCTTTTTATGATGAGCCTAAGTCGGCATTGCCTGTGGATTTCACAGACTATACCCTATAGACAGGTGGAGATGGTTGGCTGGCTTGCTCTCACTCTTGCTGGAGCACCTTCCTGATCTTTTCCTTGGGACTTTGCTTAACCTTCCTCCGCTGACTTTTGTGGACTCTTGGCCAAACCTTTCTGCAGCTCTATGCAGAATATCTTTTGAGCCCCTTGCAGAACCCTTCCATGAATCTCCGCTGCACTTTGAATGGACATTATTGAGGTTTAGACCTCAATAACCCCTTTGGACCTTGCCTTAAGGGTGGCCTAGGCTGCCACTCATTCTGTTTTCCTTGAGAATCTTGACCAAAAGTATGATACGTTAAGACTTGCCTTACTCAGACTGATGTGCCTTAATGCTGAGCTGCCATGGAACACTTTGATTTCTGAAACTCTCTGAACTAACTGAACACTTTTATCCTTTTGTCCTTTATTTGCATTGTTTATTTATTTATTTTTTTTGGTCAATAATTTTATTAGTTTTCAAGAAGCATATAAATAGTTAAAAACCATAAAAAGTGATACATTTGATATAAAAAAGAAATACAATATAATAACCATGAGCTAGTCACAAATAGTTCCTCTAACAGAATTCATAAGTATAATATAAAAGAAATAAGAGTTATGCAAAGAAACCTTAATGAACAGCAAAAGTATCACTTTGATACAAAAGAAGAATATATAGAGAAAGAAAGAGCGGAAAGATAGAAGGATACAGAAAGAGAAAGAAACAGAAAAATATAGAAAGGAGTGCAAGGGGGAAGAGGAAAAGAGGGGGAAGGAAGGAAGGATCTCCTGCGGCACTACCTAAAGACAAAAATTATAATAAACAACTAGACGTCACAAAGGGATATTGATCAACCAACCCTTTCGATGCCAAATCCATATATGCATCCAAAGCTCTCCAGACACCACTAGAGATAGAGGGGGAAATATTGGACTCATCTACCGAAGTGTGTGCACTTCTTAAAAAAGAGACCCACGCTCACCAAGTATGATAGGAGATGGAAGAAAAAGATTTCCATTCCATGAGGACAACTTTAACCGCCACTGTCAATAAAAGATCTAATAATTGTAACTCTAAGGAGTCTAAAGGTAAAGGTACACGGGATGCCAGTGGACCCAACACAATCATAGGAAAGGAGAGCTGGAATTGAATCTTAAAAATTAACATAAGATGTTTATGAATTAAATCCCAAAAAGGTTGTAGTAGCGTGCACTCAAAAGACATATGTGGATAATCACCTGCAGCCAGACCACAACTCCAACAAAGATCATCATCTTTAAGATTTAAGAGAATGTAGGCATACAGGAGTCCAGTGTAGAAGATTGAGAGAGAAAAATATAGATTGAATCAAAGAAGGGGCAATTTTATTGCGAAGAGAAAGCTTCCCAATCAACTGCCAAGAGTCTGAAGATATATGTTCAGTAATCTCCTGACCAAAGTGATGTAACCATTTCTGTTGGGTAACAGTAAGCAGGGTAGAAGGAGTGGAAGACAAAAATGTATACATTTTAGAAGCATCATGTCAAATCTAAGCCACAACTGCAATAATGCAATAGTAGGAGAATTTGGATCCAGACACAGTTTAGCAAGAGCAACTTTGATTTCAAAAAGGTATAAAAATCCAAATTAGTAAGAGAAAATTGTTGAGCTAGGGAGGAAAAAGGTAATGGATCATTATTCGAGTCATAAAGATGACGAACTAGCGTAATTCCCTTAGTGGCCCAATAAGTCATCAATTTGACAGCAACAATAATTTTAATTCTAGGATTACGCCACAATGAAGACCACCTCGATTTGTGAATTGGAGTAGCAACTTTCTTATCAATTGATCTAACTGCTGCAATGGTGTCTAAGATGATCGTACACGAGAACAGAATGAATAAGGTGGATGTAGTTAGAAAGGAAGAAGACGGTAAAGGAAAAGAGAGATCTTGTTCAATCCACACCCAGGAAGGCGTGTGACAAGGGACAGAAGAAAACCAAAGAGCCCCTTGAGAAGCTAAGAAAGCAACTTGATATTTCTCCCAATCGGGAAAATTACAACCACCCATATCATAAAGCTTTCTCAAAAATGTATAAGCAATTCTAGCTCTCTTATCATTCCAGAGGAATTTAGAGGTGAGGGAATCAATTACATGAAAAAAAGAAGAGGATAACTTCACAGGGAGCATAGAGGACACAAAGTTAATGATGGGCGTTATCATCATTTTCAATGTTTGGAGACGACCCCACCAACAAATATGCTTAGGGGACCAGGTGTCCATAAGATGACGCACTTTAAGTAAAGTCTGAGCTTTGTTGTAGGCTATCGTATCATATAGGGTACTACGGAACCAAATCCCCAAATATTTATGCTGTTTAGATTGCCATTTAAATCCAGCGTTTCCCATATGTGCTGGAAAACAATAAGCATTCAGGGGAAACATCTCTGTCTTGTCCCTGTTGAGGGAATAACCAGAAACACTAGAAAAAAGATTGATAGTATCTGGAATAGCGGGGATGGCCGACACAATGTCATCAGAAAAGATGAGGACATCATCCGCGTAAGCAGCCGTCTTTATGCAGTGTGAGCCGAAAGTAAAACCCTTAATATCCTGATGGAGGTCAATTAATCGAAGGAGCAGATCAATAGATAATAAAAACAAAAGCGGGGACAAGAGACACCCTTGTCTAGTGCCTTGGCAAAGATTAAAAAACGAGGATGTAGCCTCATTGACTCTAATATTTGCCCTAGGATGTGCATACAAGGACATAACCATATTTACAAAAGAGTCTCCAAGATTATGCGCACACAAAACAGCATGTAAAAAAGGCCAGGAGACCTTGTCAAAAGCATTCTCGGCATCAAGGGCCAGAGCAGCTGCTGTAAGGTTAAACAGATTTACTTTGCCCAAAATATGGTAAAAGGTACGGATGTTGTCTCTAGCTAGTCTACCTTTGACAAAGCCTGTTTGAGAAGGGTTAATAAGACGAGGATTTTAGGATTCCAAACGCTTGGCTAAAATCTTGGCAAAAAGTTTTGCTTCCATGTTAAGAAGGGAATTAGGGCGAAAATTCTTGGGATCCGAGTGATCTTTGCCTTCTTTTGGGATTACCACGATAGTAGCATCTGCCGCTGAACCCGAGACCGAACCCGATTGAATAAAAGCATCAAAAACAGTCTTAAGGCGAGGAACAACAGAAGGAAGAAAAGTTGTATAAAACATAATGGAAAATCCATCAGGTCCGGGAACTTTCCAGAGCGTGTGGCTTTAATTGCATATTTAATTTCTTCAGGCGTAATCGGACCACCCAATTTCACACCCTCATCAACCGACACAGTCTGAATAGGGATCGTCTTTAAGAACTGTTGGCACTGATCAAAAGAGGATTGGGAAGTGGGAGTATATAACTTACTGTAGTATTCGAAAAAACTTCAAGAATCTCTGTGGTCTGAAATTTTTTAGCACCAGAGCTATCATTAATAGAGAATATCTGATTGGAATTAGATTCCTGAAATTTCAAAGTCACCGCCAAAATCCTACCTGCACGATTCTTTAACAGTAAACGTTTGGATTTCTGAGCTTGAACCCCAATGTGAGCTCTTTTAGTAACAATAGTATTATAGGAATATTTTAAGTTCTTAATGTTATGTAATAATTGTTTGTCTTTAGAATGCCGATAGAGAAGCTATTGTTTTTTAATATCATCTGCCAAATCCGAAATCTCCTTCTTAATAACAGCATTCTTTTTCACCATAAATTTAATAATTTGACCTGTAAGATTACATTTAAAAGCATCCCACAAAACTATTGGAGAGCTGACTGAGCCTTCATTATCAGAAAAGAAATGATCAATCTCTTCAGTCAAAGCCATAACCTGAGAATTATCATGCAAAATTTCTGTATTTAACCTCCAAGAATGAGGTTCTTTTTTTATGAGCAAGGTTTAAGAGAGAAAAGGAAAGAGCCGCGTGGTCAGAGACAAGGATAGGATGAATATACCGGGAGGATGAAGATTGTAAAATAGTCGAATGAACCAAGAGATACTCTATACGAGAAAAGCTAGAATGAGGAGAGGAGAAAAAAGAAAAGTCACTACCTGTGGGGTTATGAAAACACCATATATCCTGAAGGTTAGCAGAGGAGCACATATTTATCATTTGTTTATGAGCTCTAGGGGGACGGAATTTAAAAGCAGAATGTCTATCCAGAATCGGGTCCATTGGTAGATTAAAATCACTGCCAACTATTAGATTGCCTTTATGAGGTATTTCAGCTAATTTTTTAGTGATCGAACGCCAAAACGAAGGATCATAACTATTTGGAGCATAAATATTCATAACATAAAGATCAAGATCCCCATCAGAAAGTCTAGACAACAACCAACGTCCTTCTGAATTATGTTCAGCAGAAACCACCGATAAGCCTGAATTTTTAGAGATTAGTGTTATCACCCCATTCTTTTTACCAAAGGCCTCAGAACACACAACATCAAGGACCCACTCTTTCCTCAGCAACAAAGCCTCTTTGTAAGATACTTTTGTTTCTTGTAATAATACTAAGTCTGAAGACAGAGACTTACACTAATCCAGAATTTTTGACCTTTTCACCGGAGGATTCAGCCCACGAACATTAAGCGACACAATATTCAAACCAGGCATAAACACAGAAGAACAATAAATCCGCAAACCATTGATAGTAAAGAAAACATTTAAAAAACAAAGCCAGACATCCAAAGACATACCATAGACACCACAGAAAGGAAGCACCAGCAGGAGATCCAGGGAAGGAGAGAAAACGCAGGCGATAGAGTGGAGAAAGAAGAAAGAGAAAAAAGAAAAGCAGAGAGAGAAACAGAGAAAGAAGAAGAAAGAGACCCACCAGGGGAGGTCTATAAAGGACCAAATTCATACCAGGGGGGAACATGGAAAGGCAAGTAGAGGGGCAACCAGGGAAGACGAAATAACAAACCAATACCCCATATCCCATATTAGAGATGATACATAGTGAAAATTATTAAGGATGACACAAGGAAGGCACAAATATACAGTATAATTACATAAACGGAAAAAAAACTAGAAATAAGAGAAGAATAAGCACAAGCTAACCAATCAAGACTTATTTCAGAAAAAATAACTCCATATAAATATTATCTAGAGAGAGAAAAAAAAAAGATTAAATGTCAATATATAGTGCAATAAATGACATCAGGTATCAATTAGAACAAGGAATAGCAATAAATATAAATGCATCAAAATAAGTAGAATAATCAACGAGATAATCAATACATAACCACAAACTTTTACCTAACAATCATAATATATTTAAAAGACTAATTAAACAAGCAGAATGAATATAGAAATAGGAAGACAAATCACATCAGTCACAAATAAATATCAACATACAGTTTATTAACACATCGGAGATAATAGACCAGAATGATGATCAACAAAAAGCAATAAGCATCAAATCAAAGCAGTAAAGAATAAGCAAGGTATAGAATGAAACTAAATAGTACAGTCACATCAATACTTAAGAAAGTAAAGATAAGGGAGTAAACAAATATGAAAAGAATATGAATATATAAAATTATAATCAATAACATACAACACAAATAACAAACAAGGACAGAATGCATAACAAAAAACAAAACAACTAAACACAAAGTATCCTAGGTATGCTTATAAGGTAAGAAAAAAAAGCAATAAAATAGAGAAAAAACAGGCGTTATACACCCAAAAAGATAACGAAAGACAGCCAACGAGAACAATAATGGCATAAAATCACATCACTATGTAAATGTACCAAAAAATAAGAATAACAATAAAGACTGAAAGTCCGAAAAACAGAGCATCATAAGAACATCGAACAAGACGAGAAGCTTCCAACAGAGGCAGTGAAGCTCAGCAATACATACAATTGAAATCAAAAAGAAAGAAGAAACAGAGATATATCAAAAGGAAAACAAGAAGAGAGAGACTGAACTATAAATGTAAATTAAATAAAATAGAGAAAAAAGAAAAAAAAAAACCTCAACGACAGGTTACAACATGTCAACTGCAAATATCACGGATATCATATTTATATCTAGCAGAATAAAAAACCTAGCATCGCTCTATGATACAGATTATTCATCCAAACAGAATATAAGAGAACACAACAGAATTACAAAAATAGTTCAAGACCCAGAAGGACCAGGAGCAAGAGAAGAGTCCATCTGAGACTCAATTTGATTATCTAGAAAGGTTGAAAGATCAGAACGTTCATAGAAGATTCGGGAGCAGCCCTTAAAGGTAATACGAAATTTCGAGGGACCAACAAAGGAAAATGGGATGTTCATGTCCAGTAGACGTTTCCGCAAATTAAGAAAGCCTTTCCTTATAATAACAGTGTCTCTGGCAAAGTCTTGAGATATAGCAATCCTATGACCTTCGCAATTGACTGCCTTGATCTTCCTCATCTGAGCCAAAATCTGTTCAGAGTGTTGATGACGTAGCGGTATAAAAATCACAGCCCTAGGATGAGGCGGAGATTTGAGTCTAAAAGTGGGAACACGATGAGCACGTTCAATTTCAAAGTCTTTCTGAAACGAAATTTGTAGAATAGATGGAATCCATCAATCATCGAGGAGGCTGATTTTTCCGCATCTTCGGGTAGACCAGAAATACGCAGATTACTTCTACGATTCCGATCTTCCTGTTCTGTGAGGTCTCTCCGCAATGCCGCCATTGAGCGCTCCATCAGTTGTATAGACTTAGAATGCTGTTGCGCAGTATCCTCCACACCACTAATACGTGTCTCAGCAGTCGAAACACGAAGAGATAGTGATTTAAAATCATTCCTGATAGCTGCACCCTCCACCTGTAATAAGTCAGTAATGGTCTTAGTAGATTGCGCAATATCATGTACAGCATTCAAACGTGACAGAATGGTATCCAACGTGGTACTAGCATCTTTCTGAGTTGACTCCGGAGTAGGGGAGGTTTGTTTTGACCTCTTCAGATTACCTTTTCAGTCTTTAGCTTTGGGAGAAAGACCCATGGTGTCAGCCATGAAGGTGTACGCAGAACAGGAAAACCACAGTACACACACTATTAAAACTGTGCGATAGCAGTTAGCACAAAGAGGGCCCAAAAATTACAAAAGTAAAAAGCAGCACTCAAAGTATCAGCAGTTCCCTTAGAGATTTGGTAAAAGGAGAAAAAAGCCAGTAGATTGAAAAGTCGAAATCACAAAGAGAAATAGTCGGTAGACTGTTAAAAATTCAAACATATAGAATCAAATATGGTATTTTCAAGAGAAATCACAAAGATACATTCAATATGAGGTGTAGTAGTGAGGTGAAATCAGAGTCATCGTTGTCATAACACAAAATGGCGGCCGTTTGCAGATAAAGAAAAGAAGAACATATTAAAGGGTGAAGAAGCGTTGGAATAATAACTTGTCAAACCAACAGTAGCAGATAGAACAGGCTAGGCATCTCCTTAATTGATCTTGAGCATGTTCCGTTGAAATTAACATTAAAATGAAACATAGACGGCAGCCATAAAGTCAGAGAACCTAAAAGGTCCCAAAAAGTTGCCTGTTATCAAGATGAGGCATCCCTGAAACATCTAAAAAACCTGTTTTGGTAAATATCACCTTATTCCCAGCATGTAATGCAGGTTCCGGTGAGATGTCCCAGGTTGCTGAGGAAAAACCGCGAGTGACGCCACCGAAGAACAAAATGGCGGCCTCGCGCAAATTCCAGTGAGCAAGGCTTCGAGGTGAAGAAAGGATAGCTTCCCGCTATTGTGTAAGGAGTAAGGAGAATGAGTCTTCCAAAATGTTCATGGCATATTCCGAACTCCAAAATGACGGTTCCGGGGAGAAGACCCCTGATATGTGGAGACGAAATCTTCCTGACAGCCTCTGTTGCCCCGGAGCTCAAGCGCGATCTGCCATCTCGTAGCGGCGCGCAAGCCACGCTCCCCTTTAGTTGCATTGTTTAGATTGCTAATGTATAGGAGGGATCATTTGAGATTGTTTTTTGACCGACAAATATTGATGTTACTAGCATGGTCTCCTTGTTGCAATATTATTTTTTTATAGCATGGTCTTGAGAGTGATTTACTTGAATCTGATTTTCAATTGTAATTTGTAATAAACACACTGGAACTTGGTTACTAATTCATAGTTCCTCATTGAGTAGCCAAGCAGGTTGCACTATTATTGGATGCATGTAGAGTGAGCACCCTAACCACTCCTACCCCTCAGTGAGACTAAAAAGGTCCATAAGAGGACCATGAGTAAATGGCTGCACACAAGTATGGAAGATAATTAAATAATAAAATAAAAGAGTATGTGGGCCCAGAAAATACTGGATCACTGCCATCTGTAAAAAAAAGCCTGAGAATTCCTTTAATTGTGTTTGCAACTTTGCTTAATATTCATTCTTGCTAAAATAATTTCAGCCTACCTGTGTGTACCTACTGCAGATTTTTTTTATTGCTACTGTATTGGTCTCCTATTAATTTTGATCATTTTGAATTTTAAACGTTTTTCTGGTCTTGACTTTCCCTTATAAAGTGCTGTGTGGCGTACCAGTCTGCTGCCTTTCTTTTCCTTTTTCTCAGCCTTTGTCTCCTATCCTGTGACTCTGTTCTAGGGGAAGAACAAGACAGGAGTATACTTCCAAGGTCACTCAAAAGACGTGTCCATGAATCCTGTCAATTATACTTTTGCGACACTCAGAAAAGCATGGCGGGCTACCTGATTTCCAAAGCCTACAAGTCTCCCGCCTCGTCAGGACAATCATGTTTGTTTATGCAGGATCATCTTTAAAAAGCCCGAAAAATATAAGTTGAGGGCTTACCTTTATCCATTTACCCTTTACTTCCCCAAGAAAATGACACACATCTGTCTAATAAGGGGCGATCTTCGGACAGAGCAAGAACAGGTGAATGTCATCTGCGGTTCAAAGCATACACATCTTGGGCAGGCATATGGGTTTACTGTAACCCTTGAAAGCTTGGCTGGAGACCAATAAACTCTATGGGTAGTGAATAGATGGTTACACTTAAGCAAGGCAGGTTTCACCACAGCTCATAAAATAGCAAAATAATCATACCAAATCTGCTTAGGATCTCCTACCTCAAGCTCTTCAACCCGCAGCTTAGAGATATCAGAGACAATGTTATCATCAGCCTCCACAAAGGCCCAATACCACAAGGAAACTTCCTTTTTCAATGAGCCTGTTCCCATCACCTGGTCTATCCAAGGGTTATCTTCCTCATCTACCCATTCTTGTGTGGCCCACCAGGAACGAAGTTGATAATATTTGAACCTTGTCAATTGTCCCATAGTACAATTACTCAGCACTTCCTAACTCACTAAACTTGATGCCGCTTTAAGATCTAACCAATAGTATAACCCTGCAAATTTTAATGGCTGACTGAGAAGGTCACTCAAGCAATCGGGGGTTTCCGGAGAATCCCAAATTGGCGCCCAAGACGTGTAGTATAGAACTCCCAGTCTTTTCCGAAAGTACATCCAAGTTCTTAGGGCCAACTTCAGGGTCTTCAATCTAACCTTTTTAAAGTATTTTGGGTTTCCATATTTAAAATTGAAGTGACTCTGGCATTGACACACATCCCCTAACATTGCCCCAAAAAGTAATCCCAAGGGAGAATGATCTATCTTATTAGCAAGCATACGGAAGTTGTTAAAATGGAAAGCGTGACAATATGCAAGAAGATCCGGTAAGGGCAAACCCCCCATCTGCAGCCTCCTCCTCAACTTTTTCCACCATATCCTTGGCCCCTTTGAAGCCAATATAAAGCTGCCTATCTTCCCCTGGAGCTTAGCTATACCTTCTTTCTGAAAAGTTAAAGGAATGAATTAAAGAGAAAGGTGATTTTAGCGAGAACAATAATCTTGATAAGATTCACATGACTGTAAATATTTAAGAGTAAGTTAGCCCACCTTACTAACAAACTCTCTATCTCTTGGCTACAATTTTTTTTAATGTATTCTGGGAACGCCCAAGTGATGCATTTGGGATTTCGCCCCCGGACTATTCTTAACCTGATTCCATTCAATAATTTCAATTTTTTTAATGTTCACCTTATAACCAGATATACCAAAGCTTTGCGCCTTTGCCATTAAGTTAGGAATTTCCGCCTGACGGTTGGTAGTATAGAGGATCAGGTCATCCGCATAAGAGCAAATTTTGCCACCAAACCGGCTGATTCAAAGAGAAGGATAGTAGGATCCTCTCTAATCAGGTTTGCAATTGGTTCTACATACAGATTAAATAGGAGCGGGGACAGGGGACAACTCTGTCTTGTGCCCCTGGTGATGTCAAACCAGTCTGACAGCTCCCCATTCACCAGCACCCTGGCCCTGGGCAGATAGTATACATTTTGCACGGCCCTCACCATGTTCTGCGGAAACCCAAAGTTCCTTAAAGCTTCCCAAAGATAGGCCCAATGTACTTGGTCAAAAGCCTTAGCTGCATCCAGAGCCACTGCAGTCACAGGCAAGTTTCGGGCTTCCGATATGTCTATAACCCCCAACATCAAAAATGTGAGCTCATTAAGCGGCCTCCCAGGGATAAAACCTCTTTGGTCCTGAATAATAAACCCCGTTGATGACCTGCGCTACTCTTGAGGCTACTATCCCTGAAAAGATCTTGTAGTCTAAGTTCAAGAGCGATATTGGCCTGTATGAGTCTACTTTCAACGGGTCTTTATTAGGTTTCAAAATTAAAGTTACAGTGGCCTCTGCCCAGGACTGAGGGACTATATTTTCTTCTCTATATATTGCATTGAATAGAATTTTAAGGACCGGAGCTATTTCAGCAAGAATTTGAAAGTAAATCTCAAATGGGAGGTCATCTGGCCAGGCTGCCTTCCCCTTGCCATTTTCCTAATTTGCACCCTGATCTCTTTCTCCATAATCTCAGCCTCTATGGCCCTCTTTTGCTTGATTGTTAATCATGGAAGCTCCGTCTTCTTTAGCCAGGCCTCTATACACTCTTTCCTGGGATGTGTATCCTCTCTGTATAGGCTACTAATGTATTTCCGGGCTTCTCCACCAATTTCTATATTACTATTCAGCAATGCTCTTGATTCTGCATTGATCAGGTTCGAAATTGAGTTTTTGGCCTTATCTATTTTAGCTTTCCAAGCCAAAAGTGAACTACACCTCTCCCCATATGAAAAATGCTCCATATATAGAATAATATTTTATCCAGTTGCCCTTCATATTCTACCTGTAGACGCTCCAATTATTTACTAAGCACTGTAACTCTACCAGACCCCTTCAACGATGCCTTCTGAAGATCGCGTTCTCTGGTCTTTATCTCTATAATTTGATCTTCGTCTTTCCGCCTCACTGCTCGCCTCTTACCCACCATTATGGAACTTAATATTGCCCTTAAATATGCTTTAAAGGCATCCCAAACTATTTCTATTTTAGTCGAACCACTCTTAGAGTGAAAGAAATCAACTGTCTTATCCACTAAATTAAGTACCACCCTCTCATATAACAGAATAGTCCTATCGAAGCTCCACCTTTTCAATCCCATTTTTTGGTGATGTCTTAAGGACAGGAACACTGCAGAATGGTCTGCGAATGGCAGGAGCATGTTTAATCGCTTCCACCTCTGCATACAGTTCCTGATCTACCAAAAAGTAATCAATGATGCATATATTTTTTACTATAGAAGGTGAAATCCCTTGCTCACCTCATCTTGCTGCACCAAATTTCACCCAGATTAAATTCGACCATCATATTTTTTAAAGTTGCGGATGTTCTCGGGGGACTAACATATTTAACTTTTGAACTTCTGTCTAATTCCTTACTTTGAAATATATAAAAATTCCTTTCAAGTATTACCGGGGCCGTGGCTACCATTAGACATAATTCCAACTTTATTAGGGCTTCCGGGTCTTCATTATTTGGACCATAATAAGTAGCACACTCTACTGGCATCCCCTGAATCAGCACATTAGCCACTAACCATCTGCCAAGAAAGATCCGATTCATATTTTACCAATCTTATTCCTGAGTTGTTTCTAATAATTAAGGCCACTCCTCAAGTACAACCTCTCTGGTCTGAACACACTACCTCCAGGGCCCAACCCAACTTACTAAAAGGTAACCTACACTCCTCCCATTCCAAGTGGGTCTCCTGAAGCAGAATAATGTGTGCCTCAATGTTATTGAGGTAATCAATCCCCCGAGCCAGCTTCTTCCTAGACCTCAAACCATTAACGTTCCAAGATATAAAATGGACTACACTTGAGTTATTCATCCTCAAAACTCCACCATGTACTCCCAAATGACTCCTTCAGCATACGTTCATGTTGGAAACTCCTTGCCTGATGGAACCCTAAGACAACTATAACTATCATAGCCATACAAATGTATGGCACAAAGAGGACACTTTTTTCTTTTTTTTCCCATGCTCCCATTACCCTGTGCTCCCCATCACCCACCCTCCTCGGGAAGACCCCTTTCCTATCCCTGGGCGATAGAATCCATCCTTCGTTCCCCCGGCAGAAGAGAGGAAATTAGACGTGCATTTAAAGAAAAAGAACAAAAGAAAGCCTAACCACATAGTAAGATTATATTGATGCACTTATTCCTATTTCACCTCTTAAGGGACACAAACAGAACCCTACAGGCCTGAACTGGAAGCTGATCCCTCCATCTGAGCCAAAAAGGTATCCACCTCTTCTGAGTTACTAATATTGTGCATCTTACTAAGCCACATTATTTCCAACATTGCAGGGAACTTCATCAGGACTTCGTAGATCGCTCATCCTTGTGCCCAGCTCCCATTGCCTCTGTGTGGTTATCTTGCCAATATCCAATATTACTTGGTAGCTGAAATCTCCAAATTTAAAAAAACTTTCCTACAGGGCTCGCCCCAACACTAGCTCTTTGACAGCATAAGTAAGAACATTTATCCGAATTTTCTTAGGGCGTCTTGCTCACAGGTTTAACCTGAAAGGATCCCTATGTACTCCTTGGATTTCCTTTTCAAGATCAATATCCCGCCTGTCCTGAAATATCCCATCACCAAGAAGTTTACATATGAAACTCTTAATGTCACTCTTCTCAGAACCTTCCAGAAAATTGAAAAGTCTCACATTGTTCCGCCTGGTCAGCTTTTCAAGTCTCTCCAAGTCCTCCTGTAACAATTTATTTTGAGATTTCAAAACTACAATATCATGTGCGTTCTCAGACATAGCTACTGAAGGAGACTTCACCTCACCTTCCAAGATTGTGGTACGTTGTGCAATTCCATCAAAGTTTTCCTCTAATATCCCACATTTTTCTTGGATGCCTTTTTGGTTACCCTCAGAGATCTCAAACTTCGTGAAAATATCTTGCCTCAAGGTAAGTAACATCTTTTCCAGCTGGTTCCCAAGTGATCCTTCAAACCGAGAACAGGGCTCCACTTCACTTAGGTTATCTGTCGCAAATGATAAATCACTGTCCTGGCTCAAACTCAGATCTAAAGCCCCCCATCTTGGGCATTTTGGGCATCTTGGGCATCGACTACGGAATTGGCCAATGGAGATAAACGATTTTCAAGCGAGAGCACCACTGTCTGGGACTGCATCTGAGTTACATTATCCCCCTCCCCTGTGAAGAGACAGCAACCTGCTCCATAGTTCTGACGTAAGACCTGAGAGATGGAGGGAGTTTAGAAAGTAAGGGCACTTCCTTAAGCAGGCACCTCTTTGTTTTCCCTCCCTCTTTAGGCCCCTTTTTTACAGGCAACATAACTACTGTCTCCCGCAACGTCAACGCATTTGTTCTCCCGCCTTTTCCTTTTCTCTCAGGGACTGACCGCAATTGGTACCGGTTCCTTATTTGCGGTGCTTGTGGCTCTCTATCTGCCAATGTACTACCAATATTGACACTCTCTCTAGTGTCCTGTTCAATCTTTTCTCCAGCACTGTCTGACCCTGCTTTTCCTTCAAAAAAATCCTAGAGGGAAAAAGTATCTGTAGGGGGAGATCCTTTTCCATCAGCCCCTGCTGTACCTCCTTTTCATTCAGCAGCTGCATCTCATTCTCCTTCTTATTCTCTCCTGCTCTCTTCACAGCTGCACCGGGACATACCTTCTGTCCAGGAAAGCCTAGCACCAAGCCACTGGAGCCATCAGCACACTGTCTATCTCATGGGCGGGGCCGTCCTGTGCTACCTCTAGCACGTCCACCACATCCAGCCTGGAAGCCGGCAAACACAGTTTCCGCGCAAGACCTCTGCCAAAGGGGTGACGCCCAGCACCAGATCCCTCGATGGCTCACCGCGTCCATGCTCATATGGATTCAGCAGCTCCTTTGCCAGGTAAACCTCCTTACTTTAACCACCCATTCATTTCACTTCGCAAACCTTTCAGTGAGTTTTTCGGCTTTCTCTGATTAAAGTTTCCTCTCTCCTCCATCCGGGAGCTATTGTGACCGGGGTCAGCCCGCCACCATGTTTCCCAATCCCCTAGACATGACCTGCCTAATCCTTCAATAAAATATTCTAAGGGACAGATTTTTTTTCATGCAATCCAACGCAGCAAGGCAACTTGCTGCACTGCGTGAAAGGGAGAGGGCAGTATGCACCATATGTTTAAAGATATGGCACATTACTGTTCTCTACCTGCCCCGGCACGCAATCTGCAGCCTAGTGTCAACATAGGCACCCTTGCACCTTGGAGAAAGGGTGCCTGCATTACAGGCATGCTTGCTTTTGTGCAGGAAGGTGTCCCTTAGAGGCATTTCCTCTTTTTAAGTGAGCTGCAAACGCAACACACATAGAAAGAGGAACCGACAAAGTGAAATAAAGATATTTCTCCTCGTTTCACCTCTGGTGGGAAGGTGTACAATACTGATGCATTCCCAGGTTTACCATTGTTAGTAAATCTCAGAATGCTTCAGGATACATGAGTGGATGAGTGGGAACACCCCGGTTCCACCCATGTAACGCCCCCAACACAAACAGTAACGCAAGGCAGCGACTTCCATTGCCTTGCATTACTCCAGATTTACTTTTTCACACGAGGTGGCCTTGAGTGTCATGGCAAATCTCATTCTAGTGTTTGCACCACACTGTGTCCCCTTGCGTGGTGCAAGGATAATGCTAAACCTTAATAAATCTGGGCCTAAGTGTCTTAAGTTCTCCTTTGAACATCTCAGTAAAGTGCTCCTCACTCTGACAACCAATCTATCAACATTTGTGACAACCACAATAGTACACTAATCCACTGCCAACCTTGAACTATGTACAGAAGAAACAAAACATATCACTGAAACCCTAAAAGACATAAAAACAAAACCATGGCCCCCTTGGTTTACAAAGTACCCGAAAAAAAGTAAAACAGTCTGCAATCAAAGCATTCTTCATATGTAAAGTAATCAAAATCTAATAAGGCTCAGAAGGAAACTCTGTAGTGTTTCCTGTTGCAATTGTTCTACCGCAACCATGGGCAAACTTCCAACCTCTTAAACTAGAATGCCTAAAATAAATGTAACTGTTCCCCAAAAACTTAAACCATATGAAGTTTTTGACCGAAGTGTCTATGATCAACACGTAACTTGAAATGGTAATCTTCCACCTAAATGACTCACTTGATATGATACTCACAATTAGCTATGTCTAAGAATAGTCCCGAAGAAAACTTGGGGCAGATTTACTAACAAATTACGCAATGCAGCAAGAAAACCTGCTGCGCTGACGTGTGTGACAGGGAGGAGGTAGAAATGTGTCATATCTACTGAGATATGGAGCATTCCTGCTTTCTCCTTGTGACGATGCACTAAGTGTAGCCTAGTGACAACGCAGGCACCCTTGCATTATTGGGCATGGGTCCCTACACTACAGCCAGGAATGTTTTTGTGCAGGAAGGAACAACCCCTCCTGCACTAAAACAATCCTTTGAGGGTCTTTCCTCTTTCAATTTGTGCTTCAGAATTCACACATGTAGAAAAGGGAAGAAACTAGGAGAAATAAATGCATTTCTCGTCATTACACTTTAACTGGGAAGGCGTAGCCTTCTGACTCATTCCCAGGTTTACTAGTCTTAGTAAATCTGAGAATGCATCAAAATCCATGGGTGGAGATTTTGACACAATCATGCTCCACCCTTGGGACACCTTCCTAGGGCAGATTACCACAAGGCAGTGACTTGCACTGCCTTGTGTTACACCAGATTTACTAAGCCACGCAGAACCACGCAAGGAGGCTTTGTAAGCTTAGTAAATCTCACTGAAGTCCTTGCATTGCCTTGGGCCTCCTTGCATGATGCAATGCCAATGCAAAGGCTTCATTAATCTTGGCCCCTATCTCTCTCGTGCTATTTTTAACTCATTCAGTCATAAGCATCCAATGCTTTTCTCAAGCACAACCCTTCCAACTTAGATGTTCTAATTCTGATTATTTGCTATAAAGCTTGAGTGATTTACCCTGCAACAGATACCTTTACTAAATCACGTTGTTCTCAAAGCAATGATCAACGGTTGTTCCTAACTCACATTGCAGAATTAATCTATAATATCATGACATCATCTATCCATTTCCCCCATGTAGGAATGGACGATTCCCACCAGAATCTAACTTTAAATCTGCCATTCGGTCTCCAGTCACGTGCCCCTTGAAGTAACGAAATGCCATGCTCACGGGCATCACAAGTACCTCGTAGGAATCCTTGAAAAGCATACTCCATGCACCTATCTTTTGTATCAAAGCTCAGTGCTGTGGTTGGGCAAATAACCCCGACCCTGGTAAAGATACATTGCCTATCAGCCCACGACTGAATCTTCCTTTAAAGTAATCTGCATCAAGCACACATTTCCTATTATACTTTCCCTTGATACTGCCAGACATGTTCTCAATCACCAGTGTCTTTACAGTAAGAGAAGCAAACCAATTCCCATATGTCAGCACACAGACATAAACAACAAAAGAAAAAAATGAATAATTCTTGGAACCTCAACCCTCAAGGTCCAACTCTTTATTACCATCTTGAATTCAGATATTACCTCAGGCCTCACCTTTCCAAGTAGTGTGTCTTCCAAAGCCTGAGCGCACGGAAATCCCCTCTACAGCATGTTCTTCAAGTCTAGTCTACGAGACACATCCTTCCATTCCCATAATCCTCTCCTGCTACCAATCCCATTAGTGCTCTCTCCAAAGTGGTACATTACATGTCTTTGAGCTACCTCTGTGAGTCAATGTAATGCCCCCTCCATTTCCCAACAATCTGTAATACGTTTATTGAATTATTTCCTATATATCTGTTCCACTTATACAATTCTCAAATTCTTCTAGAAGATAGGATCATACTCAATCAATAAAATGTATAACAACAATACATGTCTTAATTTAATCTTAAACTGCATTAATTCTTTTGATCATAGAGTAATTGTTTCTAGCTTACATACCCTAATAGGGGAACAGCAGCCATATATTGTGCAGCAGGAGTCAGGGACTGTGAGGGGCGGATTGAACTTCATTTTTGTTACACTTACTCTCTTCGAAACTGTAATGGGACACATTTTCCTTGCTCGCACTCGAGCCAATGGCACCCTTTCCCTGCCACTGTGCCCTAGTAAGGTATATTAGAGAACTTAATAAACAAGGCATTTTACAGTCGATTCAATAAGTTTGTAAAGTCCCAAAATACCAAAGAACACACACTCCAAGGAGTATGGGTTCCAACATGTCTATTTGCCTCTGGAAATGTATATGTTTATATATATTTACATTTTTTTTATTTTACAGAGTTTTACATAGCGCAAACTTGACCCGAAGGTATCGGGTATCAGATCGCTTTACATAGCACCAGTTGCGTTACATGAGGATAATCTTTGACCCCTCCAAAGGCGCCCACAATTAAAACAAATTATCTTACCTATACACCAAGTAGGGCCTCGTTAAAGGGAAGAGTGCCCTGTTTAAAGGTGCACATACATAGCGTCTACAGGCGAGCAAGGTGTGGCTGATGCCTGGGATATCTTTAAATCTGACTTTTAAAACGAAACCTTGACGCGTGATCAGACCTTTGACAACTGCAATACAAAAACGTGAAAAATCAATACCATTGCATAATATGTGTATGTAACAGGGGGAGAATATCGGATTGGTCATATATTAGACTCCTGGGAGTCGTTTTCTTTATCTCTGGGTATGAGAACGGAAATGTGACAATAGCCTGCAAAGAGCTGAATTTGCCTTATTGTTTGAAATAACTAAAAATAGTGCTATTAATTAGGGGGCATATTTACAATGAAATGTTAGAGCGCAGAGCTTTGCCAAATTTGGCAGCGCTGTACTCCGATATTTCCAGAACATAGGGATGCACCGTATTTACAACAATATGACCCTGTGTTTTCCCTAGCGCTGGCACTAAAATTAGCTGCCTAGTGCCAACTCAAACACTCTTGCACCATAGTGCAAATGTGCCTGCATTGCAGGGAATGATTGTTTATGTGCATGAAGGTGTCCCTTTCTGCACATAAACAGTCATAGTAGAATGCAACACACATAGAAGTAGCAAATCATTATTTAATGATAGTTAATGTGCAGGAAGGGACGCCCTCCTGCACATAAACAATCATTAACGGTGTGTTGCTCTTTCTATGTGTGCTGCAGAAAGCAACAACAAGGAGAACTAAAAGTATTTTTTCTCGTTTCACATTCTAACACCTGCTCTAGCATGGTGTTGGTTTATGGTGCTGCCTCAGATTTACACATCCTTGTAAATCTGAGGCAGCGTCAAAAAGCAATGGGTGTTGCAGTGGAACGCCCACAGCAACACCCATAGCACGCCCCTTTCATGCTAAATGATGGGTGTAAAGGGCCAGTATTTAAAGTGGCTTAACGCCACTTAGAAAGTATTGAGAAGGGCATAGCACTTCCAGAACATTGCTAAAAGTGACTTTCTGGTGGCATTATCCCCTTGTAAATATACCCCTGGGTGAATGTCACCCGAGTAGTCTAGATTGTTCAATGCAGTATCAAAAAAAAAAATTATATGCTTTAAATTGGTTTTGCAAAACTTAACTTCTTCCTTTCACTAAATGGCAGCTAACACCTGACCAGAATATGAGTATCATGTAGACACTAGCCTTTGTATCCATTGGGACTTTATGTCAATTGAAGAGCATGCATCCCAAGAATAACCTTTTATTGTACACTGATGGACTCCAGAGAACAACTACTGTATGCTTGTTCCAGCTTACACATTTCCTCATATCTAAAAAATAAATTGCCTCTTTGTGAAGCTGACTTAAAATTATTGAAATAGGGAACATAGGAGACGCCAACTTTGTTTGACAAGAGGAGTAATACACTTGACAGCTAAATCAGAGATATAAAATGTTACCATTGATTTTTCTGACATGGCTTTGTTTAAAGAAGTTGACATGTGACAGATAACCTTATTGTAAATATGCCACCAGCCTTTAAACACTATCTTTTCTGAGCATTTCTTTAGATCAGTTGCCTCCCATGTTAAGTGACGTTTGATCATGCAGATCTCTACCCACTCAACGCATTTGATATTGGAATTGCAGACATTGAGATCCATATGCTCACAGCCACTGGTGCAAGCCCTCTGCCCCCAAGAAATAGGAATGAGTATTAATGTAATTTCGAATATTTTTTTTTTAATTTAGGAATATGAAACTATAAAAAATATATATATATGTTTGCTTCTAATAAAATGTTTGAGAATATCAGCAAACAACATGTCTAATATTAATGAGGCCTTTGAATGGGCCTGGGTAAAAAGGTAGCTTACACCATTAATAATATTCTATTAAGTGACTACTAGAGCCACAGAAACTAGTCGAAGGGACCCATAAGCCCTGAAGAATACACCAGACCTTTTTGGCTGCCATCATTGGGCAGAAATATGTTGGTAGATGAGAGACGAGTTTGAGCCACTGTCCTCAATATACCCACTCAAGATTGTTTTTAGATATACCTGGTGCCCTCATTAATAAAAGTGACATTCGTGGAAAACTGAGGTATTTTTTGCTAGTCTCGATCCCACCTTGTCTAGTAGTTTATATCTAAGAACAACCCCCCCTTCCTTTAAAGTATTCAAAGAGATTGAGTCTACCCTGGTGGCATTGACCTAGCAGGGTGTGCAGAGGATACAGAAGATAAAGCAGGACACTTTTAAATTTGTGAGCTTTCTTCTTCCGTACAATACTGACTTTCCTCAGATATGTGGTAGAAGTCCTGTAATGTCCAAACTCGGGACTCCTGATTGTTCCTAGAATATTAAGAAGCAACATATGTTCTATGTTTCTCTTTACTTTTCCAACATTGCCATATCAGTTTCATGATTTAATTGATTCTCTGGAGGTACGTATGGTGGCCTACCCTCCTCCTCTCTCTTTATGTGTTATTGAGGGGTATCCATCCCCTCACTAGGAATGTGCCTCCACAAGCTACCTCCCCAGTCCTCCTCAGGGACCTTGTGCAACTGTAAAGCAATCTCATAGGCCTCAAATAATCTGTCTATATAATTTCCCACCACCGGGTCAGACTACAAACCCTTGGGTATCTGAATCCTCCTCTCAGAGGGCACTGAAGAACTGCTGCCACCACTGAACTCTACTTGCTTAGCCTTTATTTCCATTGCTTTTAGACTCAGCTCAAGAACCAACATGTATTTCCTTTCCTCTATTGCCAGTTTCTTTTGCTCTGCCTACATTTTTAACTTGGCAAGCTCCAATTGTAGCTTTCCCTACTCTCCCCTGTCATTCAGCTCCTCTGGGGACAGGCCTTTAGATGAGATGCTGCTCCCTGCCCCTGGGGGAACCTACATTTCATTGGCTCTCTGCCCTACAGGCAGATCCAGATTCTCCAGTAAATCCAGCTCCAGATCACCCTCTTCTATAAACACATCCTCCCGGGTTTCTGGTGCATCCTGGGCTTCCAACCAGACCCTCATTGCCTTTTGAAGCTCCACCTTCTCTGGTGAATCCCTTCTTGGAAACCCCAAACCCCTTGCAGACGTTTTTGAGCTGGGCATCATTGTAACTCTCCAGCTGAACCAGCTCACAATCCATGGCTGTAGGTGCATATGTAGGACCTCCTTTGAGAGACGTGATTTTTGAAAAAAAAGCAAAAATGCCAATCAGGGAGAATAGAAAAATTGAAAATTGAAAATCAGAGAGAGTAGGGAAAAAATGAATTTATTCTGAATTTGAATTGGTTGTATATGTGGACTGTAGTGTACACCAAATGACTGTAAGGCACTGCAAAAACACAAGTTTTATCCTCAACGCTGATCAGCAAGTTAGCAAAATTGGGTTTCTGGTTGGTAGAGTGTTAGATGTGGCTCTTTCTGCAGGGTCACCCCCAAACATTTCCCTTGCTCCTCCCATTTTTCCGACCTTATTTTTGTTGGCTTTAGCACTTTACCACAGCTAACCAGTGCTAAAGTGAATGTGCTGTGTCTCTAAAACATTGGAACATTGGTATATTCCCAATTGACATATTTAAAGTACTTGTGTCCAGGGCTTGTGAATTAAATGCTACTACTGGGCCAGCAGCACAGCTTGTACCCCCCCAACTAAGGAGCTAGCCCTCTGGCCATGTCTCTGGCCTGCCACTGCAGGGCTTTTGTGTGCAGTTTACTGCCACTTTGACCTGCCATTTCAAATCCCTTGCCTAGCCTTAAACACCAATTTTTTACACATAGGTCACCCTTAAGGCAGGCTATAGGAAGCACTAAGGGCAGGGTGCTGTGTAACCAAAATGTATGACATGTACTTCTATGTTTTACATGTCCAAGTAGTGGCAAATTGCTAAATTCATGTTTCACTGTTGGGAGGGGTACTCTTCTCATAGGCTAACATTTGAATTCCTTAAAATATAATCACCAGGAGTAGCTATGTCATGTTTCAAATCTTTGTAATGGTAATGATAAATCCTCTTTACTGGTACCGTAGGCTTTAACATTACTATTTTATAAATGCCACTATTAGAAATGGGGCATTGTTTTACTCTTATTTCTCTGTCTGCCTTGCAGCCTGTCTCCAATACACGTCTGGGCTGGGTGACAGTTACACTTTGTGCATTCCCTCCATAGAGGCACAAACACAGGAAGACAAGGTACGGCTGTGTACCAATCTACATATGTCGTAATTCTGTTGGCCGTTCTTGGGCAGAAAAGGGCTCACACTTCAAAGGGTATTGGCCTGACCACACACACAGGACTGAATACCCCTTCAAAGATAGCCTGGCAGACAGACCTGGTTTAAAGGGATACGAGTGCACTTCAAAGCCATTCTTTGTAGTCTTCCCCACTTGAAAAGCATATTTATTTGGGTATATGTACTGGGGCTCTGATCCCATCAAATTAGACACTTCTGGACCTACACCTGCACCTCTGCCAGAAGAACTGCTGTGCTGCTCAAAGGACTCAATTGACCTGCTGATATGATCTGGAAGGCCTGCTTTTCTGTTTGTTGCCCTGCTCTCTACTGTTCTATGAATCTGGTGAAGGAGAACTGGACTCTGTCTTCTTTCAAGTGATCTCCCAGGGTTTTTTGGCTTGTCTCCTGTTGCTCGAGACTCAGGTATACCAAAGTCTCTACCCCTGCTCCTGATTCACTGGAAGTGGCCCAGATAATTGCAATAGGGATTTTGACACTTCTCTTTGGAACCAGCATTTTGCCTCCAGAAATGGATGCATCAGACAGCTTGTTGCTGCCGCTGCTTCCTGGTGACTCCAACGTATCTTTGGAACTGATGCATCTCTCTTTCACTGCATGGAGAAGATCAATGCATCCCACTGTTTGTGACAAGGTGAGGTACTTTGTTCATCAGGGCCTGCATGGGTCCTGTAACAGACTGGCACTTCATTGCAGTTGTCCAGAATATTGACTTTACCCCTTTCCAGTGCAACCTAAAGTAATTTTTCGAGCATTTCTTGTTTCTGAGTGCTCACTGCATCTATTTCTGTAAAATTAAATATCTCAAATTCTACACATCGGATCTTTGTCGTTTTGGTCTTCTTTTATGTATAACGTCATACTTTATTTTTCTAAACTGTGTGAAATCTTTTTGTGGTGTTTTAACTGTGTTACTATATGAGTTATTGCACAAATACTTTTCACATAGCATTCTAAGTTAAACCTAACTGCTCTGTGCCAAGCTTCCAGATGGTGAACATACGATAATTTAGCTTTTTTTCCGACACACTCTGGCTAGCATTGTGGTGCCTAATTGGGCAGGGTGCATTCCGTGAGAACTAGAGACCCAATTTTTTGACACCGAAATGTGCACCCTGTACTAGCAAGAACCACAATCCTAGTCAGGTACACAGTACACACCCTAAATTAACCTGTGCTCACTCTCCTGATAACCAGGCACAGAGCAGTCAGGCTTAACTTAAGAGGCAATGTGTAAAGTATTTGTGCAACACTTAATATGGTAAAACAGTGACAAACCACACAAAAATACTCCAGATAGAGCTTTATTTAATGAAAAAAACAAGACCAAAACAATACAATTCCAATAAGTAGAACTGGAGTTATGAATTTATGAAGAATATGTAGAAATGTATGGCTTAGAATCATAAAGCTCCAACCGGGGCTATCTGAAAAGTCAAGCCAACCGCGATAGAGCGTGGGTTGGATACAGGAGCCACGCACACCCTGCTGAAACATTACCTTCACAGAGGAAGCATCGAAGTCGAGGAGCAGCTGCGAGGAGTGGTCGGAGGCGATAAATCAGCGTTGTTTTAAGGATTGTGGGGGATGTGTTGGTTCTAAGTTGTGCAGATCAGGGATACATCAGCGTCAAATACCTGGCAATAAGGGCAATGTGTTGTTGTTGATCCACGCTGTTGGCGCTGTGAGAATCTCATTGTGGCGATGTTCCGGCATCCAAGGGAATGCATTAGTTTTGACTGGTGCAAAGTTGACGACGCATGGATTGTGAAGAAGAAAATCCACTTCTAAAGACTCAAGAATGGATTGGCACTACTTAGCAGGGCAAGACTCACAGAGTCCAGAAACTGGAGCAGAGTAGAGTGATGTCTTTGATGTCCCTGAGACTTCCGAACAGGAGGCAAGCCAGCAAGGCTCTGGAGTCACTTGGTTCTGGAGATGGAGAGATTCAGGTTCAGTCCTGCACACTACCAGGCAAGGAAGGCAGAAAGCTGCAGTGCAGGCACAGCAGAGCAGGAGTCAGAAAAGTCCAGTAGGGTCACAGCCCTTTCAGCAGCACAGCAGTCCTTCTTTGTAGAGTGATTCTAAGTTCAGAAGTGTACTGAGTTGGTGGTGTTAGGGGTCCAGTACTTATACCCAGTTGCGCCTTTGAAATGAGGGATACTTCAAAGAGAGGCTTTTAAAGTACACAAGGTCCCTGCCTTTCCTTCCTTGGCTCCAGGTTCACTACTGAGGGATATGCAGCTATATGTGTGGATACAGACAGAGCCCTATTCAGGTGCAAGTGTCAGCACGTCCCTCCCAACCTTCCCAGGATGACCCATCATGATGTTAATGACCCATCAGGATGTGAGTGGCCCATCAGGCACACTCGAGCTCCCTTAATGTGTGACTTTCTAGAAAGAATGCACAATTCCCAGCTGTCACTCACCCCAGACATATATTCAGAAACAGGCATACACAGATTAAAGTAAAAGTAAGAAAATTCCAACTTTCTAATAGTTGCTTACTAGACAAACACCTATAGTTATGTTTATCTCGGTATTTTTATTTTTACCATTTACTTATGCCATTAGTTTATACATTTCATACATTAGCACATAGAGAATGAAACCATTGTCTTTTTCAAAATCACATAGAATAATATTTCATAAAACATCTCAAATTTACAAGTAATAAATCGTGCTCAACAAAAACATCACAAAAAATGTTTGACTAAAAGTTGTGAATAAACAATAACCAAATAAAACCCAACAAACAACGATTATTTATATTGTGTCACACTAATTGTATGCAATAAAGAAGGACAGTCATCTTATGCCTTCGTTTAGTATCTAAATTCTCATCTAATTTTTACAAATAATCACTTAGTTATACAGTGGAATTTAACCACAAAAATTCACAAAAACTTCGAAAAGCCCCAATGTAGACCGATAGTTTCCGGTTGTGATTCAGTTTTAGAGCCTATCCCGAAATATGTGGATTTCTTTTTGAAACCCTTTTTGAAGGATGTGAAATCATATTTACGAGACACAACGGATTTTATCACAAGGGTGGAAGGTGTACCGTTTGATGACCAAAGACAAATGATGGTGACACTCGATGTCACGTCGCTTTATACTCAGATACCTCAATACGAGGCATTAGAGGTTATGGAGCTTTACTTAGATCACGGAGAACGACCCCACAGAGTTCCATCTTCATTCATTCTACAACTGGCAGAGGTAGCCCTGAAAAAACTATTTTAAATTTGAGGACCAGTTCTTTGTACAAGTCGAAGGTACTGCTATGGGTTGTCCATATGCACCGGAAATGGCGGTTTTGTACATGGCTCAATATGGGGAACAATTTATTGAGAAGAACAACCAATTCAGAGACAAAATAACACAGTGGCTAAGGTACATCGACAATATCTGGCTCCTGTGGCAGGGGAGCCAGATTGAATTGAACTTGTTCTACGACTGGTTAAACACCCGCCATAGTGACATCAAGTTCAATCAAGTAGAAATAGAATGACCTGTCAAGATGTTGAGATTAGCATAGAATCACAGCAATTGAGAACATCGCTGTATAAGAAAGATACAGATAAGAATACCATCCTTCATTACAAAAGTGCGCATCCAAAAAGTCTGAAAGATAATGTCCCTCACGGGCAGTTATTAAGGATTAGAAGAAACTGCACAGAGGTTTCAAATTTCGAGGTACATGCAGCGTCCTTTTGTAATGAAATGGCTAAAAGAGGCTATCCTCAAAAACTACTCAAGCACTCTATAAAAAGAGCGAGGTTCACACCCTTTTACAGGTTAAAGAGAAGAAAGAACTAGAGAAGTTGGTTTGTGTCACTACATTTGACCCAGAGACTAACACATTTAGACATATTATACTTAAAAATTGGCACCTCCTTGAAAATCTTGAATATCCTCTCCAAAAGCCAATAATTGCTATGAAAAAGAATAAAAGTATTGGACAACAGATAATACGTGCCGACATTTCTTTACCGAAACCAAGAAGCAATTTATTATCTAAATGGAACATGAAACCAGTAGAGGGACACCGGAAGTGCAGCAATTGCGTGGCATGCAGTAGCACGATAGAAGGCACAGAATTTAATCAGAATGAGGTAGAGTGAAAACACACTGACTTTACTAATTAAAAAAGTAGGAATGTAGTTTATGCTATATTGTGCCCCTGCAATCAAGTTTATATAGGCAAGACAGACTAGCAGGCAAATACCAGAATCACGCAGCACAGATCAAGAATTACAAAAAGGTAACTACTGCACCAATGGTTGATCATTTTCTTAAAAACTGCCATGGGGAAAATGAGTTTCAATGGACTATTTTAGCGGCAATTAATATGGCTAATAGACCAATCGATTCGGAAAACACACTGCTACAGAAAGAAGCATATCTTATAAGGAGGTTCAACAGTACTATCACAGGATTAAATAACATGAGTGAGCAAAATCGAATATGAGACTTCATAACCCAGAATGCAGACTAAAGAGGTCTGACTTCGATTGGATGACATACTTAGAAACGCCTATCAATCCTCAATACGGCAAACCAAGTTCGAAAAATGGCTGCCATTGCCGTAGGCACCTTGAAGTTGTGAGATTCACTGAGAAAATGCATTCCTTTATGGTGAGTACCTGGCAAAATAACCCATGATAATGCTAAGACTAAACACTATAGTAGTTTGACCTCTAACTAGTCGTGCATCTTTAAATTGCAGGTAAATGCGAGAGTCACGTAAAAAAAGTGTTACGAGGAAAGCGCGAGGTTCAGAAAGTGGGGCCTTTCGTGTGAACTGAGACAGAAGGTAGATTTCAGCAACTTTGTAACCGCGAGGTTAAATACAATGTTGCATGTTTAGATTATGAACAAAAACATTTCTCCCGCAGGCACAAGGCGTCACCAGAAACTTGATGCATACTATATCCGGCTGGATAGAGTTCGTTTCAACCAGGTACTGAAACGTTGCTCATTTAAACTGAGTGCCAAAAGCAAAGACCTAAGCCAGTAATGATTAATAGAAAGACCTATGCACATCTTTTTGCAGGGGCCAATAAATCTGTATAAAAGAAGACTACAGACCGTAGCGCTGCAACATTGAAGGTATAGAAAATTACCCATATTTGCGCATGTAATGACAATTTTATATTAAGCTCAATGCTAAAAAAAATCTGCGCTGTCATTTTTAGAATAATGAGAGGCTGCTGATCCAGCAGTGCACCGGCTGACCAGCCAGCTGAATTTTGGGAGAGTTAACCTACACTATTCAGGTACAATGACTTACAGATACATATACGTAGAGAGGAAAGATCAAGAGCGGGAGAAACTAATATATGTTTTAATGTCACAAACTTTTATTGCAGATAATAAAGAGAAAGCCTTGATGAGAGTCCTGTGAAATGAAATGAGTCTTATAACGCGCTACTAAGCCCAAAGGCATCAAGGCGCCTACCATAGAAGAAATCAAAATGGCCAGATAACCAGCACTATGGATACGCCTTTGAGAATAGCCACGTTTTAAGAGCTTTCCGAAACTTCAGGACCGACAGTTGGGATTTAATTTCTTGGGGAAGGCTGTTCCACAGCTTGGGGGCTACCATTGAAAACGCCCTCCCACCCCATTTACTTCTTCGAACACAAAGGCACCACCAACAAGCTCTTAGTTGAGGAGCGGAGGTCTCTGCCCGGTGCATAAGGAAGCAACAATTTCCTCAGACCACCAGCCCCCTTGCCAGCAAGTGCCCCATAAGTGAAGCAAAGAGTCTTAAAGACAATCCTGGACTCAATAGGAAGCCAGTTCAGGCTTTTTCTAGCAGCCGTGGCGGAGGAGAGTCTTGGAGCATCCAGTACAAATTTGGCCGCCGCATTCTGGGCAGTCTGAAGGCGCTGCACCAGGCCTTTATTAACGCCGGCATACAGAGCGTTGCAATAATCAAGTCGCGAAGCGACAAGTGCAACAACAACCTGCTTGCGAGCCTGAGGGGCAAATAGTGTTTAATTTTCCGAAGAATTTTAATAATGCCCCAGCAGGTAGCGACTGTCCTATTGAACTGCTGTGCCATTGAGAGAGCTGGATCGATCATCACTCCCAGATTCTTCGCAGAATCTGTTGGTGTGGGGCAGACTCCCAGCGAGGGGGGCCACCATTCGGCCGTCCAGATGTTTGTATTTCCGCCGAAGACCAGAATCTCGGTCTTCTCCCCATTCAGTTTTAGTGAATTGTAAATCATCCACTTAGAAACCGCCTCCATGCAGTTTCTAAAATTACGAATAGGAGCGTTCACCGAGTGAGAGGGGGACACCAGGATCTGAGTGTCATCAGCGTAGGAGACTACCTTCATCCCAAACGATCTCACAAGCCTGGCAAGTGGGGCCACATAGATGTTGAGCAGGGTCAGACTTAATGCCGACCCTTGTGGAACCCCACATTGCACAGGTCTGGGTGGAGATAGATATTCTCCCAGCTTGACCCTCTGCTCCCTCTGATCCAGGAAAGAGGCCAGTAAACTCAAGGCCGCGCCCTCTACCCCTATCTCCCTCAGACGAGATGTAAGAACCAAGGGAGACAGGGTATCAAAGGCGGCTGTCAGGTCTAATAAGATCAGCAGGGAGGTATAGCCCTGGTCGACCTCAGTGCGGATGTTGTTAAGCACTATCATAAGGGCCGACTCCGTGCTATGGCCTCTCCTGAAACTGTGTTGGGACTGAGCTAGAAGACCCGAGGAATCCAAAAACGCCGCCAAATGCTGGTTTAGATCGGTCTCCAGCATCTTTGCTGGTGCTGGGAGCAAAGAGATGGGGTGAACGTTTTTAAGTACCTCAGGGTCTAATGTAGGCTCCTTAAGGAGGGGCTTAACCACAGCACTCTTCCACTGGGAGGGGAAAATACCATCCTTCATTGCCCTGCTCATGATGTCCAGAAGCGGAGGCAGCAAACTATCTCTACAGTCCTTGAGAACTTTGAGAGGACAGGGGTCTAAAGGAGACCCTGACCTCATCTTGCTTAAAAGCAAGTCAAGTTCCTGCAGGGAGAGCGGTGGAAACACAGACAGACTCACTGTAGTAGTCGGGGCTTCAACTTCGGAAGGAGAGAGGGCTGGACTGGCAGGGGGGGGGGGCATTAAGGCCTTACGTAATTCAAGGGCCGAGTAAATATCCGCTATTTTCGTGTGAAAGTATCCTGCGATTTTATCACAGAGGTCTTGTGAACACACTATGGGATCAGGCATCTGTAACGTGCATAATGAATCAATTATCTTAAAGAGTTCTCTCGGGGAGGTAAGAGTGGTCGTTAAATGGGCGAAGTTTTCTTGTTTCACCTTGATAACCTCTGCCTTATACTCCTTGAGGAGAGATTTTTGCTTCTCCCTCTCTTGAGGCTTCCAGCTCGCCCGCCATAGCCTTTCCTGCTTTCTACACCCCTGCCTTAAGAGCCTTAAAGGCTCTGAAAACCACGGGGCTGATGGTCTCTTTCGGGCATAATATCGAAAAGTTACAGGGGCTAGCACATATACTGCTGCCGTCCTGTGAAGAATATATCAGTACTCGAAACGCGTCAGCATATCCTCCCCTAAAAAAATCTTTGAGGATTTGTGGTTAAATTCCACTGTATAACTAAGTGATTGTTTGTAAGAATTAGATGAAAATTTAGATACTAAAGGAAGGCATAAGATGATTGTCCTTTTTTGCATACAATTATTGTGACACAATATAAATAATCGTTGTTTGTTGGGTTTTATTTGGTTACTGTTTATTCACAACTGTTAGTCAAAAAATGTTTGGGATGTTTTGTGTAGAGCACGATATATTACTTGTAAATTTGAGATGTTTTATGTAATATAATGCTATGTGATTTTGAAAAAGACAATGGTTTAATTCTCCATGTGCTAATGTATGAAATTCATAAACTAATGGCATAAATAAATGATAAAAATAAAAATACTGAGATAAACATAAGTATATGTGTTTGTCTAGTAAGCAGTTCCACATAAAAATTTCAAGTTATATGCTCATTCCCAGTTGTTCTAGTTTACTTTTACGGCCCTGCCTAATCCTTGCCCATTGGGCCTAACTCCTTTTGTTTATCAAACTTTCTAAAAGTGGCATTTTCAGGCTTACAACTTAGAATCTGACTTTACCATAAGTTGTGATTTTAAATTGTGACTCCTGAGACACCAAACTCAAAAAACTTATTTTTTCCCAATTGAAATTTAGTCTTATAAACGTAATAAGGTAATCTCAATGTTAACCTATGGGAGAGATAGGCCCTACAGTAGAGAGGAATGAATTTAAGAGATTTCCACTATATGGACAAATAAAACTTAAAAGTATACATCCAACGTTCTAAATAACTACACCCTGCCCTCCGGGCTGTCCAGGGCCGACGTTCGAGTTGACTTATATGCATTAAAAAGGAAGGTTTGGGCCTGGTAGGTGGGATAACTTGCCACACCAAGACACAGGCTCTACAATGGCAAGCCTGAGACATGTTTAAAGGGCTACTTGAAGGGGTGGCCCAAACAGGGCTACAGGCCTCCAGTAGCATTTAATTTATGGGCCCTGAGCACATATAGTGGACCGTACTAGGGACTTAAAAGTAAATGAAATATGCCAAACAGGTGTGAACTTTTTCATCCATGTTTTAGGGAGGGAGGATATGTGCTTTAACACTGGTTAGCAATGGTAAAGGGCCCACGGCCCTAAAGCCAACAAAAATTAAATCAGTAAAATAGGGGGGGGAGGTAGGCAAAACGTTCCAGGGTGACCCTGCAAAAAGGGCCAGGTCCAACAATGTACTAGTATTTTTGCAAAAGAAAACTCCTGCTCCCATAACTGGTCAAATACATTGCTATCTTCACACTGCTTTAGGCAATGCTGTAGTCCTTTGACAAAAATAATGGATTGGGCTGATCAAGCTAGCAACTTCCCTTGAGTTTATCAATTATTTTTTTCTAATATTTTTACAGATTGTTAAGTAATTCTCGCAACCATATTGCATGCAGCAGATATAGAAAGAGGAAAATAACCTATGAGAAATAAACATATTTCTCTTCATTTACCCTCACCTCGGGAAGCATGCGTATTTGGCTTCTCCCCAGGTTTACATCACTTTGGAAATCTAGGGAGGCATCAAATTCCATGGGTGTTGTGTGAGATACCGACCGCAACACCCATGGAATACATCCTGGGCACAGAGTAAGGTGATGCAGCGATTTGCACTGCATCACCTTACTCTTAATTATGAGGCCACTCAAAGCCACACAGGGTGGCTTTTTATGGATTCATAAATCAAAATGAGAACCCTACCTCTTTACGTGGTGCAAATGTGATGTAGGGCTGTCATGAATAAACCTCTTAGTTCTTTGAAGTCCATGACTAGAAATAACTTCTTTTTGAAAAGTCAAATGTGATTCTGAAATGGTCCATAATTGAATGTTGAAGTCTCACAGAAGGAATTCAGTGCTTGTGCCTTTTGGTGGTGGCCATTTTGAAACCCTCTTCTGCTGGTCCAGACGAAGGGCCCCTCCTGAAGGTGACTGATGTCTCCTGAGAAGCTGACTCAAAGGTGATAGCTGGAGTCTCAGAGCTTTTCTGGACCTCCTTTTCTGTGGAGGAGCTTGCTCAGATAACCTACAAATCTCTCTAAAACCATCATGCACCACTTCGGAGAGACGGAGCATAAGGTATTTGTGCTCCCACTGCAATTGTTTTGCTCCCCAGAAGGTCATTGATTTTTTTTCTGGGGAGGAGGATTTTCATCTGCTCCATGTGAACTTCATGTCTCGAGGCTACACCAATGATGTTCTAGCCCATGGTTGTTCAAAAGCATCTATAGACTCACTCAGTTGAGGCAATGCAGGCCTACCACTAACCTTACTACCCTGTGACCTTGAAGCATTGTGCACAATTACCATGGGTCCTGATTCAAAAGCAGATGTAGTTTCTGTAGTAAATACTGGAGGCAGGGCTGGGATACACACAACAGAACATGCAGAGGCTGTAGAGTTTCAGGGAGCAGATGGAGCAACAGATTGTTGAGGGGGGACCTGGACTACGCTATATGATGTTGCAGTTGATATTGGCTGCGTGAGGCTCACCCCTGCAGCCTGACCAAACAAACCAGATGGGGCAGGATGTTCCTACTTACGATCAAGACCAGCAGGAGATGACTGTCTAATGAAGGATTCTTCAAGCATTAGAATGGTGAGTGGAAGATTTTCAGTGGATTGCTGGAATTCACACCTGGCTGAGGGTCCTGCAAAGATAATGGAATTAAGAATAAATGTATTATGAACGAGAGATTTATCTTGATAAAAATGTAATACATGAACTTCTGTGTACACTGCTGATTACAAAAATTGACCTGAAAATCTGATAAATAATAACATGATCTTTTATGAGTGGCTACGGAATAGGTTATAGTAGGTTGTGAGAAACAGGGAGTTGTTTGTAGATGATATAATTTATACTCCATCACAAACACAACGTATATACAACATGCTATGAAATAGAATTGAATTATATCCTATGCCAATTCTAATACAGTAGACAGGATATCTATACATTTTACCAGCTGTATCAAGGCTTTTGCTACGTATGTAGCTTTTTGCATTCGCAATATAGGTAATCACAATTTGCAAATGCATTTAGGGAATCGGAAGTTGTGCTTTCCTAAATGCAATGTATGTAGCATTTGCTAAATGCGACTTTGCATTTTGAAATTGCAAATTACCATCAACTTCAAGTTGATGGTAATTTGAGAATCCTTCAAAAAATGCACAAAATGAATATTTCAAAGGACATGTATGTGGCCATATGTGCACACTTACCTTTTTAGGGCGTGCATCAGGGGAGCCTTAGGCCCCCTAGCACCCTTGAAATTGAATTTGCAGATTGCGATTACCAATCTGGTAATCGCAAATTGTGAGTGCATTCCCATTCATTCCTATGGGCCTATAGGCCCATAGGAATGAATGGGAATGGATTGCCTAATAGCGAATAGCAATTTCTGATTCACTATTAGGGAATGGTAAGAAATCGCAAAATATTTTCAGATTCCTAAATACATTGCATTTTGCGATTCCAAAATAGCAAATCAGTAAAATTTGCTATTTTAAAATTGCAAAAGCATTGCTTGATACATCTGGCCCTATGTCACTGAGTATGTTATCTGCAACTCTCCACATGTGGGCTAGAGTCATGTGTGAGACCACTTAATTTTTGTTTGTTCCAGAAACAACTTTTGCAAGATTACAACATCGGTTTGACTACCTGGTTTTAGGAACAATAAATCAATCTAGAACAAGGTGTAACATGGCAAATGTATGTGCTTTCACCCTACCAGACAAACCCATTGCCTAATACATAATCGTCAAAATTATTATAACTCACCACTAATATATAAGTGATTTTAGGACAGATGTATGACCATTTTGTGAATCATAAATCAATGTGTGCATGGAAAATTGGTCATACGCTGTATACAACAGGTACTCGCAAATCTAAATGTTGTTATGCGAATGAATACCGTGTCCCAAATACTGGGTCGAAAATTGGGAGTCTCTATTTTACTTAGACAAACTAGTCACAATTTGCGAGCATGCGCAAATTGGGTCATTTGCAATTGCAAATTACCATACTGTGTGGCCACTTGAACTCATGCTCGCTCCCTTAATTCTTGACCCCTGCTACTTTGCGGACTTCCTGTTGATGCCCTGGAGCAGCATCCTTCACTGCCAGAGCCCTGCATTACTGCGGACGTCCTTGTCGGTACAACAGAGTAGGAATCCTCACTGCTGGAGCCACAACTGCAACCTCTCCTAGCTCTCCCCTGGCCTTGAAGTTTCCCCTCTCTTGCCAGTATGGCAGGGCCTTGCCTGACTTCTACAGGGGACAACTCCTACATCATTGTTTATCCTCCTAATCTCTCCAAAACCACCACTAAAACCTTCAAACACTCCATTCTGAAAAGACACCCAAGACCCTAATCTCTGACCTACGATATAGCGCTGACAAGGACACAATCATTAATGACCTCAACTTCTACCCCAGAAAAACATCCTTATGGTGTGAAACCATCTTGAACCTTTTTAACGTACACGAAACCAGTAAACATTCCAAGGGGTACTAAGCTCACAATTGCGCCATCCTCAAACTTGCAAGCTGACCTTACCATCACCTTATACAAAAACGTCATCGTCCTGATCCAAGCTCCAACCAAAGACCTCAATAAACTTGCGGACCTTTTCACTCTCCTCAAAAAACATGTGCACAACCCTCATCCTTCCACACTCCCCCTACACCAACTGTCACCACTCGACCCCCTCCCTCACTCCGTTCAACGCAGTCCAATGGGTGAGGATGAAAGCCTCCTGCTTAGTCCAACCACATACCCAACCACTGCCCCTTACTCCCCCACACCTTCCAAGGGTGCGGACTGGAGCAACCCAACCCTTGTCGTTCCACACTCTAAAAGGCTCTCTAGGCAATGTCTCCTGTATTTCTACTAGGGATTTTCCCTCCACTCCTACACAACCTCCGTCATCCCTCAAGGAGATCTTGAGGCCGCCCTCCTCCTCCAACCAGTGATCATCCCCCATCTACATAGTGACTCATATGCTAGACACCTGCAGGATAGCAAACACTCGCCCCAACGATCTCTCGACCAATACGCCAAACACGCCTAGCCACTCACAAACAACTCTTCTAAAGGTTTACAACACAGGTCGACCTAGCCTCACTACAATGCTACCAGCCCATGCCAACAGAACTGTTCCCAAACCATTGACCTCCTGCCCTCAAGCTCTTCCCTCATTTATGGATATTGAAACTCTGCACCACAAAGCAGCCATACTAACCAAGATCCTCCATAACTCCATTCTGGAACTAAAGAACACCTTTCACCTCACCGAACTCTCCTTCTCGAATTTCAAGCTCCCACAGAACTCTACTCCCCTCTTTCACTAAGCCCCTCCATCACCCGTTACGGCTATACATGATACACCTTCGCCCTCACAAGCAGCACTACCACCTCTCGGAAGAGGAAATTCTAGACCTCCTCCTTACCTACACATCTGCCACTGAAACCCCAAGACCACTGGACTTGAGTGACAAACACGCTATCCATACAGTTACAAATAACCCTAAAGGTCAGATACTCTCCGCAACAGAGGCGTTATTAATAACAACCTAGTGCAAGTAACCATTTCCGCCCCAACTCACAACACATACCCCAACCCCCCTCTGTCCCTCCTCTTAATTAACGGCCGCTCAGCATTAAACAATGTCGCTGATGTCTCCAATCTCATCCTGAGCCAAAAATCTAACTTAGCAATCCTGACTGAATCTTGGCTCAATGAATCCTAATCTCCCTGCTTGGACCTCTAAGTCCCTACTAAATATAATTTTGCAAGGCTGGATGGGTATTAAAAAAAAAGGGGGAGGCTTTGCCTGCATCTATCGCTCTAACCTCCTCGTAAATGAGCTTCTGGCAGGTCCCACAGACTACTGCTAATACCTTGCACTCTCCATATGCAGCAGCACCACTCAACTGTGTAGACTGCACATCTTTTACCACCCCCAGGCATGAATGACACGTTCACTGACCACCTCATGGAAATCCTCACAGCCAAGGTTTCCTCCAATTCTAAAGACATTTTACTAGGTGACTTCAATCTGCACTGGAACGACCTCAAGGACCCTCAGGTCAACACCATCAAAGACTTCCTGGGCGACCAAGCCCTTACCCAAGCCTGCACACTCCCAACACACTCAAAGGGCGCCACTCTAGACTGGATCATTGCTAAGGAATCAGCGCTCAAGCTTATCTCTATAGACCCATGCGACTGGTCTGACCGCCGTGCTATCACCTTCCTTTTACCTGGCACCCACAAGACAAGAGCACTGCAACCTGTGATTCCAAAACGTTGGGTTAGAGACACTAAAAACCTTGATCCCGGGAAACTGACTGTACGTTGCGAGACTGACCCCCACCCGTATATCACAACAGTCAACTACCTCACAGAACACTATACCACGACTATATCTAACATTCTTGATGATCTTGCTCCTCTGAAACTAAAAATAACCCAAATCAAAGACAGAAACTCCTGGTTCAATGGATCCCCTAACAATGGAAGGAGAACCCTCCAGCAGACAGAAAGAAACTGGAGACAGCACCCTTCAGCCGCCCATTTAAAACTTCTCCGCCAGACCAGAAATGCCTATAAAAGGAACATCCTCAAGTCAAAAAAGAATTCTTCAGATCAGAACTGGGGAACGCCAATAACAGACCTTGCAAGCTCTTCGAAATAGTCAAACACAATCTAACAAACTGGCCAAAACCTCTAAAGAAACCTCTAAATCTCTAATAACATTCAAGGAATTTTCCTCCTTCTTTTGTGACAAAATGACTGCCCTAGGAAACATTTTTTAGATCCGCTACCTACTCCCAATCCCCTCCGGAACTGCCTCTTCTCTCTGCGCTGCCCCCCCAGACATCACCCAATAACCAAGCCCAAGTCCAACTTCAAAGATTATGATGACCATTCTGTCTTGAAAATGTTATCCTCCTTAAACCTGAACAACCACTTTAATGATCCACTCCCCTCTCACTGCTTAGCAGCCACTTCTCAATCTATCATTCCTCGGTGGACTGCAATAATCAACGCCTCCCTTCTTCAGGGGTCGATACCTGACTCTCTAAAAGCCGGTCAAGTCATCCCCATCTTAAAAAAATCTATGCTGAATCCTGCTTCCCCTGACAAATTTAGACCTATATCTAATATACCACTCCTAGCTAAAGTTCTAGAGAAATGTGTGGAACAATAGTTGAGCCAACACATCACCAACTTCCACCTGCTAGACGACTTCCAATCCAGGTTCTGGCCTGGGCACAGCACTGTAAGTACCATTCTCTACATCGTGGATGATGCCCGCCAAGCCCTTGACCAAGGCAAAAACTATCTCCTAATCCTCTTAGATCTATCCTCGGCTTCCAATACGGTCAACTATGAAAAACTCCTCGAACGCCTCAAACTCATGATGGGACTGGATGGCCCCGTTCTTGAATGGTTAAGGTCCTTCCCCCCGAACGGCCCCATTCTTGAATGGATAAGGTCCTTCCCCCCGAACCACTCTCAGAGATTCCTATTGAACGGTAACTTCTCCGCTCCCTCTCCGATCATGGTTGGAGTCTCCAAGGATCAACCCGCTCCCCTACCCTCTTCAATCTTTACCTCAAACCGCTAGCAGAAGTACTACAAATCGCCAATATCTCCTACCACGTGTATGCCGACGAAGATCTACATCAAAATCTTTTCTCCTGCGGAGATTCTTTCCCTGAATGAGGCATTGAAGTTGACTGTCCAATGGCTCATCTCTAACCAGCTCAAACTTAACAGAAAAAAACAGAATTTCTTCTAATCTCCTCACCCAAAATCCACCCTGACATTCAGGAATGGACTAAGAACATCACAGCTTTAAACTGCCAACCGACGATAGTGGACTCTGCCAAATCCCTTCGAATAACCCTAGACTGCATAGGCGTGACCACATCAACTCGATGGCCAAAACTGTCAGATTTCACCTGAGCTATCTCAGAAAACTGAAACCTTTATTCTACAGTCCCGACCTAAAAGTGGCAGTCCAGGCACTAGTCATCTCCAGACTCTAATATGGATGGTCTACCCTCTCGGGTCCACCCAAGATCTCCCTGGCCCCCTTAAAAGCCTGCCTCAATGCTGCCACCAGACTCAAAACAAGTTCAAAGCAATTTGACCACATCTCACCACACCTGAAAGCTCTGAACTGGCTTCGTCTTGAAGCCAGAATCCAACGTAACCCCTCCCATGCTCATGACAAGCTCAGCTCGTCATGAGCCACGGTTCTCGTGTGCTCATGACAAGCTGAGCTCGTCATGACTGTTAGAACGTTCGCATGCTGGGAAAATTCCCCTGCTGTGCGAGCGTTCTAATGAAACAGGTGTGGTCATGACGAGCTCAGCTCGTCATGAGCACACGACCACCGTGGCTCATGACGAGCTCTTCGCGTTGTTCGCGCCTACCTTCCCTCCTGCACGGCAGGGAAATGACCCCAGCAGCCAAGGGGTTAAACTGGCTTGTATCACTCACAAGGCTCTATACACTAATTCCCCTGCATTTCTCGCCCAGAAACCCGTGGTATCTGGAGGAACCAGAAACTCCCGGTCCGCTAGAAGACATTTTTTTATAATATGGCTTTTTTTCTGGGGCTGCACCAAGAATTCGGAGCTTACGGCTGCCCGTTATTAGAAGAATTCTGTCTCTGGCACACTTTAAAAAGGAGGCCAAAACCTTCCTAATGGGCAAATTCCTCTCCTAACTCTTGCATTGCATTCACCTCAGCGACTTTGCTTTTATATCCTATTACTGCCACACCGTGCATTAACTGGATGCTATCCACCCGGCACCTCCGGGCATCCCACCCTTAGCCTCATGAACCTCTCGCTCTTGTAAAATGTATATACCTGTTTTTATCCCAAATGTTTCCACCCTCCTTCCTAAGTTTTTTGTATACAACTTATTAATCCTGTAAAGCACTCTGATACCCTAACGGGTCAAGTTAGCGCTCTATGTAACACAAAACACAAAATAAATAAATAATAAATAAATACCAGGAATCAAAAACGAATGTATGGCGTTACAACGCGGTCTTTACACCGCAATACGTTTACAAAGCAGTCATTACAACGCAAGTCGTTACAACGACGTGCGCTAGAGGCGCTTGACTTAGGAATAGTTCGATTTACTATTCCAACTCCTGCCCACGTAACAGTAGGGAAGGTGTTGTAATAGTAAATCATACTATTCCTTAGTGTATAGCGCCATCCAGCGCAAGTTGTTGTAACAACTTGCGTTGCAATGACCACGTTGTCAACATATCGCAGTGCAAAGACCGCGTTGTAATGGATGTCTCCCATCAAAAACAGGTGGTGACAGGGCCCAAACAATAAAAACAGGCCCAGAATGCATCAGAAATCTTTCCACAATGGCTGCCCGGTACATGTGCGCCTGAGACTGCCGAAAAATAGTGGCAACCTGTGCCATACTCCACAACATTGCCTGGAAGAGTGGCTTGCCAATGGAGGTGTCTGAATCTGCTTCAGTGGATGATGACCCTGGTCCACCTGCCCAACAGCTTAGCGAGGGAAGCACAGCAGCAGACGGGAGAAGGTGCAGGGACAACATAGTCTGACATTATTTTGCAAGGCACGTCCTACCCATTGACACACTACCCTCTACAAATGACAATACGAAATGTGAATTTTACAACGAAGGTTTCCCTTTATTTTCAGGGCATGCCAAAAACCTGGTGGACAACTTGTCCATCATCATCTGTATAGCAAAAAATGTATAAATGTAATGTGGTTACTGCACCACCAACAAAACAATTATTGGGCCCATTGTATGGCACATTTCTAGTCACCAGTTGTTTCTTGCCTCTACATCCAGCATGGGGAGATCTGGAAGGTGGAAATACAGGCTGGCGGCTGCTGCTTGTATGCTGCATTGGTGTGTCTGCAGCAGAGACACTACTGTGACTAGGCACCTCACTGTCTGCTGCCTCTGTTGCTCCTCCACTGGCAAACATGTTGTTCTGTTTAGAATGAACTACAGCTGTTATATGTTTCAGCCCTCGTGCAAAGTCACCACTGTAGTGGCCCGTCTCAATTTTCAAATCCAGGTTGTGCTTTGTGTGTTGTGTGGTTGTCTGGCCATGCTCCCAATTGCCCTGTTCATTGCCTCCATCCTGTGTGCCTGGATGTACTTCATGCACCTCTGCTGCCCCCCAGCCTCTGACAGCTCAGTACAGAGCTGCCCAATAGCCCTTGTAAGGGCATCACATTTGCCCTCAAGGTGTGCCTAGTTATCAGCCATCTGTCAGTGATGTTATCAAGACCCTGGCTCATCTTGGTGTTATTGAGCCTTACCTGCTGTTGCTGCAGGTACTGAACCTTCAGCATGGCCTTTTCCAGGCCACCAAACACTGCTTGATTGGCTGCTCCAGCCTGGGAGAGAGTGTGCAGCATTGCTTGCAGCCACCTTCTTGACTTCTGTGTTGGACGCAGAAGCTGGATCCTGGTGATGGGAGTGCGTTGGATTGTTGCTGGCTGCTGGGTTGCTGGGGTATCTATCACTGGAGCCTGTGGTGACCTGGATACAGCTGTAGCCTGGGCATTGGAACAACTTGGCTAACTCGCTATTCCCTCATCCTACCTTTCCTTTATCTGGCCCTGCTCCTTTTCTTTGCCCGCATTATTTGCCCTTCCCCCTCTTCCCAGAGGTGTATCTATGTGGCATATAGGAAAAAAATAATAATAATACGTGAGACACTATCAGTGGTGGTACTATGTTTTTCAGCTCATGTCAGACCTTAACTGCACTGTGTATGTCACTGACTAAGTTGCCCATAATGAAACAACTGTCTCTTTTGGGTCATGTAGATGGAGCATCTAGATGTTTTTGGGTGAGGGTATGTAGCATGAATGTGGAGAGCAGGGTTTTGGGTGAAATGCTGATATGGTATACATTTCACACTTACCAGGGGATGGTGGAGGTTAAGATGTGTCGAGGGTCCCAAATCCAACCACTTGCCTCTCACTCAGGGGTACTCTCCACCATTGCCCCTGCTGTTGATGGTTCAGAGACAATGGATGGACATCCTCTTGTTGGTTGGTGGACATCACACAGCTGTTCTACCACCCTCTCCTTGACCCTGGAAAGGTCATACCACTTTTTTTAGTTAATCAAGGGACCTGTTTGACACTCCCAGGGCATTTATGGACAGCTGCATCTCCCTCCAGATTTGTAGTTTGTCTAACTCTGGGACAGTGTGAGATGCCCTCCCAAACAGCTGCTCTGGTTTTTCAGAATTATTCTTATAGTATGTTTAGTTCTTTTTCAGAAACATTTAGTTTGTGCAGACACTCCCTTGTTGCCTTTTCACTGTGCTTGTTTGCCATTTTGGTATTGCTTTTGGAGCCTGCCTGCAGTGTTGATCTGTGCTGCTGCACCTTACCATGTGCTATGATTTCTGATCAGGATCCTCCAGGGACACCCCTACCTGTGTTGGGGTCCTTCTGCTATCCCAGGAAGTGTTTCTGCTGTTTTTTTAAACTGCAGTAGCTATTTGCAAGCACAAAACAGCCTTTTCTGCCGCAGATGCTATTTGAGAGTGCTTATAGGATCACAATTAGCCTCCTCACTAATTGCGACGCAAGTCATTTTTGACTCGCAATTTAAGGTCCAATTTACTATGTACATTTGATTGAGTGACTCGCATTTTGCACAAATTGCGAGTCGTAAATTCTAGCACCGTGCATTTAGCTCTTTAATTATTAGTGCTTGTCCATGGGAGGAAAAATCTCATTATGCCACTGGAGTAGATACAGTGAAATAGGGACAAATGTTGTCCTTGAGCTTGGCAACACTGAAGGCAAATGGCAAACCTAAAAAAACAAGTTTGGCATACTAAGGTGTTAGCAAATGGCCTGGTTCTGTTCTGATGTTAGACATGAGTTGGCAATTATGGGCAGAATAGTGACAATCAGTATTCGGTTTGACACCCCATAGTGACCAGTAAACAATATAAAAAGTGACACATCGTTGGCATGGTAACCCTTAGCAAAATATAATGTACCTAATTCACAAAGACAATTATGACTTGTAACTTTCTGACTGTGGAGTCTCCGCAATCAGTGTGGAGTCACCGCAATTGAGGTGTAGTCTAAGCCCCAGATGTGGAGAGTCTGCATTTTGAAAGTTATGAGTCGTAACTGTGTATTTACAAAAACGTAGATGGAAAACAGCCCATAGCTGTTCAATGTAGAACATACGGCTGGATGAAGACAAATACTTTATATTTGAAACATGGCCAACCATGTGGCATTATGGGACATGTAGTCCTTGTCCACAAACCATGCTCTCCAAGATATGGACCATAAGGAGAAGTTACACAGGATAAATAAATAGTAGTGTCGTACAATTAAAGTTTTACTAAACGAAGACACATTAGGAAAATCATATTTTGTCTAAAGAGGAAAACAGGAGCAAGGGCAACAATAATGAGGCAGCTAACTAAATAAAAAAAAATAAAGGCATGCTGAGTCCCTGTGACTTTAACATTGCACAGAGTATTTCTGTCTTGTCTCTGTGCTGGTGCACAAAGTGCTACCTAGCGCCACCACAGGGAACCTTGTACCATGTTGCAAGGGTCCCTGTGTTGTGAGCAGGATTGTGTTTGTGCAGGAAGGAACACCTTCATGCACAAAAACAATCTGCTGCGGAATTTTCCTCTTTCTATCTGTGATGCACACTTAAAAGAATTTAAAAACAAGAAGAAATAATGATATACTTAGCATTTGGACGCATTACCATGTCTACCAGTAATGGTAAATCTGGGAGTGCACCAAAATCCATGTGTGGATGCTCGGGAACACCCACGCTCCACTGGTGGAACACCTCCCTGAGGATTTACGTTTCGTTGTGTTACTCTAAATTATCAAGCCAATCCAGAGCGATGCAAGGTGGCCTTGTGTGGCTTTATGAACCTAACTTAAGTACTGTGTTGCTCTTGCACCCCATTGCGCAGTGCAAGGGTGATGCAGCGCCTTGATAAATTTGGCCCTCGACATGCAGCATTCTATAGACCTTCTCCTCTGAGGAAAATAAGTTGAGGGGCCTGGGAGACCACCACATGTCTGCTGAACCTCTTGTTGTGCTTTGGAGGCCAGATAGAGCATTCTCCCACACTGATCGTTCCATCACTTCGTAATTTCCTCTAGCGAGTCCCTGGTGTTAGATACTGCATTAATTTTTGTGACAATTTTATCCCACATCTGACTTTTTGTATCGTGGTCATATTTTAAACAAGTAATCTCATCAACCATGACTGTTAATTCTGTCTCTGAAAATCTAGGGTCTCTTCTCCCTACCACGGTGAGAAAAACATCAAGAAAAACACAATCAAAGTTAAGAAAATGTCTAGGGCTGTGTCTGAACTGGGGTGGCATGGTGAGCAAAAGAACAATGGATATAATCCAAATCTCTTGACTGGGGGTGAATGCATGATTTTTTTCAGCATTCTGCCCATCATTTTTTGCCCCTCTCTTTTTGCCCTAAGTGGAAAGGGTATGCCCAGATGTGGGTCCCTTGCTCACTGAGCCAACTTGATTCAAGCTAGCCTGGCCGATGAGGGGTGTTTCACTGAAAATGGTCTCAGGATGCTTTTTTTCTAGTGCAGGGAGAACCTGGCTTGGCAGTTTGGGCTGGACTGTTCCCATGAGGAACAGGGTCAAGACTGATTTGCATATGACTGGGTCCAAACTCGGGTCGCGTAGTGAGCAAAAGAATGATGGATTTAACCCAGATCTCTTGACTAGGGATAAATGTTTGATTCATTCAGAATTCTGTCCATCATTTGCTGCCGCAGCACTTTTAGAAAGTGAATATTTCTCTGCTCTTACTGCTCTTTGTGCCTGCAGCCTGCCTCCAATATTCGTCTGGGGTGGGTGACAGCTAAACTTTGTGCATTCCCTCTAGACAGCCACAAACACAGGAAGGTTAGGTGTGTCTGAGCACACATCTGAGTTCTGAGGGCTCTTCCTCAGCAGGAAGGGACTGGCTGACACTTACATCTGAATAGGCAGTGCTCTAAACCCACTCAAAGAGCTGATTACACCCTACTCATAGTCTGGAGCCAGGTCTGGTAAGAAAGGGACTGTTTTCACTTCAAAGGCCCTTCTTTGAAGTCGCCCACACTTCAAAAGCACAACTGGGTATAAGTACTGGGTATCTGACCCCACTGAAACAGACACTTCTGGACCTACAGCTGGACTCTGTCAGAATAACTCCTGTGCTGCATCAAGGAATGAAACTCTGCTGGACTGCAGATCTGAAGGTTTGACCAGCAAGGTACTCTGATCACCAGGTTTACGTGGCTCTTGTCCCTGGCCTGCGCTCCACGAGTCAACTTGAACTCTTGACTTTGCCCCAGTCCAGTGTGACCTTAAGTAACCCCTAAAGCGCTATTTGCTTATATGCTAGAACTCTATTTTTTTTTTTTAAATGTGTAACTCAACTTCTACTTATTTGATTTGTGTCTTCTTGGTCTTAAATTATTTATAAAATCATAATCTAATCTTCTAAACCTGTGTGGTGTCTTTTAGTGGTGTTTTCATTTTGTTACTTTGTGTGTGTGTGTTGCACAAATGATTTACACATTGACTTTTTAGATAAGTTTGACTGTTCTGTGAAAAGCTGCCAGAGGGTGAGCACAGGTGTGTATCTAGCTTACCCTGACTTGAGTTGTGGATCCTGCTTGAACAGGGTGATACCTCTGCCAACCAGAAACTCACATTTTATTCAAGTTTTTTAAAGTTGCTATAAGTTAATAAAAACCATCACAATATTTTACAAATAATACAAGATCATAAAACGCTCACATGCTGAAAGATGCCTCTTTTGGAGCATGCCAAGTACACATAAACCTTGCATGTCACACTTTTGTAGCAGCACTACACTGGATCGTACTGACCTATAGAGCAATCAGGTAGTGCCCAAAATGGTGGCCTGACAGGTCAGCGTGTAGGCCATTTATCAGGCTGCTTCTGGGCCTGTTTAATAATCCGCTGGCTGGTTTTTCCTGTTAATTTCCCTGAAATTAAAACGAACGTTTCTTGCAGCGAGCTGTCTTTATATGTTCAAATGGGGGCCACATTTTTAGCTTTGTAATTCACTAACTGAGACCACGTTTATTTTGGTGCCAGGGTCAATTTTCGGTCATAATCCGACCCTGGCATTACATAAATACAAATATCAAATGTAACCAGTGGGCATGCTACCGCTGTTTGACCATCTGCAAGTGATGTGATGTACTCAGTGCTGCCATGTGATATGTCAGCTACCTTTAAGGAAAAACTGTTGCCCCTCACATTAACGGAAACTGATCTTCACTTTCAGCAACGAACCAGGAAAGAGGAAGAACAAGTTTCTTCACAAAAAAAAGCAAAATTCCGCAGAAGACAAGTCAACTTTGTACTTTATTTGCCGTTATAAATATATGCACATCTAGAAAGGACGTGTTCATATTTCATTCAGCATGTGTGAATTCTCCCAGACTGCACCACTCTCAAACCCATCTGTCTCTAGTGCCATTATTTATTTTACATTTGACTTGCAAGTTATCTGTGTAATATCTCACTAGAATGAAGGATTATACAATGGCCGTGCTGTCATTCATAACACGACAGGCATTTGTAAGCACTGTGCGGAGACTGAATATTATTCAGAAAAAGTTATGAAATCTTAGTGTACTATCAATCACTGTGAATATTTCCCTACATCCGGAACTCACTTGGTTCAGCGCTCACTGTATTACCCTCTTCTGAGTGTTCTTTATAGGAATAAAAAAAGTGTTTAATGATATTTGCTGTGCAGAATTACTCGAGGCTTACGATGATTTATTACAGCCCATGTATCCTCTGCCCTCAGGAGAGCCAAATACAAACACACCACCATGTTTCATTTAGGCAGTGACCTGCGGGCTCAAATGCACTTTAACACAAAAGCAACACAAAGGAGTCTTTATTTTGCTATTACTGAGACGGCCTAGTAATTAGTGAGATCTCTTATGTTGCACTAAATTATGATACATTGGCTAATAAAATAGTTTTTCTCCCCCATTCTTGTGGTATTCTGAAACTGAAGGGAGTATGGCTACTGTTTTTAACTCGTGTAATTCGACATTTTTGTATTTGACCGTAAAAATGCAAATGACTTGTATCTAGAGATGTTGGGCCCGATTCACAAAAGTAATCTGGCCCGTATTCACTATCCAGGCGTCTGATTCACAAATATTTTTGATGATTAGGTGTGAAGTACTTTGTAGTGCTCCTGGTTTCTTCCTAGCATTCAGATTAAGCCTGTCGTAATACAAGATTAACTAGCAAAACAATCTTTGGGCAATGGGAGATGAAAGGGTTTCTCTAAACACTACTCTCTAGGAAAGTTCAAGTGCACTTTAGTGTCAAATATGTGTTAGCAAATTAATAGTTCATCAGTTTAACCAGCGTTTTCCCAGTCACAATCCAGACTTGTGCAACAAAAACTATTTGTGATCCAAAATGACCCACAGCTTTAAAAATCAGGATTGATGTTTTTTATATCATGTGGCCATTTTTAAAGAAAGAATATGAAAGTGTTTGAGGATTTATCATAAGCAAATTGTCTAAAAAAGATAAGTAATACTAATTTTTCAAAACTGTTAAACAGGCTAACACCTTCAAAACTGTTGTAGGAGTGGTAAAATTGCTTTATTTTGTTTTGTGGTTATAACATTCTAATTATCTTGCATTAACGATACAGTAGATCATCTAATACTGGTGCAGTGTCTTCAGGACATTGGAATTGGGGGTGTAGCCCTTGCCTGGCTAAAGTCCTTTCTCAAAAATTGCACTCAAAGGGTTTCTCTACAACCTCATCAGACCGAACCCAAACACTTATGGTGTGGGGTTCCTCATGGGTCGGCGTTGAGCCCGCTCATCTTTAATATATACCGGGCCCCATTCTTCTCACTAATAGCCAACTGGGTCATGAAGGCGATATCATACGCCAATGATACACAGTTGGTGTTTTCTTTTAAAGATCAGCATATGGATTCTTTCAAGAATTTTAAAGGCTGTCTGAAGGACAACGCTCTTTGGATAAATAGCAACAAACTTAAACTCCATTTTGAGAAAATGGAGGTGTTGTTCTTCGGCAAGATTCAGCCACCTGCAGCGGATCTGTAGTGGCCAACGGCAATGGGCTCCCGCCCGTTCCAGCAGCCACATTAAACAATCTGGGAGTAAAGTGGGAGGCAGATCTCTCTTTTTCTGTGCAGATACAGCAGGTGACAGCCTCCTGTTTCAGCAAGCCGAGTCACTTGCAGAAGTTCCTACATCTGCTGCCAGTGGATTACCGCCGGGTCATAATCCATGCCACTGTGAGATCTAGGCTGGACTTTGCTAACGGCCTATACTTGGGCTTGCCAGCGTACCTTATCAAAAGACTCCAGATGGTACAGAATGTGGCTGCGAGACTGATTACACGTGTTCATTTCGTCATCACATCTCTCCGCATATTAAAGATCTTCACTGGCTGCCGGTGGCAAAAAGAATTGAGTTCAAGGCCCTAACCTTAGCATTCCAGTTAATCCATGGGAAGTGCCCCAGCTATCTGAGACAACGGTTATGCATCTACAAACAGAACCGCACTTTGAGGTCCAACTCTCAAACTCTGCTTTGTATTCCACGAGTTAGGAAAACATGCCAAGGCGGCAGATCTTTTACGGTGGGGGTGTCCAAGCTATGGAACTCCCTGCCTAGCCACATGCATCTGATTGAGTCAGAACCACTATTTAGGAAAGCTGTAAAAACATGGCTCTTCAGTCTATTAGTTTAATTGCTCTCAGGGTTCTTGCGTTGTGCGGCATGGCTCAGCGATATCTACTGTCTTTAGCGCCGGGACACCTCTGTTGGCGGTAGCTGCTCGCGCTCTACAAATGTCGGTATTATTATTGTTATTTAATGAGTTAATTTCTGTAGCTATTGTATCCATTTCAATGTTGCAACTTGTTTTTATCACAACCTTGTAATTTGCTTTTTTCCTACCTCGGCGACCTCCACTTCCAACTCAGTGACCTCAATGACACAAACACCATAAACCTCCTGTAAAGCATGAGCAACATCGATCTTACCTAACTTGTCACAAATCCTACACACAGTGCAGGGCAAACGCTCGACTCCATCTTTAATGCCAATGCCAGAAACAAGTATAGTCATGTCACCGAGTTCACCTGGACTGACCACACCATCGTCCACTTCACCATCTCAAGATCCCACGGCACAACCATGAAGCCTCAAAGTTCCTCCCACCACAGCCAGTAGTGGCCCGTAATGTGGATGAGCGGTGGGGTTGGCGGGTGTGAGGACAGGCGTATAGGGGTCGCAGGTGAGAAAATAAAACAAGCATTGGCATAGCCAATAGGGCTCGCCTTTGGGACCTTATGAGTGCTTAGGCAGAGCTATTTGCTTTGCCAATGTTTTTAAGCTATGTTGTAGAGCAGTGTGGCTAGTGTGCAGTATGTTGAAAAGGTATAATAGAAAAGTGTTATAAGCATTTTTTTCACCTTAAATATAACCAAGAAGACATTATGTACAACTGAACAACCCTATTAAAGAAGGAATATAAAAATGTCTTCTAGTTTTTTTGTCCTTGCAGTGCTGCCAACTTCTTCTTGCCTGTTCCAATACTCTAGGCAGATATTTAATGATAAGCATTCCTTATTAGCAAATATTTTGGTAGTACCTGATGCTGTAGACATTTTTATAGCAATAAATAATGAACTGTAGCTCAAAAACAAATGCCCCTCCCCTACTCCACATGTGAAGCTGCATGATAACGTTCTGTGAGGCTTATCTGCAATGTTACTGCTTTCCCAAAGTGATGGGAAACTGGCCGCAGTTATTTGTACTAAATTTAAAAAGTGGGAAAGGATGTTCCGAAAATCTTTTGCTTTGTGGTCGAGGTCAGAGGTTAAGGAACCTTTGTATAACGGGTCAGAAACTCTTGGAAACATTTATGCAGATGGTAACTAGTGCGCCCTGCCAGGTGTGTATATAAGAACTTTATTGCGTGATTAAAAAAACCATTGCAAGTACAACATTTTTAAAACGTATCAGAAATTCATTTAAAAAGGGGAGTAAAGTGAGTCCAAAATGGGTTAGGTTGACGGTTGGAGCTTGCCGAAACGTTATACCAATGAAGGATCACAAACTGTAGGCCCCTCACAAAGTTTTTTTGCTGCGTGATCCATGAACCTTACTAGGGCACAGTTTAATTTACTGTTCCTAGGGTCAAAGCAGGCCAGGTGGAATTCATTCCAACATACTGTACACGTGTAAACACACCGGCCCCAGCTGACCATATTTAAAGAAACTGCAAAGACACCTCTCAGCATATGGTATTTTGTGTAAATAAGGCTGGGGTGCTCCTATTTTTAACTTTCCAAATTCACCTCACTTGTGCCATACTGCTGCAGCTATGCATACGCTTCATATTACACTGAAAACATATTGTAAAACAAGGGACTATGTGGTGGTATATATTAATAGTGATGAAACCCTAAACCCACATAACCAACAGGTGGCTCAGGGACCCGTACTCCTATCAATTATTCCAGCCACTCCTGGCACTCTTGCTTGAGGTCTGGACATGGACTGTTTTATGAATACATATACAATATGTGTCCCACTCAGGCGCGCAGCACCATTGGGCTCACCGGGCTTCAGCACTCTTGTCGTGTGTATCAGCCTGGGCTGACACAGCTTCACGGCTGGCGACGTCTAATTGCAGCCGCACCCGAGTACTTTACAGGTCTGTAAAAGACCATTTAAATGTAAATGAGGCTTTTGTTATGTTTTCACCGCTTCTTACAGCCACTCTGGTTACGGCTGGAAGAATTAGCCCCACCCCCAATCTTTTTCAGCCCCCTCCCCCGCCCTCCCGGAATTTGGCTCTAGTTGCTAGCCTGCCACTGGTGTCCAAACTGACATTTCGACAGCAGTGAAGCAAGCTCTGCGTGTCAGCAGTTCATATGAACAGGCATGTAAGTGGAGGGGGGGGCTGGTTTTCTCCATTCGTGGGGGGGAGGGCTGTGTCACCATGGAACCCCTGGGCCTCACGGATGCCAGGCACACACACACAGGTGGTCCCTTGGCATCCGAGGGGTGGGCATGTTGCGCATGAGCACCAGCATGTCAGGCCGACTCGTGTACACTATGAAGTGAAAACCAGCGCGCATCTCGTCTTGCCCTAGATGTAAAGGCTGAGACAAGCCTTCGTCACAACAAGTACGATATGTACAGGCAGCTGGAGATTAACTTCACATAAGGAGCTCTGCCCTCCGTGATGCCAAATGCTGGTGTGCAGCAGAGGGCGCTGTGTGCGGTTAGCATGTGGTAGGTACGGTACTGGAATATCTTCCAATGACATGTGACGTGCACGTCTCGCAGAAACCCTCGCTGAATATGGAGGTGACACAATTCCAGTGCAGTAATCTGGTACTCCACAGATCATCATGAGACATGTTCTTGGGGCCCTGCCCACATGTTACAAGAAGCTAGGAGACACGTTTATTTGCAGAGATGTGCTCCTGCAATTAGAACCACACACATAGAGAAGACCTACTTTGGCTTTCTGCAGTGGGGTGAAGCGCAGTTCATGCACAAAGGGGTTCCTGACAGGGGGCGCCACACCCACCAGGCCCGACGAGCACCTCCGGGTCTGGCTCAGTCTCATCCTCATGACAAGGGAAGGCGAGGAGATTCCGCGAACAGGATGCTCAATATAATAAAAAGCAGGCGGTACTAAAAGCAAAATGGGGACGAAACAAATCCACAAATGTAAGGGAAAAAAGAAGGTGGACAGGGTGGTCTACCGTGCTAATAACTGAATAAAACAAGCCACATCACTGTTTACACCAGAATTTAACCTCAAGACAAGCATACAAATAAAGAGCTGTACCATGGCTCTGCCACTATTAAACAAAAAAAAATACACACGCATACATATACATACATGTTATTTTTGTAAACACCCTTAACTGTACATGAATAATTAAGTAATTGTGGCAGTGGTGCAAAAACTCACTGGTGTTGGGCAGTAGAGATCCAAGATGAAGGAAGGAAACTGGAAACTAGGATAAACATCAACAGCCCCTTTAAAAGTTTCAATTACTAAGCCTCTTACCATATCAATTTTTAAATTGAGAAATGTATATCCAAACCTATCTTAATAAAATCGTACTTGCTCAAAAATCAATTAACTTTTTACTATGTTGACAAAGCGTCAGACTTCCAGGAAGAAAAGAAATGCGATAATCTTTTAAGTCGGTTAACTTCACGAACATGCCTGCGACTGTTTTAATCGATCTGTGGCACAAAGTAGTAAAGCGTTTTTCAAAGAACGATCTGCAGCTTTCGAAAGAGCACCAACATGATTAGAATACAATACAAAGAAAAAACCAAAAAGGAAAAATAAGACAAAGGAATATATCGCTGCTGAAAACGGACTGAGATCCTCCTGCTGCATACCAGCTCTGCGCCAAAAATAAACCAGGCAAGAGTCCCACCTGCCTTGCTTGAATACAACACTGATGTGAACGTGTGCGATCTCCCAACAACCATAACACCTAAAAAGTAAGCACACGTCACCTCGCAGATGCAAACAGCGCCCGCATTTCTCCAAGCCCACAGGGAGATTAATACTTACTGCCCGCGCAGGTCAGGAAGCAACTTTCAGTGTTAGAAAACTAGCAACAGACACACGGAACTCCCCAGAGTGCCGCACCTCCTGATCAGTCTCCCAAACACGCACAGCAGTGCCATTCCAACAAAGAACAAGATGTCACCAGGGTGTGTGCGCGATCATTCCAGAATGGCTGCACGAGGGGAGAGAGACACTGCGAGGGAGACAAGCGCAGGCAGGCTTATTAAAACCAGAAGGGCCCCTGCCTGCTGTTGTTGGCTCCCGAGAGCAAACGCTCTGGGAGTGAACATTTCACAAAAAGCTGGGACACCACACGCATTTGGCCAATTGCGTGCTGAAGCCAGACGCAAAGACCAATCATGTGTGAGCACCACAGGCACTAGCTTCTACTGAAGCTGAAGTGATTTCAAGAGGTTGATTACCTAGGCAGCACATGCGTGCTGCCATAGGCTCGACCTAGTGCCGTACAGGGTTGTTTTTGACCCTTCCGGTTCATGCCGGTTTCCTTCTTAAGAGCTTTTTACCAGTCTCCTGCTATCCTGTGTTGCACCTACTTGTCACTGGATTTTCTCTATTTCACTAACTGTTTGACACTCTTTTTATATTTTATTTTTCTTTGTCCATTTTCGTTTTTGAAATTCTTTTTTCTGATTTCCCTGCGCATAGACTTAGGAAGATGTTTCTCATATCATACTCAAATCCCAGACTTCTGAGTGAGTTTATTCACTTTACTTATCATCTCATTTCGCCAGCAGCCTTGTTCCAGAGTCTCCGGAGTTTTCCCTGTGCCCTTTGCTGCGAGTGACTCATTTCCAGGAGTCCCCTCAGTCTGATCCTTTATTTCATTCTATTCTTTTCATTTACCCTGGTTTGAACATTGATCCATTCTTGCTTACGTTCTTATTTTTCATATTTACATCACAATAACTTCATTCTTTCAATATGGTGACCGGATACTCCTGCTGATAGAGAACGCGGCCCAATGGTCTAGGCTTTCTCCTGCTTCACGCTAAGTTAGGGGCGGGCCTTTTTAAGGCCACCGCATCGCTGGTCCTGCATCTGTGATCCCACTGAAGCAGACACTGGACGCCGTTTGCTCGTTTGGACCTGTGAGAACACCTTCTTCTTTCTGCCTGACTACCCCAGATATCTCGGGGCATCAGGCTTCACAGCTACTAGAGAGGGGCGTTCGCCCTAGTGTGGTATATAAATAAATAATACCGGATCTAGGTTTGACTGGACATAGTAATAACAGATAGCTCAATAAATAAGAGTCAAGATTCGAGGTAGTAGGAGTTTGCAGGTTTAATACAGCATAAAGGACAGGAACAGGACAACCTGCACAGGAATAGGATGGCAGCGCTGCCGGGGACAGGATCAAGGGATAACTTTTAATAACAGTGCACAAGCATATATACTAAAACAGTTGCATTACAATACATACGATAGGCGGAGCAGTGGGTGTGGTCAATAGCAGTCGCGAAAGATAAGGGTGAAAGTGGGTGTAACAGGAGGCGTATACATAGACATGTGATGTAAACGTAACAGAATATGTCATAAATGGGGCGGTAACATGGAGGGGGCTACCTAAGGAGCCGGGACCTCTAACCTAGTGGTGCGCGCAAACTGACAATGACGTATTACTAGGAGAAGCTGGGGGCTATGACTTCTGCGCTAGGAGCAGAGACTGAAGTCTGGAGAGTCAGGGCGACATGTACCTAAACACTATCTAGTATCTGATGTTTAGAGAACATGTTGATATAAACTAAAAGGTATCGGGGTAAAGGCTAACAGACTCTAAGACTGGTGCATGCATTATTCTACATGTAGTGCGTGATGAGGAATATTAAATGACCATAAATACAGTATTTCTCTTACATGGAGACGTAAAGGCTAGACGATGACTGAAACTATTGATGCGATTCAGTAGCTTAGGAATGCAGAGAAGGAGGGCTGGACTGATAACTAGAATCATAACATACTTTTGGCAGACTAGCAGGCAGAGCCAGGCCAAGCCGGGCACTGTGAGGCAGGAAGTAAGTGAAGGGTCAGGAATACAGGTGGGGGCTGTATCGCTCCTCAGCGAGGGCTCAGGAGACAGGAGCTGAATCTGGTGTCCGGGCCCTTTTGAGGCCTAGAAACGGGGACTTTTCAATGAAATAACGTGCACACTAAGAAACGTGGCAACGTAGCTTTACATAGGCTCAATACTCGTAGCTTTCACGAGAACTGGAAACTGGCATACTAGAGATGGACACAACTGTAGGTGCGTCTTTAGTCGAACATGGGGAATACATATGCATATTAATCATGCACACATAACATAAGATGGGGGACACGTAGGGACACAGAACATGGCAAAATTTACTTTTCCACATTCCCTCCTTGTCACTACGTTTCCATCAGGAAACATCAATATTCATGATACCATTTATCATTTCATACAGTATCATTTGCTCGTCTCGGATTTTCTTGGAACAGGATTTAGAACGGGACTCGGGACTAGGAATACAAGAGGTAGCACAAATGCCGCAAATCGCAGGGCCACATTGTATACAGAGGCAGCAACTGAATATGATCGCTACTGCAATACCTAGAAAGGACAATACTTTCCATCCCCAGGCGGAAATTATATTCCAGAACCAACCGGACCATGTCCAGGTGCCTGGATTTTGGTGTAACATATGAGCAATATTATGGAGTCTGGTTATAGCTGAATAAACAGACGGCGCGTTATTTGGAATGAAAATGCAGCAACTAGATCCGATGACTCTACATGCCCCGCCCCTATCGGCCAGTATGACGTCAAGGACGAGACGATTCTGGAGCACGACAATTCTCATAAAAGATTGCTCTTCGGTTAAGTTACCTAGAGCAGAGGTAGTCTCAATCACTACTGCTTCAAGGGTTCTGGTTAATCTACGTATCAGTTTACTATTCACGACAGTACCTAAATAAGGAAAGACACCTTTATTGATATCTATGTATTGTTCTAGAGCAGTTTCAGTATAATCGACAATCGGAAGGTCTCTCTTGTGTCTAGTATGTACTAGGTGGGAATTCCTATGATAGTCAGGTGGGGCTAGAAAAACTGGTGGCAGTAGGAAGGAAATGTAACAGGTTCCCTCCCAATCGAGGGGCAGACGAACATATGCGGTCTGACCACAAACAAAATAAGAATGACGTGAAGCTTTAAAAATAGATTTCCTACTGTCACTATACTTGACAATAGTAGTACAATCACTATGTCCTACATGTACGGAACCATTATTTCTGACACATAATTCGCCTTTAACTGGTAGTACTGACATAGCAGGTAAGTCTGGAGTAGTAGCAGATTGAACATTCAGGACCATGAAATTCGAAGAATAATTACCTAAATTATAAACTTCATTTTCTAGATCTAACCTTGTTCTGTGGGGAAGACCTTGCTTGTCTGGAAAACATGTACTGTTAAGAAAGGACATATCATTTGAGGATAATGTTAACGTGGACCATGCTCCACATGAACCATTATGTGAAAATGGATAAGGAAAGAGTGGCAGAACTCCCTTCGGTGTCTGGAAAGGGGGGAGTCGACCACACACCCAACAATTAGTGGCATTGCTGGTCTGGTGTGAATAATGTAACATGCGGATAAATGAGTTGTTACGCATAGCAAGACGATAAGATAGTTCATGAGGAGGCAGATCACTAAACGTGTGCTCTACTGTAGTATTAGAAGACTTATTTACATGAGAAACTGGAAAACACAAATAAAAAGCATAACTTGTGCAGGTAGTCATAAGGCTGAAAAGCAATATGAAACTTAGAAAAACGATATATCGGATTGAGTTTTGACTAACTCTCTCACTATGGGGGTCTATTTTATACATGTCAGAAACCGGTCTAACCGTTTCACCTAGGGGAGGACTTAGACAATCAAACTGGCTGACTTATTTTACTAGACCTTAATTTTAACTTATACTCCTGTTGCGGAGTTTTCTCTAACAGGGAGGGATTTGTATCATTGTCTTTTGCGGGACAGTCCTTGAGAATAGTACTTTGGCAGTCTTTGAAATCCTCGGAAATGTTCTTGGAAACAGTCTTTAGTCCATAACATTTCTTTACATGCGACAGATGCACCCAGCCCTTCCTGCCTTCCAGCTTGACGGCAGTACGGGTGGCCAGGAGTACTTGTTTTGGCTCCTTCCAGCGGGGCTCCAGCGGACTTGAACGATCAAAGTTCCTTACAAGAACCAAACTTTTTACTATGTTGACAAAGCGTCAGACTTCCAGGAAGAAAAGAAATGCGATAATCTTTTAAGTCGGTTAACTTCACGAACATGCCTGCGACTGTTTTAATCGATCTGTGGCACAAAGTAGTAAAGCGTTTTTCAAAGAACGATCTGCAGCTTTCGAAAGAGCACCAACATGATTAGAATACAATACAAAGAAAAAACCAAAAAGGAAAAATAAGACAAAGGAATATATCGCTGCTGAAAACGGACTGAGATCCTCCTGCTGCATACCAGCTCTGCGCCAAAAATAAACCAGGCAAGAGTCCCACCTGCCTTGCTTGAATACAACACTGATGTGAACGTGTGCGATCTCCCAACAACCATAACACCTAAAAAGTAAGCACACGTCACCTCGCAGATGCAAACAGCGCCCGCATTTCTCCAAGCCCACAGGGAGATTAATACTTACTGCCCGCGCAGGTCAGGAAGCAACTTTCAGTGTTAGAAAACTAGCAACAGACACACGGAACTCCCCAGAGTGCCGCACCTCCTGATCAGTCTCCCAAACACGCACAGCAGTGCCATTCCAACAAAGAACAAGATGTCACCAGGGTGTGTGCGCGATCATTCCAGAATGGCTGCACGAGGGGAGAGAGACACTGCGAGGGAGACAAGCGCAGGCAGGCTTATAAAAACCAGAAGGGCCCCTGCCTGCTGTTGTTGGCTCCCGAGAGCAAACGCTCTGGGAGTGAACATTTCACAAAAAGCTGGGACACCACACGCATTTGGCCAATTGCGTGCTGAAGCCAGACGCAAAGACCAATCATGTGTGAGCACCACAGGCACTAGCTTCTACTGAAGCTGAAGTGATTTCAAGAGGTTGATTACCTAGGCAGCACATGCGTGCTGCCATAGGCTCGACCTAGTGCCGTACAGGGTTGTTTTTGACCCTTCCGGTTCATGCCGGTTTCCTTCTTAAGAGCTTTTTACCAGTCTCCTGCTATCCTGTGTTGCACCTACTTGTCACTGGATTTTCTCTATTTCACTAACTGTTTGACACTCTTTTTATATTTTATTTTTCTTTGTCCATTTTCATTTTTGAAATTCTTTTTTCTGATTTCCCTGCGCATAGACTTAGGAAGATGTTTCTCATATCATACTCAAATCCCAGACTTCTGAGTGAGTTTATTCACTTTACTTATCATCTCATTTCGCCAGCAGCCTTGTTCCAGAGTCTCCGGAGTTTTCCCTGTGCCCTTTGCTGCGAGTGACTCATTTCCAGGAGTCCCCTCAGTCTGATCCTTTATTTCATTCTATTCTTTTCATTTACCCTGGTTTGAATATTGATCCATTCTTGCTTACGTTCTTATTTTTCATATTTACATCACAATAACTTCATTCTTTCAATATGGCGACCGGATACTCCTGCTGATAGAGAACGCGGCCCAATGGTCTAGGCTTTCTCCTGCTTCACGCTAAGTTAGGGGCGGGCCTTTTTAAGGCCACCGCATCGCTGGTCCTGCATCTGTGATCCCACTGAAGCAGACACTGGACGCCGTTTGCTCGTTTGGACCTGTGAGAACACCTTCTTCTTTCTGCCTGACTACCCCAGATATCTCGGGGCATCAGGCTTCACAGCTACTAGAGAGGGGCGTTCGCCCTAGTGTGGTATATAAATAAATAATACCGGATCTAGGTTTGACTGGACATAGTAATAACAGATAGCTCAATAAATAAGAGTCAAGATTCGAGGTAGTAGGAGTTTGCAGGTTTAATACAGCATAAAGGACAGGAACAGGACAACCTGCACAGGAATAGGATGGCAGCGCTGCCGGGGACAGGATCAAGGGATAACTTTTAATAACAGTGCACAAGCATATATACTAAAACAGTTGCATTACAATACATACGATAGGCGGAGCAGTGGGTGTGGTCAATAGCAGTCGCGAAAGATAAGGGTGAAAGTGGGTGTAACAGGAGGCGTATACATAGACATGTGATGTAAACGTAACAGAATATGTCATAAATGGGGCGGTAACATGGAGGGGGCTACCTAAGGAGCCGGGACCTCTAACCTAGTGGTGCGCGCAAACTGACAATGACGTATTACTAGGAGAAGCTGGGGGCTATGACTTCTGCGCTAGGAGCAGAGACTGAAGTCTGGAGAGTCAGGGCGACATGTACCTAAACACTATCTAGTATCTGATGTTTAGAGAACATGTTGATATAAACTAAAAGGTATCGGGGTAAAGGCTAACAGACTCTAAGACTGGTGCATGCATTATTCTACATGTAGTGCGTGATGAGGAATATTAAATGACCATAAATACAGTATTTCTCTTACATGGAGACGTAAAGGCTAGACGATGACTGAAACTATTGATGCGATTCAGTAGCTTAGGAATGCAGAGAAGGAGGGCTGGACTGATAACTAGAATCATAACATACTTTTGGCAGACTAGCAGGCAGAGCCAGGCCAAGCCGGGCACTGTGAGGCAGGAAGTAAGTGAAGGGTCAGGAATACAGGTGGGGGCTGTATCGCTCCTCAGCGAGGGCTCAGGAGACAGGAGCTGAATCTGGTGTCCGGGCCCTTTTGAGGCCTAGAAACGGGGACTTTTCAATGAAATAACGTGCACACTAAGAAACGTGGCAACATAGCTTTACATAGGCTCAATACTCGTAGCTTTCACGAGAACTGGAAACTGGCATACTAGAGATGGACACAACTGTAGGTGCGTCTTTAGTCGAACATGGGGAATACATATGCATATTAATCATGCACACATAACATAAGATGGGGGACACGTAGGGACACAGAACATGGCAAAATTTACTTTTCCACATTCCCTCCTTGTCACTACGTTTCCATCAGGAAACATCAATATTCATGATACCATTTATCATTTCATACAGTATCATTTGCTCGTCTCGGATTTTCTTGGAACAGGATTTAGAACGGGACTCGGGACTAGGAATACAAGAGGTAGCACAAATGCCGCAAATCGCAGGGCCACATTGTATACAGAGGCAGCAACTGAATATGATCGCTACTGCAATACCTAGAAAGGACAATACTTTCCATCCCCAGGCGGAAATTATATTCCAGAACCAACCGGACCATGTCCAGGTGCCTGGATTTTGGTGTAACATATGAGCAATATTATGGAGTCTGGTTATAGCTGAATAAACAGACGGCGCGGTATTTGGAATGAAAATGCAGCAACTAGATCCGATGACTTACATGCCCCGCCCCTATCGGCCAGTATGACGTCAAGGACGAGACGATTCTGGAGCACGACAATTCTCATAAAAGATTGCTCTTCGGTTAAGTTACCTAGAGCAGAGGTAGTCTCAATCACTACTGCTTCAAGGGTTCTGGTTAATCTACGTATCAGTTTACTATTCACGACAGTACCTAAATAAGGAAAGACACCTTTATTGATATCTATGTATTGTTCTAGAGCAGTTTCAGTATAATCGACAATCGGGAGGTCTCTCTTGTGTCTAGTATGTACTAGGTGGGAATTCCTATGATAGTCAGGTGGGGCTAGAAAAACTGGTGGCAGTAGGAAGGAAATGTAACAGGTTCCCTCCCAATCGAGGGGCAGACGAACATATGCGGTCTGACCACAAACAAAATAAGAATGACGTGAAGCTTTAAAAATAGATTTCCTACTGTCACTATACTTGACAATAGTAGTACAATCACTATGTCCTACATGTACGGAACCATTATTTCTGACACATAATTCGCCTTTAACTGGTAGTACTGACATAGCAGGTAAGTCTGGAGTAGTAGCAGATTGAACATTCAGGACCATGAAATTCGAAGAATAATTACCTAAATTATAAACTTCATTTTCTAGATCTAACCTTGTTCTGTGGGGAAGACCTTGCTTGTCTGGAAAACATGTACTGTTAAGAAAGGACATATCATTTGAGGATAATGTTAACGTGGACCATGCTCCACATGAACCATTATGTGAAAATGGATAAGGAAAGAGTGGCAGAACTCCCTTCGGTGTCTGGAAAGGGGGGAGTCGACCACACACCCAACAATTAGTGGCATTGCTGGTCTGGTGTGAATAATGTAACATGCGGATAAATGAGTTGTTACGCATAGCAAGACGATAAGATAGTTCATGAGGAGGCAGATCACTAAACGTGTGCTCTACTGTAGTATTAGAAGACTTATTTACATGAGAAACTGGAAAACACAAATAAAAAGCATAACTTGTGCAGGTAGTCATAAGGCTGAAAAACAATATGAAACTTAGAAAAACGATATATCGGATTGAGTTTTGACTAACTCTCTCACTATGGGGGTCTATTTTATACATGTCAGAAACCGGTCTAACCGTTTCACCTAGGGGAGGACTTAGACAATCAAACTGGCTGACTTATTTTACTAGACCTTAATTTTAACTTATACTCCTGTTGCGGAGTTTTCTCTAACAGGGAGGAATTTGTATCATTGTCTTTTGCGGGACAGTCCTTGAGAATAGTACTTTGGCAGTCTTTGAAATCCTCGGAAATGTTCTTGGAAACAGTCTTTAGTCCATAAAATTTCTTTACATGCGACAGATGCACCCAGCCCTTCCTGCCTTCCAGCTTGACGGCAGTACGGGTGGCCAGGAGTACTTGTTTTGGCTCCTTCCAGCGGGGCTCCAGCGGACTTGAACGATCAAAGTTCCTTACAAGAACCAAACTTCCGGGAACGATGTCATGCGGTGCCACCTCGGTATGGTCTGGAAATGCGGCAGAAACCTGTGAACGACAAGAGTGCAGGGCAGACATCAAGGAAGCTAGGTAATCTGTCAGCATATTACTTGAAACATCTGTAATACTTCGAGGTCTAGGTGTACCCCACATATTAGGGGGGCGGCCGAATACGACCTCGTACGGGGACAGACCTGATCTGGAATGTGCGACCATGCGCATATAAAACAGAGCGACTGGCAGAGCTACTAGCCAGTCTACACCTTTCTCTTTACAAATTTTGGCAATACGGATTTTCAGGGTCTGGTTATGTCTCTCTACTAGACCGGCTGCTTCAGGATGGCGTACACAATGGAACTTCCACTGGTACCCTAACAAAAGGGAAACGTGTTTCATCAGTTCAGATGAAAATGGCTGGCCGTTATCAGAATATACGACCCTAGGGAGTCCATAACGGGGGAAGAATTCACGAACCAACTGCTTGGCAGTGGTCGTGGCTGTGTAATCTGGGACTGGATATGCTTCTGTCCACCTGGACAAAGCGCATACAACTACAAGGACATACTTGAAACCTCGACATCGCTCCATCTGAATATAATCCATCTGGAGGACTTCAAAAGGGTGGTCAGGGGGCTGGAAACCACCTTGTTCCACCGGGACACTTTTACCTGGATTAAACTGGCAACATATCATACAGGTACGGACTTTCTGCTTAGCTGCAGCTCGTAAATGCTTGTTGAACCAAATGTTCTGGATACTGTCTAACATAGCTTTTTCTCCTAAATGTGCTGGACTATGTGCGGTATTGATAATGACTTGAACCATAGAGTCGGGGAGAAACCATGTGGCTTTTCCCTTCGTCACCCATCCCTGATCTGTCTGGACCCCTCCTTGTTCGGACCATTTCTTGATTTCATCGGGAGTAGCATGTAACTGGATATCTATGACATCTTGAGTAGGGTCCTTAACTGTCATACAAGTAGTCGGATCTGGAGTGGATGTCGGTGTCTTGTTAACTGGCATGTCTGGAGTCTGTGCTGTAAGCTTGGCTGTGCGATCTGCTAGATCATTACCTTGGGAAATAATGTCAGTAACTTTCGTATGTGCTTTGCATTTCATGATAGCAATAGATGTCGGTAAATGTATGGCATCTAACAGAGCTTGAATAAGGAGACCATGCTGAATCTTGGTTCCATGAGAAGTCATGAAACCTCTCTCCTGCCAGAGCACTCCAAAGTCGTGTACGACTCCAAATGCGTAGCGTGAATCTGTGTAAACATTAACTTTCAGGTTCTTGGCGTGTATGCAGGCTTGTGTCAGAGCAACTAGCTCTGCTGCTTGAGCAGACAGGGTGTCAATACGGTGTGTTTCAATAACTTCAGTGTCAGTAGTCACTGCATACGCGGCTACTAGTTCACCTGTACTTGTTCTCATACATGAACCATCCACATAAAGTGTCAGGTCAGGATCTGGTAATGGAATATCAGTCAGATCTTGTCTTGGCTTTGTCATAGTGTTAACTACTTCCACACAGTCGTGTGTGGCTGGATTCAAAATAACTGACGGTAACAGTGTAGCAGGATTTAGAACGTTGCAGCGTCTGATTTCTATGTGTGGCTGGAACAGTGTCAGTTCATAACCTGTTAAACGTGCAATTGTCAAGTGCTGAGTCTGTGTTCCGTTTAAAAGAACTTCCACGGAGTGTGGAACTTGTACTGTCAAGGAATGTCCTAATACTATGGAATCACTTTGTCTGATAGCTAGTGCTGTGGCTGCAACTGACTTGAGGCACGCAGGCAGAGCCTGGGCTACAGGATCTAGTGTACTCGAAAAATAAGCACAAGGCTTGTATTGTCCTGCTTGATCTTGTGTGAGAACAGATAATGCTGTACCTTCACGTTCTGTGACAAAAAGTGTAAAAGGCTTACTGTAGTTCGGTGTAGCTAGAACAGGAGCTTGGCATAAAGCTTTCTTTAACTCATTGAAACTAAGTGTATGTTCAGATGTTCAAGGGAGAACAGTCGATACGGCTGCCTCCTGTGTCGTTAACTGTATCAGTGGTTTGGCTAGAAATGCATACTGAGGAATCCATTGTCTACAATAAGAAGTAAGGCCGATAAAAGCACGTACCTCCTTCTGGGTCTTGGGCTGAGGAAGACTCGCTATTAACTGGATACGATCGGGTGTCAACTGCCTACCCCACTTGGACAGTAAGTGGCCTAAGTAGATCACTTGCTGGACACAGAATTGAAGCTTCGAAGGGGACACCTTGTGCCCCATCTCGGCAAGGAAATACAAGACTGTAAGTGATGCTCGCTCGCAAGCACGTTCAGAACGGGCTGTGATCAGTAGATCATCGACATACTGGAGCAGGGCAGTGTCAACTGGCATGTGAATGTTGTCTAATTGTCTCTTAAGTGCTTGACTGTAAATACTAGGACTTTCTGTGAAACCTTGAGGAGCTCGTGTGAATTTATAGCTCCTTCCATTTAAACAAAATCCGAAAAGAAACTGGCTGTCTGGATGAATGGGGACACTGAAAAATGCGTTCTTGAGGTCAATGACTGTAAAAAATGAGGCTTCGGCATCAATGGCTGTCAATAGGGAAGAAATATCTGGGACTACTGGATACTGGGGAATAATACATTTATTGAGTTCTCGAAGATCAATCACTAATCGATATACTGGAGGTGCATTTGGATCAGTACGTTTCATGACTGGAATGATCGGAGAATTACATATATTGGAGTCAGTTTCTACAACTACTCCTTGAGCAATGAGCTCGTCAATAATTTTGGATAAGGCTGCTACAGCCTCAGGTGGCAATCTGTACTGTCTGATTCGTGGTAACACTACACCTGGTTTGAGAGTCACACGATGGGGTGTGATTTGCATGAAACCAACATCAGTTGGACCTTGCGCCCATAGATGCTGCGGAACATTTGACAATCTTGGATCAAAATCTCGTAATACATAGTGACCCTTGAAGTCACGTAAAAACAAACGTATTCCCTCTGGGGAGCAGCAAATAACTGCACCTAATTCTTTCAGTGTCTTAATGCCTAACAAATTTTCTGGACATGACTTCGTAAGTAATAGATCAGTAGTGCGGGACAATGGACCTACTTCTAGAGTAACTGGCTTAGATATCTCGTTTACAATAGGCTTTCCTGAAAATCCAAGGGAAACATTTCTAGAGCCTGAGAGCGGAGCCCCTGGAACCTCGGCGTGACTTATGGTAGTCCTACTTGCCCCTGTATCAATCAGAAACTTTCTGTCTTTCCCTAATACTTGACTATGAATATAGGGACCTTCTTGATCTACAGGAATCTCGATGAGAGGCAAGCCTACCTCCCTCTCTAGGCTGTTTCATGAGTACTGTTGATACTCTGGATACTCTGTCTGAGCATACTGATACATCTGCTGTGTAACATGCTGTGTTGCAGCAATAGGCTGCGGTGCTGGAACTGTCTGTTGTGCATTCTGTGGCTGAGAAGTCTGTGAAACTTGTTCTTGTCTAGGCGGACGTGGTCTTTCTTTAGTTTTACCGGTAGCTATATTATGTTTCAGAACTGCACACTCGTTTATAAAATGACCTGGCTGTTTACAATAATTGCATGTCCCTTTAACGGGAGCTGCAGGATGACTGGCTTGATTCGGACCCCTCTTCTGACTGTCTTGAGGAACAGATTGTGCAACTAGTACTTTCATTTTCGTGTCTTTCATACGTTTCCTTTCATGATCTTGCTCTTCTCTGATTCTATTCTGGTGATATTGGAGCATCTGTAACATCTGGGACGGGATACTAGCTTGCCATGTACTTTCGACTTTCAAAACTCGATTCTTAACTTGTGGACTTGAATTCTCGACTAATTTAGTAACAAAAAGATGAGGGTACGACTCGCTACTCGTCTTCAAGCCACTGTTTATAATGAAACATTTCTCAAATCTAGAATAAAAATCACTAGTGTCTTCGTCTTGTTTCTGTTTACAGGCTGAGATTGCATCCCAGTCTTCCTTTTTAGTGGCTAATAACCTGGGCAAAACTTGTATTAACAATTCAGGTAATTCTTTACATTTCTCTCCAAGACCGGTACCTGGTACTCGTATCTTATCTTCAGCTTCTAGAACTGCCCAATCGATCTTTTTCTCTCCCACCTCCCATTCTTTTTCCTTGAGTTTTTCATATACCCCTGCGGGCAATAGGACTTTTAACATTTTAATAATATCCGGATACGTGTATTCTCCCATACGGAGCATGTCTTTTAATTCTCGGTGGAACCCTGCTGGATCTTTGTCGTGACAAGGAATTAATTTCTTCATCTCTAAGAGTTCCATCTTTGTAATCGGAGTGTAAACAAATACTCTTTGCATTTTACCATCTGCTGTCCTGACTGGGTGTACTTCTCGTAACGGATTCTGTCTGTCTATGTAAAAGGGTTTACTTTCTGGAGGTGAGACATGAACAAAATGCGGATTCAGGAACGTTCTATATTTATGGCGCTGTTCTAGAATGACACTAATTAAATCGGTACCTAAACCTTTCCATCTATACTGGAGTAACTCGTTCAGGACATCGTGTAACGGACCTGGATCAGAATGTTGACCCTCATACAGAGTAATGAGGTGCTGGATCATATACATACCCACCAGTCGTTGCTCGGCTGGGGGCAGTTTCAGAAACATTTGTGCCACTATTTCGTCTGGAAAAGTGGTAGAATCAGTAATCCATCGGACTGCTGATCGGGCTAGTTCTTGTTCATGCATAGTACTTAACTTACTATAACCGATTCGTGATTTCAGAATGTGATCGGTAGCTTGAAATACTTGTTCTAGAGAACCTTGTTCTGGTGCTGGATGATGAACAGTTTTCTTGTGTTCTAGGCGTAAATGGCGGTCTGGAAATCTAGATTTTCCTACATACGCTATTCTGGCGGGATTCTCGTCGTCTACCTCTTCAGTAGAAGAGTCATTCTCTTTCTCGCTTACTTGTGCTGCTTTACGTTGTTCGTGTAACTTTATTATTTCCTTACGAATTCTCTTGTACATACTCTCTATACTACTGATGGTTCTGTGCTTACCCTCGGCTATATTATCACTCCACCTTGTTAGTGTTCTCATTTCGGCCGGATCTTTGGTCGGATAATCTTGTTCCCTTATTAAACAATTAATCAGAAACTTTAATATCATGAGCTGGATCTCAGCTTTCCTTTGAGACATGGCTTCGCCAATACTTTCTGGATCATCCCCTGTACGGATGAAACGATATATTCTGTCTAGATCTTCTTTCATATCTGGTAGGGTGTCCAAATACCCGGTCACCCGTCTTACACGTATGGAGTATATAACCGTACTATCATCGCCTGTGACTGGATCATAGCGGCATTCAGTAAGGGCTCGTCGGATTTCTGCAACGGACTTATATTTGGGCGTACGCTGTAACGCACGTTCATGTAACTCGACTAACGTTACACGTTGGTGTGGTGGCGGGGTACCAGGAGGACCTCCTCCTGCGGCCCCTAAACTAGAATCGTCGACTGATACTCTTCGTGCTGGCAGAGTGACTGATGTGGCGGGGATTTGTACTACTGGCTGGACCGGGGGTACCGTAGCAGGTACTGCAAGAGGTGCCCCGGTGTCTGGAGGAGCAGGATTTACATTATTTACAGGAGCTGGTGGAACAGGATTTGCATATTCTGGGACTGTGTCGTCCAAATAGGACGAGAGAAAAATATCAGCTGCGGTCGGTTTGTGACGTAGCTTGGTCGGAACTAATGGTGGCGGAAAATTACTGGATGCCTCCGGGGTTGCTTTTGGCAAGCCCTCGGCAAGAAGAGGATACATACCCTTAATGAGGGCATTCCTCTGTCTGTCTGACTGTTCGGTTTTAACTTGTTCACCTATCTCGATTAATTCCCTTTCTTGGGCTCTTTCTATGGATTCTCTACTTAATTCTGACTTTCTGATTTCTTTTTCGCTTCTTTTATGAGATTCTTTGCGCCATAACTCGATGGCATCTTTCTGTGACTGTCTGGCTTTCTTTTTCCATAATGCTTCTTCTACTCGCATGATGCACTCGGCATCCCATGTACCCGATACGGGCCATCTGTACTTTTCTTCTAACTGTTTGGTGTACTCCACCCATAAATCTAGATATAATATGGCACTTATGCCATGCTTCTGATACATAAAATGACCTGGACTGTCCCTAGGCGGGACAGGAACTGCTTCTTCTAACAGACCTTTTCTAGTTCTTAACTGACGTAGTTTGGAAAACAACGGCATGACTGGACTGTAATCTAGACACAATTACAATAAACAATGAACACGATAATTACACCACTTTCATACCACGACATTAAAATACATGAAGAACATTTAAAAATAACAGTCTGAACAGAATACTACCTGGAATACTGAAAACAGAATACATGAATTTTCTCGAGAACAGAACTGACTAGAACAGAAACTAGATGCACTGCTGAAACAGTACGAAACTTACCGGTCTCATAAAGAGACACGTCAGGACCCGCATCCACCGGAGTGGACACTTCGTTTTGGGTCTGTGTACCACCAAACCCACGGACCAGAGTCAATTAGATTGACCCTGTCTAGATACTACCCCAGCAACGGTACTCACCGGGCAGCAAGAACGGAAGGCCTCGGACTGGACTGGACTGCTTCGACGCCGGACGGACGAACTTCGGACTTCTGTTACGGGTGGGCCTCCGGATACCTCGGACCTTGGACTCTCGGCTTGGGCTCTGGTCGGGACTCGCCGCGTTCCTCCACCGCCTCGTCTGGATGCTGGACCGCAACCTCCGTCTCCTCCGTGGGCCTGAGGGATACTTGAAGCAGAAATATCTGCCGGTGCGCAGAAGAGTTCCGTCACGGCTGCAGAGGGTCAGGGGGCATACGTGGCTTCACCGGCGCGTGGGGAAAGGGCAAGTCCCTATTCGGGCGCCATTATGTGGTATATAAATAAATAATACCGGATCTAGGTTTGACTGGACATAGTAATAACAGATAGCTCAATAAATAAGAGTCAAGATTCGAGGTAGTAGGAGTTTGCAGGTTTAATACAGCATAAAGGACAGGAACAGGACAACCTGCACAGGAATAGGATGGCAGCGCTGCCGGGGACAGGATCAAGGGATAACTTTTAATAACAGTGCACAAGCATATATACTAAAACAGTTGCATTACAATACATACGATAGGCGGAGCAGTGGGTGTGGTCAATAGCAGTCGCGAAAGATAAGGGTGAAAGTGGGTGTAACAGGAGGCGTATACATAGACATGTGATGTAAACGTAACAGAATATGTCATAAATGGGGCGGTAACATGGAGGGGGCTACCTAAGGAGCCGGGACCTCTAACCTAGTGGTGCGCGCAAACTGACAATGACGTATTACTAGGAGAAGCTGGGGGCTATGACTTCTGCGCTAGGAGCAGAGACTGAAGTCTGGAGAGTCAGGGCGACATGTACCTAAACACTATCTAGTATCTGATGTTTAGAGAACATGTTGATATAAACTAAAAGGTATCGGGGTAAAGGCTAACAGACTCTAAGACTGGTGCATGCATTATTCTACATGTAGTGCGTGATGAGGAATATTAAATGACCATAAATACAGTATTTCTCTTACATGGAGACGTAAAGGCTAGACGATGACTGAAACTATTGATGCGATTCAGTAGCTTAGGAATGCAGAGAAGGAGGGCTGGACTGATAACTAGAATCATAACATACTTTTGGCAGACTAGCAGGCAGAGCCAGGCCAAGCCGGGCACTGTGAGGCAGGAAGTAAGTGAAGGGTCAGGAATACAGGTGGGGGCTGTATCGCTCCTCAGCGAGGGCTCAGGAGACAGGAGCTGAATCTGGTGTCCGGGCCCTTTTGAGGCCTAGAAACGGGGACTTTTCAATGAAATAACGTGCACACTAAGAAACGTGGCAACGTAGCTTTACATAGGCTCAATACTCGTAGCTTTCACGAGAACTGGAAACTGGCATACTAGAGATGGACACAACTGTAGGTGCGTCTTTAGTCGAACATGGGGAATACATATGCATATTAATCATGCACACATAACATAAGATGGGGGACAGGTAGGGACACAGAACATGGCAAAATGTACTTTTCCACACTAGTATGGACCTGCAGCTGTGCAACGCTGCCTTTAGCAGTAGTGGCCCATGGTGGAAGTGCCGCTGGGCGCTGATGTGGGGTGGGGGTAGTAAATTATGGATAATGGCTGATTAGAGGTAAGTAAACACATAAATAAATAAATTGAATTTTGTGGAGCGCGCTGCATCGCCAAATGCGATGCAGTGCGCGCAATGAAATTTGTTTCAATTATTTATATATTTACTTACCTCTAATCGATAGTAATCCATAGTTTACAACCCCCGACCCACGCCAGCGCCCAGCAGCATTCCCACCACAGGCCGCTACTGGCCTTTAGACAGGTAAGGAGGCCCGGATGGGCGCCTTCCCCAACATCATGGTGATCCCATTTTCGCACGTGTTGGTGGAACCGGGTCCTCTAGCCTTGTTTTCTGGTGCAGCTCATCCCTGTTTCAAACCAGCCATCATTGGTACACTGTAGGTCCTGGACTTACCTTATGTATTTGCTTATGTCTTTCAGTGCCTGCCTCTCAGAGTGTTCTGATTCTTTATCAAAAATCCCCCCTCTCAGGCATTTTCCCTTATCACCTCTCCTATGGCCTCTCTATGTATTTCCATTAAGCCTCTTTATTTCTTATTTTGTCTGGATGGAGACTCAGCCTGGGTCATTCTCTTTCTGTTTTAGATATTTTGCATCCATCCCTAGAGACCTGGGGACCCATTTTCATCACGATCCAGTTATTTCTCTAGATCCCGTGCTGAGCACTTTCCTGCTCAGCCCCTAGGGAGTCTTCTTTTATCCACTGCTTCAAGATTACATTATCTTTTTTCATAGGTACTACTTATTTATTTACATTGTATGGTGTCTGCTTTACATTGTCTCCTGCTGACAACAGGAAAGTGCCTTTTCTTATTATTTTGATGTTATTTTTTCCACTCTAGTGAGCCTGGCTTTTGTCCGTAAGCTGCATCGGAAGCTGGTAATAGACAATAGCACAAACTGCGTAACTATACATAGGGTCATCACTTGCAGCTGTAAGAGATTATTTTTTTTAGTTTTTGGTATATCTACTTCTCATCACTGTTTTCAGCTATTCACACCACTATACCGAGCACAAGAACGGTTGCTTATCTGTCCTGGAATCTTTCCTGTTCTTCTCATGGCTTGGCATCTTGCAGCCCGTACTTTGGGGTGTTTTCATTATCCATGCCTTCTGTTACATTTCCATTTTTCCTACTTAACAAAGGGAAGAGGTGTGGCGCCGCGGCCAGGGCGACTGATGCTGGGTATCACGGTTTGATCCCTGGCTACGGCTGCAGGGGTCTGCCCAGCACCATGCGACTCTGGGCAATAGCTCACTTAATCTTCCCAACAGCCCCCAGCGCTGAGATACACCTTCGGGCGGCTATACAAGTACTGGATTTACATTTTACGTTTTACGCCTCGAAGCAGTGCTGGGGCTCTGGAGATGCTTTTATCGATATTATCCTTTTACGGATTTTTTGTCCATGTTTTGCTGCTTTGTCTGAGATATATTTAGCTTATGTTATTTCTTAAATCTACTTGTGTTTTACCTTTTAGAACAGAACCCTGACCTTCTATTAGACACCTGACGTTCTCCCCTTTCATCCATGCGGCACACCATTTGGATTTCATTTTGCTTGTGCCCTGAAGAAGGTGGCAACTACATTTAAGCCCTTCACCAAATGCGCGTCGGCACTGTTTTTTACCCCAGGATCCACACAGTGATACACGTAAAGAAATAGAGGAAGTTGAACTGTTCAAATGTGCTTTTTCTATCACTTCTTCTTTTCATGGATAAATGAATTCAATGCTACTGAACAAATTAATAGGTATATGGCAATTCTTGAGTACTAGTTTATCAATTCAAATATTATGACAGTCCAGCCAACACCTGGATGCACATTAGTCTAAAGCAGTATACTCTTTCACCCAGATATTGGGTTGTATATGATACCACTATTACTTTCATTTGTGCCCCTTGTCTGTATGTATGCATTTTTTATGGGTAGTTTTTGACAGTATGATAGATGTATGAGAGCGATTGTGGTATGATTGATCTAATGAGAGAGTGCTGGGGTGTAACTGATATGGTGATGTTTTGAGTTAAAATTTTGCTGTGCTTCACTTCAACTGGGGGATATTTCACTAGCAATAGCTAAGTTTTCTTCTGGGTGCATTTTGTAAACAAAGTTCATTTGATAATTTTATTTGATTTGTTCTACTATACATGTAAAACATAAAACATTTTACCAATATCTTTATTGATTGTTTCTCATTGAATGAGATATATGTTTGTACGAGTTATCTTTGCTATTTTTCAATATTTGTGTTATTTTCAAATGTTTGAGATATTTATTGTATTGTTTGCCCGCTTGAGATATCTGTTTAACCATTTAGAGACGCTTCTGCGCTCAGTCTCTATCGTAGGCAGGTGACACTTTCTCCCTTCTTGTGTAGGGTTATACTTACAGACATATTCAACCTCGTAAGCAAGAATATCAGCAATGGGCTCACCTCTATTTTCAATGCATCCATCACCAACATCACCTTCCCTGAAGATTTGAAACATGCAGAGGTCAAACCCCACCTCAAGAAACCCTATGCAGACCCCTGCAAACTCAAGAACTACCACCCCATCTCTCTGCTCCCCTTTCCCACCAAAGTCTTTGGGAAAGCCATCAACGACAACTTGCAGAAAACCTGGGGAACAGCAACTTGCTGGACACCTCTCCAGCTGGCTTCCGCACCAAAAACAGCACTGAAACGGCCCTGGTCGCTGCCACTGACGACATCATAGCCATCCTTAACTGGGATGAAACTGTGGCCCTGACTCTCCTCGACCTCTCAGCAGCGTTCAACACCATATCCCACCACATCCTGATCAAGAGACTACACCAAATCAGAATCCAGGGAGATGCCCTCAAATGGATCACCTCCTTCCTCACAGGAAGTACTCAGATAATCGGCTTACCACCATTCCCTTCAGAACTTAAAAACAAAATATACAGCATCCCTCAAGTCTCATGTCTTAGACCCACCTTGTTCAACACCTACCTGCTGCCCTTGGCCGACATCACCAGAGCAACAGCTTCAACATCATATCCTATGCAGACGACACCCAGCTAATCCTCTCAATTTCAGAAGACACCCTCCGCCACTAAAACCAGCTTTCTCAGGTGCATGAGAAGCATTGTCGACTAGATGAAGAACAACTGCTTAAAGGTCAATAGGTGCAAAACAGAAGTGCTGATCTTCAGGAACAACACCTCCCCTTGGAACGACTCCCGGTGGCCTTCTGAACTTGGACCTCCAACCACGCCAACTGACCATGCCTACAACCATGGCATCATCCTGGACAGCAAACTCACCATTAAAAGACAGATCAATGCAGTCTCATCCACCTGCTTCCTCACTCTCTGCATGCTCCCGAAAATATTCAGATAGCTCACCCTCAACACCAGGAAAACTGTCACTCAAGCCCCAGCCCCCTAGACTATGACAATGCACTCTACATAGAAATCACCACCCAAGTCCTAAAGAGACTCCAGACGACACAGATCTCAGCCGCCAGACTCATCCTCAACCTCCCTAAATGGGCCCACACGACGCACACCTCAAGAAGCTCCACTGGCTCCCCAACCAGAAGAGATGCTACTAAGAGGTGCTGACACATGCCTACACAGCTCTTTATGATCAAGGACCAGCATACATCAACCACCAGCTGAACTTCCACTGACCTTCCAAACACCTGTAATCACCCTCTCTCACCTTCGCTCACATCCCCTACATCTGCCAAAGCTGCAGTAGAGGGCGTTCCTTCTCCTATCATCTCACCACCAAGGCATGGAACAACCTTCCCCTACACCTTTAACCTCTCTTTTCCTCCCTCTTGGAATTCAGAAAGGGACTCAACCATGGCTTTTCTACCGACCCCACCCTTAACAGCAAAAACCTTGCACCTAGATACCATCACAGATGATTATCTGTGCTTTATAAATCCTGTTTGATTGATTGATTTGATGTTTATCTGAATGAGCATCAGTCCTTATGCCTGTGTACTGTAAACATTTCATATGCTGTCTAGAAAATTTTCATTCTTAATGTATTTCTGTTCTGTGAGTCTTTCATAGTTCTATCACATTCTGATTGTTACATAATGAAAACAGATTAAATTGAGGGACACATACTAATAATTATTTCCCTCTTCTTGATCAATGAGGTCAGTTTCAATATAAAAAACAGCAATTCTGAATAATAATCTTGGAAGTACAATGGATCAGACTTTCATTACTATTTAAATTCTCCATCAGGACAATTTACCTTTACCAGATAATTGTGTGGCAAACACCTATTACAGTTCAACAAAAGTGAAGTTGCTCTGTTGCAAGAAAGGAAGTGAGTAGAACTGCACAATATTTTGCCCTTGAGTACTTTGTTGTTGTAGTTCCATAGTTTTTGTGCAGACAAAGCGACTTTACTGCACAAAAACTATTATTAGAGACTTTTTCCTCTCTGGATGTGTGATGCAGACTGCATCATTACACTAGCTTCAGTCAGGGCATTATTCTGCATCAAACTCATGTCTACAACTCTATATATGTTTGCATTAAAATCCATGGGTGGATGCACAGGAACGCCCATGCACCACACATGCAATGCGTATTTAACACAAGGTAATGCAAGGCAGCACAGGGCACTGTGGTGCATTACTCTTTTTCTTACAAAGCAGCACAAATGAACTTTTGCATTGATTTTTAAAATACCAAAAGGGATTTTGCATTGAGTCTGCATAAAAAAAGTGATGCTAACATGATGCTAAACCTTTGCAAATTTGGTCCTCAATGTGCAATGGGAAAGCATTCCAACACTGACCATCACTGCAATTATCATCAAGACAAATACTTAAGGTGGTGACAACATTTTTAAACCATAAAGCTGTTGGTCTCTGACAGGATGACTTCACCACATATGCAATTTCCCATGAATTAATGAAGAATCAACTATGCTGGCTGAAGACAAGGAGTTCCTGTGAGGAGCTCTTAGGCTTGATATAAAAATAATAGAGGCACATGAGGAAAATTGTTGGTCTGATTGTAACATTACCCCTCACTTTGCTCTGTTTTCTTGCGTTTCCTTTCTCATTCGTTGACTCGATCTGAGTTGGTGATTGGAGAATGGAGCTTGAATTACATAATTTGGTTCAGTTCTCTTCTTGTCTGAATGAAACTTGGACAGAAGCACATCCTAAAGCCTACACAGGCGATACATATCCCTGCAAGAAAACACCAGTGTCTGGATGGCAAAGGGCTCCAAAACCACTGGACTGACTCGGACACTGCAGCTGGGACTGATAGGAGATCTCCCATGTAACACTGAACTCTTTGGTAAGGCACTGTTGGTGGGAATATATTTCTAGCAGTCCCAATCTCATCCATCATCTTGGAGGGAAAGTATTTTCTTTCCAACTTATACTCTGAATGTGCATCATGCAGGTTATCCAGAGTGTCCAGCGAGTAAATCGGGTTTAGGGCGATATTTATGACCAAGGACTATATAGATCTGCTGTGCGTGTGTATTAACACTCAGTAGTAATGTAAGCCCACTGGGGCTTAACTAACATCGCTGCCATGCAACCCGTCCGATTGGGACGGCACCGTGAAACTTTACAATGTTGCAACTAGCACCATTTGAATAATATGCCTTGAGTTGATTGTTGCCTGTTAATAATGTTGCCATTCGAAGAGTAACTTCTTGTGTTTATAATTTTCCTATCCTGAAATTAACATGATATTAATGTTTACAGGAAACTTTTATTTAAACATTGTAATGGACATTGAAATAACAGAATAATTTCTTTATGTCTATGAATCACTTGTGAAATTCTAAATACGGCATGTAACTTTAAAAAGAAGGATGGTACTGGTAAGCTCCACCCGTGAGCAAGAGATCGGCTGATCTCGAAACGCGTTGGGTTGTTTTTTCTTGCCAAATAAAATCTGAAAGCACCGTTTACTACATTGGGGCCCGACTCTGGGTTTTTTCATCAAGGAGGAACGCAAACCAGGAGTGTGTTTGTTTATATATATATATATATATATATATATATATATATATATAAATATATATATATATATATATATATATATATATATATTACCTACTGGCGGTCGCCAGTAGGTATATATAGTTAGGATCGATTTCCATAGGAAAATCGCAACATTCTATTTGGAATAACTTTGGCACCGGTTGAGCAATCAGGGTGAATTTTTCAGCAACTTTGCCTCGCGGCTCTCCGCTCTTTCACTGAAAGTTGGGGGGGGATTTGTCAAGCGGGGGCTGAGATAAAAGGGGGGTCCCAAAACATGTTTTCTCCATGTTAATTTCCATAGGGCGATCTGTCGCAGTTTTAGCTCGAACGGCTGAATGGATTTGCACCAAACTTGGCAAAATTGTAGGGACTGGCAGCCCGATGTGCCTTTTCTATGTCTCAAGATATGTGCTTCAGTGGATTTTGAGTAATTTAGGTTTAAAAAAAATTATATATCTGTAAGCGCGTACCGGGGAGCGCTGCGGGTGCGCCACGCGACTTGCGCACGACAAGCTGATTGGTTCTCGGGTGTCTGTAAACATTCGAAACAGTCAGCAGCGGCCGTCATCTTGTGTCTCGGTAGGATTGAGATACAAGAGGTGGCAAAAATCAAAGGGGGAAATGAGCAAAAGGGGGCAGGGTACACCCCCCCTGACCCCCTAGGTTTGATGTGGGGGCCATAAAAGGGTTCCGTGGGACAATTTTTTTTTTCTTTTCAATTTTTGCTGGGGGAGCGCCTGGTACGCGCACCGGGGAGCGTACCAGGGAGCGTATTTAGGTGAAAAATAGTGAAAATAATAGTGTAAAATAATCATTTTGAGTGATTACAGGTAGGGTAGCTATGAAAAGAGCTTTTGGGTTCTGTGGCTGTTTTAGGTACCTACAAGTGTGTCCCACACACACCCACATGCACACAACCCCACACCCACACACCCACACACTCCCCACACACACTTCACACACGCACACTTCCACCCTCACTCAAACACCCCACAGCCCCACATCGACACCTTACACAGCCACACCCACACCCACATCCCACACACCCACACTGAAACACATACCTCACCCCCCTTCCACCACACACACACACACATGCACATACACACAAATATCTCACAGAGACACCCCACACATACCAAACACACATCCCCCCCACACACAGAGACAACTCATAGACACATCCACACATCTCATACATACATACACATCCTACACAAATACCTCCCACACCCACACACACCCCACACACACCTCACACACCCACACTCCCACCTACACTCAAACACCCCACACACTCACACCCACACACACACCTTACATACCCATATCCCCACCCACATCCATATACCCCAAACATCTATACACCTCATCCCTCCTAGACACACACACACACATACACACCTCACAGACACCCCCCGCACATCTCCCACACACACCTCCCCCACGTCGACACATGGGGAAAACTAAGTGAAATACTAAAATAATAATTTCTCCGCACACACAGTTCACACACGCACACTTCCATCCGCACTCAAACACCCCACACCCCTACATCGACACCTTACATATTCACACCCACACCCACATCTCACACACTCACACTCAAACACACACCTCACCCCCCTTCCACCACACACACACACACATGCACATACACACAAATATCTCACAGACACACCCCACACATCCCACACACACATCTCCCCCCACACACACAGAGACAACTCACAGACACATCTACAAATCTCACACATACATACACATCCTACACACATACCTCCCACACTCACACACACCCCACACACACCTCACACACCCACACTCCCACCTACACTCAAACACCCCACACACTCACACCCACACACACACCTTACATACCCATATCCCCACCCACATCCATAAACCCACACACCTATATACCTCATCCCCCCTAGACACACACACACACACATACACACCTCACAGACACCCCCCGCACATCCCCCACACACACCTCTCGCACACCTACACATGGGGAAAACTCAGTGAAACACTAAAATAATAATTTAAAGTGCTTAGAGGTAGGGTATCTCTGAATAGAGTTGTTGTGTTGTTTGGGTGTTTTAAGTACCAACATGTAGGTACCAATGCTGAGTCTTAAAGTCAATGTACACCGTCTCCTCTGTAGATAATTTGGATGTTGTTACAGAAGTTATTGTGGTATATGGAATCTATACCATAGTCTGTCAGGGAAGCAGAAACAACATGGAGGCAGGAGATGAAAAAGAGATGTCAAATACACATTATAGATAATATAGTGGGAGAAAGGAAGTAACTATGAGCAAAATTATTATGTAACAGAAATACGTTGCACAGTATACTATACGTCTGAGTTTATATTATAATCAATTTGGTACTAGTTTATGATTTACATATAATAATGAATAATGTCTCGAACAATTTTTGATTATTAAATATAAATTAATTTTCTGATTCTTTTTCAAAATTTAATAGAACGTCTAACATTTGACTGTCCGAAATGTCTTCTTTTTGACTGAACATAACTTCCAACATTTGAGTGTCAGAAACGTCCTCATATTGAATTAACAAATACACAGATTCTACACATTGTAGAAGTTCATGGTCCCGTGATTCATCCATGAATTCCAAGTCAATGGGTTCAATGATTTCCTCATTGTTCATCTCTTGGACAATTTCAAAGGAAATGTTCTGTTCTCCTTCCATTTTTGTGCTGAAATTTGCATTAAAAAAAATCAGTAGAAATATGGCACTGTTGTGTTTAAGTTCAGACAGGTAGTTTTGATTTTTTAATAGTGAAGTTCACTTTGGGCAATGTATGGTAACAGGCAGGAAGTAGAAATATTAAAAAGTGACTGTGAAGAAGTGTAAGTAAATTCATAATTATAGCAGAGAAGCCTAAGTCAATCTATAAATATAACAGAGGAGCCTATCTCTATCTATAACTATAGCAGAGGGACAGTAAATAACTATCAGAAAATGTTTTTAATAAATAACTTAGAGTGCCCCTTAGAAATTATCAACTTACTTTATAGAAAGGTGAAGAAGACAAAATGCAAAAATCCTTCCAAGATGTACCTCAGGTAGTTGTAGTCAGAATGGCCGTATTTCCCTCTCATTTTTCATTTATATTCATGTACATAACCAATCAAATGTCAGGAAAAGAAAATAGAAAATGAAAGTAACATTTTAATTGGTTGTCAATTCTAACACTTCAGATGTGTTTTTATTATGTAATTTCACTCAGGATATTTAGACAGGGCTACAGGTCAAATGAATCAATGGAATTCCACCAAATTTGGGAAAATGGTAGGGACTGGAATGTAGTATGGCCTATTCTATATTTGGTGAAAGTGTCTCCAGTGTTTTTTATGTAAATTACCTTTTATCATTTTTTAGAGCGCTTCCCGGTGCGCGCCCCGGTACGCGTACCGGTAGCGCAACGGGAGTCCTCCATTTTGTGTTTTGGTAGAATTGAGACACAAGATGGAGGATAAACAACGTTGGGAATGGGTATAAGGGGGCAGGGTAGACACCCCCTGACCCCCTAGGTTTTCTGAGGGGGGCTTAGGAGGCCCATATAGGTAAAAAAATATATATATATATTTTCATTTTCGCGGGGGGAGCGCCTGGTACGCGCACCGGGGAGCGTACCGGGGAGCGTACTATGGTGAAAAATAGTGAAAAAAGTTGAAAAATAAGATAATCATTTGGAGTGATCAGAGATAGGGTAGCCCTGAAAAGGGCTTTTGGGTTCTGTGGCTGATTTAGGTACCTACAAGCAGGTACCAATGCACAGTGTTAAATTCAGGAGGAATATTCTATTCCCCTCATCAGAAAAGTGCACACCATCTGCTCTGTAGATATCTTGCATGTTGTAAAGCAAGTTATTGTTGTATATTGAACCCATTCCATAGTCTCTCATGTAAGCAGAAACAGATTTATTCACATGTTTCCGTGATTTCTCAAACTGTGGACAAAATTGATTGGACCGCTTCCATTTCTGTCTTTGGCATATATTGGAATATACCAAAGCAGTTTGTGGAAAAAGTGCCATCAAATGATCAAAGGTGTCCTTTAAAAGCATTTCCAGACCTACCCCAGTCAAAGTGCCCATGTCATTTCCTCCACAGTGCACAATTAACAGGTCAGTGTGTGGCAAATGCAAAAAGGTTTTCACCAATGGAATCAATTGGTGACATTTTAATCCTCTGTGGCCTATCCATTTTATGTTCACGTTTGATAAAACAAGGTTTTGTAAATTTCTGGTAGCTGCATACCTTTGAGCCCAGTGGATATAGCTATGTCCAATAATCCAGACAGAATACATGGTCAAAGGAGATTCTGGTGCAGTTAGATGAAGTGTGGAAAAGAAATGGCAGTTGGAATAATAGAAGTTTGCAAAAACAAAACTGTGAAGTTTCAGTGCTTTTGAATTACAAGCAATAATTGGTAGAATGAGATAGGTGAAAACTGAAAGTTAGGGTGCATGGTTGTGTTCTGTGTAAGAAGTAATTTGAATGGTTAAAAAAAAGTCATTTAAAGAAACCTTGCACCAGATAAGCTGGTGTATTTGCAGGTCAAACATCCTTGCAGAGGTGATTTGCAACATTGTAGAATACACTTTTAACCCTGGCAGGTCAGTAGGGAGGGAGTTGCTATGGTAACAGGTAGAAAGGGCTGAGAGGGGAAAGGGTGTTGGTTTCAAAATACTGAGGGAAGAGTTTTGATTGGTTACCATGAGTAATAAGTGTGTAGAAGTAGAGGTTTTCTGTGCCTTTATGGTTTGCAGTGACCGGAGAACATACCTTTTGCTCTGCTAAAGAAATATTGGTGTGTGTATCTGACACTGTTCTGAATCTCCTAAAATATTTGTAAAGGTGAGTTATGATTCATTTAATATACATAGAGACTTGTATACTCTATGGAGAAGATTTGGAAGCAAATTGTGTTTTTTTAATGTTGCTTTGTGTCATGCTTTTTGATAATGCTTGGTAAAAAGTTTTTACTGCATAGAGTAATTGTATTTTGTAAAAATGTGAAGTTTTAGTCGTGACATGGAATGCTTCTACATAGGACCTGTGCTGTGTTTTGTAAATGTGATGTAAAAAACGATTTTGGGGAAAATAAATAGTTTTTACATTTTTTAAAAGGAATAGAGAATGTGTGCATGTTTAATAGAAATACATTTGACTCATTACAATGATGTTACCTGTGTTAACTCAGTGTAGGAAACATATTGAGTTTGTTTGCATAGAGGAATTGTATTTTGTAAAATTGTGAAGCTTCATGTGAAAGCTTTTGCCTTAGTCTTATCCCTGCTGTGAGGCAGATGGTTGTACATAGGATCTGTGCTGTGTTTCCTAAATGTGATGTCAAAAACGATTTTGGGGAAAGGAATGTTTTTTACATATTTGAGTATATTGTGGCGCAGAGGTTTAAAACGTGACGCATCTAATTACATGTGTCTCTTTTTAAATATGGTGCAAAAAGGTAGATGTTTGGGCTTTCTTGGGGAGCGTAGGTGGTGAGGCTTGTGTCTAAGAGTGCAGTGGACTAGGCTTCATGAAGCCTATTCCTGACTGCACTGTTAGACACAGGTGTGAATTTGACTCTTTACAATGATGTTACATGTGTTAAGTCAGTGTAGGAAGCATATTGAGTTTGTTTGCATAGAGGAATTGTAATTTGTAAAATTGTGAAGCTTCATGTGAAAGCTTTTGCCTTAGTCTTATCCCTGCTGTGAGGCAGATGGTTCTAATTAGGATCTGTGCTGTTTTTCCTAAATGTGATGTCAAAAACGATTTTGGGGAAATGAATGCTTTTTACATATTTGAGTATATTGTGGCGCAGAGGTTTAAAACGTGAGAACTAATTACATGTGTCTCTTTTTAAATATGGTGCAAAAAGGTACATGTTTGGGCTTTCCTGGGGAGCGTAGGTGGTGAGGCTTGTGTCTAAGAGTGCAGTGGACTAGGCTTCATGAAGCCTATCCCTGACTGCACTGTTAGACACAGGTGTGAATGTGACTCTTTACAATGATGTTACATGTGTTAAGTCAGTGTAGGAAGCATATTGAGTTTGTTTGCATAGAGGAATTGTAATTTGTAAAATTGTGAAGTTTCATGTGAAAGCTTTTGCCTTAGTCTTAGCCCTGCTGTGAGGCAGATGGTTGTACATAGGGTCTGTGCTGTGTTTCCTAAATGTGATGTTAAAAACGATTTTGGGGAAATGAATGTTTTTTACATCTTTGAGTATATTGTGGCACAGAGGTTTAAAAAGTGACGCATCTAATTACGTGTCACTTTTTAAATATGGTGTAAAAAGGTACATGTTTGGGCTTTCCTGGGGAGCGTAGGTGGTGATGCTTGTGTCTAAGAGTGCAGTGGACTAGGCTTCATGAAGCCTATCCCTGACTGCACTGTTAGACACAGGTGTGAATTTGACTCTTTACAATGATGTTACCTGTGTTACCTCAGTGTAGGAAACATATTGAGTTTGTTTGCATAGAGGAATTGTAATTTGTAATATTGTGAAGCTTCATGTGAAAGCTTTTGCCTTAGTCTTATCCCTGCTGTGAGGCAGATGGTTGTACATAGGATCTGTGCTGTGTTTCCTAAATGTGATGTTAAAAACGATTTTGGGGAAATGAATGTTTTTTACATCTTTGAGTATATTGTGGCGCAGAGGTTTAAAAAGTGACGCATCTAATTACATGTGTCACTTTTTAAATATGGTGCAAAAAGGTACATGTTCGGACTTTCCTATGGAGCGTAGGTGATGAGGCTTGTGTCTAAGAGTGCAGTGGACTAGGCTTCATGAAGCCTATCTCTGACTGCACTGTTAGACACAGGTGTGAATTTGACTCTTTACAATGATGTTACCTGTGTTACCTCAGTGTAGGAAACATATTGAGTTTGTTTGCATAGAGGAATTGTAATTTGTAAAATTGTGAAGCACCATATTTAAAAAGAGACACATGTAATTAGATGCGTCACGTTTTAAACCTCTGCGCCTCAATATACTCAAATATGTAAAAAAACATTCATTTCCCCAAAATCGTTTTTGACATCACATTTAGGAAAAACAGCACAGATCCTAATTAGAACCATCTGCCTCACAGCAGGGATAAGACTAAGGCAAAAGCTTTCACATGAAGCTTCACAATTTTACAAATTACAATTCCTCTATGCAAACAAACTCAATATGCTTCCTACACTGACTTAACACATGTAATATCATTGTAAAGAGTCACATTCACACCTGTGTCTAACAGTGCAGTCAGGGATAGGCTTCATGAAGCCTAGTCCACTGCACTCTTAGACACAAGCCTCACCACCTACGCTCCCCAAGAAAGGGATTTTATAAATATAAAAAATGTATAAAAATCTCATCCCTAAGATCACTATGCTCTTCAATACAGGCCTCACCTTTTGTGCACCCCTGGAGAATCCTCACCTGATCTGTAATTTTGAATAGAGTGTTTGCTTTTTGTCATTGTTTTGTTGTTTGGTAATAGTGGTCTATAATGTGTTATTTTTTTCTTTAACACAGATTGAAATCGTTATTTCAAGAATAAGGAAAGATGCCCACGAGGGAAAAGTCAATTAAACAACGTAAACGGGAAAAATCTAAAACAGCAACGAAATTACAGCATTCTTCCACAACAGATACTTCAAAAAACAGGAAAAAAGCTCCTGGTAAGACAACTAAGTCTTTTTTACGCAACATATGTACATCCAGAAAAAATAATGGACACCATGTACAAAAAGAAAATGAGAGAGTAAAATTGAAAAGGAAGGAGAGAACTTCAAAGAATCCTAAAACTGGAGCAGAAGAGAATAATATGTATAGGAATAGAAGGCAGAATCAGTTTAGAGACATTCGTAGACGAATGTTTCGTAATAGAGTGGTTTTAAATTTGTTAAAAAACATTAGGAAAGGTAAACAGAGAGCTGTTTTCTATAAGAAAAAGAAAAGTGTAGAGAAGATGGTTGATCAGGCTTTTGAAGTTAAGAAAAAATTATTTATTTTAGTAATTAATAGAATTAGGACACTTAACAAGACAATTGATGTTTTCAAATCAAACAATAGATGGAAAAGAGTAATTAATCGGACTGATTTTTGTAAAGTTTTTTCTGGAGAATGGATGCACAGTTCAAGTTGTGAGCCATTTTTTATTGATTAGAGTTACTTCCAGGAGAATGATTTAGTGCATGCAGTTGACACCAGTGGTCGCGCGTATGAAGTGAAAGATGGTTGTCCGATTAAAAAAGAGAAACTTGTGCCTAGAGAACCAGAAGAGGTGTTATCTGATGGAGTTTTAGGGAGACGTACTAAGGGTCCAGTGTACACTTGGAAGTGTAGTAGTATTTGTAGTGTGCGACAGGAATCAATTGATTTGTTTTGTAATTTCTTACGTACATATAGTAAAAAAAAGTATAAAGCAGAAAGTGAAGCTGTTGCAAGACTTAGCTCCTTGCAGAGTGAGAGGAATCACAGGTTTGCAAGGCCATTCACTGGCTTGTCTTTCTAGAAAAGTCTGTCAGAGTGTTTTTCATCATTTTAGGATGTTAGCAGTGCATCATACCAAAATGAGGAAAATAGTGAGAATGATGTATTATGCAAAACGTCCAGCACTTAAGCTTAAACAATTAACCAGTGCTCTTTTGCATGGAACAGAATTAGATGTGAAGAAGATTTGTGAAGAAATTGAGATTTGTTATTTTCGTGAGCAAGAGGACAGTGTAGAAATTGAGACAGCAAATCAAGGTAATGTGGAAGATAATGTACAGATTTCAAATACAGAAACGTTTGAGCAGGAAATTACCAGGTTTAAAGTGAAATCAAGTGAAAGGCCGAATTTTACTTGTGTATGTTGTCGACGGACTCATTATAAGATTCAGACTAGGTTAGTTGATTTATATGCAAAAAGTGAAAAGATGGATAATTATGAGTGGAAAGATTTAGCAACTTATTTGTGGGTGGAGAATTGTTTTGATTTGAGTTCTGATCAGCGTATGTGTAAATATTGTTATGGTAAATTAAATCAAAACAGAATGCCTGCTAGAGCTGTTCATAATAATCTGGAGTTGGTAGACATTCCCCGTGAATTGATGGATTTAAATACATATGAGTCTATTTTGATTCAATGTGTCCATCCTTTTCAGGCAATTGTTCGCATGGAGCCTAAGATAGGGAAATTGCCTCCTACAGATTTGCAGAGAGGAATAAAGGGAAGAGTTGTTTATTTGCCCCTAGATTTGAAAAAAATATTGATACAATTGGTATAGAAAAAGTAGAAGAGGAACCTTTAGGTATTCTTGTTAATGGGGTTCCAACAATGAGTAAAAAAATCTGGCAAGATTTAGTGGATGTTAGGAAAGTCAAAAAGGCAACGTTGTATTTAGTCAAAAACAATGAGTACTACAAAGATGTATGTGTTGCAGCAGAGGAAAAAGCTGCAGATGAAGACAGTGATTGTTCAGGCGGCCAAATTGAAAAAGTTGATGTGTCTAAAAGTGAAGAGATATATGAACATTATACTGTTCATCCTTTGCATTCCAAGGAAGTGATGGGGAATGCAATTGAATTGTTTCAAATGAAAGCAGCAAAAGGAAGTCCCATTAGTGTATGGGAAAAAAGTTTGGAAGCTCGTTGTTTTCCACAGCTATTTCCAACAGGTCGAGGTGAACGATATGATGATCGACCACTTCAAATTCCAGCATCTGAATATCGAACTGTAAGATTATATGCTGAAGATCCAAGATTTCGACAATGCATTCCTTATTTGTTTCATCTACTGTATGAAAGTGACTTGTCTGCTCTTTCTTATGCAGTAAATCATACACTGAAAAGTGGTGCACATCTGCAAAATGTTTCGGCGAGGGACTTTATGGAGAAAGTGAATCTGCAAGATAATATTTTGGAAACTCATCTAATCAATCTCATGGCATGTCAGCGTGGTACAAATGAGTATTGGTACCGTCGCCATGGGGAATTGAAATGTATGCTGAGAAACTTAGGAACCCCTACATGGTTCCTTACTCTTAGCTGTGCCGAGTATGCAAGGGAGGACTTACTTCAATTTTTACGAGAGGCCAATGCTAATATACAAAATATAGAATTCAAAACACCTGGAGAACTGTGTTCTTTGGATCCAGTGAATGTATGCAGATATTTCAATCATAGATTTGAAGCTATGATGTATTTTATTACCAACAAAAAAATCCTTCCCTTGGAGAGGTTTTGGGTTTCTTTTGGAGAAAGGAGTATCAAGCGAGAGGTGCTCCTCATATACATATGTTGTTGTGGATTAAAGATGCACCAACATTTGGAACAGATTCGGATGAGACAGTGATGAGCTTCATTGAAGAGTATTCAACATGTGCTGTTCCGAAAACTACGGAAGAAAACAGTTTAAGGCAACAAGTTTTACGTTTTCAATCCCATCGTTGTGGAAAGTACTGTCGTCAAAAATTCAGAAACAAGGACAAGTTCTACACAAAATGTCGTTTCGGCTTTCCACGACCAGTGATTTCTAAAGGAAGAGTAAATAATTTGATGTCTTCTCTGCGACATACTGTGACGAGGAAATCACCAAAAAATACTTACAATTTAAAAAGAGACGAAGAGTCCAAGTACATCAACGACTACAACCCAGTGATTTTGTCCATGTGGAATGCTAACATGGATATTCAATTCGTTGCTGACAACTCTATTGCTGTGGCTCGATATGTGACGTCTTACATCACAAAAAAAGAAAAGACAGAACTAAAGGAAATGTGGGAGGACATTTCACATGAAAAGAGTCTAAGCAAGAAATTATACAGTTACAGTCTGAAGATGTTGTCGCATCGAGAAATTGGAGCGTATGAATGTTCTGATCGATTGTCGTCAGCAAGTCTCTATGCCAAATCTAGAACCATCATTTGGATAAATCTAGGTCTTGCTGCAACACGAAATCGAGTTTTGAAATCTATACAAGAGATAGAGTATTTGGCGGAGAAAGAACTAGAAAGTACAGATATATTGAAGACAAACATGTTGGATACATACTATCCAAATAGAAGTCATCACCTTGAGAACGCTTGTCTCTATGAAGTTCTGCAAAGATATATTTATAAGAAAAACATCAGAGAAGATATCAATAATGGAATATATGGAGTCATTGGATGTGAAGGATGTCTAGTGAAACAGAAAAAAGGTCATTTGATTAATCATCGCAAATTGAGTTGTGATAATCCAGATAATAGAGAATTTTATTATTTGGCTCTTTTGCAACTGTTTAAACCATGGCGTGAAGAAGAGGAACTTCTTGGAGATTTTCTCTGTTATGAAGACTCCTTTAATGCAACGAAGGATACCATAGAATGTCCTGTTTTTCCAAATTATCTGCAAATGTTGAATGAAGAAATAGAGCAAGAAGCCACAATTGCTGCAGAGATTGCGAGGGACAGTTCTCAAGGCAGTCAGAGTTCTATTTCATTGAGTCAGGATCCACTAGGAGGACCAATTATCCAAAATGAAGCTGCTACAGCCATGGATGAGGTGGAAAGAGCTATGGAACAAGCTCAAGATGATGAAGTTAACTTAGAAGATTTGGTGAAACAACTAAACCTTGAGCAGAAACAGATATATGACGAAGTCACAGAACAGATTGAACATGGATTCAGTCATGAGAAAAAAGAATGCTCATGTACATCATTTAAGCCTGTCCAACTGTACGTGAGTGGAGAAGCGGGAACTGGAAAAAGTTTTCTGATTAAAGCCATTGCAACTTATCTGCAGAAAAGGACTGAATCACCGCTGTCTTGTGTTGTTACCGCTCCAACTGGGCTGGCAGCACATAACATTAAAGGGATTACTTTACATCGTTTACTGATGCTGCCAGTGGAGCATGATAACAAATTGGAGTATCACAAGCTATCAGGAGATGCGTGTTTCGAAGTTTCAAGAGTCCTGAAGAAAATGAAACTTCTTATCATTGATGAAGAAAGCATGGTGTCAAATATAATGTTTGCTTTTGTGCATTTGAGGATGCAAGAAATTCTTAGAACAGACTATGATGTTTTATTTGGAGGAAAACATATTATTGTTTTTGGAGATCTTCTGCAGTTGACTCCAGTAAAAGGACAACCTGTGTTCAAAATACTCACTCATGAAGATACCAAGAAGTGCTTAAGGAGCATTGGAAACGTTAATATATGGTTAAACTTTAAATATGCAAAACTGCTTCAAAATATGCGGCAGGCAAAGGATGAAGATTATAAAAACATTCTACAAGATGTAAGGATCGGAAAAATAAGTCAGCAAGGGAAAGAAGCTTTACATGCACGATTAATTTCAAATTTGTACCCAAATGAAAACATTCTTCCACATATTTAAGAAAATTAACGAGAAGAAATCTGGCATTTGTTTGTTGCAAACTCTGAAAGAATGTTCCATGTTCAACAACAAAATGTTACAGTTAGAAAATGAAGAGATAGTGAAACTGGAAGCTATTGATAAAATAGAGCATATGGGAGCAACAATTATTTTGTCTGAAAATTTGAAATCAAAATTGGATTCATTAGAGAAGACTATATCTAAAACTGCTGGTTTTGAAAAGACTCTGAATGTGTGTTTGAATTGTCGTGTCATTTTAAGAAGGAATTTAAATGTTGAAAGAGGTCTGGTAAATGGAGCAATGGGTTATGTTGTTGGTTTTGTGAATTACAAAAATAGAGATGGAATTGAAATTTTAAAAATTAAATTTGATGACATTGATGAAATAGAACACATTTGTCGTTGTTCAGCTAGATTTTTGCTCGTGAAAGACTTATATGTTCGCCGAAAACAGTTTCCTATTTGTTTGGCATATGCGGTGACAATTCATAAGTCTCAAGGTTTAAGTGTAGATAGCGCTTTGGTGAACATTGGAAGTTCTGTGTTTAAAGAGGGTATGGCATATGTGGCATTATCACGAGTAAGAACTTTATCAGGATTGTACTTGATTGAGTGTGATGAAACAAAGATTTGTGCAGATTTAGATTGTGTAAAAGAATATAATAGGTTAGGAAGAGAGTATGCTCCACATTTGCCTCAATATCCTCTGATTGAAAAATGTGTGGTAGGCCGAAAAAGAAGAAATGAGAGTAATTGCAGTGAGGTATCAGCAAAAAAGCATAAAGTAGATAAAAGTGTAATTGCAAAGAGAAACAAAAAGGATTTTGTTGAAGATGTTGTTGGATTTCAGTTTGAAAACAGTTCTGGTGTCAACTGCTATGCTAATGTAGTAGTTAATGTTGGTTTTTTTCTTCAAAATTTACAAAGACAGATTGTTGAAAATCGGGAACAGACATTGTGCTGTTTATTGAATTCTGTGTTAGACAAATGTAGTAGTGATAGAGCAAAAATAGAAAGTGTTTCAGAAATTAGAAATCTTCTAGATATATGTTCAGGTCAAAATCAATTTTCACAGAATATTCAGCAGGATTGTCAGGAATTTTGAATGTATATGTTTGATGTATTACAAGATGAAGGAGTAGATATAAAAAATCTATTTGGCCTTTCTTATCAATGGCAACATGACTGTGATAACTGTGCTTCATCAAGTACTACTAGAATAGACTCTGAAAGATTTATATATTTAACTTTACCAGACTGCAAATCAGTGTCTTTCAATAATCTAGTTAAAGCAGCGGATCACAATATGGTGTGTACCAAATGTAAGTCTGCAATGCTGTCCACATTATTTCTACACAATTATTGTCACTATGTTATTTTAATGTTCCAACGATGTAGACCTGATGGTACTAAATTGACAACTTCTATTAAAAATTTCGTGGCTTCTCAGTTATCGATATCAGGAAGAACCTTTGAAACTGTAGCTATTATTTTTCATGACGGTCCTTCTACAACATCAGGGCATTACACATGCTATTTAAAAACTTCTAAAGGTTGGACCCAATGTAACGACAATCATTTGACTTTCAAACAACGTTTGCCGTTTGGCTTTATAAATTCATATCTAGTTTTTTTACAGCCAAAATTTAGGTAAAGGTAATTGGCCTATGAAGACGGGAGGAGTACTCATATATACTCATACATCTGACACTATTTGGCCAAATGGAAAGGTGCAAGAATGAGTAAAGAGTCATGACTGAAAAAAAGGAGTATATTAAAATTTTGAAAATATTTCAGATGTTCTTGGAGCTTTTCTTGTAGAAAGTCGATGAAATGGACTTCAAACTGAACAGGAAAATACTATGCAATGAGAAAAGGACCTCCATGATATACTATTTGACCTCAAGGAAAAGTAAGTCAATCAAAGATTAGCGTACATTTGTCATTTGTCAGTATGTACGTTTTTTTTTAAAACACAATCTTTTAGATTGTGTTTCTTTTTTTCCCGCTGTCATATGATGAGTAATTTGAACTCACTGCTTTAAGTGAAATTCAATATATTCTGAGAACAGCAAAAATAAACTATGTAACATGTTGTAGAAGTTATTCTATACTTTGGATTGTGTAAATTAAATTGTATTCCCATTCTCTGACATCCACTCTCCCTCGCTTATCTTTGTTTGCTCCTTACTTTTGACCTCTTCTCTCTATTTTTCGTTCACTACTTCTCTGTGCTCAGTGCCTCACTCTACTTGTGTTATTTTCACTTGTGTTTATCTACCTTCTATGACTTGTTTTACAACAACTTCACTGCTCCTCTTTCGTCGTTCTTCATCCCATTTCTTTTACTCTGGTTCCGTTACTATCCATCATTTCCTTTCTTTCAATGTCCTTTTCTTTACTTTCATCACCAAATTATTTTCTCTCAGTAGCACTGTTTTAGTCATGTTTTCCTCTCTTTCCTTTTTTTTGCTTACTTACTTTTTTTTCTTTTCTCACTCATTGTACTCCACCTCAGTCCGTTTTTCTCTTAGTGTGTCTACCTTATAACTTCCTCAGTCCATTTCATTCAATCGTTGTATATTATCCTGTCTCCCTTCATCCTTTCACTCTATGACTGTTCTTCACTTACTCTCAGTTATCTTGTATTCCTCATTCTTCTAAATGCATCCTTAATTAGACTGTTTTCTGTCTCAGTCATTATCTTTTTACTTACTTCTGTTTCCTGATTTAGTTTTGCTAACTCACATTGTTTTAGTATCTTTCTTACCTTCAGTTCATTTCTCTGTTCTTCTCTCTCTTTTTGTCAGTGAATCTATATGCCTTACTTTTTGTAATTTGCTCTCCTTCTATTTCTTTTCCCTTCTTTTTCTCCTTCTACCTTAGTTTATTTCCCTTTCTGAGTTCTTCACTATAACTTTATTTCTAAATAGAGTGTTATGATGTTTTTAGCTCTTCATTTGTATCTTTTAATTTAAAATACTTATTTTACTAATTATGACTTATTTTTTTTCTCTCTTTCACAGAAACCAACTGTAGTAAAAGAAATTATAGTTACATTTATTATATGCTAAGTATGACTAAAAAAATGTAGTTTGTTATCACCCTTTGCTTTAAGGTCACTAACATTTTCTCAATCTACCTCACTCCTGTGTTTTTACTCTGCTTCTCTCACTTATTCTCATTCTCCATGTTTACTCCCCTTTCAATATTTACCCTCTCATATTCAACTTCTTTTGATCCCTATTCTTTACTTCACTTACCCTCTGTTCCCTTCCTTTGCTTCTTTACTCATTCTCTTTTTCTTAATTATTTACCTTACTCCTACACATATACCTCATCCCCCTCCCAACACATACACACACCTGTAACATACACCCCACACACATACCACACATACACCTCATACACACAAAAAAAAACTCCCACACACACTCCTCAAAAACACACACACATTCCATACACACACATACATCGAACACATATACACCCCACACTCATACACTTCTCAGACATATTTCACACACCCTCATTTCTACCCACACCAAAACACTCCACACAACCACACCCACAGACACACCTTACACACCCACACTTTGATCTACACCCACTAACTCCCTGTAAGTCACACGCACTGCATTACTTATCTTTTTTAGCTGTTGTACTCAAGCCCATTCAGGTACTGTTTCCTTTACTCTATTTGTTCTCTCTCTTTGTCACTCACCATGTGTTATCCTAATTCAATATTTCTCCCTCTATCACCCCTCTTTACTTTTACTATGGGTAGCGCACCGGGGAACGTAACAAGGGGAAAACCAAGAGAAACAGTAAAATAATATTTTAGAGTGCTTTGAGGTAGGGTAGCTGTTGTGTTGTGTTGGTGATTTACTTACTGCACTCCTTCCACTCCTTTTCTCAGTCCCTCTGTTCTCACAGTTCCTCATTCCCGTTCACGGAGTCCGTCTATCTTACTGTAATTGTGTCTGTCTCTTCACTCTTTCACTACTTGTTCATTATGCTTTCTCCCTGAAGTTCAAGCACACTACGTTATTTACATTTCTTTGCTGCTTCAATTATTCCCTTTCTGTTACTTCTTCTTTTCTTCTATTAGTTTTTTCTCTCTGTCAATCCACATGTTTTAACTTTATTCGATGTTATGCATCTTATTTCATCCCTCTTTAGTTATGCACATTACTTTTTTCTCTCTCTCCCTTACCAGTGTTATTTAAATCTGGTTCCGTTATTACCTTTTATTTGTACATCATATTTTCTCTTTCCTTTTACTCTTTACAGCCACTCACATTCTTCATGTGCCTCTGCTTTAGTATTCTTCTTCTCTCTTTCTTTGTTTCACAGCCTTATATTTTTTTCATTTTCTCTCTTACACTTTGTTATATCTTTTACACTGTTTTACTATGTATTACACAGTACATCTGTGTTGCTCTCTCTTGCTGTCTGTCTCTTAACATTACTCTCTCTTTCTCTTTCTCTTATGCTCTCCTTCTCTTGTTTTTTTTTTCGTTTTTTTTGTGTTGCGCTAACGGGGCGCTCACCGGTGCGCGTACCGGGAAGCGCACCCATGAGAAAAATGAAGTCAAGAGTGCAAAAAATTTTCGTAATTTTTTAAAAATGGGAGGTAGTTCTGAAAATAACTTTTTTTTAAATGTTTTTGTTGTTTTATATTTTTTTTATTTTTCTGAACATTTTTTATTTTTTTTGTATTTTTTTAACAATTTTATGTTTTTTGGGGTTTTTTTGGGGGGGAACAACGAAAAACAGGCATTAGAAAGGGCTCAACAGGAGCAAAAAAATTTTTAATTTTTTGGGGCGTTTTGAGCACTTGTGGTTTTCAAATGCTCTATTTATCAAATTGATACTCATATTCGCACATGAAAGTAGGTCACCACAATAAAGGCACACTATCTTCATGTGCACAAAATTCTGTTGGATGTTTGGGACCGTCTCCCTCGCCTCTGGTCCCGATAGAGTTACTTGTGCCCATGTACTGGCCACAGGAGTTGGTAGGTTTTCTTGGAGGTGACGCATCTCTGCAACACTGTAATTAAGTGGATGCCACCTCTGCATATGGCGGTGCATAGTACAGTCACCATAACTATACTTTTTGTCTGTACCTCTACACAAAACATCTTTACAAATGAGGCATGTCACATGTCGGGCATTGACCTTTTTTTGGCCTTGAGGGTATGAATAAAATTGCCAAATAAAACTGTCTTTGTGGTGGGATTTCCAGGGCTCTTCACATAAGAACTGCCTCGGCTCTACGTCTTCTTCCTCTTCTTCTTCGTCTTCCTCTGGGTTGGGAAGGAACTGTGGAGGTGGTCCTTCCTTCCTAGGTGGTTGTGGTGGTGGTGGGGGTCCACCAGCTGCAGCTACTACAGATGCCATAACTAAGGTCTTCCTCTCACAAAGATGAAAGTCAGAGTGAGGAAAGAAGGAGGGGTTTTCATCCTTTGGGAAAAAAAAAGTTCTAAATCAATGAAAAGTGTTATTTACAGGTCACATGACCTGTTACGCTTACGTTACGCATCCCGCGCCGCGCCCGGAGCGCTTCCGGTGTGCTGCGCTTCGCGTCTCATTCGCGCACCAGAGCACTTCCGAGTGCGCGAACGCGGCGCGTCATAAGACGCATTACGCGGCAACGCGATACGTCGCGTAAACGCGACGCGTCACGATGTCGTTCTCGAACGCGGCAGTTGTGCAAACGGTACGTTTCCCGGTACGCGGAACGGGTCGCGGCATAAAAATGAGCTAACGGGAAGCTACCCGGTGAGCGGACCTGTAGCAAAACTAAAAAGAAAAAAATATATATATATATACATAAAAAAACTATATTAAATACATATAAAATATATTTTTCCTTTAAAAGAAGAATACATTTAACAGCTTTTAATATTTGCTATTAAAAAACCATTGAAATTCACTGAAAAAACCATAGGTTATAGACCATATATAGTTAGGAATTAGCATTTACAAAACCTTGAAACTTCACTGAAAAAAACATAGGTTATAGACCATATATAGTTAGGAATTAGCATTTATAAAACCTTATTTTACTCACACAAAACCATTGAAATTCGCATATATAGTTAGTTGCACTAACTATATATTTCGCGCACCCGCAATCCACTGCTGATGATGTCACATATTACATCATTCATGACATGGTCAGTGACATCACTGATGACATCACTGATGACATCTCAAATGACATCACTGATGACATCACTGATAACAACATCCAGTGATTTTATGTTTCTGTAAAGTTTAAATATGTCTTACATATTGAAGAATGAGTGGATGTAGAAGTGTCTGGATGAAGGATTTAGTTGGTGCGTGACTGACTGTATGAGTGAGTGATTAAATGTGTCTTACTAAATGCATGGGTTGGTGACTAAACTATCTGAATGTGTGCATCAGTATGTCTGTTGTTGTGTAAGCTGCTGCATGTGTTGATCAGTAGCTATATGAGTAACTATATGGGTTATTGATTGGTTGCCCAAGTATTTGAATGGGAGACTGAATGTGTGTATGGGTGGCTGGGAGGTGTATGACTCTGTGCATAGATGTGTGAGCAGTTGATTCACTAGGTGTATGAGTTCAAGAGTGCATGTGGAAACAGCTATATGGGCGGTTGACTGTGTGCATGGGTGTGTTGGTGAGTGAATGGATATCTCAGTGCTACATGTCAAAGTAAGTACATATGTAAAACACAGTACATGTGAGAGTTGACATATATAAATAACTGTGCATAAGAGCCAGTGAATGTGTGAGTGGCTGTATGGATCATTGTGAACTTGTATCAGGGATTGTATAAGAGAGTAAATATGTGTTAGTATATGTTTGAATAAGTAAGGTGTGTATAACTGTATAGTTGAGGAAATGGAGGTGTGATTGATTCTTTGCATGACTGACTAGGTGTGTGAGTAACTCCATGGATGAGTGACAGTCTGTGAGTGTCTGTTTACACTGAGTGTATCTAAGGTTATATTAGAGTCTGAAGAGGTTCATCGTATTATCACATGAATGATGTCATCAGTGATGTGATCAGTAATGTCAAATGAGATGTAATCAGTGATGTCATCAGTGATGTCATTTGAGATGGCATCAGTGATGTCATCAGTGATGTCATCAGTGATGTCATTTGAGATGTCATCAGTGATGTCATCAGTGATGTAATCAGTGATGTCATCAGTGATGTCATTTGAGATGTCATCAGTGATGTCATTTGAGATGTCATCAGTGATGTCATTTGAGATGTCATCAGTGATGTCATCAGTGATGTCACTGACCATGTCATGAATGATGTAATATGTGACATGATCAGCAGTGGATTGCGGGTGCGCGATATATAGTTAGTGCAACTAACTATATATGCGAATTTCAATGGTTTTGTGTGAGTAAAATAAGGTTTTGTAAATGCTAATTCCTAACTATATATGGTCTTGCTGCCTCTCGTGCCTGTCAGCACGCTGCCTTACATTAAAAGTGGAGCTGAATTGTTGGTTTCCGTGTGGCACACTCTGAAAGTTGGGAACTGCTAGTTTTGGATGTACAACGGCCTCCCTGGGCCGTGGAGTGAGCCAACTGCCTTTGCCAGCGGGTCCGCAGTGACGTTACACAGCGTCGCATTAAGCGGAACGGAACAGGGCTGACACCTTTGCAGAGTGGTGCCAGCTTACAGCGTGAGAGGCAGCAAGAAAGCGGGGCATAAGACATTTGGAACGGTTGCCTTTATTCAGGATATTTGAGCAGCGGGATCGCACCCACGGAGGTTAAACAGGCGCGGACTCGGTCTCCCAGAATGCCGGTTTGGCCACGCCCACTGGGGCGGGAGCAGTCAAAAGAGTCTGACATGCCTAAACACGCTTTCCCCTGCCCTTCCCAAGAAGCCACTGATGAGGAACTTACCCCCGAAACGCGTCTGGCTTATAAGATGGCTACATTGTTTTTACCTACCTGAATGGATTTTGTCAGCACGCTGCCTTACATTAAAAGTGGAGCTGAATTGTTGGTTTCCGTGTGGCTCACTCTGAAAGTTGGGAATTGCTAGTTTTGGATATATATACATATATATATATATATATACATATATATATATATATATATATATATATATATATATATATATATATATATATATATTACCTACTGGCGGTCGCCAGTAGGTATATATAGTTAGGATTTTTTCTCTATGGGTTTTTTGAAAATTCTATGTCTAATAACTTTGGCGTTTGTGGACGGAATCGGCTGAAATTTTCAGGAAAATGGCACATTTTGTTTCTGAGCAGCCCTTGAAAATTTGGGGGGGGTTCGTCCAGTGGGGGCCGAGAAAAAAGGGGGGTCCCAAAACGTGTTTTTAACATTGAGTTTTCCATAGGGCGGTTGGCCTCACTTTTAGCCCGAACGGCTGAATGGATTTGCACGAAACTTGGCAAAATTGTAGGGACTGGTAGCCCGATGTGCCTTTTGTAGGTCTCAATATATGTGCTCCAGTGGATTTTGAGAAATTAACGTTTAAAAAAAGATATATATCTGTAACAGCGGACCGGTTAGCGCTCTGGTTCGCGGACTTTTCGCGCAACGGAGCTTTGTGAAGCGAAGCTGATTGGTTCTCCGGCGTCTGTCAACATTCCAAACAGTCCGTAGCGGCCGCCATCTTGTCTCTCGGTAGGATCGAGAGACAAGAGGAGGTCAAAACAAAGGGGGAAATAACTATAAGGGGGCATAGTAGATCCTCGCTGACCCCCTAGGTTTGATGTGGAGGTTTTAAAAGGGCCCCGCGGGGCAAAAAAAAACCAAAATAATAATAATCGAACGGCTGAATGGATTTGCACGAAACTTGGCAAAATATTAGGGACTGGTAGCCCGATGTGCCTTTGCTAGGTCTCAATATATGTGCTCCAGTGGATTTTGAGAAATTAACGTTGAAAAAAAGATATATATCTGTAACAGCGCTCCGCTTCGCGTACTTTTCGCGTTACGGAGCTTTGCGAAGCTGATTGGTTCTCCGGCGTCTGTCAACATTCCAAACAGTCCGTAGCGGCCGCCATCTTGTCCCTCGGTAGGATTGAGAGACAAGAGGAGGCCAAAGCGAAGGGGGAAATGACCATAAGGGGGCATAGTAGATCCTTCCTGACCTCTTAGGTTTGATGTACCATTTTGCCAAGTTTGGTGTAATTCCGTTCAGCCATTCAGGCTGTAGACGTATGTAAATGTCCTATGGAAAATTGCATGGGGAAAACACATTTGAAAGTGTTGAAATTTAGAACCAATTAAAATGTTACTTTGGTTTTGTATTTGTGTGTGATGAAAGTTAATTGGTTATGTATATATGTCAAATGAGAGGAAACCACAGCCATTTTGTGATACTACTGTCTGAGGTACATTTGTGAGGAATTTTTGGTGGTGAATTTCTGGTGTTTGATTTACACAGTACTAACACTTCTGCTACTTTTAAAAAGGTGAGTTGTTAATTTGTAAGGGGAACTATGTTGTACACTTGAAGATAATTTGAAAAATGTTTTCTGTTATTTATTTGCTGTCCTTCTGTTATACTAAATACTTGATGAAGTTAGTTTTATATTATGTATTACTAAAAACGATAAATGAAAGTGATTATTTTTTTCTGCAATTTACAGCAAGCAATTTCAAAATAAAATGGCTCACAATGAAGAGACCGTGGCAATTTCTTTTGAATTGTCCACTACATTGATTGAAATTGAGAGCACCAATAATGAAATATTGTCACAAGGAGGACATGACTTGTATGATTCCATTAGATTGATTGAAATGGACAGCACCAAGAATGAAATATTGTCACAAGGAGATGACTTGAATGATTCCACTACATTGATTGAAATTGAGAGCACCAATAATGAAATATTGTCACAAGGAGGAGATGGCTTGTATGATTCCATTAGATTGATTGAAATGGACAGCACCAATAATGAAATATTGTCACAAGGAGGAGATGACTTGAATGATTCCACTACATTGATTGAAATTGAGAGCACCAATAATGAAATATTGTCACGAGGAGATGACTTGAATGATTCCACTACATTGATTGAAATTGACAGCACCAATAATGAAATATTGTCAGAAGGAGGAGATGACTTGAATGATTTTTTTGATCAATCTCTTGATGGCGAATTTATCGAGTGTTTGGAGACCATAGAGTTACAAGAATCATCATTGCAGACTTTTAATGAGGAGATTCCAGATGAGATGATTGAAGAGGAAATTACTGATGAGGACATGTTAGTAGTTGTTTCAAATTTAGAAAATTCTGAAGAATAAATTTATATTTAGAAATCAAAAATTGTTTGAGACATTATTTATTTTTATTTTTAATTTATGAGGTTGTAGCGAAGTGATTGTAGTATAAAATGAGACTTATAGTATAGAGTGCAACATTTTTATGTTACATGGTAAGTTTACTCATATTTACTTCCCTTCTGCCACTATATTATCTCCAATGTGTATTTGACATGTCTTCTTCATCTCCGGCCTCCTTTCTCTCACTGTGTGTCTCCGATGCATCTTATCGCTGGTATTTTGTGTAATTACAGAAGAGAGTAAAATAAAATAGTTCGGAACGTGAAAAGGGGGCAAAGTAGAGTACTCCTCACCCCCTAGGCCTTTTTAGGCGGTCCCAAAAGGATCAGTTTCTGCTTTCCTGAGAGATTATGGTATGAGTTCCATATACCACAATAACTTGCATTACAACATGCAAGATATCTATCTCCTATTACCAACTTTTGGAGATATTCGCGCTAAGCGCGAATATCTCCAAAAAGTAACACCTGCCCTGAGCAGTTCTTAGCCATGTTATCCAATGGGAGGTGGATAACATGGCTAAGAGTATTAGCTCGGTAATGCATGAATATCGCTGAGTTTTTAGCGATATTCATGCATTGCGGCCGTTTATTATCGCATTTGCGATAAACCTTGATAATAGTAAGGTTTATCTTCGATAATTTCTGACGATGCTTAGTGGTAAAAAATTGGTTGGTAAGCATCGTTAGCGATAAATATCGCTTAACTTTGGTAATATGCCCCAACGTCTGTTAACGTTCGATTCGAAGGAAATGAGGAAGTGTTGAAAAACATTGTCTGCGCCATCTTGCCTTTTTTGAAATGCCACACTTTTGTCGTGCACGGCAGCCATTTTAGATGTCTTGACCAGACCCACTCTCTGCACGCTGTCGATTCGTAGCATGGCTCCTCACCCTCGTAAGCATCTCCCCCAGGCACTGGTCAACACCGCTCTCTGTCTTATGCATGGGCAATAAACCTTCCCCCATCTGCGCTGCTCTTCCCTGAGAATCACACTCTGTGCCCGCCCGACACCTCCCTTTCGCCCTATTCACTACCGCACCCTCTGACACTCCTCTTCCTCTGTGTCCGAATGTCCAGGCCGGTCCTAGGCTATCAGCTAGCCCTGCAGATGTAGTTTATGGCCCCAGCTGTAAAGAATCACCCCTCTTCAAAGGAGTTATAGTAGATCAAGGCCCACACCCGATGTGATCCGTCACAGCACACGCGTTCCTACTATCTGAAAACCATCCTGTATTGTGATTGGGGAGAGGACCGAGCCTGAAGCGGAAGATTCCAGGAATGACTCTTTGTACATCAAAGTTTTTACAATTATGTGTCACATTAAAAATATATAGCACTCCAACAAAGTAGTAGGAATATAAAACTTTAATAACATATAAATATATACAACAAAACAAAAACAGTAAAAACATTTAAACAACGAAGAGACCGTGGCAATTTCTTTTTAATTATCCAATAGATTTATTGAAATTGACAGCACCAATAATGAAATATTCTTGTCAGTAGCGGTCTGTTGTGCGAATAGTTCCAAGGCAGCAGAACGCGCTGAAATCTAGATGGCACGAAAGTGATGTCTAGCAAGTTGCCGCCCAGCAAATAACGGCGTGGGGCGCCGCGGGGGTGAGTGAGTCCAGTAGGCACCACAGCTATTCTTACCGGCATTGCAGAATTACTGCTGGGGACAATGCCTGTGCTGTAGCAGGGTCACAGCAGAAACAAAAAGGATTCTGTTGAAGATGTTGTTGGTTTTCAATTTGAAAACAGTTCTGGTGTCAACTGCTATGCTAATGTAGTGGTTAATGTTTTGTTTTCTCTAGAAAATGTAAAAGAGGGGGAGGCAGTCCAAAGTTCAGTTAAAAGGGCAAAGGAAAGGATCGGTGGTTTGAACTATCAGTCAAAAAGGGGAGGGGGTGCAATAATTTTTCCTACCGGGTCACACTGTGCTTTCACCGGAAGTGAGGTCTGCAGGATTGTAGTAATTCAAAGTGAGGCTGGCGCCAGCATGGGAGCGCCGACGTCCCGCGGATACAGTTTCGTCACTCCACGGGCGATCATGGCAGTCATTCCCCATCGGGGGTCGGAGACTCCCGCGGCTCCTCTAGAATCTTCAAGGTCGTGGAGGACTACGGTGGTGGAGTCAACCAGTGACCGGGCCATTTCTTTATGTTGGGCCCGCTCTTGCCAGGTCGACCGCCATTTTGAGAGTTCGGCAGCTACCGGCGATCGCGGGGTCACATGAGCGGACGGGCTCCACCCTGCCGGGCGAGACGTTGCAGCATGGCCACAGTGGAAGAACCGTTATCTAGGTCGTTCCGAAACTGTGCAGCACTGGAGTTGTTAGGATGCCACCGCCTGGAGCGCTGAGGGTGCAGCTGGGAAGCCTCCACCTGGGGAGGCGGGAGAGGCCTGTTCGCACCGTCTCTCCCTCCCAGTGCACCCCACGGCGTCTCGCTTGAGATTTGTTATGGCCGGACCAGGCGATGAGGACGAGGGGGGGTCGGAGGCATGTGCAAGACATCCCCCTCCAGTGTTGTCGCAGCCATTATAAAAGAAAGAAGTGTCCCGTCCGTCTTCGGGCCGGGCTTCCGGTGGATGTCGGCCGGACGCCCCTGGCTCTGGCCCCATGAACGGGTTTCTTGGTTTATCGGCTGCAGCCGGATCCCGTCGGCCTCGGCCCCCCGACCGTTGGTGGTCGGACCGGAAGAGCATGTGGCGGGACTACCTGCAACTCTCAAGGGCCACCGCGGCCGGACTGGGAGAGAGAGGGGAGGGTCGAGGAGACATTCCCCCCCCCTGCAACTGTTCAGCGTTGTAAAGGCAATCCCCTGGCCGGGTCCCGCTGGTCTCGGCCTCTCCTCCGGCTACACCCTACGTTAGGATCTCCTGGCCGAGGCGTGGCAGCAGAACCTGCCTTATATGGGCTGCTCCCGGCTGGGCGTAGCCGGAACCCTGCCCCACCTTGGAAGTTTCCAGAGTGGGGGTGGATGTTCTACTGACTTGCATTTTCCCTAGTCTATCGATTTTTTTGGCGTGGCAGGCGGTGGGACAGCGAGGGGTGATTTGGTTTCTCTTACTGTTTTTCTGGTCTCTCACCACTGGCATATTTTAACGTTTTCTTGTTTCTAGGACATTAATAGGTTTTATCATTACGTTATGTTATCGTTTCTTTGTTCGTTGTTTAATAAAAGTTCATGTTCATCAGTGGCCTACTGATTTTCGTTTTCCTATTTTTTTCTTTCCAGGTTGTTTCATGGTAAAGTTTCTGTTAACAGGATACAGTGATCACTTCGTTATTATTGCATATGTCCTTTTCACTAGGGGTGCTCTCTGGTCGGGCCAGATGACGTATCTCTAGTAAATGGTCCGGGTGAAAAAGGTGCATCAATCAGTGGGGAGTAGATAGGCATGACAGATTACAACGGGGGAGAACGGTCCGCATTACGTACCCTTTCACTACTTGCAAAGATTTTCCTACGTTTATTTGCAAACAGGGAATACCTCCAAAAAGAACTAATTCCCAAACAGTCAATGTTCGGACAATCAATCAATCAATGAGGAATGAAATAGGTACGACGTGTTAAAGGCTTGCGTTACCTACCCTTCACTATCTGCAAAGGGAGATAGAATATTCCTATTCTTCCTCGTTTGCAGGTAGAGAAGATCGTTAAGAGAATTAACTTCGAACAATTCAATGCTCGATTGAAACAATCAACAAGGGGTACTGTGAACACAAATGAACGCCGCTTATATACATACGCATTGCTATTTTCAACAGGTTGTTCCTAATGTTTCTATTTTAGCGAGGTCAAAAGAGATCCCATTAGTGGCCTACTGATTTTGCTCGATTCCTTTTGTTTTTTTACACGATTTTTCGCTATCTGCAAAGACTAAACAGAGTATTGCGACTCTGTGCTTGTTTGTAAATAGAGAATGAACCAAAGAGAACAATCAATCAAATGGAGAGAGAAGCAGGCACGACGGATTACAAAGGGGGAAAGGGCTGCATTAACTACCCTTCACTATCTGCAAAGAGAGAGTACTCCTAATAGAAATGAGGGGTGGGGGGCAGCAATCAAAGCAGATCAGTGTGCATAAACACGAAAAAAAAAATTCTTACCACGTACTTGACATTCGACAGCTTATGATATTTGCTATTAAAAAACCATTGAAATTCACTGAAAAAACCATAGGTTATAGACCATATATAGTTAGGAATTAGCATTTACAAAACCTTGAAAATTCACTGAAAAAACCATAGGTTATAGACCATATATAGTTAGGAATTAGCATTTAAAAAACCTTATTTTACTCACACAAAACCATTGAAATTCCATATATAGTTAGTTGCACTAACTATATATTGCGCACCCGCAATCCACTGCTGATGATGTCACATATTACATCATTCATGACATGGTCAGTGACATCACTGATGACATCACTGATGACATCTCAAATGACATCACTGATGACATCACTGATGACATCTCATTTGACATCAATGACCACATCACTGATGATATCATTCATGTGACAATACAATGCATCTCCTCACATTTTAATATAACCTCTGTTTCACCCAGTGTTAAAAACAGAGTATAATTTTTGAAACCATTGACACACCAATACTAGTTACTACATACGTACTCACTGATTCCTACGTCTACACACACATTCACTCATTCACCCATACAATCATTCATACATACAATCACTCATGTTTACAACACAATCATATGCACTCATACACCTATACAGACACTTACACTCTGCCACTCATCCATGGAGTTACTCACACACCTAGTCAGTCCTGTAAAGAATCAATCACACTTCCATTTTCTACTCTATACAGTTAAACATAGAGCACCTTACGTTTTCAACCATATACTAACACATACTTACTCTCTTATACAATCATTGATACAAGTACACATTGATCTGTACAGAGTCACACACCTCCCATCCAGCCACACACACACTCAGTCTCCCATGCAAATACTTGGGCAATCAATCAATAACCCATATAGTTACTCATATAGCTACTGATCAACACATGCAGCAGTTTACAGAACAACAGACATAATGATGCACAAATTAAGACAGTTTAGTCACTAACCCATGCACTCAGTGAGACACATTTAATCACTCACTCATACATTCAGTCATGCACCTACTAAATCCTTCGTCCAGACACTTATACATCCACTCATTCTTCAATATGTAAGACATATTTTAACTTTACAGAAACATAGTCACTGGATGTTGTCATCAGTGATGTCATCAGTGATGTCATTTGAGATGTCATCAGTGATGTCATCAGTGATGTCACTGACCATGTCATGAATGATGTAATATGTGACATCATCAGCAGTGGATTGCGGGTGCGCAATATATAGTTAGTGCAACTAACTATATATGGAATTTCAATGGTTTTGTGTGAGTAAAATAAGGTTTTTTAAATGCTAATTCCTAACTATATATGGTCTATAACCTATGGTTTTTTCAGTGAATTTTCAAGGTTTTGTAAATGCTAATTCCTAACTATATATGGTCTATAACCTATGGTTTTTTCAGTGAATATATATATATATTCACTGAAAAAAACATAGGTTTGACACCAGTTATAGTTAGCTGGAAATTTTATTGATATAAAACCAATGAAATTCCACGTTATAGTTAGTTGGACTCACTATAACTTGCGCGTGTAATGCACTGCTGATGACGTCACATATTACATCACTCATGACATCACTGATGACACCATCCAGTGAATGTGTGTCTTTCTGAAAAATAAATATGTATTATATATGTATATATTATTGAATATCTTAGTGAATACATATATTAGTGAATAAAGCTTAAATATTTAAATATATGTATTAGTGTTTCACTTTGTGTATAAGTGGCTGCATGGGTTGATGAGTAGGTACATGTGTATGTAAATAGGTTATTAGATGTTTTTCTTAGTATCAGTATAAGTGTTTGCATGGTTTCGTGGGGGTATTTCTTACTACATAGATGCAAGAATGACTGAGTCTCTGTTTGTATGTGTTTTGAAGACAGCATATGTGCAGGACTGTATGGGTGGATTAGTGTGCATATGTCTGTGTTAGTGAGTGAATGACTGTCTTTTTAGTGTCTTTATCAGTAACTACATTTGATTTAATGTAGTATATGTGAATATTGATGTATATAAGTGACTATATGTGAGAGTGAAGGATTATAAGAGTTCCTCTTTAAATTAGTATATGTTTCTATAAGTGATTTTTTAAGAGAGTAAGTATGTGTAAGTTTCCTTAGAAGTAAAGTAATAGTGTGTGTGTATAGCTGTTTATTTTCAATAGTTTATTTGCATGTGTGAGTATGTGTGTGAATAATTTTTGGATGACTTTCGGTGTGTAACAGGATGTGTAGGTGTATCACTACATATGATTACTGAATATATGTATGAGTGAATATATAGAACTGTTGGTGAATTAGTGCATGTGTATATAGATGGTGGAATTATTGAATTGGTTGTTGTAACTGGTATGGGTATCTCCATTTTTTTGAACATTTTAGTTTCTATTTTTGAATATGCGTTTCAAGGGTTAGATTACAGTGAAAGGAGGTCTGTCACTGTGTCACAAGGATGGTGTCATCAGTGATGTCATGAGTGATGTAATATGTGATATCATCAGCAGTGCATTACACGCGCAAGTTATAGTGAGTCCAACTAACTATAACGTGGAATTTCATTGGTTTTATATCAATAAAATTTCCAGCTAACTATAACTGGTGTCAAACATATGGTTTTTTCAGTGAATTTCATAGGTTTTGTAAATGCTAGTTCCTAACTATAACGTGTGTAAAACCTATGGCTTTTTTCAGTGAATTTCATTGGTTTTTAAAATGCTAATTCCTAACTATCTCGTGTATACAACCTATACTTTTGTCAATAAAGTTCTGGCAATATTTTTTTCGAAAACAAGCCGTTTTCTTCACTGTTCAAGTTGCATAGAGACTCCTTGTAAAGCGATACAGAATTAGAAAGTCTGTACCTTGCCTTTTTTTCAACGCATTAAAATTTGTCTGTAAATAAAAATAGCCTTTCTAAACTTTCGTGCGCGACCCGGTGTGCGCACTCTCGGCAACAGTTCTCAATAAAATGGATAGCGCATTTCCAAGCTTTCGTACGCGACCGACTGCACGCACCCGCCTATATATTTCGTGAAAACTTTGCAATCTGAACTTATTGAATTTCTTCATAGACCCATCAAAGAACTTATAATACGTCAAAGAGACTAAACCTAGGCTTCTTTTTTAATATTATGAAAATTTTCATTAAATGGAGCCGAATGTCTTTTTAAACTTTTGTGCATGACCGAATGTACACACCTTGGTATTTAAAAAAAAATATAAAAGGTTTTATACTTTAACAATTGTATGCTTGAATCGAGCTCAAAAGATATATTAAATCCGAATATGTTTGAATTTACTTCTTTTCACGTTTTGAAACTTCGCTTGTTGAAAATGGCAATGTATATGCACATAAGCGGCGTTCATTTGTGTTCACTGTACCCCTTGTTGTAAGCAGAACGGATATCGCGAAACACTGACTGTGTTATCCCGCCAGCATAGACCCATGCACACACGTACACGATAGCCATTTTAGGCACCATGGCCTCTCTGCCCGTTTGTTAAACCCCCGGCACCCCTCCCCGCGCGCACTGCTCATGCATCGGCCATAAAACCCTCTCCCTCTGCGTGACCCTGCTCTAGAAGTAACCCTCCTGCTCGACCCACACCCCCCCATTTCCTCCCAAGAACACCCTTCCCCTCAGCTGACGAGCCCCCCCCAGCTGCACTTGGCCTTTCGACCCGGTCCCAAGTCCTAAGACCAAGCCTCGTGGATGTACACCCCCCCCCTTTTTTTCTGCCCAGCATAACGAAACCGTGATACACCAACCGAAGTGCCCGATCTTATCGCCTGCCCAACCTTTGATCTGATCATCCCCTCCTGCCCTCGTGTCCTGTAGGAATGTCCGGCTGAGAGATCACAATCTCTTGTTACATTCAGGAGGGGAGGATGACATCTGAGCGACTGGTATGGGAATAGGCCTGAAGCTGGGATTCCAAGCATGCTTTTTCCTACTTCAAAGCGTCTTTATTGCAATAAGGAATGTTTGTGCATCATAAACATGTGTATAAAAGACGAAGCCTCAGAGAAACTTGTTAGAGCACCTCCTGAAGACACTATGCGAGTGTCCGAAATGACAGGCTCTCCTCATGAGAAATAAAACTCTGTTTGGTAATTGTTCAAGATGGGAACTAAGAGGCGTCCTGCGCCAGCAGCCTGGGCATCAGGTGCGTTATGGGCTGACTTTTCCACAATTGGCGTCCCAACGCGGGGTCCATCAGCGACATAAGGTCCGGTAAGAGAGGTCCAGACGATGGGGTGAACATCTAAACGATTGGAGTATACCTGCCTTGAGAGGGCCCTCGTCCGGCTGCCGATTGAATGAGCTTCACCGATTCCGAACGGATCTCTCTCAAGTGACCTACTGTCCTGACTGGAATCCCACAAAAATGCTCCGGTAAAAACATGGAGAAAGAGAACGATTGGGCGCTGGAAAAGGGAAGGCGAAGAATTGCCCACACGGTCCGGTCCGGGTAAGGTTAAGTAGGACGTCTTTACGTCCGATTGGTAGGATGGTTTTATCCATCTGATTGATTGATTGATTGTACTTGAAGTATTGGTTCTCTTTGAGACATTTTCTATTTGCAAACAGCGATGAATAGGAACGTTCCTCTCTCTTTGCAAATAGTGAAGGATAGGTAATGCAGACGTTTGCCCCCCATTGTAATCCGTCATGCCTATCTTTCTCCCCACTGATTGTTTGTTATCGATTTTTATCGATTATTGCTCTTTGAGATATTCCCTGTCTACAAACAGGGAAGAATAGAAATATTCTGCCCCCCTTTGCAGATAGTGAAGGATAGGTAATGCAGATTTTTGTCCCCTATTGTAATCCGTCATGCCCATTTTTTCTCCCCACTGATTGATTAATTACTTGGACATTTTATTGTTCAAGGAATAGCTCGTTCGAGGCATTCCCTGTTTGCAAATAACGCAGAAAAGAAATATTCTGTCTAATCTTTGCAAGTAGTGAAGGGTAGGTAATGTGGACATTTATCCCCCGTTGTAATCTCTCGTGCCTATCTACTCCCCACTGATTGGTAAACTAGTTCCACCCGGACCATTTATTAGAGGTAGGTCATCTGGCGCGACCTGAGGGCACCCCTAATAAAAAGGACATATGCAACAATAACGAAGTAATCACCGTATCCTGTTAACAGAAACTTTAGCATGAAATACGCTAGAAAGGAAAAAAAAAAAAAAAAAGAGAAAGAAAGAAGAAAGCAAAATCAGTAGGCCACTGATGAGTTTTTCATTTCGCTACAAATAGGAAAACGTTAGAAATAGCTCACGATAAAACACATGATTTCGCTAGAAATAAGAAACGTTAGAAATAAGCCCGTAATAAGAAACATGAAAATGGTGAGAGAAGCCAAGCTTGACATCGCGACGGCCACGAGGCAACTAGGCTTCGCCACCCCTCACTGCTCCAAACATGTCTGTCCTACCGCCTGCCACTCCCCAATAACGGTAACATGAGAAAGATACACACAGCAGATACCTACCCCCATTCTGGAAACTCCCGAAGTGCAACAGGTCCGCGGCTACGCCCATCCGGAAGACGAGCTCTTCGGCACGTGTAGGGCGGGTCCTGCTGCCAGCCGTCGGCCGGGGAGGTCGTCGCATAAGGTGGGCCAGAAGAGGAGCCGAGGCCGACGGGATCCGGGCGTCCCCTCCTCTTCTTTCTTCAATAATGGCTGCGACAACACGGGGGGGGATGTCTTGCTCATGCCATCGACCCCCCCGTATCTCCTGGTCCAGCCCCGGCTTGGTATGAGCTCCCCGTTCGGCCCTGAAGCGGCGCCTTGCAGGCCACCGGGGGGGGGGATGTCTTGCCTATGCCTCCGACCCCCCCTCTCTCATCGCCTGGACCGGCCATCATGAATATTAACGCCGAGAAAAACGGCATGGGGTGCGCTGGGAGGGAGAGGCGGCGCGAACGAGCCTCTCCCACCTCCCCAGGTGGAGGCCCCCAGTGGCACCCCCGACGCTCCACTCACCCGACAAGGGTTCATCCACTCTTGTGATACAGTGACTGCTGGAACTCGTAAAATGGCGGTCGACCCTGCAGGAGCGGGCCCGGCGTGATGGGATGGCCCGGTTGCTTGTTAGTTAAGAAATGAGTCCCACAATCAGAAGTGTTCTCCTCGACTTTGAAGATTCTATAAGAGCCACGGGGGCCCCCGACCCCCGCAGGCACCCCCGATGGGGAATGACTGCCATGATTGCCCGCGGAACGATGAAAATGTAGCCGCGAGACGTCGGCGCTCCCATGCTGGCGCCAGCCTCAGTTTGAATGACTAAAATCCTGCAGACTACAGTTCGGATCAGTTCCGGTGAAAACCCAGTATGACCCGGTAGAAAAAAATTGTTGCCTCCCTCCCCCTTTGACTGATGGTTCATACCGCCGATCCTTTCTGTTGCGCTTTAACAGAACTTTTGGACTGCCGAAAGAGGCTCTGGGCCAACCACGAGTTTGTGGAGATTTTGACTATGCCTGGATCTGCCTGGCTACACCCAAAATGGCGCTGGTACAAATGAAACTTTCAACTCCTTGTTGTACCCCGATTGCTCAGCCTTGGTGTCATGAGATATGTATGCAGTTTTTTTTTTTTAAACACAATGAATTAATATGGGATGGGTACTGATTATGTGTTCGGACAATGAATTGACATGAGATGGGTACTGATTGAACATTCGGACAATGAATTGTTGTTAAGTTTTGGCGCATCATGATTATTGAAAGTTCGAATTTCAACACTTATGATACTCGCTCACACTGAAGTTTCGATATGATTTTATTGCACTTGTCGCACTTTTTATTATGAAATCAACGACCACCGACTCCATTAGGTTTTCCACTAATAAGTATCCCCACATGTACAGTTCCAGCCTGCTCCGTGGCCGGCCCACGGGGTTGTAGGCCCGTATTTGTGCACCGACATTCTTATTAAAGATTTTTGAAAGCAAACGTAGTTGTCACGTGTAGATTGGTAAGTTTCGAATAAAATACCACTATTTCCGATATAACTAAAATACAGGTGAAATGGCTCAGCTCGATTAGTTAAGGGTTAAAAGGTATAGTACGCAGAAATATTGCAAATATGAACGGTCCAGGTTTTTGTTGTATGTGTTTTTCATTTTTTGTACAGCCTAAAGCACATATGTTAATATTTTACTCCTTTTCACGTTTTGAAACTTCGCTGAATTAGACCGCTACTTCCAAATGGCGTACGTGACCAGATACTGAAGGAATGCGTCTTGAAAGTGGCTGACTGTAATGTATGATATTTTACTCAGTGACTTTCAGGCCCAGGTTGTATGTTCAGAGGAACACTTACCGTTTATTCGAGGTAGATCGTCCGACTCCACCGGAGGACACCCCTAATAAAAAAGACATATATATAAAATGCGGACTAGCTGCTGTACCGTACTAGCAAACTTTAACAAAAAATGGTTAGAGAAAACAAAAAGAATCGAACAAAATCAGTAGGCCACCGATAGGATCTCTTTTTGACCTCGCTAAAATAGAAACATTAGGAACAACCCCTCATGAGAAATATGAAACTAGTGAGAGAAACCGAGCTCGACGCCATGATGGCTGCAACATAGCTCGGCGCCGCCGCCCACCCCGCCCAAAATAACGACAAACCCTATGCAAATATTATAAATAAATAGAACACACCAGCAAAGTAACAGAGTAAAACGTTTTATTAAATAACTATTTACATGCCAGCCTGCTGCAATATGAAAACAACACTTCCAAAATGATCGACTACCTTTAAGAAGAAAAAAAGAATCTTTCATCTGGCAATTTTTCACTTATCCTGAAGATCAATAGAAAGTAAATGCACCAAAAGTAACCTGCACGATATGTGACTCGTTTCTCTCAAGAAGAAATCCAACAAAAAAATATTCCTTTTCCATACATACCATGGTGCGCCATGTCAAACAAATGCACCCTGTGCAATTTGCAGAGGCATCGACAAAAGCCCTGGCCACGCTATTACCATTAGAGGTGGCCAGCACATTTTCTGATCGACGACCTGTATCTCCATCGAGTGCACAGAAGGACTTGAGATATTTAACTATATATGGTCTATAACTTATGGTTTTTTCAGTGAATTTGCTCCGCCAGCCACCCCGCCCAAAATAACCACAAACCCTATGCAAATATTAAAAATATATACAACACACCAACAAAGTAACAGGGTAAAAGGTTTCATTAAATAACTATTTACATGTCAGCCTGCTGCAACATCGATCCAAATGCATGACACTGTTCCTCTCAAGGTAGCATAGCTGGCGGCCTAGGGGTGGAGGACCGTTGTACAAATACCCCGGGGAGGACTCTGGATATGCTTGATCCCAGAGATTCTTCGATGTAACTGCCTTCCACAAATGGCATAAGTCCTGGATGTTCGGTGCCATACTTGAAGGTTTGACCTAAAGACACGTCCTGCGGTGCCCTAGTCCAACCATTACGTATACCTCCGCCAGGAGATGGCGTGGGGTGCACTGGAAGGGAGAGGCGGCGCGAACGAGCCTCCCCCACCTCCCCAGGTGGAGGTTTCTGAGCTGCACCCCAGCGCTTCACTCGACAAGCTGAGTTGCGCCCGCTCCTGCAGCACATTGCCTCGCTCGGCCAGCTCAATTACGCCTGCTCTTGCTATTACAGCGTCTCACCCGCCATCCGGCTGAATTGCACCCACTCTTGCGGTACAACGACAGGCGGCTGCCACAGAGCTCAGGAAATGGCGGTCGGCTCCACAGACTTGGGCCTGGCCTGCAAGGATGGCTCTGGACAACCCTGGAACTCGGACGCTTCACTGCTACGGCATGGGCCCCATTCCTAAAAGCGTCCCATCAGCCTTGAAGATTCTACAAGAGTCACCGGGGCGCCCGACTCCCGCAGAGTTCCGGTGGGGAGCTTCTGCCATGATTGCTCGCAGAATGGCCACGACGTAGCCACGGGGTGCTCTCAAGCTAACGCCAGCTTCAGTCTGAAACTTCCAGAAACACTGTAGACTACCAATTCAATCAGTTCCGGTGGAGCATCAACGACGTATCGCGTTGTTGCATAATGCGTCATATGACACGCCGCGTTAGAGCACCCGGAAGTCCTCCGGTGCGCGAGGCGCGAAGCGCAGCTTCCCGGAAGCAATCCGGGGCGCGGAGCGCGTAACGTAAGCATAACAGGTCATGTGACTTGTTAATAAAGCTTTTCATTGGTTTAGAAATATTTTTATGAGCATATTTGACTATTTCATTAAAGACACTACACATAATCTGTTTTTCAAGTTATGTTTAATTTTAAATGAAACAGTTTAAATTTTCACTTTTTATTTCCAGTAAATTTTAAAAATAAATGTTTATAGTTCCATATGCTGAAGCACGTCAGCTTCCCACCCTATGTCATACAATTCTGACAAATCGGCATCCTCATCATGTTCTTCATCATCCTCAGGATTTAAATCATCTAAGGGATCCACTTCCACTGATGTTTCAATGACAAGTTCAACGATAAGATCGAGATCAACAGATTGCTCATTATCACTCATGGTTAATGTTGTCGTTATCTTTAAAGAAAGAGAACAACAATGAGATGTTGCAGAGTAAGAGACAAATCTCGGAGACTATAAAAGTAAAATTGTTTAACAAGAGTAACATTTTGCAGCTATTATTTAGCCATGTCCAGCGATGCTGAGGAGGTGAGTCCTATGTCCAAGTTTTCAGTGAGCAGGACTCATCTCTTTTTAACCTTGGATAAGCTTCACCAACTCTGTGTCCCCTGCTCATACTTAAATGTAAAGGGGCAGATTTATGTTAACTGGCGCATCCCCAGAGATGCACCAGTTAATGTGCACCGCTGCTCTGCCACCCATGGTGTGCCGCATTTACAATGTGGAACACCATTGACCAAAAACAACACAGATGCGTCACGCATCTGTGCCGCAAAAGCAGCACATTGCAGGAATCACGTCATAAGCGCGACATGTCTACTGTAATATAATAAAAAACAAAATAACAGGTTGAAACGTTTTTATTCTTGAACAAAAATATATTAAAACAAATATGGAGAACCATTACCTGAATAGTTTTTTTTTTTTGCAATGTCTGCAATCGTATTAGATAAGAAACTTGCCTTGAAAACAGTGCATTTCTGAATAAACATTTCAAATATACACGTTCTCTCTTTTAATCCATAATCTCAACTAAAATGATTGTATATTGAAACAGTATTTATGTGTTCCACGTAACTTCAGCTGTACTAACTTAATATTTTCTTTTGTCGACCTGATTTACTCATACTAGAACCCACAGGCCTATAACAGCCCGTGAACCCTTTCTTTTACGGTACATGACAAAACAAACAATTACAGACTTACCTTTACCAATGCTTTGTACGATGTACAACAGTGACAGTCACAAAATAGATATTCGTTTGACGGAAGTCTCAATTATGCTGCTATCACTGCAACCAAAATTCAATGGCACAGATATCCAGTCAATACAGACTCATATATGTCTCTTCAGCCAATCATATTTCCTCCAGCAAAATTTTGTATTCAAATATACATTTCAGTTCGTTGTCCCTCACAATATTTTCAATGTCACATAAAAGTCACCCATCACCCACTGCCATCTCTGGCTGTTTCCATGGTAACACCTCATTCTGCACCTGGCTGAAGGCACAGGTCAAAAGTTCATATCTCAACGTCCTACAGCAAACTAACAACACTGTTTTCCCTCCAGAAACACCTGCCTATCCACAGCTCTGTTACATGTCATTTTTTTCACACATAATACTACTTTTTCTTTTACATAACATTAACATGCAACGTAGTCTTCAATCTTCACGTATTAGAATCAACCAATCATCTTTTGTTTTTCAACCACACCAAGCCTCATCCATTTTTTTATCCTGACTTTCAGCTTCTAACTGCCATTCCACTTCCAGAACCCATCGGAGTACGAGTGCATCTGCCTTGAAAATGAAGGTTTGGCTTTTAGGACACAGCTATATTCACTGGAGTGGAAAATATGCAGCAAGCAGACGAATTTCCAACCTTGATTTAGCAAATGTGCAGATAACGTGGATTGGGCAAAGAGGATTAAGATGTCACCAATTAATACCATTGGGGAAAACGTTTATGCATCTCCCAGAACCAGACCTTATAATTGTGCACTGTGGTGGGAACGATCTAGGCACATTGACTGGGGTAGGTCTGGAAATGCTTCTAAAAGACACCTTTCGACAATTGATGACACTTTTTCCTCGAACTGCCTTGGTATATTCCAATATATGCCAAAGACAGAAATGGAATTGGTCCAATCAACATTGTGCACAAATTGAGAAAGCAAGGAGACATGTAAATAAATCTGTTTCTGCTTTCCTCAGAGATTATAGCATGGGTTCTATTTACCACAACAACTTGCGTTACCACATGCAAGACATCTATAGGACAGATGGTGTTCATTTCACGGATGAGGGAAACAGAATCTTCCTCTGCAACATCAGACTCTGCATCGGTACATACTTATAAATGCAGAAACAACTCAATTAACAAAAGGGCTCTTTTCAGAGCCACCTTATATCAAAGCACTCAAACTTCTGATTTATCTCCATTTTCACACTCTTGTAAATAGGTGTGCGCGCCCGAGTGCGCGCACCCCGCAACTTTTTTCCCCCCAAAAAAATATATATTTTCGCCTTTAAGGACCTTACTGCACACCCTGAGAAAACCTACGCAGCAAAACAATCTCTACCTTCTCCCCTTTCCATGTTCCAACGCTTTGAAATGACAATATATTTACTCGCAGTGACAAAATGGCGGTCAACACTTCCTGATTTCCTTCGAATCGAACGTTAACAGACGTCAAGCAGCAAAAAAAAAATTCCGCTCGCGCGCACCCGCTTGAGTGCGCGCACCCATCCGCGCTTATAGATATATAATTGACTTTGACTTTAATTTTCTCAGCAACTACTGAACGGATTTACACCATTCCACAAAAAGCGTAATCTGCGAGCCGGACTCTACAGTTTTGCCAAATTTCTTATAAATCCATTCAGCCGTTCGACCTGTAGCCGTGTCTAAACGTCCTATGGAAAATAACATGGAGAAAACATGTTTTGGGACCCCCCTTTTATCTCAGCCCCCACTTCACCAATCCCCCCCAAATTTTCAGGGAAGGAGCGCAGCGGACCGAGCCATCTTCTTTGAGAAATTCGCAAAGATTCATCCACCAGGGCCAAAGTTAATCCAAATAGAATGTTGACGATTTCCTATGGAAACTAGGTCCTAACTATAACTACCTTCTGGCGACCGCCAGTAGGTAATATATATATATATATATATATATAGATATATATATATATCTATATATATATATATATATATTACCTACTGGCAGTCGCCAGTAGGTATATATAGTTAGGATTTTTTTGAATAGGGATTTCTGAAAATTCTATGTTGAATAACTTTGGCGTTGATGGACGGAATTGGCTGACATTTTCAGGAAAATGGCACATTTTGTTTCTGAGCGTCCCCTGAAGGTTGGGGGGGGTTTCGTCAAGCGGGGGCCGAGAAAAAAAGGGGGTCCCAAAACGTGTTTTTAACATTGAGTTTTCCATAGGGCGGTTGGACTCACTTTTAGCTCGAACGGCTGAATGGATTTCCACAAAACTTGGCAAAATTGTAGGGACTGGTAGCCCGATGTGCCTTTGCTATGTCTCAAGATATATGCTCCAGTGGTTTTTACGAAAATTAACTTTGAAAAATATATATTGGGCTACATTGGGCTATATATATGTTAGAGCCCAAATGTAGCCCAATGTAGCCCAATGTAGCCCAAAGATGGCCACCAGAGACAAAAAAAAACAAATGTAGCCCAAATATCAGCCAGATGTAGCCCAACTATAGCCCAGTGACAGAATGTCCCAGAGTGTTCTAAAGAACAACTAGAGCGCTAACAGTCTTACTTATGACAAAAGTATGGCACACCTGAAGTCATCTTGATTGGAATAAAGTGTTAACACTTAAAACATTTAATTTGCAAAGGAACAAAATGAGGGGTTCATTTTGCCATAGAAATTATGATTAGTGCTGAAGAAAGAAAAATTAGGGCACATTTTGAGTGACTTCTCAAATCCTCATATTTCATTAAAAAAATTCTGATATGCAGTCTCCCAAGATGGCCACCAGAGACAAAAGAGCCCAAATGTAGCCCAAATATCAGCCAGATGTAGCCCAACTATAGCCCAATGACAGAATGTCCCAGAGTGTTCTAAAGAACAACTAGAACGCTAACAGTCTTACTTATGACAAAAGTATGGCACACCTGAAGTCATCTTGATTGGAATAAAGTGGTAACACTTAATACATTTAATTTGAAAAGGAACAAAATGAGGGGTTTCATTTTGCCATAGAAATGTTATATATATTACCTACTGGCGGTCGCCAGTAGGTAGTTATAGTTAGGACCTAGTTTCCATAGGAAATCCGCAACATTCTATTGGGAATAACTTTGGCCCTGGTGGACGAATGTTTGCGGATTTCTCAAAGAAGATGGCTAGGTCAGCTGCGCTCATTCTGTGAAAGTTGCGGGGGGATTGGTGAAGTGGGGGCTGAGATAAAAGGGGGGTCCCAAAACGTGTTTTTCCCATGTTATTTTCCATAGGACGTTTAGACACGGCTACAGCTCGAACGGCTGAATGGATTTATAAGAAATTTGGTAGAAAAGTAGAGTGTGGGTCGCAGATCACGCTTTTGTTTAAATGGTGTAAATCCGTTCAGTAGTTGCTGAGAAAATTAAAGTTGAAATCAGTTATATATCTATAAGCGAGCACGGGTGCGCGCACCTATGCGGGTGTGCGCGAGCGGCATTGTGATTTGCTGTTTAACGCCTGTTAACGTTCGATTCGAAGGAAATCAGGAAGTGTTGACCGCCATTTTGTCACTGCGAGTAAATATATTGTTCATTTCAAAGCGTTGGAACATGGAAAGGGGAGAAGGTAGAGATTGTTTTGCTGCGTAGGTTTTCTCAGGGTGTGCAGTAAGGCCCTTAAAGGCGAAAATATATATATATATTTTTTTTTAAGTTGCTGGGTGCGCGCACTCGGGCGCGCACACCTATTTACAAGAGTGTGAAAATGGAGATAAATCAGAAGTTTGAGTGCTTTGATATAAGGTGGCTCTGAAAAGAGCCCTTGTGTTAATTGAGTATTTTCTGCATTTATAAGTAAGTACCGATGCAGAGCCTAATGTTGCAGAGGAAGATTCTGTTTCTGCCTTCCTTCTTACCTAGTTATGGTTTTTTCACTCCCACTCCAGGCTTTTAGTCTGTGGATGGAAAACCATGAACCTACACTCACCTATGAAAATCTTACTATTGATGCTTGACTGAGGCCAAGGAGATCAGAGTGCATGTCTGTGTAAGGTGATGTACCTCTGGGGAGATGATGTTACGTTTAAACGTAGCTCCTGAGTGCTTAGTTCGCTTCTGTTCTCTGTCACTGTTGTTGATTTAGAGCCCCAAATACAAAGGCTTGTTGTTGCTTGTGAATCCCCAAGTGTATATTTGCCCATACTGATCCATAACGCCCCGGCCTCTCCATGTCGTAGGTCGCAAGAGTGGGCGAAACTCAGCTGGCCGAGCGAGACTTGGGGAGGGGGCAGGAGCCAAGAGGAAACAAGGAGGGGTTTTCATCATTTGGGACAAAAAATAGTTCTAAACCAATGAAAAGTGTTATTTTTAGGTCACATGACCTAGCCTTACATCATTAGGAACCCAAAAGTGAAATGAACCAATGAAAAGTTTTATTAACAAGTCACATGACCTGGTATGCTTACGTTACGCGCTCCGCGCCGTGCCCCGGATTGCTTCCGGGAAGCTGTGCTTTGCGCCTCGCGCACCGGAGCACTTCTGGGTGCGCTAACGCGGCGCGTCATATGACGCATTACGCAACAACGCGATACGTCGTTGGGGCTCCACCGGAACTGATCGAATTGGTAGTCTACAGTGTTTCTGGATGTTTCAGACTGAAGCTGGCGTCAGCATGAGAGCACCCCATGGCTACGTCGTGGCCATTCCGCGAGCAATCATGGCAGTCGCTCCCCACCGGAACTCTGCGGGAGTCGGGGGCCCCGGTGACTCTTGTAGAATCTTCAAGGCTAAGGGGACGCTTTTGGGAATGGGGCCCATGCCCTAGCAGTCAAGGGTCCGAGTTCCAGGGTTGCCCAGAGCCATCCTTGCAGGCCAGGCCCAAGTCTGTGGAGCCGACCGCCATTTCCTGAGCTCCGTGGCAGCCGCCTGTCGCTGTATCTCAAGAGTGGGTGCAATTCAGCCGGATGGCGGGTGAGACGCTGTAATAGCAAGAGCAGGCGTAATTCAGCTGGCCGAGCGAGGCACTGTGCCGCAGGAGCGAGCGCAACTCAGCTTGTCGAGTGAAGCGCTGGGGTGTAGCTGAGAAACCTCCATCTGGGGAGGTGGGGGAGGCTCGTTCGCGCCGCCTCTCCCTTCCAGTGCACCCCACGCCGTGTCCTGGCGCAGGTATATGTGATGGTTGGACCAGGGCACCGCAGGACGTGTCTTTAGGTCAAACCCTCAACTATGGCACCCAACATCCAGGACTTATGCCATTTGTGCAAGGCAGTGACATCGAAGCATGTCAGGGACCAAGCATATCCAGAGTCCTTCCTACAGCCTCTGCCTTCCTTCTTACCTAGTTATGGTTTTTTCACTCCCACTCCAGGCTTTTAGTCTGTGGATGGAAAACTATGAACCTACACTCACCTATGAAAATCTTACTATTGATGCTTGACGGAGGCCAAGGAGATCAGAGTGCATGAGTCTCATGCTCGATCGATTGAGCTGGCCGGATCAGGCAACAAGAAGGTAGTGGGGGTGGCGGCATCAGCATCCCCCCACACAACTTGTCGGACATCACCTCTGGATGTACTGGGGACGAGCCTTGGCACATGGTGTCGTCCCCGGGGTATTTGCACAACGGTCCTCCACCCCTAGGCCGCCAGCTATGCTACCTCGACAGGAACAGCGTCATGCATTTGGATCGATGTTGCAGCAGGCTGCCATGTAAATAGTTATTTAATAAAACGTTTTACCCTGTTACTTTGCTGGTGTGTTGTATATATTTATAATATTTGCATAGGGTTTGTCGTTATTTTGGGCGGGGTGGGCGGCGGAGCCGAGCTGTCTTGCAGCCATCATGGCGTCGAGCTCGGTTCCTCTCACTAGTTTCATATTTCTCATGAGGGGTTGTTCCTAATGTTTCTATTTTAGCGAGGTCAAAAAGAGATCCCATCAGTGGCCTACTGATTTTGCTCGATTCCTTTTGTTTTTTCTAACGATTTTTAAGTTAAAGTTTGCTAGCACGATACAGCGGCTAGTCCGCATTTTATATATATGTCCTTTTTATTAGGGGTGTCCTCCGGTGGAGTCGGACGATCTACCTCTAATAAACGGTCCGGGTTGAACCAACTACCAACAAACGGGGCAGAGATAGGCATTACGGGTTACAAAGGGGACAAAAGTCTGCACTACCTATCCTTCACTATCTGCAAAAACTAAACAGAGTATTGCGACTCTGTGCTTATTTGTGAATAGAGAATCACCCAAAGAGAACCAATTTCGAACAATATTGCAAGATTTTTGTCACGAAAAAGAAGCCATGAGTATTGGGTTTGTGAAAGATTGCAAGATTTTTAAAATTAAAAAGCAACAACCATGGCATTTTTTAATATAGTATTGTAAATATTTATCTTTAACAATGATGAGAGAGTAAAAAAAGGTTAACCTGATGTTTTAAAGTTATTCACAGGCTTCTTTAGAGGAAGTGTTCTATATGATTGTAGCGTGGGTGTTTCACTTTTTTATAGGTAATAGAATGCATTCTGTATGCTGTAGCAGGAGGAGTACTCCATACTTGAATATTCTTCAGTGCTTATTTTCATTTTGTAAGTGGTTTTGAGACCGACACAGAACTTCAATGGATCGGAGGGGCTGTTCCTGTGCATCTGGAGGACTGCCAAGCCGTTGCAGCAGTGGGAGTGAGGCCTCTCACAGGGGCGTAGCGCAGCTCCTTTTGATGCTCACAATTGCAGATAACAGGGTAGAGATGTCCGTGGAATTTATGGATGGTTAGTCACACTAGAGTGTGCAGGGCGCCCCTAGCACCTCATTACGGCACACAGGGGAGCCGCGTTGCACAGTTTGAGAATCAGAGACTTAGGAGATAAACCTTCATAATAGGAAGGCTTCTAAGCGATAAAAATCGCCGGTGCTCGGCGTTAAACATATCACGGCTATCTGTGGAATTTTCCACGGTGTTAGTGCTTCAACATCAATGGGAACACATATCTGATAGAAAATCCTGTAACAATCTCAGTATTTCACATTATCGCGTGAAAAGAAAGTCTTCCGAAAGATGTTGAACGTTGTTCTCTTTTGAGAGTAGAAAAGATAGTGAGGGAAGTGGGTGGAGTGCTCCGTGTAAATTGCAGAATAGAAACTACTAAGAACAAATTGGAAGTGTTGTTTTCAAGTCACATGACTTCACATGCGCGTCTCAGGACGTGTACGCGGTGACAGTATCTGGTCACGTACGTCATTTGGAAGTAGCGGTCTAATTCAGCGAAGTTTCAAAACGTGAAAAGGAGTAAATCCAAACACATCCTGATTTAATATATCTTCTGAGCTCGATTCAAGCATACAATTGTTAAAGTATAAAACCTTTTATATATTTTTTTAAAATACCAAGGTGTGTACATTCGGTCACGCACGAAAGTTTAAAAAGACATTCGGCTCCATTTAATGAAAATTTTCATAATAATAAAAAAGAAGCCTAGGTTTAGTCTCTTTGACGTAGTATAAGTTCTTTGATGGGTCTATGAAGAAATTCAATAAGTTCAAATTGCAAAGTTTTCACTAAATATATAGGCGGGTGCGCGCACTCGGTCGCGCACGAAAGCCTGGAAATGCGATATCCATTTTATTGAGAACTGTTGCCGAGAGTGCGCACACCGGGTCGCGCACGAAAGTTTAGAATGGCTATTTTTATTTACAGACAAATTTTAATGCGTTCAAAAAAAGGCAAGGTACAGACTTTCTAATTCTGTATCGCTTTACAAGGAGTCTCTATGCAACTTGAACAGTGAAGAAAACGGCTTGTTTCCGAAAAAAATATTGCCAGAACTTTATTGACAAAAGTATAGGTTGCATACACAAGATATTTCTGAATTAGCATTTTAAAAAACAATAAAATTCACTGAAAAAACCATAGGTTTTACACACGTTATAGTTAGGAAGTAGCATTTACAAAACCTATGAAATTCACTAAAAAAACATAGGTTTTACACACGTTATAGTTAGGAAGTAGCATTTACAAAACCTATGAAATTCACTGAAAAAAACCATAGGTTTGACACCAGTTATAGTTAGCTGGAAATTTTACTGATATAAAACCAATGAAATTCCACGTTATAGTTAGTTGGACTCACTATAACTTGCGCGTGTAATGCACTGCTGATGACATCACATATTACATCACTCATGACATGGTCAGTGACATCACTCATGACATCATTGATGACACCATCCTTGTGACAGAGTAACAGATCTCCTTTCAGTGTAATGTAACCCTTGAAAAACATTCAAAAAAAGAAAAAAGAAACTAAAATTTTCCAAAAAAAAGAGATATCCATACCAGTTACAACCAATTCAGTAATTCCACCATCTATATACACACCCACTCATTCACCAACAGTTCTATATAGTCACTCATACATATACTCACTCATCATGTGAAGTGATACACCTATACTCCCTGTTACACACCAACAGTCATCCAAAAGTTACTCACACACATACTCACACATGCAAATAAACTATTGAACATCCATTTTTTCGCATACAGAGCAATACATACACTACCACCTTACTTCTATTGAAAATTACACATATTTATTCTCTTAAACAATATCTTTTCGAAACACATACTTATGTAAACAGGAACTCTTACAATCTCTTACTCTCACATACACTCACTTATATGCATCAATATTCACATATTCTAGATTAAAACATATGTAGTTACTGTTTAAAACACTAGTGAGACAGTCATTTACTCACTAACATACACATATACACACTATTCAACCATACAGTCCTGCACATATGTAGTCTTCAAAATACATACAAAAAAAGAGTCTGTCACTCATGCATCAATGTTGTAAGTAATTCCCACACTAAACAATACAAACACTCATACTGATACTAATAAAACATCTAATAACCCATGTACATACACATGTACCTACTCACCAACCCATGCAGCTACTTATACACAAAGTGAAACACTAATACATATATTTAAAAATTTAAACATTACTCACTAATATTTATTTTTCAGAAAGACACACATTCACTGGATGGTGTCATGAGTGATGTCATGAGTGATGTAATATGTGATGTCATCAGCAGTGCATTACACACGCAAGTTATAGTGAGTCCAACTAACTATAACGTGGAATTTCATTGGTTTTATATCAGTAAATTTTCCAGCTAACTATAACTGGTGTCAAACCTATGTTTTTTTTCAGTGAATTTCATAGGTTTTGTAAATGCTACTTCCTAACTATAACGTGTGTAAAACCTATGTTTTTTTTAGTGAATTTCATAGGTTTTGTAAATGCTACTTCCTAACTATAACGTGTGTAAAACCTATGGTTTTTTCAGTGAATATATATATATATATATATATATATATATATATATATATATATATATATATATATATAGTAGCTCCAGTCCTTTTAAACCTTTACCCAGCCGGGTCAGGAACAAAGACACAGCACTCCCGGGCTCAATACAAACAGCGGAGGTATTTTATTTAGGCAAACGCGTTTCGGGACAGCGTCCCTTCGTCAGTGGTTCAACCATGAGTCATGCAGTTGCAACTTTTTAAATGAGACGCCACCATTAATGATAGACATTGAAAACGGACTATAGCGTCCACGATAGAGTGGCGCCATCTTAGACTAGTTTCAAACTGTATTTTCAATTTGTTAAATAACAGTGATTACTGATACTTGCATTTCAACATCTTGCCGTATATCGGCCTACGCATGAAATAGCCCGGTTTCATAATTTCATTGTGAGTGGGATTTGACTTTCGTGATAATGGCATGAGACATACGATTTAGTAGTCTCAAATGACATTCAGGGCACATTGGCCATGAAGTGAATTTTTCAACTGGGGTCTGCATCAGACAAGATCTTGCCGTGTATCGGCAATTGCAGCCATCCTGGCTGCATAAGCTCATACCACTGTCACGAGTCTAACCCAAACAGTTATATTTCAATCATTGTTGTGACATAAAAAGGTCTCATTATAACATACTCCCCACCACCCCTCTTAAATGTTCAATACTTCATAGTTATACATTCATTACAGATTTCTTGTTCATGTTCGCTTTTTTACTTAGTTTCTCAGTTTCAGAAATTATTCCAACTAACACAACTTTTACAGTCCTTGACTCCCCTTATCCAAGGTGAGTAGCCATTTCCTCTCCCATGTTCAGACCCCCTGGTGCCTTTGTTTCTAAATCAATAATGTAACGCGATTCAAGCCTTCTAAGGGTCTGCAATCTATTCCCTCCCCTTACATTTGCTGGTACACAGTCTAAGCAGAAAAACCTAAGTAAATCTCTATTGCTATTATGCTTGATCGCGAAATGCCTAGCGACAGGGTATGTAAAATCCTTATTCATTATCGCCCTCATGTGTTCTAAAATTCTTAATTTTACAGAATTGATTGTACTGCCAATATATTTCAGCAGGCAGGGGCACTGTAAACAATAAACTACATGATCCGTCTGACAGGTCATGAATTTACTGATTTTCCTTTCACCTCGACAGCCTCTTACTTTATAGGTGAGTGTGCGTTTACTAAATGCACACGCTTTGCACTTTCCACATGGAAAGAAGCCTTTTGCTTCCTTCAGCGTGCCCTTAGTGTTCCGGATCGGGTCTAGATGGCTATGGACCATATGGTCCCTCAGAGATCTTGCCTTCCTAAAGGTAAGTTGTGGAGTGGCAGGCAGATCCGACCCCACAATCTGATCTGTCTTTAGAATATGCCAATGTTTCGACATAATTGTCCTTAACCTAAAGGAGTTTTCTGAGTAAGTTGTTACCATTCGAAACTTCCCCTCCACTTTTGGCCTCTCTTTCTTTTGGAATAGTGTATCGTGTGGCAGGGCCTTTACACGATTGAGGGTGTCCTGTAAAAGTTTTGGTCTGTAACCCCTTTCCTCAAATCTGTCCATACTTTCTCTGACTGCTAAATCAAAGTCCTCCTCATGGGTACAGTTTCGTTTCAATCTAAGAAACTCCCCATAGGGAATACTATTGATTAACTTACGGGGATGACTACTGGTGGCAAACAACACACTGTTCCCGGCTGTTGGTTTCCGGTACAGGGAAGTTGATATTTTCCCACTCTTTATAGATACCTGTAAATCCAAGTAATTAACTTGTGATTCACTGATGTCTCCCGTGAACCTGAGATTGCAGTCATTGTGGTTTAACGACCCAATATACTCCCGTGCTTCGTCTATGGACCCATCCCATACCAGGAACAGGTCATCAATGTACCTGTGCCAGGTTACCACTTTGGTGTTCCATGTGGCTTTGTCCGGACCCCAGGCTTCCTGCTCCTCCCACCAGCCCACGAATAAATTCGCGTAGCTGGGGGCGAAGCAGGAACCCATCGCCGTGCCCGACCTTTGTCTGTACAGGGTGTCCTGGAAAAGGAAAATGTTGTTATGTAGACAGAAATCCACTAATTCAAGTATCATTTTGTTATGCATAGCAAATTTCAGTGATCTTTTTCCCAAAAAATATGCGATGGCATTTATTCCTTGACCATGATCTATGCACGTATAAAGACTTGTTATGTCCAATGTTATCATTACATAGGAGGGTTGCCATGTCAAACTTTCAATCTTCTCAATGAAATCTGTCGTATCTCGGATGTAGGACTTGAGTTCCAAAACAAATTCAAAGAGATAAAGATTTAAAAACTTTGAAAGATTTTCTGTTAAACCTCCTATGGAGGAGATAATGGGTCGTCCTGGTGGTTTCTCCATACTTTTATGGACCTTGGGTAGATGGTAAAAGGTAGGTATGGTGGGGTTAGTGGTCTTCAAGAATAGGTACTCTTCTAAGTCAAGCATTTGTTTGTCGTGCCATTTTTTCAAAAGTTCATGAAGAGTGGCAATGCTTGTTAGATATTCTTTTTTATCAATTTGAGTGTAACAGTTAGTGTCTTGTAGCTGACGTGTTGCTTCCCCAATGTAGTCGTTGCGTGACATAATTACAACGTTCCCTCCTTTATCGGAGGGTTTGCAGACTATGGTTTTGTCTTCCGCAAGTGCCCTTATTGCTATTCTCTGGTCCTTTGTGATGTTAAATGTTTTAGGTCCATTATTTGTAGTTCTCATGGCCATCAGATCCCTGATGACAGCCTCAGAGAATATGTCAATGGCATCCGTTGCAGTCTGAGGAACAAATTTTGACGAAAGCTTGAAACCACTCGCCGGCGTCTCTTGTGCAATATCTACATTTATTAATCTTTGTGTGAGGGAATTGTCCGAGATGTTTTCATCATGTTCATTGCCCTCTCGCAGATTTTCCAAGAGTTCACAGGTGGTTAGGTCATTAACACTCAACAAATCAGTGCCCCTCTTGTTACCACGTAGGTACTTCATCTCCTTGGCTGTTGGTTTCACCTTAAAGTATTTGTGTAGCTTAATCTTCCTGACAAACTTGTAGAGGTCGATCCTCGTTTGTGTATATTCCATCTGCGTGTTCGGGCAGAAAGTCAATCCCAATTTTAAGACTGATTCTTCATTCGGGGATAGAGCTCTATTTGACAGGTTGACAATTGTTAGGGAATCCTTCTGTGTTACCATCTTTGGCCTCTCTTGCTTCTTGTTGGTCGCGAAGTTGTATCGGCCTTTCCTCTGCCCCTTCCTCTTCCAGCCACCTCTTCTGGTTTGTCTGTTTCCTCCGGTGGCTTGTTTTTTCCACCCCTTAACCAGCTGTGTCGGATGACTTTGAATTCCTGGTGAAAAGGAGTTTTCTTCTGTGGGGTGGGTGAGCTTGTTGTTTCATCCCCGGATGCTTCACTCAGATTAATATCTGATTCAGATGTTTCAACTCTAGATTCAGGTAGCTTTTGGTCTTTTTTGGCCAGTTCTTTCCGTGGCTGATCATACTTTTTAGCAAAGGTAAGTACTCTGCCCATGGCATAATCCCGCTCATCGCGATCAAATTTTTCCTGCTTTCTCATTTTGATTTTTAATTCATATTTTTGTAGTCTTGTTTTCATGGATGCTCGGAGTCGTTCCTGTTCATCCTTATCAGTATCCTTCTGTAATTCCTCCTCCATTGCTTCTATCTCTTTGACCGTCCTATCTCGGTCACTCCATGCAAACTGCACAAGGATTTCAAGCATTCCTTTGCAGGATAAAGCAATGTGGGCAGCCCAAGCTTCCAGCAGGAGAGGGTCGGGATTTTCATAGGCAGGTATGGTAAATATTCGTAATCCCCTCGGTACACGTTGTACTTCAATGTATCCTTGGAGTGATGTACCCTCCCACCATTTTCTCAGTTCTCTTTCATAAAGTTTTTCTAACTTCTGAAACTGTATGGATACTGATAAGGATGAACAGGAACGACTCCGAGCATCCATGAAAACAAGACTACAAAAATATGAATTAAAAATCAAAATGAGAAAGCAGGAAAAATTTGATCGCGATGAGCGGGATTATGCCATGGGCAGAGTACTTACCTTTGCTAAAAAGTATGATCAGCCACGGAAAGAACTGGCCAAAAAAGACCAAAAGCTACCTGAATCTAGAGTTGAAACATCTGAATCAGATATTAATCTGAGTGAAGCATCCGGGGATGAAACAACAAGCTCACCCACCCCACAGAAGAAAACTCCTTTTCACCAGGAATTCAAAGTCATCCGACACAGCTGGTTAAGGGGTGGAAAAAACAAGCCACCGGAGGAAACAGACAAACCAGAAGAGGTGGCTGGAAGAGGAAGGGGCAGAGGAAAGGCCGATACAACTTCGCGACCAACAAGAAGCAAGAGAGGCCAAAGATGGTAACACAGAAGGATTCCCTAACAATTGTCAACCTGTCAAATAGAGCTCTATCCCCGAATGAAGAATCAGTCTTAAAATTGGGATTGACTTTCTGCCCGAACACGCAGATGGAATATACACAAACGAGGATCGACCTCTACAAGTTTGTCAGGAAGATTAAGCTACACAAATACTTTAAGGTGAAACCAACAGCCAAGGAGATGAAGTACCTACGTGGTAACAAGAGGGGCACTGATTTGTTGAGTGTTAATGACCTAACCACCTGTGAACTCTTGGAAAATCTGCGAGAGGGCAATGAACATGATGAAAACATCTCGGACAATTCCCTCACACAAAGATTAATAAATGTAGATATTGCACAAGAGACGCCGGCGAGTGGTTTCAAGCTTTCGTCAAAATTTGTTCCTCAGACTGCAACGGATGCCATTGACATATTCTCTGAGGCTGTCATCAGGGATCTGATGGCCATGAGAACTACAAATAATGGACCTAAAACATTTAACATCACAAAGGACCAGAGAATAGCAATAAGGGCACTTGCGGAAGACAAAACCATAGTCTGCAAACCCTCCGATAAAGGAGGGAACGTTGTAATTATGTCACGCAACGACTACATTGGGGAAGCAACACGTCAGCTACAAGACACTAACTGTTACACTCAAATTGATAAAAAAGAATATCTAACAAGCATTGCCACTCTTCATGAACTTTTGAAAAAATGGCACGACAAACAAATGCTTGACTTAGAAGAGTACCTATTCTTGAAGACCACTAACCCCACCATACCTACCTTTTACCATCTACCCAAGGTCCATAAAAGTATGGAGAAACCACCAGGACGACCCATTATCTCCTCCATAGGAGGTTTAACAGAAAATCTTTCAAAGTTTTTAAATCTTTATCTCTTTGAATTTGTTTTGGAACTCAAGTCCTACATCCGAGATACGACAGATTTCATTGAGAAGATTGAAAGTCTGACATGGCAACCCTCCTATGTAATGATAACATTGGACATAACAAGTCTTTATACGTGCATAGATCATGGTCAAGGAATAAATGCCATCGCATATTTTTTGGGAAAAAGATCACTGAAATTTGCTATGCATAACAAAATGATACTTGAATTAGTGGATTTCTGTCTACATAACAACATTTTCCTTTTCCAGGACACCCTGTACAGACAAAGGTCGGGCACGGCGATGGGTTCCTGCTTCGCCCCCAGCTACGCGAATTTATTCGTGGGCTGGTGGGAGGAGCAGGAAGCCTGGGGTCCGGACAAAGCCACATGGAACACCAAAGTGGTAACCTGGCACAGGTACATTGATGACCTGTTCCTGGTATGGGATGGGTCCATAGACGAAGCACGGGAGTATATTGGGTCGTTAAACCACAATGACTGCAATCTCAGGTTCACGGGAGACATCAGTGAATCACAAGTTAATTACTTGGATTTACAGGTATCTATAAAGAGTGGGAAAATATCAACTTCCCTGTACCGGAAACCAACAGCCGGGAACAGTGTGTTGTTTGCCACCAGTAGTCATCCCCGTAAGTTAATCAATAGTATTCCCTATGGGGAGTTTCTTAGATTGAAACGAAACTGTACCCATGAGGAGGACTTTGATTTAGCAGTCAGAGAAAGTATGGACAGATTTGAGGAAAGGGGTTACAGACCAAAACTTTTACAGGACACCCTCAATCGTGTAAAGGCCCTGCCACGCGATACACTATTCCAAAAGAAAGAGAGGCCAAAAGTGGAGGGGAAGTTTCGAATGGTAACAACTTACTCAGAAAACTCCTTTAGGTTAAGGACAATTATGTCGAAACATTGGCATATTCTAAAGACAGATCAGATTGTGGGGTCGGATCTGCCTGCCACTCCACAACTTACCTTTAGGAAGGCAAGATCTCTGAGGGACCATATGGTCCATAGCCATCTAGACCCGATCCGGAACACTAAGGGCACGCTGAAGGAAGCAAAAGGCTTCTTTCCATGTGGAAAGTGCAAAGCGTGTGCATTTAGTAAACGCACACTCACCTATAAAGTAAGAGGCTGTCGAGGTGAAAGGAAAATCAGTAAATTCATGACCTGTCAGACGGATCATGTAGTTTATTGTTTACAGTGCCCCTGCCTGCTGAAATATATTGGCAGTACAATCAATTCTGTAAAATTAAGAATTTTAGAACACATGAGGGCGATAATGAATAAGGATTTTACATACCCTGTCGCTAGGCATTTCGCGATCAAGCATAATAGCAATAGAGATTTACTTAGGTTTTTCTGCTTAGACTGTGTACCAGCAAATGTAAGGGGAGGGAATAGATTGCAGACCCTTAGAAGGCTTGAATCGCGTTACATTATTGATTTAGAAACAAAGGCACCAGGGGGTCTGAACATGGGAGAGGAAATGGCTACTCACCTTGGATAAGGGGAGTCAAGGACTGTAAAAGTTGTGTTAGTTGGAATAATTTCTGAAACTGAGAAACTAAGTAAAAAAGCGAACATGAACAAGAAATCTGTAATGAATGTATAACTATGAAGTATTGAACATTTAAGAGGGGTGGTGGGGAGTATGTTATAATGAGACCTTTTTATGTCACAACAATGATTGAAATATAACTGTTTGGGTTAGACTCGTGACAGTGGTATGAGCTTATGCAGCCAGGATGGCTGCAATTGCCGATACACGGCAAGATCTTGTCTGATGCAGACCCCAGTTGAAAAATTCACTTCATGGCCAATGTGCCCTGAATGTCATTTGAGACTACTAAATCGTATGTCTCATGCCATTATCACGAAAGTCAAATCCCACTCACAATGAAATTATGAAACCGGGCTATTTCATGCGTAGGCCGATATACGGCAAGATGTTGAAATGCAAGTATCAGTAATCACTGTTATTTAACAAATTGAAAATACAGTTTGAAACTAGTCTAAGATGGCGCCACTCTATCGTGGACGCTATAGTCCGTTTTCAATGTCTATCATTAATGGTGGCGTCTCATTTAAAAAGTTGCAACTGCATGACTCATGGTTGAACCACTGACGAAGGGACGCTGTCCCGAAACGCGTTTGCCTAAATAAAATACCTCCGCTGTTTGTATTGAGCCCGGGAGTGCTGTGTCTTTGTTCCTGACCCGGCTGGGTAAAGGTTTAAAAGGACTGGAGCTACTATTTTTAACGCGATGCACTGGCGCGTTTTTCGGCACCCGACATAAAGAGTGACCCTCGCAACGGTGCAAACTGGAGCCATAATATATATATATATATATATATATATATATATATATATATATATATATATATATATATATATATTACCTACTGGCGGTCGCCAGTAGGTATATATAGTTAGGATTTTTTTTAATTGGGATTTCTGAAAATTCTCTGTTGAATAACTTTGGCGTTGATGGACGGAATTGGCTGAAATTTTCAGGAAAATGGCACATTTTGTTTCTGAGCGTCCCCTGAAAGTTTGGGGGGGGGTTTCGTCAAGCGGGGGCCGAGAAAAAAGGGGGGTCCCAAAACGTGTTTTTAACATTGAGTTTTCCATAGGGCGGTTGGACTCACTTTTAGCTCGAACGGCTGAATGGATTTCTATGAAACTTGGCAAAATTGTAGAGACTGTTTGCCCGATGTGCCTTTGCTAGGTGTCAAGATATGTGCTCCAGTGGATTTTGAGAAATTAACGTTCAAAAAAATATATATATCTGTGACAGCGTCCCGGTTAGCGCCCCGGTTCGCGTACCAGACGCGTAACGGAACTTCGCGAGGAGAAGCGGATTGGCTCTCCGATGACTGTCAACATTCTAAACAGTCCGGAGAGGCTGCCATCTTGTCTCTCGGTAGGATCGAGAGACAAGAGGTGGAAATAAACGAAGGGGGAAATGAATGAAAGGGGGCAAGGTAGACCCCTCCTGACCCCCTAGTATTGATGTGGGGGCTATTAAAGGGCCCCGCGGGGCAAAAAAATAAAAAAAAATTTTTTTCGATTTTTCGCGGTGGAAGTGCTACCCGGTACGCGAACCGGGTAGCTCACCGGTAGCGTAACGGGAGTCCGCCATCTTGTGTTTCGGACGAATTTAGTCACAAGATGGAGGATAAACAATGTTGGGAATGGGTATAAGGGGGCACGGGAGACATATCCTGACCCCCTAGGTTTTCTGAGGGTGGCTGAGGAGGCCCATATATGTAAAAAAAAAACATTTTTTTTTCAAATTTTCGCACGGTTAGCGCCCGGTCCGCGCACCGGGTAGCGTTCCGGAGAGTGTAACAAGGGGAACACCAAGGGAAATTTTAAAATAATATTTTAGAGTGCTTTGAGGTAGGGTAGCTCTGAATAGAGCTGTTGTGTTGTGTGGGTGATGTAAGTACCAACATGTAGGTACCAGTGAAGAGTCTAAAATTCAATGTACACCATCTCCTCTGTAGATATTTTGTATGTTCTAATATGGGTTATTTAAATGTAAATGTGTGGAAAAGCACTTCATGCTTTAAAGCAATTGTATTTTTGAACTGATTGTTCTTTCCTCTTAGTCCTCCTCTTTATTTTTTTTCCCCACACTCTTCTTCAGCATGATAGTTGATAAATTCGTTCCCTCAAAAAATGTATATACATAAAAAAATTATATTAAATACATATACAATATATTTTTCCTTTAAAAGAAGAATACATTTTACAGCTTTTGATATTTGCAATTAAAAAACCATTGAAATTCACTGAAAAAACCATAGGTTATAGACCATATATAGTTAGGAATTAGCATTTACAAAACCTTGAAAATTCACTGAAAAAACCATAGGTTAAAGACCATATATAGTTAGAAATTAGCATTTACAAAACCTTATTTTACTCACACAAAACCATTGAAATTCGCATATATAGTTAGTTGCACTAACTATATATCGCGCACCCGCAATCCACTGCTGATCATGTCACATATTACATCATTCATGACATGGTCAGTGACATCACTGATGACATCACTGATGACATCTCAAATGACATCACTGATGACATCACTGATGACAACATCCAGTGACTGTATGTTTCTGTAAAGTCAAAAATATGTCTTACATATTGAAGAATGAGTGGATGTATAAGTGTCTGGATGAAGGATTTAGTAGGTGCATGACTGACTGTATGAGTGAGTGATTAAATGTGTCTCACTGAGTTCATGGGTTAGTGACTAAACTGTCTTAATTTGTGCATCAATATGTCTGTTGTTCTGTAAACTGCTGCATGTGTTGATCAGTAGCTATATGAGTAACTATATGGGTTATTGATTGGTTGCCCAAGTATTTGTATGGGAGACTGAGTGTGTGTGTGGGTGGCTGGGAGGTGTATGACTCTGTGCATAGATGTGTGAGCAGTTGATTCACTAGATGTAGGGGTTCAAAAGTGCATGTGGAAACAGCTGTATGGGCGGTTGACTGTTTGCATGAGTGTATTGGTGAGTGAATGGATATCTCAGTGCTACATGTCAAAGTAAGTACATATGTAAAACACAGTACATGTGAGAGTTGACATATATAAATAACTGTGCATAAGAGCCAGTGAATGTGTGAGTGGCTGTATGGATCACTGTGAACTTGTATCAGGAATTGTATAAGAGAGTAAATATGTGTTAGTATATGTTTGAATAAGTAAGGTGTGTATAACTGTATAGTTGAGGAAATGGAGGTGTGATTGATTCTTTGCATGACTGACAAGGTGTGTGAGTAACTCCATGGATGAGTGACAGTCTGTGAGTGTCTGTTTACACTGAGTGTATCTAAGGTTATATTAGAGTCTGAAGAGGTTCATCGTATTATCACATGAATGATGTCATCAGTGATGTGATCAGTAATGTCAAATGAGATGTCATCAGTGATGTCATTTGAGATGTCATCAGTGATGTCATCAGTGATGTCATTTGAGATGTCATCAGTGATGTCATCAGTGATGTCATTTGAGATGTCATCAGTGATGTCATTTGAGATGTCACCAGTGATGTCATTTGAGATGTCATCAGTGATGTCACTGACCATGTCATGAATGATGTAATATGTGACATGATCAGCAGTGGATTGCGGGTGCGCGATATATAGTTAGTGCAACTAACTACATATACGAATTTCAATGGTTTTGTGTGAGTAAAATAAGGTTTTGTAAATGCTAATTCCTAACTATATATGGTCTATAACCTATGGTTTTTTCAGTGAATATATATATATATATATATATATATATATATATATATATATATCCAACTCCACAGTTCGCAATGAACCCCAGAAACTTGCAGCGGTGGCCCCAACGGGGCTGTAACTCCTGATATTCCACCAAAACAGTTTTCTGCCACAATGGGTCCCAGGGGGAATTGTTAGCGGCCCCAGGGATGCTTTCTGTGTTTCAGAGTTCTTTTTCATCCAGGGCGGAGCAAAGTGCGGCTTTTGGTAAGTCAAAGTATACCCGAGGCGGATCTATTGCGGATTTCGGGTTATCGGCCGGGTGCTCTCAGCAGAGTCCTGTGACCTCTTGGGGGAATGATGATGGGGGCATTGGTGATGGCGAAATGCCAAGTACAAGTTTTGATAGACACAATCTCAATTTGAGGCAAAGTGATGAATATGTTGGGCATGATAAAGGGAATGTTGATCCTAATGTTGAATTTTTGTCTCAAGATGCCGCTTCTGGCTTGGTCAGTCAGGAGTTGGGAATGGGGGGAAGGGGTCGTTTCACGTCTGCCAGTTTTTTGCAGAGATCTTGAGCGGATTTCTCAACAGATCGCAGGCGGCGTGGCGGACATCATAGGCATGATGATCCAAATGAATTTCAAAGGGCTTCGCAGCTACCTTCAGGTAAGAATGATTGGTGGGCTGCGAGGAGGCGGCCTTTGACGAGCGGCACTGTTGTCGTTCAAGGGGGTGGGGTTGAGGGGAGTGCAAATGTTCCTTTTGTTTCGGAAAATGTTTTTCAGGTAATGCCAAAGTTAATTTCCATTCCTCAAGACAATGTTATGTCGGTAGGTAGTCCAAGTCTGGTATTGAATGTGGTTAGTAAACACCAGAGTTTGGTTCAAGGTCCAAGTAGAACGAAATTGCCTTACATGGGATTGGCCATGCCCTTGGGCACACATCTCTCTGAGAAGACTAGGCAAAATATTTGGAACCACGAATTAGTGGATGTTTTTAGATTATTGCATCGAGATTGCAGGTCCAAGAAGGCTCAAAAGAGGAAGAGTTGGAACTGTTCCGCCGCCCTAGGGTCCCTAAGAACATCGAGTAATGGACGGCTGCCTTTCTCATTTACGCTAGCGTGTACTGTGAGAGGCATCCCGAACGGGTGGTGGCAATGTTTAAATATATTGACATTATTAGGAGGGCGCACTTGCAGGTGGGTGGCTATGCCTGGATTAATTATGATGAGGAGTTTAGGGCCAAGGTAAGCCTTTACAATGACAAACCTTGGGGAGAAGTAGACCAAGAACTGTGGCTACAATGGATGTCTGTTCATCAGACATCGATGACCATTCACACAGCAAGTGGCCTCCCTATCACTTATCGGCCCTTTCTCCAGCGTCCCGCTCCAATGGGGGAGGGTGGGGTGGGCAGAGCACAGTTGCCTGCAACAGGAGCGTGTTGGAACTTTAACCGTGGTTCCTGTATCAGACAATTCTGCAAATTCAAACACGAGTGTTCGCAGTGTGGGGGTAGGCATCCCATATCACAGTGCTTTCCTCACCAACAATTTGGGGACCATTGGGAGGGGACAGAGAGGCGGAGGGGCCATGTCAACTGTTGTCCCAAAAGGCTCCTACCCCGGTGAAATTACAGGCTCTGTTCAAGTATCTGGATGTGTACCCGGATGTGGAAGCTGCCTCTACGTTATTCCGAGTGTTTAATTAGGTTTTCACATTGGTTATCAAGGCCCTCATTCCCTACGTTGGCTGGCAACTTGAAGTCGGAGTAAGAGTTACCACAGGTGGTATGTGTGAAATTGGACAAAGAAGTAAATTTGGGCAGGATAGCGGGTCCTTTTTCTCAGTGTCCTCTTCCCAATTTGATGGTCTCTCCTTTGGGTGGGTTTTACCCATGGGTTGTTCCATCTCTTGTGCTCTTTGCGAAACATTTGCGGTACAAAAGGGGGTGGTGATGGACGACATTGTTTGGCAGTTCAGGCTGTACTGTTCCCATGAGGCACAGGGTCAGACTGATTTGCATATAGCCATGTCTGAAATGGGGTGGCTAAGTGGGCTAAAGAATGGTGGTCGATTAAACCCAGATCAGTTGACTGGGGGTGGGTGTTTGATTTGCTCAAACGCTCCGTCCATCATCCCCTTTTGTATCGCTTTGTTCGCCCTAAGTGTGGCAGGGTATGCTCAGACGTGAGTCCCTTGCTCACTTGGCCACTGGATTCAAGATAGCCTGGCTGATGAGGATTATGAATCCGAAACCGGTCCCAGGATGCTTGTTTCCGGTCCATGGAAGACATGGTTTGGCAGTTCGGGCTGTACTGTTCCTGTGAGGCACAGGGTCAGACTGATTTGCATATAGCCATGTCTGAAATGGGGTGGGTGAGTGGGCTAAAGAATGGTGGTGGATTAAACCCAGATCAGTTGACTGGGGGTGGGTGTTTGATTTGCTCAAACGCTCTGTCCATCATCCCCTTTTGTATCTTTTCGAAACATTTAGCACGTTTTTTACAATGGCGCTTGGTGACGAAATCTGGTCATACGTCTGTTTGTGCAAATTTTGTCGATGCCTCTGGGGCTCAAGGCTTTGGGCTATTTTGGGAGGGGCTTCGGTGTGCTGAGCGTTGGCCGAAACGTTGGTTACATCTAGGCCGTAGGATTGCCTTCCTGGAGTTCTTTCCTCCACTGGTGGCTTTGCAGGTGAGGATTTCAGGGATTGCTGTGTCCTTTTTCACATTGACAACATGTCTGTTGTGCACTAGTCAACTGGTAGAGAGCTAGAGATGTGCTTTTTTCTGCAATTGTTATGTTCTTTCCTGTTGCAAAATGCTTAAACTGAACAAAGCACATACCAGGCGTTAATAACTCAATAGCAGATGCTCTGTCTCATTGTAATTGGCAGACATTTCATTCGTTGGCCCCAAGGGCGGACAGATGCAAGACGGATATTCCTTCGGATATCTGGGGCATGGGGGAGTGAGGATTGCTGACCTGGTGGAACAATCCATTGCCCGGTCAACAAGACGCAGTTACCGTCAGGCGTGGTCCGAGTTTTTGACCTATGCTTCTTCACAGGATCAGGGTGGTGCAGCAGTTGGTAATGACGAATTCATGTTACGTTTTGTGCTGTAATTGATGGACAAAGGTTTGTCACACACGACTATTTCAGGCAACCTTTCTGGAATTTCCTTTTATAGTCAGCTGTTTTTGGGGATAGAATTACAGGTTGGGGTTTTGTTACGCAGGATGTTGAAAGGTTTCAGCAGAAGCCAAGTTCAGTCATCGCCTTTGCAGGAACCCATTACGTATGATCTTTTTCGACGGATTTTAGGTTGGTTGCCTAGTTGTTGCTATAATAAGTGGGAGGCTGTGCATGATATGGATGTTTTTTGGTGCTTTTCGTGTTTCGGAATTACTGGGTTTAAGGAACCAGATGGGTATCTTGACGTCTGACATACAAGTTTTGAATGGTTTGGTTTTAAAGATTTGGTTACGACAGTCAAAAACAGATCAAAAGGGAAAAGGGACTTAGATTCAGTAGGGAGGGAGTGGTCGGGTGGGTTGTTGTCCATTGGGTGAATGGGAATCCTTTCTAAAGTCTCCTTCGTTTCGTCCTGGGTTTATATTTTGTCACCTTAATGGAGCTCATTTTACTTGTTTCCATTTGTTAGCAGTTTTGAGGAAAGTGTTATCTTTGGTGGGTGAAAATCTTTAGTTATATGGGACTCATTCTTTTAGAATTGGCGCTGCTATAGAGGCATCCAGATTGGGTTGGGGGAGGGAGGACATTCAGCAAATGGGTCATTGGAAATCTGATAGTTGTTATAGATATGTTCGTCATTGAATGCATTCCAATTTGTCAATATGCTGGTTAATTTTTGTTTCTTATAGTAGGTTGAGTTTTATCTTTTCCACGGAAAAAGAGAACATGGATTGTAGGCATTCTTTGTAAAGTGGTCAGCTGTATTTGCGGAACAACAAATTTGTGGGAGAGGTTTGGGGTTGCACGGTAACGACCATGCCGTACTGTGGCAAGGGGTTGGGGGGATGAAGTGGAGAGATCTGTTTCCTTTCTTGTCCAAATTGTCACATGAGTGGGGATTTCCAGATCTCTTAATAATACATTGAGGAGAGAATGATCTAGTGGAGCTCTCAAGTTTGTCGCTCATAAATCAGATGAAATTAGATTTAGCTGTGGTAAAGACAATTGGGTAGGTACTTCTGTGGTATGGACAGAATGTGTTTATTGACAGCAATGGAGGGGGGCTCGTACTCATTTAGCAGTGGAGTTGAATAGAGCTGTGAATGTATATTGCACGGCCATGGGTATTACGGTCTTGGCACACGAACATATTTCGGGCACGGAACTGCATTTATTCAGAATGGACGGTGTGCATCTGTCTCAGATGGGTCATGCCTATTATCTTATGGAGTTACGGGATTTGTTGGCAAGTTTCTGGGGTGTTAATTTATGGTGTACTAACAAGGACATTTAATTTTCTTTTATTCTCATTTTTGGGGTGGGGCAGGAAAACTCTCTGGTTTTCCTGGGTGGCGTTTCTTTGGGGGGATAGGATAGTCTGGAGCGGACGTATCCTTTCCCTCTGGGGGTGGGGGGTGGTTAGGTGGAAAATGGAAAAGGGGAAAGATTGAAGAGAAAAGCATTGGTTTGGAATTGTACATTTGGGGGATTTACAACTGATTTAATTGTTTGGGAAATGGTGATTTAAAGTCAGTAGGGGGAAATATGTTGGGGACATATTTCAAAGGTTTATTGATATAATAAATGTAAAGAGTTGGAGTTCTGTTTTTGACTGTCTTAAAATAAAAGTGACCTTTTATGCTATTAAAAAAGATATGTGTGGAGTGTTCTCATTGCGCGAAGAACAAAACAATGTCCAGGCCGCTTGTGCAATTTATTAGCGTGTATTTAATTGAGTAACGCTCACTCAATGCGTTTCGGGGGACAAGCCTCCTTGATCACGAGTACGAGTGTATGTTTTCACAGCATTTAAGTACATGTCACGTGATTTCACCAAAGGTGCAAACATAAACAACAGACTACCGGAGCAGATTGCTACGTCCGGAGCTAAAAGGCAGACTCTTTCTTGCATGTATTGGGGTCAACGAAACAAATGTCAATGTAAAGTAAAGAAAAGCGCGAGCATGTACAGTTCAGCGCTAAACATATTCCATCTTCATGCGGTAAGAAAATGAAAAATAACAGGTACAATAAATTAAATCAATTTGTTCCGCATTTCGTGAATTATGCATTATGACAGGCATTGCTGGTATCATTCATTGCCCCAGTGGGCAAAAGGTAAATGTGCAATCCAGAATTCAGTAATACCCCAATAATAAAAAGTGAACAACTGCATCATCCTCACGAATCTATGACAAAATATCGAATACAAAAATATCTACATACAAAAATATCGCAACAAAAATATCTATTACAACAATATCGAAATCCTATCTCTAACAAGGTAAGTAAAAAAATATCGAGAAAAAAATATAGATGTCAAAAATCTAGTTGGTGGGCTAGTTGGCTCCCAGGGACCCTCAAGATCCAAGAGGAATTAATTCCTCAACTTAAATTTCACCACAGGGCGCGTTTGCACAATGGTGAAGGAAGGGGGTGGGGCCTGAGGTGACATGTCTGCAAACACGCCCTGTGGCGCGTTTTAAGTTGGGGAAAAAATTCCACTTCACACCTGAGGGACCATGGGGGCCAAGTAGCCCACCAGGTGCTTCCAGGAAGCACCATTGTGCTGCGTTGCAGAGAGGTGGTGCAGGCCGTGCCCCTTTTTACATCTTTCTGCTACGCAGCTCTGTGGCACTTACTGAATGTACTACGAATTCCAATTTACTCGCCTGTTATCAGGAGAGACCTGAGTGCAGCATCTTTGAGCCCAGTACTGATCCTGAAAAGCAATTCTAACCATACTTACCAGTAACTTGAATTTCCTTCCATTGGCTATTGTTGACTGGTTTCATTTGGAAATTGTTCTAGTGTGGAGTTTTGGAACTTTTAAATATTCACCTAAAATCATCCGAACAACGAATTCCGATTTACTCACCTGTTATCAGGAGAGAACACAGTACTGCATCTTTTAGCCCAGCACTGACCCTGAAAAGTAATTGTAACCATACTTACCAGTAACTTGTATTTCCTTCCATAGGAATTCATTGTCGGGTTTTCACCAGAAAAGTATCTATTTTCACAAATTACAAATATTCCTAAAAAATCGCCTGTATGACTTAAACGCATTCTTTCAACTGTGTGCAGGAGATGCACCAGTGCTGGATCCAGGATCCACCCCTGAGTATGAACAAGTAACAATAACACTACTTACCTGCTAAGTGAATTTCCTCGCAAAGGATAACATTGGTGATTCTATGTCAGGACCGGAGGCTCCGATTATGCTTTATCTTTTCTCACTTTAATTAAACAATTTCTCCACAGCAGCGAAACAAATCAAACAACAATATTTCCTTTCCATGGAATATTCAGATATGACAGTTCAAACAGGTTCCAATATGCTTTGAACGGACTACAACTCCCATGAGTCCATCACATAATGCCAGATCACAGTCCTTTCTCCATGTCTGCATGCCATAGAAAGATCCATCACACAAGCTGTCCCTCCTCTTCTTCGTGTCACCCAACACCAACACGAGCAGGGACGCTTCCCAGAACCCCAGACGCAATCCGGCACGAATCGCCTATCATGCGCATTCGCTAAGAACAACCTATCTGTTTATTCTACAAATGCTACGAGCTGGCTCCATCTAACGCGACAATGAGGAGTTACGCTTTTGAGAACCCCGCCCGAGTTTTGGCATATGTTACAAACTAAGTGCAACAGCCGACCATCATTATTTCATCCTAACGCGCCTCTCATGAAGGACCTAATTACTGAATACATTGCAGTTTTATAAATAAGGGTACAATCGTTAGGTTCGTGTGGCGACTTTCTGTGCCTCCTCAGCTGGATACAGACATCCATGCCATTATATCAGGTTGAGTGAACATCTTACTGAGAGTGTTGCAGATTTATAAGATTTTATAAATATCACGGATCCAACAACAATAAGAAATATCCACTATTTGCTAAGCGTTTCCTATCGTACTTACTGGATCAGATTCGTCGGTGTCTTGCTGATTATGCGCAGACATAAAAGATAAATTTATCTCCACAAGGGTATTCGTCATAACCCTACAGAGCAGCGTAAACAAATATCTATTAGTTGCACTAGCTAACCAGAATATCAATTATAGAAGAGATTCGCGCCCACCTTTTCTTTGTTATGTATATGTCCTATTGCAAATGACGGACTCCTGAAGAAAGCAAATGCCGAAACGCGCGTAGAGATTCCATCCACCGCTTTGCTTACTCCAATAGCCCTGCGTACCATCATTGTCATTTGAATATTTGGTTCCCCTTTTTTGTCTGTTATTAGCTTTTTTTCATTCATGTTTCACTATTGATTAGTTGTTTTTTTGCACAATTGTTATATTCACATATGTTTGTCATTTTAAATGAATATGAATAGATAAATATGAAATATGTATCAGAACATAAGAAAATGATCAAAATAAAACAAAAATATATTTTTACATAATCACTATAGTTATGATCTTTGTTTTTGTATGATTAGAATCAGTCACGTATCAGACTAGTTTCCTAGGTCGTTTCTGGCATATTTAATCAGCTCACTATTAGGTACGTTACAAATATAGTTCATAATATTCCCTACATTTAGTGAGTTCACCAATAGTAGGGGTCCCCTTCTTTCGAAATTGTACAACTCCCATGAGTCCATCACATAATGCCAGATCACAGTCCTTTCTCCATGTCTGCATGCCATAGAAAGATCCATCACACAAGCTGTCCCTCCTCTTTCTTCGCTGCTCCGCAGCAACAGATAAGTCCCCTTTCTTGTTCTGCTTGTTTCGGGGTTTTCAGTATCTTATTGTTATTGAAGTGCCTCATTGTGAGTTATGCGATAATTTGGTGGGTCTCTGCCTCGCCTTCTGGGGGACTCTGATAGATTGTGGGGAGTTATTTTCCCTTTTACTTCTGCAGATTCTCCTGCCGCGGGAGCTCCGCTCCTTTAGCGGCTGCCCAGTGAGTGCAGCCTTCATTAGTGGCGCTAGGGGGAGCTCTCGGGTCTCGCTGGTCCCCACGATGCGTCTCCTCAGAATGAGCGAGACGCGTCGCGAGACACACACCGAGGAGCCTTGTCCCCCGCCGCCAAACCTGAACGCCCCAGAGGGGGTCCGTAATTCCTGCATTTGTGTTTAAACGCCCCGGCAGGGGTCCGTATTGCGGTAACACTGCTCAAAATCGCCTTCGGGCTGGTTGGTCCTACGCTGTGTTTCTAGCACACCGGGTGGCGGCTGGCGCCATGTCAGGCTCTGCCTGAGGACGCGTGCGCTTGGGACCCGGACAGCCCACACGCTGGGGTTTCACTGCGCCCCTCCCATATTGCAGTCTACTAGTCTGCCCACAATAATAAGAGTATAACCCTTGGTGCCCCGTTTTAGCGCTTTTTAGGAGTGAGCCCTGGTGTGTAGTCAAGGGCCTGGCCTTGGTATTTGGGGCTGAGGAAGAGGGTGTTGCCTCACATTGTGAGCTGTAGGGTGGCCTCCTACAGGGAACAATAGGCAAAGATAAGTGGAGAGGATTATTATGAGGAAGAACTGCAGTACATTCCTCTGGATGATCAGTTTTTTCAGGCTGTCGATGAGTCAATTTTTAAGTGTGTAAATGATGTGGTGACGCCCATGGAAGAGCGTCTGATGAACTGCATCATTGCTCAATACGCCAAGTTGGCCCAGGGCCGCCTGGACTCCCCTAGTCCTGCCCCTACCTTACTGCAGGGGAAGGTACCCCGTTACCTAAGAAGGGATGTGTGGAGGAGGGCCAGGGGGGCCCCAGGGGTGGATTTGGACGCCTTCGACCACCTCAGGGATGCCTTTGCCGCTAAGCCATCCAGTCTTCCCCTGGGGCCTTCTCTGACCCCGACACCCGCGGAGTCCGTTGGGCGGGCCTCGCCATCATTTAATGGGGGTTCCCCAGCGGACTCAGACGACGAGGATGGGTCTACGCGGTCTTGGCGACTGTCCAGTTCGGCTTCCGACCTCAGGACGCCTCAGGCATGCTTAACCCGGATGATATAGTTCATCCGAGGTCAACTGCATGGGCGCCTGGGGACAAGGTGGCCAAGTTTGTGGCGGGTCACCTCCGCAAGCCCTTGGAAAAGGAAGCAAGGGGTTGCCTGCGGGCTGAGTGTCCTAGACCCACTTTGGAAGGGAAGGTGGCCTGCACACCAAAGCTTGACTCTAAGATGGCCACCTTCCTGGCCAAGTGCATGAAGGATCCCCGCAAGGGTATAGATCGGTCCTGGCGATCCTAACAGGACAAGCTCCTTGATGCAGTGGGGCCCATGACGAAAATATTGGATATGGCTGAGGAAGCGAAGGTGTCGGGCTCCGTCATATCCCCGGACGTCCTCTCGAATTGGGCACAGCGGGCGATTATCTTTCTAGGTAACGCCAACTGTGCCCTCTGGATGGAACGGCGGCGCTTGCTCCTCATTAAGCTGGACCCCAAGTTGGGCGACCTGGCTTCGTCAGAGGCCGGTGCGGTTGCACAGGGGGGCCTCTTTGAAGACCCCTTTGTGATGGAGCTAAGCAAGTTCGTGGCCACCTTCACGAGTTTGGACAAGGCCCAGTCCAACATAAAAAGGGTCTTCCAAAACCGTTTTTCCAACGGGGCCGGTCGTGGCAGGGGCTGCGTGACCGGCCGTGGCCAACAATCCAATCCCAGTAGGGGACAAGGCTCTGGGCGGGGGCAGTACAATACTTCCACCAACCAACTTCACCCACTTCTATCTGACAAGGGGACAGAAGCTCCGTGGCCGTGGAGGATACCGGACCAATGCAGGTGGACCTGCAACCAGCGGTAAGTCTGGTACCTCTTTCTCAAGTCTCTATTGGAGGTCGGCTAGAGTTGTTTCAGGAGGCCTGGCGGGCAATCACAACCGATGCCTGGGTTTTGCATACAATACGGGGGTTTCACTTCGAGTTTTATGATGCCCTGTACCAACAAGGGCTTCCTCGGCCTATCTCATTCGCAGAGGCAGATGCCAGTCTGGTAGACGAGGAGGTCTCCGAGCTCCTGCACAAAGGGGCCATCTGTCGGTTGGTTCTGCATCCCCGGGGGTTTCTGAGCAATATCTACCCCGTGGGGAAGACCGATGGGGGAGGCATCCGGTGATCAACTTGAAAGAGTTAAACGGATGGTTGGTGTACCGGCATTTCAAAATGGAGGGGATTCACCTCCTCCGGTATGTGCTTCTGCCGGGCGACTGGATGACGAGATTAGATCTCAAGGACGGGTATCTGGTAATACCTATCCACCCGCCTCATCGCCGTTTTCTGCAGTTCCAATGGCGGCAGCAGATTTACGAGTTCACCGCCCTTCAGTTCCGGCTGTCATCAGCACCCTGGTGCTTCACAAAGGTCCTCCATCCGGCAGTGGAGTTCCAGCAGGGCCAAGGAATTTGGATGCTCGTTTATTTGGACGACATCCTTCTGATGGCTCAGTCCCCTCAGACGGTGTCGCTTTTACAGAATCTGGGGTTTGTTATCAACAGGGACAAATCAGTTCTCTCCCTGACGCAATCCATTGTTTTCCTAGGCTTTGTGGTGGATTCGGTCAACGAATCCTTAAGCCTTCCCCCGCGCAAGATGACCAGGATCCGATATCTCCTACGTCAGACTGTGTCCAGGACTCACATTTCCCTCCGGCAGATTGCCTGAGTGGTAGGGCTGTTGTCGTCATCCATTCAGGCAATCTTCCCGGGACCCCTTCACTATCGTGCACTGCAGCATTTGAAGGCGCACCATCTCCGAAAGGGATTGTCTTACGACCAGCTGGTTCCCTTATCTGCCGAGGTCAAGGAAGAAATGTCGTGGTGGCTCGCCCACATGGACGCCTGGAATGGCAGGGCCATCTTTGGAGCAGCCCCCAATGTTGTCATAGAGTCGGATGCCAGGAGGTCGGGCTGGGGGGCCCGCAGCGGCTATTTCTCTACTGGAGGCGCTTGGTCATTGGATGAGCAGGGGCTTCACATCAATTGCCTAGAGTTGTTAGCAGGCTCTTTTGCGGTCCGATGCAGGATCAGGGACAGGATTCGCTAGTGCGTCATATTGAAGATGGACAATATGTCCGCGGTTCGTTATATTACCGGTCCAAAGCTCTGGCGGACTTGGCGAAATAATTTTGGGGGTTCTGCTTGGCCCATCACATGTCGGTGATGGCAGAATACTTGTCGGGTCAGACCAAAATTTTTGAAATTCACTGAAAAAACCATAGGTTTCAGACATGTTATAGTTAGGAATTAGCATTTAAAAAACATTTGAAATTCACTGAAAAAAACATAGGTATCAGACATGTTATAGTTAGGAATTAGCATTTGAAAAACCTTAGAATTTCACTGAAAAAACCATAGGTTTTAGGGGAGGTATAGTTAGTTGGACATTTCACTCGTACAAAACCATTGAAATTCCTCCGTTATAGTTAGTTATTCTAACTATAAATCGCGCACACGCAATCCACTGCTGATGATGTCACATAAGACCCCTAAAACCTATGTTTTTTTCAGTGAATTTCTAAGGTTTCGAGGTGATCTGTCAAGCGGGGGCCAAGAACCCAGGGGTGCTTAAACGTGTGTTTTCCCAATGTTAATTCCTTTAGGATCTTTAGACACGCTTACAGCATGAACTGATGAATGGAATTACACCAAATGTGGCAGGAAGGTAGATGTTGGTTCAAAGAGATGTCTTTTTGTGATTCGGTGTAAATCCGTTCATTAGTTTCTGAGAAATTTAAAGAAATTCTCAGTTTTATATATAGGGACGAGGTGGCTCCGCAAACCATTCAGATCTCGTGCTGAGATTGGATTGGCTGCAAATACTTCAAACCAGGAAGTGCCAGCAGCTATCTTGTGATAAGAAAAACTGTTTCAAAAAAAGAAAAGTGGGCAGGGTGAAAAATCCTGACCCCCTAGGCCTCTTGTGGATATAATGTTGGGATGGGCCGCGTGGGCTCACCTCAGCCCCGTGGACCGCCACCCCCCCAGGACTAGAGCTAAGAGAAATGCAGGCGATGATGTGCCCTCCCTGCAGCCCCGGGACCACCACCTCCCCCGGGCTAAGTTTAGTATTATTGCGATGGGGGCTCTGGCTCTCCCAATGTATCCGGACCGCCACCTCCGTGGGGCACATAGATAAAAAAATGTAAAGCGGGGAGGTCCTATGGCCTCTCCCACAACCTCATGACTGCCACCTACCCGGGGCATATATACAATAATGAAAGGGGTCCATTGCAGACCCCAGGCACCACCACTTCCTCAGGACTTAACTCACAAATTCAGGGACACTCCAGGAGCCCAACATGGCCCTGGGGATCACCACTACCCAGGACCAGCTCCAGCAATGTCCTCGGATGCCCACCCAGGCATATTTCAGTTTGCTATGGCTTGGACGGAGCAGTGCCATAACAAGCTCTCTGCTTTCAGCAAGTGAGAGCAACAATGCTCTTGCTTGCTTAAAGAAGTGCAGTGTCTGTTTCCCTGCCTGCTGGAAAACAGAAATTGCTTTGAGATCCAAGGAGCTGCATGTCAGCAGTTGCCTGGATCTCAAAGCAATGTTGGCTCCCACAGGAGGCGGGGAACCGGCAGGGACCATAGGGGGTTTCAGGCTCCACCAAGGTCCCCACCATTGGCAGTGGGTGCCCTAGGTTAGGACCAGGGTACCCACCCTACAGGCCAGAACCCGGGGGATTGGGTCCACAGGGCAAAAATGACCCAGGGAAGGGGGGGGGCCTTTCTTAAAAAACAAAAGTAAAGTGATAAAAAAAGAAAGGGCTATGGTGCCACACAGTGCTTGAACCTTGCTAAAATGCTGATTAAAGAAAGGGTTCAGATCTTGTATGGATACCCTCATATTCACTCAGTGATCAAACCTATGTGAAAGTAAAAAACAGTAAAAACCATTGATTAAAATCAGCTCTAATTAACTGGAATTCTGAAAAAGCCAAACAGAGGACTTGAAATATATAATGTGCTCAATAGCAGAAAATTAACAACAAAGTAATTAAAATAAATCCAGAAATCACAATCATTACCCCAAATGACCCAACAACCCTCACTGGAATTTTAGGCCTACAGGTATGAGAGTCTCAAAGTCCACAATATACCTGTACTCAAGGATCCTGAGTCTGCGCTCCCCATCCCCACCTTTGATACTAAGTACATTGGCTTCAAGAACCATAAACTTTAGGAGTTTTTCATTGTGGAAATGAATTTCACTGAACTGATCAGCTACAGGATAGTGTTCATCCTTTTGTCTAATGGCCCATTTACGTTCCAACACCCTTTTCTTTGCTTTATGCATAGTACTGCCTGCATAGTTTTTCACATGAGCAGATTAGGAAATAAATACAGTACTCAGTATTGTAATCAAAATTGCCTTTTATGGAATGTACTCTGTTGCAAAAGTTGATCTTAGTACAGTTGCAATGATTGATACATTCTTTGCATCCCATACAATATGTGAAACCCTTCATACCGTGTCTAAATCTGCTAAGGGTATTACCAGATGTATTCATGTTGTGGCTAAGAGTGCCCCTCAGAGATTTACTTTTCCTAAAGGTTATCTGTGGAGAGAGCCATGTAATTATTCATCCAATATCTGGTCAGTTTTAAGTATGTCCAAGTTTTTGCAAAAGATTGTCATGACTTTATATGATCAATTAGTATAGGTTGTGATGAGTACTGTGTCTACCTTGGCAATAGCTTGAGATATGGTTTTAGTGCTGTAGCCTCTCTGCTTGAATTTTCCTATCATCACCAAATTCTCCTGTTAATATTCCTCTGAGGTGCTGCAGTTGCACTTGGCCCTCATTAATTCCCTGTGTGGAATGCTGTGTATCAAGCTGAATGGATGAGCCCTTAAAGCACGTGGAGCACTAAGTAGGATGTTACCTACTGTAGGTTTGCAATGTAGTTTGATGGGAAGTTGCCTTTTCTGAACAGTGATTTGAACATCCATGAATACAATGTTGCTCTTACTAGTATGTCATCCAGGCTAGAGAGGGATGTTTGAGCAGAGTTCACATCCACTTTCTATATGACAAAAATGTAATCTATGAACCTCTTCCACATTTTAATATAGCTATCCAAACGTTCCAGTTTGGTGTACAACTGCTCCTCCCACCAGCCGATGAACAAATTCACATATCTGGTAGTGAAGAAGGTGCCCATCACAGTCCCTTGTACTTGTTTGTATATCTGCTTGTCAAATAGAAAAAAGTTGTTAGACAATACAGAATCATGCCAAGTAAAATCTCAGTGTGAAGTGACAATTAAACAGATCTTGCTCTCAAGTAGTGCCTAATAGCCTAGATTCCCAGATCATGTCTGATACTTGTGTAGAGGCTATTCATATCAAGTCTTCACAACTTGTACTCCTCTTCCCAATAAACACCCTCTATAAATGTGAGAAAATGGGTAGCATCCTTAATGTAAGCTGGGAGCTCTGTCACAAATGGTCTCAAGTAATAGTCCATGCATTTCGTAGTTTGTTCCAAAAGTGATCCAATAGAAGATACTTTAGGTCTCCCTGGTAGTTTAGTGCAATCTTGTGCACTTTGGGCAGTAGAAATAGGGCTAACATTTTGAGATTGTCGCACCTAAGGAAAATGTATTCTTCCCACTCCAAAAGGCCCCTATCTTTCCAATCTGATAACAGTTCTGAGTACCTGTTATTAGAGGACGACAACTCAGTTTTGTTGGAGAGGCTGTAGCAAGACGTATCACCTAGTTATTTTTTACCTTCACCCAGATAATCTGCTTTTGACAGAACCACAGCATTGCCTCCTTTACCCGACTGATGGAAAACTATGGTGGAATAACTTTTCAACTATTCTAAAGCTGCGAATTGCATGGCTAAAAGGTTATTCTTGGTATTACCCTTTGTTTTGTACCTCATGTTTTTCAACACTTTCATGATATGTTTTTCAAACACCTTAACAGCATCACAATGAATCATTGGTATGAAGTAGATTTAGGTTTGAATGTGCTTGAACATGGCAAATCTACCTCAATGCATACATTGTGCAAATAAAAAAATGAGCACTCAATACTCACTGTTTCATGATCAAGCAAAGCTAAGGAGTGAAGGAGCTCAAGATCTTCAATACGTAATGCACTCAGATCAGGAGTTTGACCTACCACACGTGGTCTAGGCTGGTTCATGTTGTACCATATGCTAAATTTTAATATTCTAAGAAAATAAAAGAAATCTATTCTAGTTTGAACATAGTCAAGATTCCTAGAGGGACAAAATGAAAGGCCCAAAGATAAAAGTTTGGTGTCACCTTGGGATAACTCACTGTCTGATGTGTTGATTACATTCATTGTGCTGATTGTCCGACCCTTGTCATTTCCACAGGCTCAGATCGTTTGTTTCTTGCGCCTTGATTTTGCTTGTTTGCTCCTCTTGTTCTTCCTCGTGTTCCTTCCCCTTGCCTTTCCGAAAGTTCTGCTCTGTGAACTAATGGCCTGATTTAATATTTTAAACTGCTTCAAAAAATTATTCCTGCTAATGTCACTGACTTGGGCTCTTCCAGTAAGTGCATCTGCTGAGATGTCCGTTACATTACTGTCTGAGATGTCACTTTCCTCTGTGGTTACATCCCTTTGCTCATCTCTTATAGTTGTTTGTTCATTATATCCTTCCACAAACAGATGATCTACTTCCTATGGAAGGTTAGGATCCTACCAGCCTTGTAGTCTTTAAAACCCTTTATGAAATTGTTTTGTTCTTTTATAGGAATCTCTTCCTCAGTTATTATTAGATGTGTCTGCAGTTTGGTGCAGAATTTCTCGAGTACCACTTTTGAGACTAAACCAAGCACTTCTTCAGTGATTTTATTGATTTCTTCAAATATTTTGCCTTGCTCTTTCATGACATATTTAATCAGGAATCAGGATGCGCATCATGGTTGTTGAGCATTCTTTTTTTTGCCCATTCATCCAGCATGTCTGGGTCGTGATCCTCATAAGTCGGTACAGTAAATATGTCCCATATTGAAATACTTATGAGCGGGCTAAGGTTCCTACCATTTTGCCATTTCTTTTTTGTATCGTTTTTCAAGCTTGTCATATAGCACCTATATTTTCATGCCATCTCCAATATTTGCCAAGGTTTTGGTATTTGTGTTGTCATCTGTACTAGAGAAACAAAATATTTTGTTGGACATCTCCATTCGTTTAGCTTCCAAATCAGAGGTCATCACTGCTGCAGTAAAGTGATAGTGGCTTTGATACCATGGATCAAGGGTAGCTCTAAGGGCAATTAAATGCCCTATATGAGCTTCTCCGCAATCAGCCTACAGACTGGGCATTCACTCACCCAAGCAAGCACAAATCAAGTCTGGGAATCAGCTCAAGTCTCCAAATATCATCATTTCGGACTTAAAGCACATAGCCCCGAAGAATGTGCCGAAGTTCGTTCCACCGCTCAAAAAGCAGTTGGAATGGAGAAGGGAAAAAACACCGCACTCCTGACGAACAACACACAAATCCGCCACTCTCATCCTATCCTCAAAAGTATACCCCAGATTGCCATTCACAGCTGCAAACAAAAACGGCTACAATAGACCATTTTGAAGCATTGACAGAGGGGAGCAACGGGGCCCTAGAAGTCCTGGCAAGTGAACATGAAGCACTCTCATACTTAAGATCTCGGGAGTGGGTCAACTTGGTTGCCTTCTACACTCTGGACTATCCAAAAAGCTCAGTACCCCTTTTACACAGTAAATAGCAGAAGTCCCGGTCTGCAATGCTGCAAACAGCACATCACCACCCAACCACAGGACCACAATCCACACCACGGTCTCACCGAGCCGACCAATCAACACTTGGGACAATTTACTAAACGCCATGCAAAGAACGTTGATGCCCTTCAATACCAGTCCAACAAAATGGACCTGCAAGTGACATTACTCAACACCTTAGCTCTCTTTGTAGAAGGGCTAGATGAAAATTTGGGGAACTTAAATTCACTTTTCAGGCTAGCCCAACAGGAGGTGAAATTGGCTTGCAGTTGCAGACCCATTGTTGACACACTACCCACACTACTGTCAATCGTGTCCATCCTGATTGAGGGCTTACATAAGGAACCAAATGACAACAAAAATATTGCCACACTAGAAAAGGAAGCATCCAAGAAGCCAACTGCAACGCAAGCCGCTGCTAAAAATCTAATACTTTCAACCACATGGAATCACTCAGGGGGAGACCATGATACCGTGCCAATACAATCACGAAGCAAAATAATCACAGTTTAAAATGCTAAACAAAGACGCCAAATTCAGAGGAAAGGCCGCAACAAAATAGCCAACCTCGGTCATGGAGCAGTATACCCCCTTTGACATTAAACAACAGCCTCAGGTGACAACACAACTCAAAACAATCAACCGGTCAACTGACATTCCTGGTGCTACAACATGGATGGCCGACCAATCAGAAATAGCTCCCAGTAGGCCCACTACAGAGGCACTGGGGGGCTTAAATCACATACCAGCTATAAAAAGCACAGACTCCTCACAGCCCCAGTGGCATAGTTGCTATTGCCCTGATCCAACTCTGCCAGTTGTAAGGGAACTGAATTACCTATAATACAGAAACACAAACAGGTGAGAGCTCAAAATAAACACACAATGGGTCACGGGGCTCACTTACCGGACAAGGCAAGATCTAATACAGCCTCAATACAAAAACACATATTTTATCCTAACACAATTTCAATGACAGCCAAGACTTTAATACCTAGCCCCGCACATCCACTAACACCAAGGGAAGAAGCTAAAAGAGAAAATGCCGGGGTAACGATAGCCTCAGCTACGGCACAAGAAATGCCCCTCAGCACAAGTATAAAGGCAGCAGAAAATTCAGACCCTTGCCTCACGCAACATCAAAAATATCCAATGACTACAGAACCAAGCACAAAAGGCCCCTCTGGCACTGCTATCCAGAAAGTTCGGACCCCAAATTCCCCTCAGAAATATTCAGCAGTACCTCTGGCTCTCAGGGCAGACAGACACAGGGGTACACCTCCCAAGAGCAACCCCTGCCTGGCAGCCCACACAATCTAGTAATTTACTCGTTCCTCCAGAATTTAAATCTAAATGGAACTGTGACACTTTGAATAGAGAGAATATTCTCCAACTATTGGCTATCATACCAACCTTAAGAGATATCCACACAATTGATCTCCTTTCCAAAGAATTTATAAGGGCCGACTAGGCGCCGGGCAGGGAATTCACCAAGGCCACCTGGCAATCAAATCAAGTAGCATTCAAAGTACTGATTAAATGCAAAATCTTTAAAGCATGGGGCATATGTATTGCATCATGCCACATCACCGGATATCCTCTTCCTCTACTTGCCACTAAGCAGCTGGTAACCAGTGACAGCAGAGAAAATGGATGCTCTGTGCTTAGGGGAGCTCTAGGCCGGTTGCCCCAAAGGTAGCGGGCACACAGCATCCAAACCGGCCAAAAACCAGCACCTTCCCGTGCATCCGGAGATCCAGCAGATTCTTAGAACCATTAACATAAAAATGACTATACAATGGCACGCCCCTTAGTTCAAAATGTAGGCAATTATACTTCATTGATTCCAAGTTTGCGCCCCTTACCATCACCAAATTTGTCGGACCACTCTGTCCCATTGGTTGCTCTCTATAGATTGAGATGATGTAGCAAGTAAAAGTATACAAATCCGGAAAAATTAAGTGATGAATTACACAAAGTTTCCTCCTGACCACTGTAGTTTTGTCATATGATTGTTTGTTGCATTTAGAAAGTAGGCAAGTTCATGTTCTCATCTCTTGTCAGTCCATTCTCAAGCATTGCTCTGGGAAGTAACACTTTTTTTGCAAGTCTAGTCAAGTAAGCTACAAACGTGAAAGAAGATGATTGAGTGTAAGAACACAAGGGGAGACCACAAAATGTTCCTATTGGCTTTAGACTATTGAGTTCATAAGTTCATACTAGGAAAGGAAACAAAGTTTGAGGCCTTTATAAAACACAGCTTATGCACGATGAATTTGAGCTAAAATATGAATCTCACATTACATAGAACAGTGCAATAATTCTTTGATTAAGCATCACGTAGTTATAAATTGTAATAAATTCATGCAAGTATAGGGTATTCATAAAATTGTTATACTCACTATCATTTCACATATATTTTCTCTTTTCTCTTTTGCACGTTATACGTTAATACATCATAAAGGATTTAAAGGCACACCGGAAGTGCAAATCATAACATAACCTTGAGTAACACCTACTTCTCTTGTCAATGTCAGTGCTCATATTACACATTCTAGTGTTATTATCTGTTTTCCTAACACATGAAACAATTGTTTATTTGTCAAGATTATCTAAGCATAAGAACACATCACTCAAACGCCAAATCTCATATATTAACAAGTTAAATGTTATGTGTTATCAGAAATATACTTCTAAAATTCTGCATGCTTTTACAATGCAGCATCTAAATGAGCACTTCATTTGTGTGTTTCTTGAAACATGGAAACCTAATACACACTTTGTAATTGTCATGTAAAATAGTGTCACAATCCATTCTCTGTGTAGAATCATCGTAAATAGATCAATTCCCCCTTTGACGGTAATCGAGCCATCACACTTTTATTTTTGTCTTTATCTGATGTCACATTCATAAGGCGGATGTCTTCATAAGCCTCAGCTAGTTTGTTCTAAGGGTTTTATTTCATCGTAGTACCCACATTGTCTAACCTCTAGATTTCTGCTTTCTTTCTCTTTATTCCTCTAGTCCCTTTTTCAGTTTTTGTACGTTTATAATATCTGATGATCATTGTTATTATTGGTAAGAAAATAGCAGACGTTAGTATGGGTGTTAATATTTTCCCCACTAAACAACCTCCCAAAGTTGCAAACCATTTTCCCACAGAGGTAAATCTTTTGCCAATAGATTCCCATGCACCATCAGCTTTTAATTCAGTCAAATATTTTCCCAACTTAGTAATATTGCTAATATATACCCGCAAAACTTTGCATTTGTCATATAAGTACAAATGCAAAAAGAACAATTGATGGACAGAATGCTGAACAAGGTCAAACATTCACCCCAGTACTGAGATCTGGGCCAAAATCCATTGTTCTTTTGCTCCCCAATGCCATTCCAGTTCAGATCCAGCCATATGCAAATCAGTCTCGACCCTGGTCCGAACTGCCTGGTCAACTCCTCCCTGGACTGGAAACAAGCATCCTGGGACAGGTGTCAGGGCATCATCAGATAAGTACAGCACTGTTAGACTTTTAGCATGTGATTGACTCCGCCCTTTTTTGCAAGTAGGATGTCTAACGCAAGTCTTTTTTGTAGCACCGTGGATCTGATAGCAACCACTTCAGTATCTATGACAAGGAATCCTCCTGCTGTATTGGTTGATAAACGATCAATCACAGTAGGTTTTCACATTTTGTCAGAATTTAGAATCACCCCAACTGTTGTATTATTGCACAATTTGTCGGTTCCACTAGCTTGTCCCACATGATACATATCACATGATACATATTTGGAAAGACTATTCCCACATAGCAGCATCCATAACAATGTCATGGTTACCTATAATAGGCAGTTTTCCCACTGATATAATACACCCCTGGAAACGCTGGAGAAGGTCTTCCAAGATATAAACCCCATCCTCCAACAATTTGGAAGGTGTGATCACATTCACTGGAAACCAACAAACTTATTATAATTTGAGTAATAATATTGAAATTGTGCTTTGCAATAGAATAACTAGTTAGTATACTTCAAGAAATGCCATATGTAAGAGGCAAGTGATGATAAGTCACCCCTTCTGATACCAAGGTAGGTAGATGCATGCACACATAACAATCTCTGGCATCCATAGTGTTAACATATTCATACAGATGTTTAGTAAAGACATTGAAAAGAAAATCGCTAATGGATTGATCATGATGTAAGGACTTATCAGTTAGGTCATTAGTTAAAATTCCATCATTCTTTTTTTCCAACGGTTTTCTAACAGGGGTAGGGTTAATATCACGGGTCACATAGACATGATGAGGAAGACTTAAAACAATAAGTACCAATAAGTACCAATACAAAAATTATAGAAAAAGCAGCTGAGATGCAAGCACATATGTGATATTGTTTTAACGATAAAATGTTTGGATATCCTATCGCTCCAGAAAGGGAACTCATGCTTTCTGTTTAATTTTGAGAATGCTTTATAATGTAGGATTTGTAACAAACATTCCTTTGAGCCCTTGGATCAACATTTCTTTTTTTTCCCACTGTAACAGTTCACAGGTTTCAAGTTTGGCAAAATCCAGTGTATATTTTTCTCTTCAGTTACTCATAGGCCATTTCTTTTTGATCTTCTACCTTGCAAAATATCTCTTACTACAATAGTCTCTCAACATGTTTTTTGTGAGTTTAAATCCTTGAAGCAAAAAGCTTGGTATACTTTCTCCCAGTCATTTGCTGCTACAAAAAGTCCATTCAGGTGCAGTGTATCTCTGACTTGGTACTTTATTGGATTTTCTTGCTGTTGGTTCATCCTCATCTATATCACTTTGTTCAGATTGACTTGAGACTTCAATTACAGTTGGGGGTACTTTGCCTTCTACCAAGATTTGCCTCAGTCTGTTAGTTCTTCTGGGCCATAGTCTCCACTTATCACTCGCTTTTTACTTGCACTGTTCACAACAGGTGGATCAGACCTTTGAGTAGTCATGTCCCTCTCTGCATGACCTTCGTTACCTACAGGTACTTAGTCGCTCGGATCCCAAATTTAACCAGTGCTTCGAGTTTCAGTAGCTGTCGCCCCCTTCACTCTATGAATGACCTGTGTTGGACGTCTCACTGTAACCATTGGTAGATGCACTACAAGTACCTCATTTTCAAGGGGACATGGGATACAGCGAGTATGGGCAGCATGTGCCCAGTTAGGCAGACCACCACTTTGACAGCAGTTGTGGAAACAAGATCACTTGATGTGGCCCACACCAACAAGGTTCCAAACATGATTTGCACATGTGTTTCTTCACTAGGACCCAGTCACCGGGACATAGATCATGACACTGCTCCTGTTGTGGTGAAATGGCAGCTTTCCCGAACCTGCTGACAGTCGGAATGGACCACATCAGCCAATCCTTTACAGTAATTGAGTACCAAATCATCAGTTTGTTTCACTAGCTGATTGGATTGGACTGTAGGCTGGCTCTAGTGAGGGGATACCCCAGTTCTTCGGTCTGGGAGACTTTTCAAACTCATTAACACCAAAGGCAAAGCATCAGGCCATTTCAGAGATGGGGATGCACACACCTTTGCTGAGCGGGACATTAGTGTTCCAATCACTTGCTCGACCACTTCAAACGCCTCTTGTTGGTATGCACAGTGTAACTTCTGCTCAATTTGTAATGCTGCACAAAGCGTCTGCATCACCTCAATATTAAAATGAGTCCCTCAATCCAATTCCAAGGAGATCGGAAATTGAAACCGTGGTATAAGCTCTCTAAGAAATAGTTTAGCTGCAGTTAGACTGTCATTATGCCTGGTTGGATAGGCTTCCACCCAACGAGAAAACAGACACAGTCACCAGAATGCATTTTAGTCCATTGCAAAGGGGCATCTCAATAAAGTCAAGCTGCGTCCTATTGAAGAGTCCTCCAGATCTCCCTACATGGCTCATGGTGACTAGTGCCTTCTTTCTAACATTTTGTTGTTGACATATCACTCTCCTCTGGCACAACATCTCTGCAACAGTTCGGAATCAGGGATTAAACCATAACTGTCAAAAAAGATGCATCATAGCATCTCTCCAAATGTGTGCAGGACCATGGTAGTATTTTACCATTGGGAACAACAATCTATCAGGTAAGACTGGTCATCCATCTGTGTATACCCACACCTCATCTGCTTGCCTTTGTGTGCAACCTGCTTTGATCCACCCCAGTCTCTCTGTTTCTGACACTTCATCCTGCAATGCTTTTATTTCCTTCCATGTTTCCACAACTGAAAACATCATCCTGCATTCTGTGACACCAGGTTGTTCTTTAATGGACCTCCATTGAAGATGTAAGAATTTAGGGTGGAATAGCATGCAGTCTCATCTACATAGTGGTTCTGACCGTCACAAAATAATTTCCCTATTGAAGGGTGGGATAATTTACCACCACAATTTGGACTGGCAATTGCAATGTCAACAGTAGATTTTTTACACTCTCTCCATTTCATTAGGTGAATCCGAAGAGGTCATGAACCCAAGCTGAGACCAAAATTGCCGAACATCATGGATGAGCCAAAATCTATATTGGCTGTCCGTTAAAATGGTGACTCTTAATGGTTCAGCAATGCTGCAAGCCCTAGTCAGTGTTATCAGTTCAGCCACCAGTGCTGGATGCACTCTTTGCAACCATAAAGCTTCAACCACTCCCACAACCATCGTCAAGATAGCATTACAGCTCTCAAGTTTCCTCCTGCATCTCTCAAATATGATCCATCCACAGACAACACAATCTCTACTGTGTCACTGTACAGAAGTGTGTCTGTAAGTTTGTCTACTACAAGAGGGACAGATGACTCCTTCCCACATACACTTACAAAGAGCAATAATTGGGGTACGAGTTCCTTTCAAGTAACACAACTGCATTGCTGTTTCCATCTATTGAAAATGGGGAGTATAATTATGACATAGGACTGAATATTGTGCTTTGTTTAGATTGCAATATCTTTCTTGTGACAGTGATTATTCTCCTGGAAGGAAGAGAATGGAAGATTACAGTGTGGAACACGTTTTTTGGAAGTTGTAGCTGTAGAGCAGTTGGCTCTGGTGCACTGCCTCCTGCTGGATACCAAGGGTGGTCTCCAGATGTGAATGCGTGTCCACCTACTCACAACAAGGAGGGTGTTGGTGTTGGTCTTGCATTATATGCATTCATTTGAAGTGCTGTTATTGTATTGTATGCACTTATTTGAAGTGATTTTATTTCTTGATATGCTGTCTTAGATTGTCACAATGTATTGTGATTCATTGAAATTCTTGGTATTTTGCGATTGACCTTTCATATGCTAATTATATGTCAAATGACTTATTACCAATCCACCTTTTGTTTTACCTTAGCCGCGAAGCAGTGTGGTCTGTGTGTGTGAAACGTGGGCAGAAAAAGGTCTGGTTGGCCTAACAGCCACTAACTATGGGTTTGTTTTGTAATACTCTAGAAACAGAGCTCTTGGACCCTGAGCTTGCACAATGAATTTCGGGCAGGCCCACTTGACTATCATCCGTAAGGGGTTGATAGAATTCGTTTCAGGGGATGGTTCCTGTGTGTTCGCCTGGGACTTTTACGGCTGCTTGGCACCTGGTTTTCATGCTAGACTGGGTGACATGTCCATTTGCTGTGCTCCCAGGCAGTGTCAACAGTTCAGTTATCTCAAAATAGACACATCCCGTCAGTTAGATTAAATGTGCGTGAGTGAGCATGCTTCTGCTCTGTGAGGAAGTGGGGGGGGGCGCTGAAGTGTGTTTACCATTACAGTGCAAAGTAAATGTGTTTTTTTGGAAAGGATACATCAGCCCGTGCCAAACATATATGTTTGCACTGGCATTCTCTACTACAGGGGCACAACGCACCGAGCTGTCCCGTGATGAACAGACCCTTTGCACAAACTCATAAATGAGGAAGTTAACGGAATAGAACTTTCGACAGGATGTTTCAAATACTGCTTCTCTTGTAACAATGGGACAGGAAGAAGCCTATCCGCTTTCCATGTTCTGCAGTAAGAGAAATGAACTGTTAAAATGATGCACAGAAAAATAAAATACAATACCGCGTCTTAATGGGCTAAGGTCCTGAGGCGGGAACAGCCCCCCTCTCGCCATATTATAGTTGGGATGTAGCCAAATTTACGTTCCCTGATTTCTTTCCAAGTGCCCACAATGCACCACATTAATAATGCCCCTGTGAAATGTGCCTCCTTCACCCTGGGAGAAGGAAAATAAAGTGGCATTTCTACATGTCTCATGGTACAGAGCAGATCTCATGTCCTTTACCAACAACTTTCTGAAATTACTTGAAGAACAAAGAAGAGGGTACAGACAACTAAGGAGGCCTGATAATTTCGTAGAGTACAAAAAGTAAAAAAAAAAAACAACAATTGTTACTGAGAAATGGCCAGCATGGGCTATGATGATAGGATACATTAAAGGGTTAAAGAAAACTCTTTTTGACTGGCTTTGAAATAACGATCGCGGGCTGGCCACAGATTCTGGGCATTGCGCCAAGTCTAAACAACACACTACAGCAGTTTTCTGTGGGTATGACCAGAACTGGTTAAAAAAAAGTGTTCTTCGCAGCTAAGAATGGAAGGGAATGCAAATTCCTAAATGTATATTAACAGAGTAATGGCATCCACAGGTACCCCATTTCCCATCTCCCAGAATCATTTACAACAGGAGACATTTGCTGTTTTAAAGAACAAAAGATTACATTACATTGCTAAAAAAAAAAGCTACTTAATCAAAAAGCAGGGGGAACATAGGAACCCCTGGGCCCATGAACAGCAGAAGGGTGCTGTTTACACCAGCGACTAAGTGCTGGAATAAGACAGAAGTTAGGGTAAGGAGGCAAAGATTTCCTTAAAAGTCAGGCTACGCAATTGATCTGAGGTAGCCCTGCATAGCATCACTTTCAGAAGAACAGTCTACAGCAGAAATGTTAAAGACATGCAGAGCTGTTTCATTTCGGTACATCAGGTTCTTTCAGTGCATTGATAAGTATTGTCCCTGTTTCAAGTGCTAGTCTTTAAAGTATGCATTTGAACATATTGACTCTCTCCCCACCATGACAACAATGCAAGTATTGAACTAAGATATGAATGATCTGGGTGACCTGCATTCCAATTATACAGAAAGATGTTGTAAATTGCTAAGTTACTGAGGCCTATATTTTCTTGTATGTGATACTGGAAAATGTGTCTGTATATATGTATGCCTATGTGTATATATGCATGTATAAAAGGGGGGGATTAAAAGCCCAGGATCACACAATTTGGTCGGGTTAGGTAACTGGACATCCCCAAAAGCACTATGGTTTCATTCTTCTTTTGCTTTTGAAGATAATATACTTTTTAGGTTCTTTCCTTCATTCCCCTACAGAGTGTAATGCTTAAGGTTTTCACCCTCTCATATCTGGTTAGAAAGCTCCACTGGTGCAAATATATTCTATAATTCTGACAATGTGGCCCACACATTGCACCACTACTGATTTCTCAGTGATTTCTCACCTAGCAATGGCTGATAAACAGGGAATGTTTGGTAAAGAGTAATGCATGTATGCTGGCTACAGATGAGTATACAAATGTTCAGCGTGATTTAAGAGGCACACTTTTCCCCCTTGGAGATATAGCTCTAATTCTGGTTCATGCTTCAGAAATAACACAGGCTCACTGCAAAATTCTTAATCAGTGGGCACGGCTAGAAAAGTACTGAAAGGGGGCAAGATTATAAGACTTTTGCCTAATTGAATGGCGCAAGGAGAAGTACTGTTTTATGTTTGCATCTAAAAGAATGTATATTAATGTTTTTCATTTCTAGGTTCTTCAGAGTTGCAGGAAATCTAGCGAATTATAATGTAAGGTGAATGCACTAAAATGCTTTTTAAAGCAGTGCATTCACCAGGGGCTACAAAGGATTGGACAAACAGTAGTAATATTATGTTTATTTATTGATCTTTAGTAATGAGTATATGCCAATGCAGAAGGATAGTGTGCATTGAATAACTGTGCTTCGTATTATGATGTCTTAAGGATACAATGTGTCCAGATTTAATATGTCTTTTAATATACCGGTGCAGTCTTTAGGGGTGTTTGTGAATAGGTGTTCTGTAAAAAAAAAACACTTGTCCCTTTTGTGCCATGTAATGTGGCAACAAATTATGGCAGCAATATCATTATATAAGATGTCTAAAATAGAATTTCTGATTATGCCAGGGCTCCTTCCATGGTAGGGTTAGAATACTAACTATTACCTTATGCTGTCACGTTCCACAGATCTACATACAGGGGCTGAAGGTAATGGTAAGAAAAAGTTACATGGCTGGAATGCCGTTTTGAGTATGTGCAAAATTACTAACTTGCATGTTTTAAGGGTTTTCACCAGCTCTTCTCTAAAAATGTTCCCATGCTGAGACAGGTTGGATTTTTACTCCTGAAAATGTCAGACATAATACTTCTTCAGAGGTTGGATAAAAGGGGATGGAGGAAAAGGGAACTTGCAAACACTCAGATTTTTGCATGAGCAGATCTACACCTTCATATTTGATCATGCTTAAATGCAGATCGCAATATTTACTAGGAGTACTATTTCTTGGCCTACTTCTGTAAAGTCTTGTGAATTAACAACAGTTGTATATCTGCACTTAATGAAAGAACGTGGATGCACTTTATTTCATAACTGGGCACCTAATTAGGTCTGGCATTAACAATGACCTTCTGTGTTTATTAAAATGTTGTCTCTCTCCCTCTCGCTTCTTGAGGGGATTCCTCACATCAACAGGCCAATAAATACAACAAAGTAATCAAGTGATAGGGAGGAGGAGTTGAGGTCCATTCAATTCCCCATTCTAGAATCAATTAATCAAAAAAGGAGAATGGACACTTGTAGCTATAGGACCATTGGCTATAATGGAACACCCTCATAAACACTGGTTGTTATATGCGGTGTATATTTCTTCTCCGCCCCACACTCAGCGTTATGGCATAGTCATCGGGTGTCCACTTTGAAGTGCTATATGCCAGCCTTGTCCAAGGCAACCTCTGGTCTGGATAGCAGTGTCTAGAGATTCGAAAGACACCTCCAGAGGGAGGGTGAAGTGCCCAAAAGGAAAAGTGTGCAAAACAAAATATAAGCTTAAAAAACAATCTCACTCCAACAAGAAACTTTAATATAAAAGGAGATGTATTGTTGTTAAAAGAAACCTCTAATCACACTTGAGATGTAGAGTTCTCTTTGTGTTTTTTTGTGTTGTGCTTTCTCTTTCAGGAACCTAATTAGTGTCCAAATGAGTGTTCACTAAATACGTACACCGTACCGAAACCTACACAAGTTGTGTGAGTACATTATTGTTTTTGTATTTGTCCTGACGAATGCTCTATAGACCCGGCTGGGCCATAAAGAGCTGAAACATGTCGACCGTTTACTGAGAGATAACAGGCAATCTAGTTACTCGATTGACCATCATATCCAATTCACTTTTAACAACAATACATCTCCTTTTATATTAAAGTTTCTTGTTGGAGAGAGATTGTTTTTTAAGCTTATATTTCGTTTTGCACACTTTTCCTTTTGGGCACTTCACCCTCCCTCTGGAGGTGTCTTTCGAATCTCTAGACACTGCTATCCAGACCAGAGGTTGCCTTGGACAAGGCTGGCATATAGCACTCAAAGTGGACACTCGATGACTATGCCATAATGCTGAGTGTGGGGCGGAGAAGAAATATACACCGCATATAACAACCAGTGTTTATGAGGGTGTTCCATTATAGCCAATGGTCCTATAGCTACAAGTGTCCATTCTCCTTTTTTGATTAATTGACAATAAATACAACATGCACAGTTGATAAGTGACCTCCTCCAAGAATTACTAAGACCATCCAAAGTGGGCATAATAAAATGGGCAGCACACACATCATCAAAAGATTATGTATCGAAGAGCAACGCATTTATTAATGGGGAAGAAAAGGCTGCCAGTTCGCAATGGTACAAATAACAAGCAGCGAGAAGAACACTAAAGATAACAGGACTCATTACACTCTGACCCAATAAATATTCAGAGGAATGTAGAGGAGGATGAAAAAGAGGAATGGGTCAAAGGAGGATGTGTGCAAACAAGGAGGGGTTATGGACAGGGCCCAATTGAAAGATATGCCTGCCTTCAGCAATGCTTCCTTTCATCCCACACCTTTTTTCACGTCCCTCACATGTTGGCTGAGATGGCATGATCAGACTGTTTTCCCTATGTTGGTACAACTCCAAGTTCCGCCAAATAGCAGAAAGACTTTGCAGACAATGAACTGTTTGCGCAAAATACAATACAATACTGGAAAGGGCACACCAACTGCACCTCGTCATTTCTCTCCTCCCCGCAGACCATTTGAAAGCCTACAGATGGACTCTACAGACTTGCCTCCCACCCACAAGTACAAATATGTTTTGGTAATAGTGTGCATGTCCAGCAAGTGGACAAAAGAGTATCCCACCAAGAACTGTGATGCAGAGACTGGGTCCAAATGCCTTCTAAAAGAACTCATTCCGCGATTTGGGATTCCATCCCTCCAGAGCTCAGATAATGACCCTACATTCATCTCCCATGTGATAGCGGAACTATGAAAGGGGTTTGGGGTCACACAGAAATTACATTGCGCCTATCACCCACCCGCAGAAGGTGCGGTGGAGAGGAAGAATGAGGTGTTGAAGAATAAGATTGAAAAATATTTGTACATCAACTGAACTTTAATGGGTAGATGCACTACCACTAGCCCTGCTGGCAATGGGAAGCACACCAGATAGGTTAACAAAACTCAGCCCCCCACGAAATAGTATTTGGCCACCCCATGTACATTGCAGGCCATATGTCCACAGCTCCACTCTCAATAACAGACTGTCGTATAGGCCTCAGCCTGGCCCGCTAGTGCTAGGGGTTCGCCCTTGTGCGCAGGAAGTCCTCAGACCCAATAACAAAGTTGGCACGGAAACTGGAATTGCAAAACATAGAATTTATTACACCTCATGAGGTGGTGCTGAAGTTCAAACAGTACCCTCCGGCACTATGAGAAGTAGCACAAAGGGCTACCGGACACATGGTTTATTTATACCCGCACAGGGGCTCAAGAGAAGGCGGTACAAAGCACAAAAGCACATTTCATGTCCATACAAGGTAATATCGAGCAGCAGAATCGATCAGTGGGAGGAGTTAACAATCACGGGGTCTCGGCTAACACATTCCAATCCAGGGTTAACCTTTAGCAGATGTAGACCCTTACGGTCAGCGGCAAAACAGAGATATGCTATTATTAGACTGTTGCCTGGCAGATCCAAAGGCCATGAGCAGAAAGGTAGGACAACGCACATGGTCGACACGAGGCAGTATCTGGTAGACAAAATGGCTGCCGTGATTACAAAATGGATGCCGCTAAAATATCAAGATAATAGCTAAAACTCGATGTCTTTTGCTAACGCTCAACTCAATCGACGTTATAATACAACAAGACGACCTGCTTTTATATTTTTGCAAGAAATTAACAGATACCTTATGTAATATTCACCGCCAGGTTCTGCAGGCTCTTCCAGAAGCAGCAACTTCACCGCCACATGACCTGCAGCCTGATGATTGGATCTGGGTAAAGTCCCACAACCGACGGCACTGCCTCCAGCCATGGTGGAAGGGACCACACCAGATCATCAGTCAAGTGCCAAGGGCTGACATCCTGGATTCACCGCTCCCACACCAAAAAAGCAGAAGGGCCAGACAGCAGAGAATCGGATCCACAAGCACCACCAGTGACATCTGAGGCACCTCTCAGGTACAACCTTCGATCCACCACGCAAGACAAGACAAATGGGAAATAAGAGGCAGATACCTGCTTGGGGAGGCTAGGCCTCCAACAAAAGACAGAAGACACCAGAGGCAGTCACCTACTGTGCACAGACATCGCAGTGGCCATTCCCGATGGTTACAAGATCACCCGCAGGGACCGCACCAATGGCGTCGGCGGAGGAATCGCCATCATCCACAAGGACACATTCAGGGTCTCCACAAACACCGCCGACACCCTCAGCACCGCCGAACACATGCACTTCCAGATCCACACGGACCCCAAGACCACCCTGAGAGACACCCTCGTCTACCGGCCTCCAGGACCCCGCCCCCAATTCTGCAACTCCATCGCCAACGTCATCAGCGCACACTCACTGACCTCCTTCGACTAAATCCTCCTCGGCGACTTGAACGACCACCTGTAAAACAACAACGACAGCAACTCCACCACCCTGATCGACAACCTCACCTCCCTCGGACTGACGCAGATCGTCACGACACCTACCCATATCGCCGGACACACGCTCAATGCTATCTTCTCTTCCAGTCTCCATGTTATCTTCAGCCACACCTCCGAACTCACCTGGACCGACCACCGATGCGTTCACTTCACCTTCCAGAAACCCGTCTCACACCACCGCACCCTACAGATCCCTGGACGCCACTGGAGCAAAATCACCAAGGAACTACTGCAAAGACACCTCACACTTAACCCACCGACCCCGAGGAAGGGGCCCGCACCCTCAGACTCTGGATGGAAGACTGCGCCAACACCTTAGCTCCAACAAGACAACTCGCCTCCAGAGATACCAGTCAAAGAGCCAGCTGGTTCACCCCAGAGCTCCTAGCCTCCAAACGCACCTGCCGGAAACTGGAAAACACCTGGCACAAGGAGGAAACACCCGACAGCCACGCTGCCCTCAAAGACGCCATCCGCAATTACCACCACCTCATCAGGACCACGAAGAAAGCTGCCTTCAAGAACCGCCTAGAAAACAATGCACACAATAGCAAGGAGCTCTTCAACGTCGTTAAGGAACTCTCAAACCCCAGCTCCTGCACCAACGACATACCCCCATCACAAGCCCTGTGCGATGCCCTCCCTGCCTTCTTCCACAGCTTCAATCCACAGACGGACCCCGCCAACCTCACCACCCCGGCCCCACTGATACCTTCCAACCACGACCACCTCACCATCTGGACCAGCGTAACCACCGAAGACACCAGCAAAACAATGAGCTCCATCCACTCAGGTGCACCGTCCGACCCTCTCCCCCACCACATCATCAACAAGGCCGACAGCTCCATCGCACCCGACCTATGCAACATCATCAACCTCTCTTTCAAGACCGCGACCTTCCCTGAGAGCTGGAAACACGCCAAAATCAACGCCCTACTAAAGAAACCCAAGGCGGACCCGAGCGACCTTAAGAACTTCCGGCCCATCTCCCTTCTTCCGTTCCCAGCTAAGATCATCAAAAAGATCATCAACACCCAGCTCACACGCTACCTGGAAGACAACACCATCCTCAACCCGTCCCAGTCAGGCTTCCGCAAGAACCACAGCACCGAGACCGCCCTCATCGCCGTCACAGACGACATTAGACTCCTGCTCGACAACGGGGAGACGGCGGCTCTCATCCTCCTCGACCTCTCTGCGGCCTTCGACACCGTCTGCCATCACACACTACGCACATGCCTCTTCGATGCAGGGATCCGCGACAAGGCCCTGGACTGGATAACCTCCTTCCTCTCCGACAGAACCCAAGGAGTGCGCCTCACCCGTTCTGCTCCGGAGTCACCAAGACGATCTGCGGTGTCCCACAAGGATCCTCCCTCAGCCCGATGCTCTTCAATGTCTACATGGCCCCGCTACCACGCATCGCCAGACTCCACTACCTCAACATTATTTCCTATGCCTACGACACCCAGCTGATCCTCTCCCTCACCAATGAACCCCGCACCGCCAAAGCCAACCTCCACCGAGGCATGAAGGCGGTCGCCGACTGGATGGAAGAAAGCCGGCTCAAACTCAACACAAACAAGACAGAGATCCTAATCCTTGGACCCAAACCCTCAGCCTGGGACAACTCCTGGGGGCCCACCTCCCTGGGCACCACCCCTACACCTACCAACCACGCACGCAACCTGGGAGTCATCCTCGACTCGAACCTCTCCACTACCAAACAGATCAACACTGTCTCCTCAACCTGCTTCTACACCCTCCGCATGCTCCGCAAGATCTACAGATGGATCCCGACCAACACACGAAAGACCGTCACACACGCCCTCATCAGCAACAGGCTCGACTACGGCAATGCACTCTATGCCGGAGCCCCTGCCAAACTCCTCAGTAGACTCCAAAGAATCCAGAACGCCTCGGCACGCCTAATCCTCGACATCCCCCTCCAAGACCACATCACCCCCACCTGAGAAACCTACACTGGATCCCCGTCGACAGAAGAAGCACCTCCAAGCTCCTCACCCACGCACACAAGGCCCTTCACAACACCGCCCTGGCATACTTCAACAACCGACTGTCATTCTATGCACCCAACAGGAGACTCCGCTCCGCCGACCTCTCCCTGGCCGCCTTCCCACGCATCCACAGGACCACCTCCGGAGGCAGGTCCTTCTCCTACCGCGCCGCCAAGACATGGAACTCCCTCCCTCTCCACCTTTGACAGACGGAAGACCCTCAGACCTTCAGGAGACTACTCAAGACCTGGCTCTTTGACCACTAGCTGCAGCCCCCCCCCCTCCCCCAGCACCTTGGAACCCTTACGGGTATGTAGCGCGCTTTATAAATGCTTGATTGATTGAATATGTCCAGGCCTCCAAAGACGTCTGTCTGCCTTCCATGGGAGTGCCAACTGTCATGTGCTAGTAACCTCTGACAGTACACCATCAAGGCACCAATGTTTTCTTCTAAATGGTTGACTGGCGTCTGCACCAAAAGACCCCTAGCAGGTGCAGAGCCCACTAGTCAGAGTTGCTTGTGATGCCCCAACTAGGCACATAGCGGTGCATCATCCGCTAGTTAGATATCAAGGACAAGGCGTTGGAACATCAAAGAACTGAATTGAACACTTGGTTAAGGGTATGCAATGACCTAAGTAGACCACAATTACCACGAATGCCAGCAACAAGATCTGGAACGCTTAGATCTATACAAGTGAGGGTAGAAGAGTGACAACTAATAATTCATATAAGGTTACTGTGTCTCGGAATACAATTAAATTGTGTGCTGGAACTAACTGTGCCAAATCCTCTGCTATTGAGTGGGTTAAGAGACCTGATCTTGCAAGACATCTCGTCTCCCACTTTTGGACATAAAACAACAGCACAAGATATCGCAGACATGCGACTTGACATTTTGGATTGCGTGATTTATGCAATAGAAGACATCGGATCTGGTCTTATCAAAGACATTAACTGAACAAGTGAAAGAAATGAACAATGCCAAGTACAAGGAGAACGGACTAAAAATAGCCATTATTGTTAGGATCAATATTGGCTTCAGTCCCAGGGATAATAGCGACTGCGCTGATAATAATATTTGCAAAGGACATTGAAATACCATTCATCCATGGCCGGCAGGGAGGTGAGGGGGAAGAAGATAGTGATTTGGTATCAGATGGAGCGATGAAGAAGCCATCTTTCTTGTATGATACCAAATGCTGTAAGCTTTTAGGCCCTGCTAAGTGGACATAAAAAGCAGTGCACAAATGCTTGTACTTTTCTAGGTTTGATCAAGAATAAAACGTGGCAGGGAAGATGCTCAAGTAGACCCAGACATTTCAGCATAGCACATTTTGCAATATGTCTGGTCCTTTCTATTATGTTGCAATTATTAACTGGAAAAGCACCAGACTTATATCTTACACTATAGTGGAAAGTTCCAGAAGCTGCCCACTTGGGTCACATGGTCTGCAACAGTATGGTTCAGACCTTATATGGTATATGACTGTTTCAGACCCTTGCTAATTGGTCAAATGACTAGGGCTTAATTTGTGCTACGTATGTGATGATGCCGCATCCTTTGTGGTTTTGGTCTATAAAAGCTGTCACCAATGTCACATCTTTGGACATTCAGTGGAATTTGCTGTTTGTTGGTCTCTAATAAACTTTGCTCTCTTATGTGCTGACAGAGAGTTGTATGTGTGGAATCATTTATTATTTCTATTTCAGCTTCTACAATCTGACTCCGGCAATGGAACATCCAGAAAATCCTGACAGGGTTTTGTATATAACTCAGTCACATCCAAGCAATCATGATCTGCTTCATCAATCACAACTTTATTTCCTGGCAAGGGCATCAATGTAGTCGGATTCAAACTCATATAACTCACCAATGACACATTCTCAGCAGCCAGAATCCCCTGTTTACACTTAGTTAACCAAATACTTGTGAGATGTTGTATTTGAGTGCGAGTAAGTAAAATCTCAACAGAGTGTGGTACATGCACGTTCAGCAGGTAACCCATCACAATTCTCTCACAGTGCTCCAAACTCACACATGTATACCTCAACTGCTTTTAGACATCCAGGCAATGCCGCAGCTACAGGCTCTAATATAGCTGGAAAGTATGCAACAGGTCTGCACGCAGTTCTGTGCATCTGTGTTAGAATTGACAATGTGCAGCCTTCACGCTCACGCCAGAACAGAGTGAAGCGTTTGTTAAAGTTAGGCATTCCCAATGCAGGAGATCAATACACAGACTCTCCTGCAATTCATTTAAAGAGGGCATGCATTCATCAATCCATGGAACTGGATCTGACACATCCTTGTGGGTAAGCTTCTGGAGTGGCTTAGCTGTCAATGAGAAATTTGAAATCCATTGGCGTCAATAGCCAACCATTCCCAGAAACATGAGTACTTCCTTTTGGGTGCTTGGAGGATTCATCTGCTGAATGGCAGTAATCTGATCTTGTGACACCTTTCTGGCTCCTTTCTCAATGTGATGTCCTAAATAAAGGACTTCCCTTATGCAAAACTGTAACTTTGCTGATGACACATTATGCCCACTCACTGCCAGATGATTCAGTAATGCAATAATGTCACATGTACAAACCTTCTGAGTACATAACGCTACCAACAGGTCATCAATGTACTATACCAGAACAGAATGATTTGGCATTACCATTGATTCCCAGTTTGTTATCAATTTCTGATTGAAAATGGAAGGAGTCTCTGTATACCCTTGTGGAACATGTTACCATGCCAAGACATGGTTTCTGAACCAGAAAGCAAATAAAAATTGTCTACACGGGTGTAAAGGAATGGAGAAAAAAGCTTAGCACAGATCAATGACAGAAGACCATTCAGCTTCACATAAAACCTGATATAGTATCACAGCTGGATTTGGCATGATTCGACAACATGTTATCACAAGCTCATTAACCTTGCGTAAATCCTGCACAATGCTATACCTTCCATTCTGTTTCTGAATTCCCATAATAGGTCTAATGGGCTTCCCTTGATTTCTCTCAATATTCCATGTTTAATCAATGACTCAATCGGAGGTGTTATACCAGTGATAGTCTCAGGTCTCAGATTATATGGGGGAAATCAAGGAAACTTTGCATTTGGTTTCAAAGTGATTCGTATCAGAGCCACTACTTTGATCAACCCAATATCCTTTCCTGTGAAATCCCAAACTTCAGGCAACACAGTGTCTCTCAATTGTAGGGGTAAATCATCACTGGTTAATAAGGAAAATAATCCTTCAATTTCAGTTTTTTGTTTTGGCATTTTGAATATAATATCTTCATCATTGGTGTGAAACTGTATTCCTTTCAGAGTACAATAGATAGAACAATTCAATGTGCACAGTAGCTCTCGACCAAGATGGTTTATGATGCTATAATCACATATCACAAATTTGAGAAAATCCTCAAATGATTCAGTTTGTACCTTGACAGGCTCAGTTACAGGGGTCGACATTAATCGGTTAGAAACTCCTACAACTTGGATTCTTTCTCCCAAGAGGGATAGGTTGGAAACTTCCACGGTTCTCACAGTGGAACGAGTAGGACCAGTGTCGACAAGAAATGAAATAGGTGTTCCATTTACCTTACCATCTACATAAGGACCACTCTGGTCTACCTCTAAGGATGTGCTAAGCATGCATTCATCCTCTCTCCTCAGGCACCGTCATTGTGATAAATTAGAAACACTGTCATCAATCTGTATCAAGTACTTTTGGGTTACCTTCTGGTTTGGGCAAATGTGCTCATTTATATAATAATAATAATAATAATATTATTAGTCAAACTTGTAAAGCACCTGGTTAAACCAGCCGTTGTGTCCCCGCGCTAAGAGCAGAGACTCTTCAGAGAAGGAGATAGAAGGGGACCTAAACATAGAAGAGCCAGGTTTTTAGTTTCTTCCGGAAGAAAGACTCTGAAGGTTAAGCACTGAAAGAATGCACTCCCATTCTAGCCTTTTGTGCTTTAGGAACCTTGACCAGGTAGGTCCCGGTCGATCTAAGGAGTGTCGGATTTTAGGGGGTGAGTAGGTTGTGCAAATAGCTCAGACCTTTACCCTGCAGGCTACGGTAGCTAATGCATAATGTTTTAAAAAGGATTCTTTCTTTAACCAGCAGCAACTCGAGGTCAACAAGAGCCTTCCTGGTTGAAGCTCTCCTGGGAAGCTTCAGAACTAGGCGTTCTGCCATGTTGTGGATGCATTGTGGCCTATAAAGGCATTTTTTTGCTGCTCCCAGGTAGAGAACTTTTCCGTAGTCGAGTTGGGATATGGAACCAATGTGCTCATTTATATGGAATCCCATGTTCACAATATATTTCAGCACCTGACCATTCATATGGGGCATAGGAGCTCATAGCATAGTCACATTTAAAGTTTCCTGTCTTTGAGGCTGCTGATTCGGCATCACATCACCTGCTTGGGCCTGTATAATTTTACCCTGCGTTACCTGCCCATTCATCTGAATCAATGGTTTAAACCAACACTCATGCTTTCAATGCCTGCACTTGCTGCGAATGTGACATGAGTTAGTCTTTTTCAGCATGTCTATTGAAACCCCTCTTCCTCTGCCTTGAGTTGTCGCACTTTGTTGCTGACCTCCTGCGACTTCTTGCATTCCAGCATTTGTCTCACCATTTCCCTGTACTATAACAGAACAATCTGCACCAACTCCCACATAACCTTTCTTTGATAACTTCATCTGAGCCAACATAAAATTTTCCTTCACTGCTTATGTTTGGAATCCACTTCATCTCCGCAATATTCCGCATACCTAAGAATCTCGTCTAATGCCAGCAAATCAAATGCTGTTGTATCGTTGCACTTATTTCAGGTCTTAATCCATACACAAATCGTTATACAAAATGTCCCATATATTTTCCCGACACGTTTTCCTTTCCACTATATTGCTGAAATGCCTGAAGAAGTCTCTCATAATATGCATGCACTGTCTTCTCAATTCCTATGTCCTCCTGTCAATCTTTACCCAATCAGAGTCGTTTGGAGAAATATTCCCTTTAAATAAGTAATGACATGATTGTTTTTTCTTTTCATTAATTCAAGTGATGGTGCACCAGTTTTTGAATCTCTTGCAGGTTCTGTTTCTTGTCAATCTACTGCAATCTTAGACTCAGTCCATAAATCACTCAGGACCACAATATGAAACAAAGTATCTAAATCTTTCAACAAAACCTTTGAAACCTCAAATCTCTCAAACTTTCTAGACCATTCAACTGTTTCTTTTCTTTTAACTTTGGGAAATCATTTGTAAAGGACAATATGTCTGGTCTAGTCCAAGAAACAAGAACATACCCTCCCCCTGGTATTTCCCTCACTGGAAATACTTTCTTTTCAGAATGTTCTGTTTCCCCTTCAAACATTTCATACATTGGCATGGTTGCCTTTTTCGTTCCCTTCTTTTTAGCCCATCTGCCTTCCCATCTTAATAATAACTCACCCCATTTCCTAAGTGTCAACAGTATCTCCTTGATCTGCAATCTTTTTCCTGATGGGTTTAGACTCTTGAGATCTTTATCACTGAAATTCAAGTTATCATTTTTTGTAATGTTTCTTATTTCTGTATGTCCACCCACTATTTCTGTGCAACCATTTCTAGCTCTCCTGGTGATATCTTTACATATGAACAATAATTCAGAAATCTAGATAATTGACAATGTTTCCAAGATCGATGGTTCCCAAAATCATTTCTTCCAATTCCACCTTGAGCTTCGAAACATCAAGTGAGTCCTAACCTAAATTTCTCCCCCCTGGAGTTCCCTGTTCTTTTTCACCCTTGACAAAAGTAGACGGCGCAATATCCTTAATCAAATCATCAAGTTCCTTTGTGGTTGGCCCTACTATCTGATTTTATACACCCTTATGTGATCTCCCATTGGCTCCCTCTATCTGTGGTTTAGTTTAAATGCAATGGGGTAACCGAGTATCCCTCAGAACCTGGGCAGTTAGGAAGTAGTATACAATTGGTTCTGTTGGGTGTGCAATATCTCTTCTAGTACATAGTATTCATCACACAATTATTCAATAACGTAGATAAATTAATCAGCAATAAACCAAAACCAAACCATCTATGGTATTGAAACAGAATTTTGTTATAAATTCCAATATTTATAAATACCTCATTTCAATGTTTTTGGCTGTTAAAGGTACAGGGTGACATGAAGTTTCTGAATAGCGTGACTTAAAGTGTTCAGTGATATTGTGATGGTGTAATATATACAATAGTGCCTGCGGGAACGGAGAGAAATCAGGGGGAAAGGAAAGATTGGCCAGAAATGTTCAATCAAAAATGAGTAGTTCCATGGGCTAAATGAATTAGCCTTTTCACAGAGCGCCCTAACTGGTCCAAGTGATACGATGTCGACGTTTCAACCCTGGGATTGCATGTTTCACAGGTCAATGTGGGTCTTCTTCAGGACGTAGGGGTAGGGGTAACAGCCTGTTGATTCAAAGTGAAGGGGTCAGGTTTTGGTTATGGGATGTGAGCAGTGTCAATTGTTAATTGTTGCACTGTCAGAGTTGATTGACCTAAGTGGGCCCAGGTGGGCTCACCAGAGCATAGCGTGAGAAGTATCACTTTCAAGGCTGTGGTGCAGAAGTACCAGTAGTTCCCTTTCAATCTGTTTCACTAAATAAAAAATGTTAATATTAAAATTGTGAGCGTTTCATTGTTAACCTCAGTTAATATGCAACTAGTGTAAAGGCATACCATGGTGGTTGGGAAACTCAACTCTAATGCCACAGGAAGCTAATCTTCATGGTGATAATCTCATAAATGATTTCTAGTCGAAAAAGGCGCTGGTTGTTGAATATTCAAACTCTTTGTTTAATCTACAAAGGGAGAAAGCATTATCCCTTAGATATATGCACTGGTAATCTTAATGGAATTAGTGTAGCTGCCTTGCCCTAGCGTGAACCCTCACCTCTTAGCATCTGTTTTTGTTAAGTCGCTGTTGTTATCAGGCATCTGGTTTCCTTCTGCCGTCTCCACGCTCGTAAACTTGAGCGAATGCAGCTTAGAGCAGATTTCTTTAAAGATCTGTATAACGTCCTCGAGGACGCTTTGCCAGGCCACGTGGCGGTTGCCAGGCAACGTGTGTAACGTGAATGGATCACGTGATGTGGGAAAGCCAGCGGACCCGGGGTACGAGTATGCGTAATGCTAATAATTTGACCGAAATCAAGCATTTCATTTCATTTTGAAGGCTCCGCGCTCGTGTTGTTGTGCAAAAGCGGATTTAAAATCAGTAAAACGTCCTCGCGGATGCTTCGCCGAGCCGCATAGCGGTTGCCAGGCCACGTGTGTGACATGAACGAATCACGTGGAGTGTGGCGGACCTAAGGATCAAATCAGTTTAATTCAATTGATACAACCATAATATTTTTAAAACGGGTGTGTGAGAATATTTACAGTGCCTTCAAAAACTAGTTCATGTAGGGTGAGGGTTGATTTGTTATAAAGCAACGATTTCAAACGGGCCCGGGGTATGCTTGGGCTACAAGGAAGCAAAGTCAATGTGTATTGTAAAGGTGACTTACATCATACAAAACAGCGGCATATCAATTTACAGTGAATAATTACAATTTTCATTTTAAACAATTTATGATGTGTACATGGTTAACAGAAGTTAACAGGCCTGTGTCATAATATATGGAGCATCACATATTCAGGACATCTGGCAGTCAGCCATTACTTGAATAACATGTATCTAACCAGAGTGATACTGGTTTGGGTTGGTTAAAAAGAGCGCATAGGTAAACTAAACATGCACTGTTTGAGCAACATACTATGTCATCATGTTATCTATTCTCTTGTGGCGGACGTACATTGCGCAGATGTTAAAATCACATGACCGGACACCACAGATGCGGAGGGTGCAAAGCCTCGGACTCCTGTCAAGAGGGCACTGACTTCACATATGATAACAGGACCTACAATTTACCAGTCTTCACGAATTGTAATAGTTCTCATGTGATCTATGGCATTCTCTGCACATGTGCACAAATATACGTTGGTCAAACAACTCAGAAAGTAAAAACACGGATTCTACAACACATGAGCAGGATAAGATGTAAGACACAGGGAGCACCATTGGTTGAACAGTTTATCACACACAATCACACACCAGAAAATATCAAATGGTGGGTCATGGGGAGGGTCTGCCTACCAACCAGGGAAGGATCCCTTGTCAGGTCACTAAACTACAAGGAGTGTAAATGGCTACATTTGCTTAAGTCTGTACAGTTTGGGCTAAAGGAGATGGAGGAAACCACCAGACAAATGGGGCAGTTGTAGATGATTCTGTAAAATAACAATTCATGCCCCACTTACATGATACCTCTATGAATGCCAAACCAAGATTCTCCTAATCCATCTAGTATTTACTATATTCAGTAAATGGGCCAATTGGTCCGTTCCATTCACACTGTTCATAATACTCGCACTCAGTGTGGAATGATTATATGGGTCAATTTAAGCCTTTCTGTCAATATTACCATGCCCACATCATTGTAAGAATTTATTACATCAACATGTGATTCTAACATCTGCTCAATGTACGTCCGCCATGAGAGAATAGATAACGTGATGACATAGTATGTTGCTCAAACAGTGCATGTTTAGTTTACCTATGCGCTCTTTTTAACCAACCCAATCCAGTATCACTCTGGTTAGATACATGTTATTCAAGTAATGGGTGACTGTCAGATATCCTGAATATGTGATGCTCCATATATTATGACACAGGCCTGTTAACTTCCGTTAACCATGTACACATCATAGATTGTTTAAAATGAAAATTGTAATTATTCACTGTAAATTGATATGCCGCTGTTTTGTATGATGCAAGTCACCTTTACAATACACATTGACTTTGCTTCCTTGTAGCCCAAGCATACCCCGGGCCCATTTGAAAGCGTTGCTTTATAACAAATCAACCCTCATCCTACATGAACTAGTTTTTAAAGGCAGTGTAAATATTCTCACACACCCATTTTTAAAATAACATGGTTGCATCAATTGCATTAAGCGGATTCGATCCTTAGGTCCGCCACACTCCACGTGAACCTTTCACGTCACACACGTTACCTGGCAACCGCTATACGGCCCGGCAAAGCGTCCGCGAGGACGTTTTACTGATTTTAAACAGCACCGCTCCAATCCGCTTTTGCACAACAACACGAGTGCGGTGCCTTCAACATGAAATCAAATGCTTGATTTCGATCGAATTATTAGCATTACGCATACTCGAACCAAGGGTCTGCTGGCTTTCCCACATCACGTGATCCATTCACGTTACACACATTGCCTGGCAACCGCCACGCAGCCTGGCAAAGAGTCCTCGAGGACGTTATATAGATCTTTAAAGAACACTGCTCTAAGCTGCATTCGCTCAAGTTTACGAGCACGGAGACGGCAGAAGGAAAACAGATGCCTGATAACAACAGCGACTTAACAAAAACAGATGCTAAGAGGTGAGGGTTCATGCTAGGGCAAGGCAGCTACACTAATTCCATTAAGATTACCAGTGCATATATCTAAGGGATAATGCTTTCTCCCTTCGCAGATTAAACGAAGAGTTTGAATATTCAACAACCAGCACCTTTTTCGACTAGAAACCATTTATGAGATTATCACCATGGAGTTTAGCCTCCTGTGGCATTTGAGGTGAGTTTCCTAACCACCACGGTATGCCTTTACACTAGTTGCATATTAACTGAGGTTAACAATGAAATGCTCACAATTTTAATATTTAAAATTTGTATTTAGTGAAACGGATTGAGAAGGAACTACTGGTTCTTCTGCACCACAGCCTTGAAAGTGATACTTCTCGCGCTATGCTCTGGTGAGCCCACCTGGGCCCACTTAGGTGAGTCAACTCTGACATTGCAACAATTAACAATTGACACTGCTCATGTCCCATAACCAAAACCTGACCCATTCACTTTGAATCAACAGGCTGTTACCCCTACCCCTATGTCCTGAAGAAGACACACATTGAACTGTGAAACATGCAATCCCAGGATTGAAACGTCGACATCGTATCACTTAGATCAGTTAGGGCGCTCTGTGGAAAGGCTCATTCATTTAGCCCATGGATCGACTCATTTTTGATTGAACATTTCTGGCCAATCTTTCCCGTCCCCCTGATTTCTCTCCTTTCCCCCAGGCACTATTGTATATATTACACCATCACAATATCACTGAGAACTTTAAGTCACGCTATTCACAAATGTCATGTCACCTTATACCTTTAACAGCCAAAAACATTGAAATATGGTATTTATAAATGCTTGAATTTATTAAAAAAAGTCTGTTTCAATACCATAGACGGTTTGGTTTTGGTTAATTGCTGATTAATTTATCTACATTATTGAATAATTGTGTGATGAATACTATGTACGAGAAGAGATATTGCACACCGACAGACCCAATTGTATACTATTTCTATCTGTGGTGTGGCACACATTTCGGGACCTCAAGTAAAGTAAAGTAACGTTTTTCCCACTCTAGCCTGTGATCCTCTATTAGGAGTTTCTGTAATCCCTTCTGCAATATTAAATAATGGAATTGGTCTCTCTTGATTATGTGACACATTAGTTTGAATGGTCCCAGGGCTGACTCCTGATTCATTCACATGTTGAGAGGTATCTACATTCGGAAAAGTCAAATTGGAATTTATTTGATCAATTCCTATAAAGCACTATTCACTCCCCTCAAAGCAGTGGGAACAGGCAACATCTGTATTTGCTGGCCTCCCATACTTGACTGATGCAAAGGAACCACAGTTCCTATGGTTACTAGAATTGAAAGTGCATCTGGAGCATTGGTTAATATGGTGTTATTAAACCCTACTCCTCTAGGCGTATGATCTTCAGGTAGGAAAGGATTTACATAATTTAAACTATTTGGTAATGCAGGTGCATCAGGCTGAATTCCCACAAATGGGTTTGATCCTGTCTGTGACTGTTCTTCATTATATGGTGGAGGTCAATTCATCAATAATTCACTCAGAAACTTATCATAGATCTCATCACAACTGTCATCAGTTAATGTGAGAGCTTTAGGGATTTCTAGATGTCTCTTCTTCTATTTGCAATTTTGTCCCTCATTTTTTCTGTGACTAATACAAGATACATGTGTGCTCCCTCTCCAATATCCCTTCACCATATTCTCCTTTGAGAGTCCCAATTAGCATCTACATACTTATTTAAAGTAATCTTATATCTGCCCTAATATTTATCCTTTTTGTTTCTGATGGGCCACATGTTCCAATTCTTCAAAAGCTTCAAATTGCATAGGACTTGGTGATGGCTTAATATCATTCTGTTACCTTAAATTTTAAAGAATTCATACATTTAAAGTACCATATTGAGGTAAAGCTAAAGGTATATCTTTCTCAGAATATTTCATCCAATTTTCTAACCAAGTACATGTATGATAACCTTTCTCTTAAGACATGTACAAAAGCGGGCGTGCCTTCAGGTGCTACTTGTACTCCTTCTCCAGTTGGTACAGGCACATATCCACCTATCAGCAATTTTAAGCTCTTTAAAATGTTCATGATTCCAAACAAAATATTTTATTGTCCTTTACAAATATTTAACTCGTATTTCCGAACAAATGCACTTCCTTATTATTGTTCTAACTCCCAAATGCTGCCTGGCTCTCTCTGACGCTCTCAATCGATCCCAACGCAACTCTACACCAACCGTCCTGTCACAGCACAAAACTCTATGAAATCAAAGCAACTCCTTGCAGCAAGTGACCCCCTCCTTCACAGTTCAACTATTTTCAATTCCAATCTTAAGCAATCCCAGTAAAGACAACTACATTCTTATCTGTTCCACTAAAAGAAATTATAGATCTCCATACAACCAGAATTCATCCAGCCAACACGGCAGGACACAACTAATCTGCATCCCTCCTTTTTCATCCTCCCCTCAGAAAATGACCATGGGAGTGCCCCAAGAGTCCATACTGAGCCCTTTACTCTTTAACATTTACCGCTGATCCAGATGGCTGAGGAGCTCGGTGCAAAAATCATCGAATATGCTGATGACACCCAGCTCCTTTTCACATGGAAGAAAAATTACTCCTCCACCTACCTAGTCAAATCTTGTATGTCAGTTGTCTGCAGCTGGCTCTCTGCTGCCAGTTAAAATGTAATGAGGAAAAAAATGAAATTCTTCTTTTCTGGAACTTCCCTCCACATTTCCGGAAGTCTTTCTGACCAGAAGAATCTCCCATTTCGACTTCCCAGGATCAACCCACGAAAAATGTAGGGATATGGTTTGACGAGAAGCTGAGCTTCACTACTCAGATTAAGAAACGTACTGGTTTGTCGTTTGGCACACTGAACTCCCTAAATAAGTTCCTCCCTCTTCTCCCCATCTCAATAAGGGAAACTGCCACCCCTGCACTGGTTTCCTCGCGCCTTGACTATGCCAATGCCTTGTACGTGGGTCTGCCAGGCTATGTATTGAACAAACTTCAGCTGGTGCAGAAGCCCACACCCAGAACTGTTCATAATATTCCCATATAGACCAGCGTGAGACAACATCTGCGTAACCTGCATAGGCTGCCGGTGATTGAGAGGGTGAAGTTTAAATCCTTGGTCCTGGCACATGCAGCTCTCTATGGAGTTGGGCCTGTATACTTGAGAAAGCGCTTCAGGTTCTATGTCTGTACCAGACATCTTCATTCAGCCACCCTGCTTCTTGCCCATGTCCTGAGATTTTGTCTCAAGAGGGTAGGAGGGAGCTCTCTTGCTTTTAGAGCGGCTGCAGCCTGGAACCTTCCCCCCCTAGATCTCCATAGCATTCAGGATCTTAAGCTTTAAAAGAAAAGGATTTTCCTTAAGCTGTTTTTCTTTCTTACCTACCTTGCCTTTCCTTCCACTGACCTAGTGCCAGGACACTATTCTGAGTCCCTGTGCATGCTTTAAATCCCCATAAACATAAACTTGAGAAAAATCCCAACGATTTTAAATCTTCACACTCTCACAAAGTTCCCTTCTCTGGTGGTACTGCCGATGATGTCTCAAGCACAGCAGACAAACATACTCAGCATATGCCACACTGAGACCACCCTTTGGTGTATATCCTGGGATCTTAGGCCATTTCCGACCTAATAACTACCTCAATACAGCAACTCTGTTCTACACAAAACACTAAGACATTTCTCTATCTATTTTCAGCAGAAACACATTTAAACAACAATGTTTCACAACCTTATTGATGCTCACACCACTTATCTTGTTGTCTCGTGAACTGGCATTCGGTCAAAAGAATAACTGAACTTGGGGTTTGTGCAAATCTGTACTGACATTATTACACATCCCCCTTATATCCTTATTTTGTCAGACAGCAACCATCTGACACGCTACCAGAAAAACTGTAGTAGCATGAGCATGCTGGTCCTCATAATTTATTTTATTTATGATATTCCCTTTTTCTCAGATTAACCTCAGCTACCATATCAAACCTCCTAGGTCCTCTGATGGATCTCATTCTGTGCTGAAAGGGACTGGATTATTTAGGGGATGAGCGATAATCAAATGAGGACCTGGAATAGATAATCTCTAATATTTAATATTAAAAACAATCTCTCAGGTAAAATCCACTCTTAATTAGTTGATCATCAAAACAATTTGAATGTAGCCACAACAAAATATATGAAGCAGAATCAGCAAAATATTTTATCATAAAATATTTCTATTTAAGTATCAAAGGATTAGCATACAGCCTTAATTTCAAATGTGATCAGGTTTAATAAGCATTCGCAAATTCTGCAAGGTTCAGAATTGAGAGAGCTATCATACTCAGCAGAGGGACATTTTATAGACTCTAGAATAATAAATTAGCAGGAAATCAGTTGAATGTCATACCATAGCTCCAGCAAAGTTCAGCAAATCTTGAATGACCAGTTCCAGTTCGTAGACAGAATTGTCTGCCTCTGTCTGTACTGCGGCGTCAATGCCACAGCTGCTCTGCAATGAACCCTCTCAGTGGAAAAGGTTCCACTATGATAGCATACCAGCCAGCAGAAAACGCAGTATTTAGTCACACTATACATTATTTCTGGAAATCCAAATTGCCAGTCTCTGTACCGCAAGATGGGTAAAGGGAGTGACACCCCTTAGTACAAAAGTTAGGCAATTATGCTATATCAATTCCAAGTTAACACCCTTTGAAATCATTAAATTTGTCGGACCACTCTATCCCATTGAATGCTTTCTATAGGACGAGTTGCTATAGTAAGTAAAAGTATACAATTCCGGAAGTATTAAGTAATCCATAACTCAAAATGTGCTTAAAAATACTGTAGTTTTGTCATATGATAGGTGAGTTCATGCTCTCATCTCTTGTCAGTCCATTCTCAAGAATTGCTTTAGCAAGTAACACTTTTATTGCAAGTCTAGTCAAGTAAGCTACAAATGTGAAAGAAGACCACATCGAAGACCACATCGATCATGTAAAGAATCATCAGTTGTAACCCACTTGAGCAATATTGTGGCGGGGTTTGATCAAAATGCAAAAATGATTATAGGTGGTGACTTCAACAGAGGTTTTGAACCTATGATAGGTCTAGAAGACATCTATAAGGACGAGGACAGTGCCAACAATATCCCTTCAATTGACACAAATTATAAAGCTCCCTGTACAGTGAGTGCCCTACAATTATTGAATCTGACTTTAGAGTCAGGCTTGCGTGCCTGTAATGGGCGTTTGCCATCAGACTGCCCCAGCAAACCAACATTTACTAGAGGGGCGAATCCCAGCCATTTAGATTATTTGTTGGTTTCTTTGAACTTATGGCCCATGACCATTGACTTAATGGTGGATGATCGCATAGAAAGTGACTATTATCCCCTGATTTTATCTGTCCAGACTCAGATCTTTAAAACCCCTGATAAAAGCGTTATTAGTACAGTTTTCTTGCCACAGGATCCTCTAGTGGCAAATAACCGTAGATCCTTGAAGTGGCCAGTGGTATTAGACAACACAAAAATCATTACTCAAATCTATAATGTATTTGTGAGGCATATGTCTGCTCTCTTAGGAAATAGCACTGTCACACAAAATCCTCGTCCGATAGAATCCCATGTACATTTAATCAACCAACTTGGCGAGATCCTGACCAGGGCGGTAAAAAGATCATATAACGCCCAAAAGAGTAAACTAACAGGGATTACCTGGTACAACCAGGAATGCCGGAAAGCCAAAACGGACCTAATTACAGCGGTCAGGGGGGGTTCAGCGGATATTGTGAGAACTAAGAGAGCTCTGTATAAATGAACCCTTTTAATGGCCAAAAAAGAGTGGGACGAAAGGGTTTGGTCAGATTTGCTGGACGCATGTAAGTGTAAAGATCAGACCTCTTTCTGGAGCCTCATTGCTAGAGGCACCAGGGGGGCGACTGAATGCAAAGATAAATTCTTAGAGGAGAAAACATGGGTCGAGCACTTTACCTCGTTATATTCTTGTGAAAGCTCAAGCGAGATTGAAGGCTGGGATAGTTTGCGGGCTCTTTTTGCATCGCATAATACACCTCTTGCTTTCTCTCTGACAGAAACAATTCTAGCAATCAAGGCAGTTAAGCCAGGGAAAGCGCCAGGCCCTGATAAAATACCAGGTGACCTCTGGAAACACGAAAATTATATCTGGGCTCCTTATATCAACTTATTATCCAATGATATTGCCCAAGGAGCTCCTGTTCCAGAAACCTGGAAGGGGGCCGAGATTGTAACACTGTTCAAGAAGGGTGATAGGTCAAATCCTTCGCATTATCGACCTATCAGCCTAATTGACGTGTTGCAAAAATTTTTTGCCCGACAAGTTCTTGGCCGGCTTTCCTCTTGGATTGAAGAACACTCTATTTATACAAAATACCAGGCAGGTTTTAGATCAAAGATAAGCACCGTAGACCAGGTTTTTAGATTTTTATGTTTAGTCTGGAAATATACGATTATAAGAAGTTCCCATATATACGTGGCTTTTGTTGATTTGAAGGCAGCTTTTGATATGGTTCCAAGGGCAGCCCTATGGAAGACATTAAGTAAGATGGGCGTCCCTGTGAATATCCTTCAAATTTTAATCAGACTCCATGAGAATAATTATGCACGAGTTAGATGGGGACCAAATGGAGAAGTCAGTAAGAAAATAAAAATAGCAAAAGGGGTAAGGCAAGGGTGCGTAATGGCACCTACCCTATTCTCTTTATATGTCAATGACATTCCCGATACTCTTTTGGGCTGCGAGCATGACTCTCCCAAATTGAGTGGGCAAGCCGTTCCGGCACTATTGTTTGCAGACGACACTATTTTAATTTCCCAGACACCCAGGGGGCTCCAAAACCTTTTAAATACATTTAGTTTGTATTGTCATGACAAGGAATTGGAAATTAATACCTCAAAAACAAAAGTTACGACAATCAACCCTCATAAAGGTTTTAATAAGGTTTTTAAGATAAACAATGAACCGATTGAAGAAGTCCCCAATTTTAAATACCTGGGTATTATTTTAGATAGCCAAGTAACATGGAAAACACAATTGGAGAACTCGAAACTAAGGCTGACCCAAAATCAATGTCCAATTTTAAAGAGGCATAAGAATAGCCATTTTAAAGCAGTCTCACCAGCCATTGAATTATTTAAATATAAAGTGCAAGCATCTTCACTTTATGACGCGGACCTTTGGGCCTATGCTTCAAAGGATACCTTTCGAGTGAGGGAAAATTCCTTCATTAGGCAACTCTTAGGAATACCTGGGTCAACACCACTGACACCCGTATTATGGGATCTTAACTTTCGACGTACAGATGACTATGCTTCTCTTCGTCCGCTCCTCTATTGGATCCGTTTATGGTCCGTTGAGGAGCTGGCTGACTATAGAGAAGCATTGAAAGAGATATTGGCTATAAGAAATATTACGCATTTGCCATGGTTAGAGTACGTCAAAAAATGGTTTGAAAAACTAGGGTTAAGTGACTTTTGGTTTGACCCTGACTCCCTCACAAATAGTTCAAAAAAGATCTTGAAGCAAAGGTACTGGGACTATATTAAAGACTCGGTGTTATCAAACCCTAGAACAGGGACTCTAACCTCGAAATTTTTTGAAATTAAAATAACTATGCAATTAGAGCCCTTTATGGATGAAATTCACCCTCCACTGGCCAAAAGCCTATATTTAAAGTTCCGGTATGGTATTCTGCAATTAAAAGAAAGGACAACTAACTGGAACTGTAATAAGGGGTTGGCCGGGGCCGCTGGCTCCGATATATGCGAGTTATGCGAGATGAGGCTGAAAGAGGATGAGTCCCATGTTTTATTTATATGCCCAGCATACCTTAGAGCCAGGAAAAAATGGCTTAAGCCAATCTGCAAAAGGTTAGGCCTCAGACAAATTAAGGTTGGATTTAGAATTTATAAGGGAGACACTGCACAACCGATCGTGTTTAGCCTAAGTCGTTTTCTCTTATGTGTAGCCTTGATTAGGAGGATGAAAAACCTAAAAACCTAATGAAATAGGCTACTCCACCATGTTATTGAGTCATCTGTTAGCTTTTCAGCAAATGGAGGCACTTTGGAGGCACTTTTGAGACTGACCTTGTAACTTAGCGGCTTCTCCAGGACAAAGACCCACATCTCGCCGCCTTGGAGACCGGGACATTGGTGAGGGGCTGCAGGCTTCCGGGTGAGTGCGGTCAGCAGGGCTGCGAGCGTGCAGGGGACTCCATTGCCCAAGAGTCCCTGCAAGACCATTTTCCAACTTCCGGTCCGCTCTCCCTGCTGCCACGCCCCCCCTACTTAATGTTTTAGCACTCCCGCAGCGCGGGACGCAGCCCGGGGCGAAGACCGGGCAAAGAGCGGGCCGTTTGAGGCCGTTCGAGGTCAAAGAGGGCTGGGCTGGGCCACCCCCCTTTTACATTTTCTTTTGTTTTTCTTGGTACATCTTACAGTTTTATTGTTGTGTGTATACCTATTTATTGACTTGTATTCTGTAACATGTGCTCACGGGGTAGCCGGAGCAAAACCCTCATGGCTGCTAGCAACTCTAACAGATCCATAGATGATTTCCTAGTCAAAACTAATTTGGCTATTGACGAGGAAATCAGTAAAATGCAGCACAAGGTCTCCTTAGAACTTGATGCTGCACGAAGGCTGTCAGCGCATATTGCTAGCTCCAAGAAATCCTCCCTGGGGAATATTGCATCTGCCCGTACCCCTGATCGTTCCGCCGCTCCACGGCCTCTGTTAACAACGGCAGTAATGCACCCTGCTCCCCTAACTATTCTTTTAAATTCCCCTCCCAATCCCCAATCCAATCCAGTGCAACAAAATATTGGCCCTGCCCCTCTATTTAGTATTGCAGGCTCCTTTCCCCCTCCCAAAACAATCCAAGCAGCAAGCCATTGTAGTGCTAAGAAAGCCGCAACCTACAAAAAGAAATGCCTTGCGAGAACCATTCACGCTAGGAAAAAAGCTAGAATAGCGAGGTTAAAGTTTTTTAATAGTAGACGGGCCATGGGTTCTCTTGGGGTGAAAGATGATAACTCCAAATCGACTCTCAGTGCTTTTAATGGGGAGGCCGCTCCGGAAATACTTAGTTTGGTGGAAGATGATATTCTTATCACCTCTCCTAGTCAGAATAGTACGAATATTTTGGAGGGTAGGGTGAGCGGACCTGTGCACGACAGGGAGGGTGATAGCGAATTCCTCCAATTAGTCTGGGGTACGCTAAAGCAGCTACTTTCCCCCCTGGAATTGAGGCTTTCTCGTATAGAGAATAACCTCCTTGAAATGGATAGGACCATAGTCACTCTGGCTAGCTTGAGCCTTAAGGAAATGGATGCCAAGCTTATACGTGTGACCGAACCCACTCCCCTGCCCAATGAAACTGAACCTGTTCAATCCCTCTTACAACCACCCCAAAGCATTCCTGCGACCCTACCTACATCTAAACCCATCCCAAAACCCCGTACCACCATTGCAAACATTATTGTACCTACCCCTAGCCCAGTTGTACCAAAACCCTTCCACCCGCATAAACCAGCATACAGGCCGAACACTGACTTAAGGGCAGCAGCCAACCATCCCCCTAGGCCACCCTTGGTGCATAACCCAATACGTCAGGCCAGTCGCCACAACTTCCGCGGAGGGTTTATTGACCTCCCGCCAGAAGCAGGGTCGTACGTCATCATTCTAGCCGGTGTTCCAGAGTTGGATCAACACTCCCAGGAGAATGATCTCTCTTTAAAAAATAAAGTCATCCACTGGCTTAATTCCAACAAACAGCTCCCCGACCACCAAAGGAGTAGTGTACTAATGGTTCGGAGAGTTCCTTGGATTGGCCGTACGCACAAGTCCATAGCCGGCGACTGTGTGGTGGTATCATTCTCTGATCCCCACACAGCTCAGTATCTATGTGCATGGCCATCTTTTGAGGCCAATTCTACAATAGTGGTGAGGCCTCTCACTTTTTTCTATCCTCCTAGACAACAACCAGTGAGTGAGGGGTCATGGTCTATTGTTAGGAACGTTAGTCGACCTACACACAGTTTTGTTGGACAAAATCAACTTAATTGGTGGCAAGGGGTTCCCACCTCCAATAGGTTTGGCTGCCTGGAGGAGGTGGATTGACTCGGGAGGTCTGGAGACTTATCTCCCATTAAGACTACTCCCCACCAACGGAGGCCTCCACCCCCAAATTCATCTCTTACTGGTCCATTTTTGCCTTATAATCCGGGTGTACCTTTAGACCCGGTAAACATTCCTGCTTTGGCTATGAATGAAGTAAAGGGCGTGGCACAGCCACTTTGTGTCCTAACTATGGACTGTCCACTAAGAGTGGCCTCTTGGAATATTGCAGGGTTACGGGGACGCCTGGAAAATGACGATTGGGCCAACTTTATTGACTCATATGATATCGTCATCTTCCAGGAAACCTGGTCAACTGTCCCATTACATAGGCTGGGTTACCTCAATTTTTCAAAACCTGCAATTAAGAGCCCTAAGGGTAGGGCCTCTGGTGGCCTTACCATTTGGATTAAAAATAACTTGGGCTTCCATGGTAGGGAAACACTGGTGGCGAGTGTGGATCTCCTATGTATCAGCTTGAGCAAACCCAACACCACAGATCTCCTTTTGGTCGATGTCTATGCCCGTGGTTGCCGGGGTGGGAGAAAACAAGCTGTCCTGGACGATCTTGATCTTCTATTTAAGAATCTCAAGACCGACCAGACTGTAATTGTAGCGGGAGATTTGAATACCTCCATTGAGCCCATCTCCTCCTTGGCAGAGGATATGGGTTCTGAGGAGGATACTGTTTGGGCCATCCCCCCGCTTACTATCACAAAGGGTGTTAGGGGCACCGAGGCAGCTCTACATTGGCTGGGCTTTTGTTTAGATTGGGGCCTACGGGCCGTCAATGGGCGCACACGCTCTGATAGCCTTGGGTCCAACACCTTCGACAACGGTCTGAGTTCAAGCCGTATCGATTATATATTGATTAAAATTGATTGTTGGTCCATTGTACAAGACATGGTGGTAGAGCCCCGCCCAGAGAGTGACCATAATCCCCTTTCACTCGAGATTTTGGTCCCAGGTATGGGGGCCCCAGTCAGGGGTACTAATAGCCTAACATCTGATGTAGTTTTGTGCGACAATAGGCGTCGTGTAAAATGGCTTAGGGTTCTGGATGACCCAGCACTTATTTCCAAGATTGAGGAAAAGGTGTGGGGTGTGTGGAGTAGGATGCCCCTGTTATCCCCTTTTGGCAACGCTGACCCCACAATCACTAATCTCCACGAGGAGTGTTTTTTGGGCCTTAAAAGTCTTCTCACGAAACCATCTAGGCCTGTTAATGCCAGAGTGCACAAAAAATGGTATAATAAGAACTGTAGAGTTGCCCACAGCAACTTATTAGCTGCCGTGAAGGCCCGGAACTCCGACGACATAAGGATAGCAAGGCAGTGCTATAAGCGTACCCTCTGGGCTGCTAAGCGAGATTGGGATGACTCTTATTGGCATGATCTCCTTAGTGCATGTGATTCCCCCAACCTAACAGATTTCTGGTTGATTGTAAGGAGGGGAAGGGATCCTGCCGCCCAGATTCCAGTAAACCATGTCTCCGCTCAATCGTGGGTGGAATTTTATACCGCACAATTTAATGACCCAATTACAGCGGAGGAACCGATGATAAAAACTACTCCATCGTGCCACCTCCCACATATAGGAGACAGACTCTTATTTTCGGAATCCGACACTGCACTTGCCCTTGAGTCTGTTCAGCCGGGTAAAGCTCCTGGCATTGATGCTATTCCCGCAGACCTTTTTAAGCTCAAACCTGACCTTTGGATCCCTTACATTACTTTACTGGCAAACAATTTAGCTGCAGGGGCTGAGATTCCATTTTCATGGAAGGGGGCAGAAATCTTGCCAGTTTATAAGAAGGGTGACCGCTCCCTCCCCAACAACTATCGGCCCATTAGTTTGATCGATTCGATCCAGAAAATTGTGTCGAGAATGATCTTAGCAAGAATTCAGGGTTGGATCGATTCAAATAACATACTCTCCCCTATGCAGGCAGGATTCAGGTTTGGGACTAGCACTGTTGACCAAGTCTTCCGGTTCACATTACTTTTTTGGAAGGTGGTTCTGTTGGGTGGCGGTATGTTATATGCTGCATTCGTTGACCTTAAGTCGGCCTTCGATTTAGTTCCAAGGAAGAAGCTGTGGGAGGCCCTTAGTCGCATGGGCTTTCCGCCAGAGCTCTTGAGCCTAGTCCAGCGACTACACGAGGACAATTATGCCCAGGTTAGGTGGGGTAGTCAGGGGCAGGTGACCAAACGCTTCCCTGTACAACGTGGGGTATGCCAAGGCTGTGTCCTAGCCCCCACGTTGTTTCTCCTATTTATTAATCAGGTTACCCAACATTTTATTAATACTCAGTCGGATGCACCTATGTTGGGTGGTTGAAAGTACCCCATGCTAATCTTCGCAGATGACACCCTCCTCCTTTCCAAAACTAGAGCTGGGCTTCAGGTAGCCCTGAATAGATTTTCCGAGTTTTGTACAATGAATGACTTGCAAATAAATGTGGACAAAACCAAATTTATGTTTTTTTGCAAGAAAAATCCCCCTAAGTGTACAGTCTCCTTAAACGGAGTCCAAATTGAGCAGGTTAGGGTCATGACATACCTTGGTGTGACTCTAGATCACCAACTCAATTGGAACCCCCAAGTGGAGACGTCTAAACTCAAATTTAATAGGTTGGCTGGCTGTTTGATCCATGAACAAAAGAACTCCCTAACTAAGTGTGTTACCCCTGCCCTAAAAATCTATGAGGCGAAGGTCATCTCTGCAACCCTTTATGGGGCCGAAGTTTGGGGTCATAAGAATCTCTCTAGTTTGGCAACCGCGCAGAACAGGTTCCTACGGAATCTGGTTAGTCTCCCCCAGTCCGCTCCAACTAAACCCCTGCAGTTGGATCTTGGTTGCAGACCGATCGACGAGATGGCCCAGTACCGCCTGGTGGCCTTTTGGCGCCGCCTCTGGACCACTCCCGAGCTTGGTCTGTTTACCCAAGAATTGGAGGAGGTAAAACTCATGTGGGGGGTGCATAAAATTCACTGGTTTAGGGTAGTTAAAAATGTTTTGAACATGATGGGTCTCCCGGAGCTTTGGTCCAACCCAGGGGGGGCAACTTTTCCATCTAAACTTGAGTTTAAGGCGCTCTTTTGGGCTTGGAAAAAATCTATTCTTGTAACCCAATCCTTGGACGTAAATCTAACTGGCTTATTTTTAGTGCATAAGGCCATTCCCTCACTAGAGCAGTATTGGGATCTAATCACAAGCGTATTAGATCGTAAACTGTACCACCAGTTTCGAACCGGCACCTTGCCCATCAATTCTTTTACAGCAAAATGGGACACGATTACAGGAAATAAATGCCACTGGTGTCCTGACCAGGAAGAAAGTGTTGGCCACTTCTTCTTTGGTTGTCCTGTTTATCGAGCACCGAGAAGTAAGTGGTTAAAACCGATATGCTTGACCCTGAATTGTGGTGGCTACCGTGATGCACTTTTCAAACTTCGTGTTATTAGATCAGAAACTGTAGTGGTTTGTGTTGCCAAATTTTTGAGATGGGCCTGGTTGATCCGATCCAAGAAATTGGGCATCCCTGTACGCTGAACGCTCTCATCCAGTTATATATAGTGCTCTGTATGGTTATTAGTGGTACCAATCCATGTGCATGTTATTTGGGTCCCATTTGTTTCAATGTACTTATAGTGTATAGCATCTTATTGTTCTTAGGAATAATTTGTGTATATTATTATTTTGTTTGACCGCTTTTTTTTTATTTATTTTTTATATATATTGTGTATGATTGTACATTGTCTTTTATGAATCTTTTATTCGAAATAAAGACTTATCGACTCGAGTCATCTGTTAGCTGCTAAAGTGCTGCTTGCTTTACTGTCCTGATGTGTATTCTTTTAACAAAAAAACAGATGTTTAATTTATTGTTTTATTATTTGTATATTCTGTGTTCTGCATTCTAGAGGGGCCAATCAAGATCTGCCAACTTTAAGTGGATGATTTGGAAAATGAATTGATTTTTAGGTATTTTTTGTAAAGGAAATGTGCTGATATTTTTACCCATTGCTATTTTATCATTATGTAATATATTGTGATATGATGTATTATGATTGAATGTATTGCATCTTACAAGGTTTTTTAAACCGAATAAAGATTGAAATGAAATGAAATGAAAGAAGATAATTCAGTGCTAGAACACAAGTGGAACCCTTATGGAAAGGTCTGATAAACTCAGACTATTCAGTTCATAAGTTCATACTAGGAAAGGAAGCAAAGTTAGAGGCCTTCGTTAAACACAGCTTATACACAATGTATTTGTGCTAAAATATGAATCTCACATTATATAGAACAGTGCATTAATTCTTCAACTAAGCATCCGGTCATTATAAATTGTAATTAATTCATGTAAGTATACGGTACTCATAACATTTTAACACTCACTGTCATTTCACATATAGTTTTGTAAGTCTCTTTTGCACGTCATACGTTAATTCAGGATTTTAAAACACACCTGAAATAAACTTTTACGAAGTGCAAATCATAACATAAGCTTGTGTAAAACCTACTTCTCTTGTAAATGTCACACCTTACACATTCTAGTTTTATTATGAGTTTTCCTAACACATGAAGACATTTTGTGTGTTATCATTTATTTGTAAAGTTTATCTAAGCATAAGAACACTGGTCACTTAAATGTCAAATTTCACATTAACTTATAAACTGTAAGGTGTAATCAGAGATCTACTTATAACATTCCTCATGCTTTTCATTTGTGCATTTCTTGAAACATGTATCCTAATACACACTTTGTCATTATCAAGTAAAATTGTGTCACAATCCATTGTCTGTTTAGAATTATCGTAAACAGAATGATAACATCTCTGCTCCATCACATGAAATTGGATCCTTCCTTGTTGTGATTCTTCTCATTAACGTACCGCCCTGTTCAACCTAACATAATCAAAATGCTCAACTGCGCCATTTTGTAACCTTGGATCTCTCACATCATGGACTAATGGTTAGATTGGGATCCCTCCAAGTGCCCATGCATTAATATCAGTGAGTTACAAAGGTGCAGTCATCAGACAATTCCAAAAATATTTAATGATGAACAGAGGATAATTAATTTCAAGGTAGGATATATAACACAGCAAGTACACTGACACTGGCAATTGTTTACTGATTCCTGGTTTTTTGCCTCTTATGTTTCCCAACAAGATCTCCTCCTGGCCCTATCATTTGAAGAAAGGGTTCTTGTCCTAATGTACCCCTATTTCTTCCATTAATTTATTAAACCAGGGGGCATATTTACAAACCCCCACTGACACTGGAGTGTCACTTTTATAGATGGTCCTGTGGCGCATCGCCATTTTCCATAATAACAACATGGCGCTAAGCCACTTTGCATTGCTTAACTCTACCTTGTGCAATGGGTGTTGCTGTGGGCATTCCACTGCAACAGCCATTGCTTTTTAATGCTGCCCCAGATTTACAAGCACTGAGAAGAGGGGTCCCAGTAATAGATAACCAAATATATACAATAAGTAGCATAAAAATTATAAGAAATACAATTAATTCACAAACATTGTTGTTTATTCACAATGTTGTCATGTTTTGATTACAACACACGTTTCATAAATGATTCAAAAGGTGTTCAAAGTGCCCCTGGGGAGAAGGGAAGTGGTAAAGTGAAGGATCGTGAGGGTAAAGGATGGTGACATAAAACTGGCCAAGCGGCCTCACTGTACTATGTAATTTAAGTCAGACATAGACATAAAGACCATCAATGTAAAAATTCATTAGAAAAGTATCATGCTCCACATAGTACAATAATTGTCATAATCATGGGGTAGAGCTGAAAGGTACACAAAGCTGTCGACGTTTCGACCCCCTTGTAGTAGCAGGCACTAATTATCTCCTTGCAGTGGGGTCTTCATCAGGACGGGGAGGACAGGGCAAGAGACCTGTTTAAATGGGTAATGGACCAGATTTACAAGGCTGAGGCAGCACCAAAAACTAATGCCATGGAATACTAGGGATTAGAATTGTGCAACAACGAGAAATTATGAATTTCTCTTTGTTTTATGCTTTTTCCAAGTGAGCTGTATTCTGCAGGACACAGAGAGTAAACATAGAAGGTGCAAATCACCATTATTGATTGTACATAACAATCGTCCCTGAACCGCAGGCATTCTTGCAACATGGCATCACATCCCTGGGTTTTGAAAATCTCGTAGGGGGCGATGCTAAATTTGTTACTCTACAATATGTTTTTCAGCTTCAGTCGTGTCCATGATGCAATTCTTGTCGCTCGTGTCATAGCCCACATTTCATCTTGGTCAACGACCAATTCCACATTTGATGACTCTGTGCTCTCAATGCCCGTCCCTTTTGCTTGCACATTTTAGCTTATGTTTGAGAAACATACACCACTGTTTGCTTTGAGTACCTCAGAACTTTTTAGAAATGTCCTTGAAGTTAATGGCTAAGCCCCCTTTATAGACTGAATGCTGATTGTCCGTTCTGCTGGTATTGTTTCTATGCCATGTGAAACTATAGCTGATTTACCCTCTCTCTGCAGTGACCAAACTCATCTTATTGTATTGTATTTCAACATTTTTAGAGCGCTTACTACCCCATGTGGTGCACTGAATCCTCTGCCTACATGGATAGCACACTACACTCTGTGGGGTGTTTAGTTGAAAGTGTGTTGTCTTTGTTTTGATCCTGTGTGGGACGTGTTTGCATGATGTGTGTGAGGACCACAGAGCTTTGGTTATCAAGTTATGGGGTGCAGCACTTGGCAGTATCATTAATGAAGAAGTGCGCAAGAAAGACGCGCAGTTCATGGTTTTCAGTTTGCTTGAAGCTTTGAGAAACTCTGCGGGGCCCTTTATGCTTTTTCTTATGTTTATAGTGCATTTTGCTGGATACTGAAGTGGGTTGTCCTTTCTGACATATTGTGTTTATGGTCCTAGGCAGGCATTGGTTAAAAGGAGAATTGTTGAGGAAATCTGCTGGGATGGACTTGTTAATATCATCACAAATCTTATAGTCATTCTGAGATGCCAAGCAGTGGCTGTAGATTGTTGCTAGTCGGGACCTGCAGAGTTGAACTAAATTTGGAAAAAATTACTCCTCACACCCGGGAGAGTAAACTCCCAGGGTATGGGGATCATTAGTTTTTTAATGTTTTTCAATAACAAAGTTTGCTCTGCAAGTGTGTTTCTTAAAAAAAAAAGAACTTTTGAAAGGTTTGGTGAACAGTCATCAAAATCAGAGGCTGCCATGCACCAAAATATTCTGTACACTGAAAAGAACTGTCAGGAGAGTAGTACCTTTCATTGAACAGAGATGGCCACTGAGCTGGCTGTTATATCTAAATGTGATAGATGGTAGTCGTCAAGATGTCAGAGGCAATGTCCTCTCCCACATTGATGGCCGGAGTACTTTCAGACAAATGCTAAATCAAGCCTTAGTGTTTTTCTATGATGTTGAAATCTCCCACCAAGGCATGGCCTATGGCTGTGGCCGGTGAGGGTCCCTTAAAGTTGGATATGCCATTGTCGAGCTTCTGCTGAAACTATTGGTTTAGGAGCCATAAGCTCTGAGTGGGACAAATATGGATTTGGTAGCCTGCGAATTGGCTTCACAGGTCAAATGGAATTGCTGCCTCCCCTGGCCAAAATGTTACCTTCGAATTTAGGGACACATTTAGAGTTTGACAGTTGGGTACATTGTCACAAACATGACGGATATCCTATTTATTACAAATGCCATAGGATATAATGTACTTGTAATAAGGTGTAAGGATATCCCTGATGTTTGTGATGGAGGAACCATTCCTCCAAATTCTAAATCAGGCCTTTAGTCACTTTCTGGAACTCAAAATCTTTCAGCGGGACAGTACTGGAAGCTCTAGTTGGTCAAGGCTCTATTAGGCCAGATACCTTTGACCAAATGATACACAAAGAAGCCTGACACCAACGGTGGACATTAAGACCTGCATTTCAAACACAGTTAAAATCAATTAGATCCTAGCGCACTTCATATCCAGTACTAGCCTTTGTGTGATACCGCTGCCAAGCAGAACCGAATTTGAAATAAAGTGGAATGGTGCGCCCAGAGATATACAAGTCTACAAATCTTTGGTTTTATAAAACATACTCTTCTTTTATTTAATACTCGTGTAATGCATGAAATTCATCTAAAAAACATCCAGCCAACATGTTTTGTTCAAAAAGACATTTGAACCACATCAGTGCTGTAAGTAATGTACAAAAGACATATATAAGAAAAAGTTCCGCAATTAAAAAGCATACACAAATATCACAAAAAATCAAAAACAAACACGTTACACACTAATAATCTGTCCTGTATGGAAAAAAGTAAAAACATAAAAATGACAATACACAGACTCGTAATCAAGAAACATTGAAAGTCATTGAACCCATGTGAGATCATGTATAAAAAGAAACCCCATCAAAGAAGGTGACCTGAATGGTGATTTTCCAAATTTCCTTAAAACCCTTCTCAACATAAATTAATTCAGAAATAGTAACATAGAAGAGAGGGATACATCGATCAAGATACATTCGATTTGTGCAAGGATTAACTGACATTTTCCAGTATTTGTTTGAGCATAAATCCCCTGATTACAATGTCAAACAGACTCATGTCTGCCCGACACCGTTGCGGAATGGGAACCGACTGACCTCAGGTCAGCGGTTCCTACTGCATTATTTTGAATTTTGATGCAACGGCACACAGTTGGGTCGGAAACATCAATTTTTCTATGGGGGCTTGTGCACCATGCGTAAAATGCCTGCAGCATAGGCTCTCATAGAAAAATGTATGTTTCCAAACATTCCTGAACCGTGTGACAGGCACCTTGCGATGCCTGCCACACAGTGCAGGGATGTCCCCTAGGGCCACATGTAGGGGGCCAGGGGAAAGGGGGCCCTGCCAGGGGTCCCTCAATTCAGTTTCTGAATGCCAATCCATATTGGAAAGGCCGTAATGGATTGGCTGTCGAAAACCAACATCATAATTCCGACGGCAGAAATGCCGTCCTTAAGGGATTATGAAGTCTTTACGACTGGCCGATTGGCTAGGATTACATGGCCAGTTTAAACTCCAACTGTCATCATCATAATATGGTGGTCGGACTTTGACCTACAATGTCGGTTGGAAAGCCTCCGACCAGCAGTCAGAGGCTTTCCGTCCGACATTGTATTTAGACTCGAAATGTTTGACGTGCTCCCTCCATATTCTATCATTTGTATATAAATTATTTTTATATATTTCAATTTCTGCATTGTGTCCACTTGCCCCTTTGTGTAGATTTGAATGTACATAGCAGTTACGTCTCAATAATTATTCTAAATCAGGCCCTTATTCGCTTCTGTTCCTCTGCTTTTATTGCCCCAGAAGTAGGCTAACAGGTGGTTATCGACATTGCTCTTTCAGAGCAGTTCCAGTCCCTGGCTGCAAGCAGGAGTTAAGAGTCCTTGACTCCTTGTATTATGTTTCTACATCCAGCAGGAGACAGGGGTCTTCTTTCAGCAGAGCCTTCTTCTTCAGATGGAATCTTCCCAGGTACAGGAATGTTATTGGGGTGGTGGTGGAGGAGCTAGATTGACCTTGTGCTCTAAGAAATTCTATTCCCCAACCCTAACATTTTTCTCTCACAGTCCCCCTTACTTTTGTTGCACTTCCTCCTTTCCTTGCTCTAAAATTGCCAAGGATCCCCTGTTTCAAGATGACAAAACCCAGTTGCAACCAGGCAACTCCTAAGCCAGTCTCCTATTCAGATGAGCCCACTTACCACGTTACAGGGTCAAGTCTGATTTTTACATCCTATTGTGAATGGAGCCTGGCTGTCTTGGAGTTGGAAGCCTGCACTAACCCAAATATGTAGTGTGGTTCAGTTTTATATAAGCATTTTGCCATCTGGGCTGACAAGGCCCACTTTGAGGGTGACTATATACAGAAAATAGACCTTTCCTACATAGCAACAGGATTTTCTCTGCCATGTATCACAGCAGTGTTTTCAAAATACATCCCAGTCAGAGCATATTGGTGCTCCTGGCAGATGTGCATTTTTGTCATATTTCTGAGTGATGTATCTGCACACTGCAACCCAAATATGACATACAACTTCCAATATTAGTGATGTACTTAAGGCCCCACATACAATGGACTTAAAGGAAGATTAAATAGACTAAATTGGGAGTTCTTTTGGCAACACATATTTTAGTGGAGAAACACTGGTATTATACTGCTGTTTAGCAGAGATAAAGTGCACAGAGTCCCAAACCCAGAGAAAATAGCAGAAAGGGCAGATTTGCTGCAAGCAGTAGTTGAAGTGTTGGAGATGAAGGAGTTTAGGTGCACTTTTGAGCCAAAGGGCATGCCAATATTCCTAAAATGGGAAAATTAAATTGGTGGAGTTAAGTGACAATGAGTTGGAAAACGATACAAATAAGTTATTTCAGATTCTTATGAATTGAATACTATCCAGGACTATCCAGACTCATGTGATAGCAAGACAGTTGGAAATGTGTGTATGGATCTGCAGTGTGAAAAAGAGAAAGAGAAGATGGTTTGGGTGCCATCAGTATGAAATGGTAGGAAATAACAGATAATATTATCCAGAGATGGGGTACATGGATAAAAGAGCAGGTGGGCCATCTCATTTGTGAATGAGACTGAGAAGGACGTAAAAGTATCTACGATGTGTAGGATAAATAAAAGAGGAAGGAGGAAGACCAGAAATCAATGTGATCAGAAAGAGTTGCTCTTACTTGTTTTATCTTGGAATGCAATCTGTGAGCAAAGCAAAGCAAAATCATCAACAATGACTGTAGAATGGGAAATAGTAGTAGATGCGAGAGAATCAGTCTCACTTAGATATTTCTGAAAATAATTTTCGGTTTTGGAGGGCATACGTAGAGCTTTATTTTTTAGCTCAGTATGGCTTTCGCGTGACATTCAATAGTAGGCATATTGATTTTACATGTGTATTTTCATATACAGATTTAAAGTGCAAATGTAGCCACCGAGTAGAGGTGCATTGTAAAAGCGGAAGACTTCCAAATGGAGACTAGTGGTCGGAAGCGGGATGCGCAGGAGAATAGTATGAGTAGGAGATACATGGTTGCAGTAGTGTAAAGGGTGGATAAGGCAGTATCAGCACGTGTTTGGCATGTTGCTTCCTGAGGTGAACAAGCAAGAGAAATTGACTCATGCAGGAGGCAGATTGTTGCGTAAATGGTTCAGAGAATTCTCGCTTTGGAACCAATATATATTCCATGTCTATAGTAGGGGTGCGTGAAATCGTCCATTTCTTTTTTTTGGGGGGGGGGGGGGGATTCAATGGGATTTTGCAGAGAAAATAGAAAATGTCTCGAATGACTGTTCCACATAAGCCCAAACGTTACGTAAACATAAAAGCTTACACGATATTGGAAAGGAGAGTGGTTGAATCAGAATGTATCTCCTTGTGCAAAATTTTCTGTGAAAATGAGTCGACTGCAATCAAAAAGTAGGCAAAATTGCATTGTACGACATTTTCAGTCATTTTGCGAATGGTGTCACTGTATTAAAATGTTCGCTCAATTCTAATGTACAATATCGGATTTTTGTCTAATTGACAATTCTAATTAGAACTTACACATGCGTGTGATTTTTACTGAGAAAACCACCTCAGCAGTCTAAGAATGCTGCAACACAATTCTGTCAAAGTCTAGCAACCCGTAACTGCGCAAATTTAAATACCAATTCATTCGTAAAATGTTTGTGAATTCGATGTGGAAATGTTCAATTTTTCATTAAGCTAAACATATAACCTTTTCCATCAGAGGGTTTTCAATCCCATTCATTCTCAAAAATAAATCAAAACTTTGTTGAAATAAGTTACATAGGGAAGAAAACATTTCTGTTTCTGTCTTTGGCTCCCTTGCACTTTTTTTTTCTTAAGGATAGGGAGGACGTGTACAGTAATCCTTTTTCATTTCAGGAACATCCCTCTCTGATTTATTTTGTGGAGACACTGACGAATTTCGACCTGGCATAAGACTTTCTGAGTGCCCTTTCGAGCAAGTTTGGGATTTGGAGGATTATTTAAACAGGCTCTTTAAATTACAAAGCGTACAAATATCACTCATGTGAATTAAAAACGAGGCTTATTCTAATGAAGATTTTAGAAAAGGCTACGATTTGTTATTATTCTTTTGTTGGTTAAATCAGAAAAGGAGACTATGTACATTATGCATTGTCATTGGGACACAGATTTACTAACAAGTGGAGCACTGCAGCCCAGCAAGCAGAATTGGTGCTCTATGTAAACTGGGAGGAGAACCTCACCATATCTACAAAGAAGTAGTGCAAATCTTTGTGGAGATGGATTTACATCAATTTCCATGTGTAGATGCAGAAGAATGCCCATGTAGCACCCATGGAATACTCCCTTGCCGAAAAATACATATTGTGCATTACATTTGGTTAGATCTGCCTTAAAAAAGTAACAGAAACCCAATGCAAAATCAATTTAAATATGAGTCTGTTAGACCAGCCTTCACCCAACTCTTTTGCATCTGCCCCCCACTTTTTGCAGAGATTTGTTTTTGATTGCCCACCTCTGTGCATTTTACCACTGATAAACAGTGCTAAAGTGCTTTTGCTTGCTCAGCTAAACATTTTCCAATTGACTTCCACCTGATTGGCATATTTAATTTACTTATAAGTCCCTTGTAGAGTGATATACCACACATCCAGGGCCTCCACATTAAATGCTCTTAGTGAGTCTGCAGAATTTATTGTGCCAATCACATAAGTAGCCCATGTAAACATGTCTCGGGCATGCCATTGCAACATACAACATGAATACAGTTTTATACTGCTAAATAGACTTAACAATATAACCTTTTGCTAAGACGTAAAACATCACTTTGTCCTGGTAGTGAAAAACATGTATATTTGTGTTTCCCTGCTGCAAAGCTTACCTCTCCCATAGGTTAACCTTGTTGCCTTATTATATTTAATAAGTGCTAACTTTCGATTGGTGATGGGTGATCATTTCATGTTTGGTGTCTGAGAAATTGTATTTAAAGATCCTCTTTAATGGTAAAGTCAGTTTTAAAGTTACAATTTTGAAAATTACATTTTTAGTAAGTTGTAACAACAACAAGGTGATCGATGGAATGCTTGAATTAATCTCATCCACTGGCAATTGCTCAGGCCGCATCCCAATCCATCTTTTTTCACCCACCACACCACCTCAGTTTGACCCCAGTCATATGCAAACCAGCTTTGACCCTGCCCCTCTTGGGAACAGTCCTGCCCAAAATACAAAAAGCCAGGTCCTCCCTGAACTGGAATACAAAGAACCTAGAACCAGTTTGCCCTGATGCGGTCTCAGCAGCCAAGTACAGCTTGAGTCCAGAGGCACAGGGAGCAGGAGTACCATGTCTGGGCAGACCCGTTGCACTTAATGCATCAGCTGCAATAACAACAAGGTGTTGATGGAATGCTTGAGTTAATCTCAGCCATTGGAAATCACTCGGAATGTATCCCAATTATTTTTTTTTGCCCACAATGCCATCTCAGTTTAGACCCAGCCTTATGCATCAGGGCAAAATTTGTTCTAGGTTGCTTGTATTTTGATTGAGGGAGGACCTGTCTTGGCAGTTCAGGATGGGCTGTTCTCATGAGGAGCAGGATGAAGACTGATGAGCATATGACTGGATCCACACTGAGATGTTATGGTGGGCAGAAAATAATGGATCTGGATTAGGCTTTGAACAATTGCTGGTGGCTGAGATTATTTCAAGCATTCAATCCATCCCATTGTTGTTATTGCACTTTTAGAAAGGTGACATTTTCCTGCTATTTGGTGCCTGCAGTCTTTCCTAACAAAAGACACACAATTCTTTCCTAGGTCACATGACTGTGTGTAGCTGGCAGATGCACATTGTTAATTCCTCCCAGGCAGCCACACAACAATGGAAATGGGTGTACTTGGATGGGCCATCAACTGGCAGGATGGAGGGGCAGAACTGGGCACAATTTCACTTACAACTGAAAAGGCTGTGCTCTGCCTTCACACAAAGGACTTGTCACCCCTGCATTGTTCATGCAGCCATCTTAAAGTCAGGGCTTTGTCTGAAAACTTCAAGCTCTTCAAAGGAAATTCTCTAGTAAATTCTCTTACTTCGAAGGAGGCATGAGGTATAAAAATAGGACTCTCAGACACACTTTTCAGTTCACTTTCTGGAACTGTGGAGGGTCTTTCAGAGGAGTGACTGCTGTTGTGGCCTGCTGTGTACTCCACAAGATTGGTTTGCTGCACCTGGAAGGATTGCTTCGCTGCCGAGAGCCTGCCTTGAACCTTCAGAGACCTGACCTGCTACTTGATCTCTGATTCATCACTTGAACTCAGGAGTACTAGAGTGACCACGCGGGGTACATTTCTGGCCTTCTGATCAGAGCCTCAGCAACAGGCAAGGCTCCAATCGTATTGAACCTGCAACTGGACCCAGCCTGAGTGAATCCTAACCCCGCAAGTGGTGGCCCTATAGACCTGGACCCTTGGTGGTGGTGGTAAATGTGCCCAGATAACCAAATCCAAAACTTGCAACATAGAGCATTTTTAGCTATAATCTGCTCTGAGCACCGAGAAAAGACTGAAATCAAGCATCTTCTCTATTTGCCCAAGGTCACCGGTCAGCGTGATCTCTCGGAAGCTTCCACTATTCTCTTCTCCACAGTAGCAAATCCTGTTCAGAAGTCCTTTATCAAAAACGTATCTGGCCTCCTGGTACGATTGTTGGCTACAGTCTCCTGCCTTGTCCCACTGAAGGCTTTCGACTTCCACAAACGAGAATAAGTCTGAACATAGAAATCTTCACCACTATTTTTTCCTTTGCCTCTCAACACCGCCTCCTCGGTCACTGCCTGTAGCCGTGCCCCGCTGAATTTTACCTTCCTGGAACATTTCTTCTAAGTCTGAAGGTAAGCGCTAACCGGTCCAAATCTACGACTTGTATCTGGCCTGCACTCCTTCATGATTGACCATATGTTTCAACTTTGACTAAGCATGGGCGGGATTTGCGAATTCGTAATCGCAATTCGCAAAAATCTGCCAAATTCCACGAGCTTGCAAATTTTATTTTTTTTGCGAGTTCGCAAGATTTTTTTACCAGGTCGGGAACTAGAACTTGCGCATGCGATCGCAATGGTCGCGAACATGTTGTTTCCACTTAGCCAGCCTGCTCGTGATGTCTTTTTCCTGTGTCGGATCGCCATGACGTGTTTGCGTTCGCAATTTCCTGTTTCGGGTCGCAATGACGTGTTCACGTTGGCAATTTCCTGTTTCGGGTCGCAATGACGTGTTCGCGATCACGGCGTCGCTCGGTCAGCTACCAAAATGTCGCAGCCCACGCGAACAGGGAGCAAAACTCATCAACGAACGCAGAATCATGGTAAGTCCGCACGCGCAAGATTGTATTTATGAAGCGCGAACAAAAAAAATATCCGCCAACTCGCGGATTGAGGATTTTTGGGCAATTTCGCACGATTTGCGAAATTGCCAAAAATTTGGAAATTCCGCCAGAGGAACACATTTTCTGCCCATACTTTACTTTTACCCGGTCTAGCATGATAAATATCTGCAGCTAGAATTTTGATCTTTTTTACCTTAAAATTAAAAAAAATCATAACTCCAGTTTTACTGATTGTATTTTTGCCATTTTGGTGTCAAATAATTTACTAAAATTTGCTCCATTTTTCTAAATTGGTGTGAGGTTTTTCTTGTGTTGTGTTCTCACTTTATTGCTGCTTGTGTGCTGCATACATACTTTGCACATTGCCTCTAAGTTAATCCTGACTGATTTTGTGCCAAGCTACCAGAGGGTTGAGCACAGGTTAATTTAGTGAATGTTGTGGTTCACCCTGACAGGGTTTGTGGCAGTTACTTGAATAGGGGTCATCCCCCATTCAGCCCACAACTCAATTTCTCATAGTGCCTAGATTTGTAAATCAGGATAATGTGCATGGTTTATAATCTTGGGGTTAAGTATCAAAACTAAGTGACTTACATTAGCAAATCAGGTAGCCAAAAAACGTAGCCCACACTTACAAAGGAGGGCAGTTATAAAGAATTGCACTACATTTAGTCAGGGCCAATACAATTTTGTTTGTGGATTTTCTGCATAATTATAGATTTGCTGCATTTGCTACATAATCCATCATCTACTGCTGCAGAGAAACGGGACACTTGCAAGTCTTGCTTTTTCATACCCTAATCATAGACTCCTGTGTTGAACAGTGGATTGATTTTCATTATTCTAGAGTTATTTTGGTCCTGAAGAGAGACCCTTAAGAAGCGGGCTCAAAACGCGTCGACCTTGCATGTTCTTTCTGCCAAACAATCTTTGGGTGTATTTTGTGGTTGCTTTTGTGCACTGTAATTTGGATGTAAATTCTAAAAGATTATGTTATCACTTTTGTAGTGCACTTTAAGGATTCTTGTGTTAAGTGGATGATTGATGTTTGGCTGTTATGCCTGGCGTTTCAAATTGATTTAATAGGTGTTTTCTGGCCAGGTTGAGGCTGTGTGTATGCCTGGTTTTTGGACTTGGCCCTTTTGGCAGGTTCACCCCGAAACTTTTTGCATTTTACTAGCCTGTTTCTGTAACCTGGCGTTGGTGATTGTAGGCCTCTTTGTACTTTTTCACTGTGGTCCAGTGTGAAATGCGTGCGCTCTCTTTGTATGTGTGGTGAGAGTGGCCTGCCCTCCCATAGGAATGCATGGGGATATGTGTGTCCATGGTAGTTCCTGATATGTGGGGAGTGCGAGTTTGGTATAGTCAAACTCGTGAGATTAAATGCTGCGCAATGATGTGCGCAGATTTATTGTGTCTAGTGGAGAAGTGCCACTTGTAGAAGTTGGCATGTCTGTGCAGTGAATGTGAATTGACTTTCTGGCTTGTGATTGGCTGGAGCTGGCTGATGTGCCTGGCTCCAGGAGTCAGGCTCGGTCTGCCCGGTGGTGAATGGGGAGATCTGCATGTTGATGGCAGTGAGGAGTTGCACCTGGGACATGAATAGGGCTGTGCCTTCCCTCCACAATGCTGGCTCCACCCCCTGTGGTGTGTCTGATGTCCCTGGCCTGTCCTGTGAATATGGAGAGGGGCTGAGCAAAACAAGGTGCTCAAGAACCAGTTGCATCTGGTTCGCCCCTTGCCTGTACCTTTGGAGACAAAAGAAACATGTGTAAAAGAGGGGCTGTGACCCCATGATTTTGTTCTTGTCCCTGACTTGAATCTGCCAGGGGCATGCTGCTGCTGGGGCCCAGGGGAAGGCTTGCCTCCCTGGGCCCTGCCCAGCCCCTGGATGCCCTGCCCTGCACCTGGATGCTGGAGGACTCTTTTGGGACCCTTCTGCCCTCTTCACCTGGGAGGACCTTGTTGCTGGGGGCCTTTTTGCTTTAGGGGTAATTCCTAGGGGGCTTGGTTGTTTATGTGCCCCCCAGTGCCTCAGGAGCGCTTTATTTTTACTTGTTAGCAGAGCGCTGTTGTTTTCCTGGAGGGAAGCGCTCCTGACCTTTTGCTCACAGCGCCAGGATGCCATTTCTCTTTGTGGGGATTCTCTGCCCATTTACCTTAAGCAGGTGCCCACCCTGCGTCGAGACATGCGATTTTTAATGGATGCGTGGGTGCCCACCCCGCGACTTCGCCCGGATTATTAATTAATTCAGAAGCGGGTGACCACCCCGCTGTTTATTTTTAAAATGACGAGAGTCTGCCCTGTATTGCTGCCAAACCACGGAAATTGCCGCCGCATCCGCGGCCCACCTGGTTGTGGGCAGGCCGCCGGATGGAAGAGGAAATATGGCAGGAAGTTGTGCGGGAGAGAGGAGCTCGGCAACCTACGAGCCCCGGTCCCGAGATGGGGGACCGGGTGAAGAAGCCGGCGTGAGCTGTGCTGCGGGGCACCCAGGAGGAGGGGAGAGCCCCGCGATGGTGCCCGATGTGAGAGAGTACCGGGTCCCAGATGGAGAGGGCCCGGGGGAATCAGGCATGACGGCCAAGGCCACCATCGGCAGTGCTGGGCTCCCAGGAGTCCAGGGGAGCCCTGCAGGAGAAGTGCAGCTGCAGCAGCGAGGCTCTCCAGAGTGAGAAAGGTCTCCGCCCGTTCCACCATCGAAGCACCCAAGCTAGGAGAGGGGCTCCCGTGAGTGGTTGGGAGTCCCGGCGAAGTGCAGATGGAGGAGTCCTGCCCCAGAGCGAGTCCCGGTGAGTGGGGGTTTTGTGGGGGTCAGTGCCAGTGCGATGCCCAGTATGATGGGGGCGTGTTTCCTAGTTCAGAGCCTGCGGGCTCCAACGATGGGCACGACTGTTTAGAGGGCCCAGAGGGGTCCGTACTTTTCCCCGTGTGATGGCTCCAATGTCGTGGGCATGTTCATGGCTACAGCGCCAGTACGCCCCATAGTGGGTGGAGGCAAGCTTCTCCTATCTTGGGGGTATCTGTGAGTATTTAAGGAGCCAGTGGGCTCCTGGAGCAGCATTGATCTCAGAGCCAACACTCCCCATATTTGTCCTGCAGAGCCTAGAGGGCTCCAAACCTTTGGTGCAGTGGTTGTAAGGGCTACTGAGAGCTCCCGCCGTATTGATGGCTTTTACAGCTGCCCAGCAAGTAGTGGGCAGCTGCACCGTTTAGGCATTTCTTCCAGGGGACATATTCTTTTGACTCTAGGAGTGAGATGCACTCCTTTACCCCTACTTTGGCCTCGACAGCTGCGCAGCACTTAGTGCCGGCATTTAGGCCCTGTTCTTGTTCTCAGCTGCCCAGCAAGTAGTGGACAGCTGCAACGTTTAGGTTTGCGCAGATGGTGCACCCCTGACTGGCGCTGCCCTGGCAGCGCACCCCCAACATTCTGGACACAGGGCATATGAGCCCCCCTTTGGAGATGGCCGGTTGGCCAGGGCGACTGGTAGATGTATAGGGCGGAAGGCCCTAATGTGATTGAAGTGCGCATGCAATGTGGTGCTAGGAAATGTAATGCTTTAGTATGTTTTACGCACCCTGTTTTGATACCTCTAGATATGGTTTTGGCTTATGAGGTTGTTTTACCTATTTAGGTTTGTGTTAGTGAGGTTATACTTCACTCTGTGCTTTACGCCCCTAATGTGAGTTATCCTTAGGAGGTAGGGTCTAATGTGTTTAGACTAGTGAGGAGATTGCATAATGTGTTTATGCTGGTGAGGTTGGCGCAGGATGTAATTCGTGACTGATGTGACTGTGCATAATGTAAAGTTATGTTACTCGTTGAGTACAGTGATTACCAGTGGTTACAGGTTGGATGTTTATGACCTATGTTACTTTTACCAATTTCTGGTAAGTGCTGATCCTGACAGAGGCCCACGTGGCCCTGTCCTGGGTAAATAATCCCTTGTGAATATTGCCCGTGCCAGTTGGCACAGTGTATGTTATGTGTTACTATTCTAATGTGTTATGAGAATACAAAGGCTATTTTTATATAACCTTGTGTGGAGTTCCTTTTGTAGTGTGCCTGGGATGTTGTTGCTGGATGTGTGTGCACTTGCTTTACACATTGCCTCCGGGATAAGCCTGACTGCTCGTGCCAAGCTACCAAGGGTGTGAGCAGGGGTTATCTTTGGCGTGTAACTCCCTTGCCCTGACTAGAGAGGTGGCTTCTGCCTGGCTTTGGCGCAAGCCTTAGCCAACCAGAAATCCCATTTCTGACACTGATGTTTAGTGTGGGTTACAAATGCTTTTTGGATGGGGTATGTGAGTAGAATGTAGGAATGGTGAAGTGAGCTTGCTGATTTTACAACAGAGAAGAAGAATTCGAAACCCTGTGGGTGACGCAGTGTAGAAGCTTAGCAAGGTGGAGTTATCTGGCCTTCAACACCGCATCAGTGACGCAGACGACAAGGCCAGACGGACTAGCAGTGGGAGACGCTGTTGGATATCGCCCGTCCACGTAACAGCAGAGACTAGGAGTGGAGCTGAGGATACAGGAAGCGCAGACTCATGCACATTAACGCCTACGGCTTGTCTGATACGTCAGAACAATCGACCAGTAAGCGCGCTGAGCTGTGTGGGGGTCCTGATCTCCGGCCGGATAAGAAGCACCCAACTTAGAGGGGCCCTGGGACTGCCGGAGTGTGTCACATACTGCCCCGGGGGGCTGAATAATACTGAGGCTGTAATTACACTAGGAATAGAACCAGGCTGGGATTGGCCCTGAATAACGTAGGTGCACACTAGGGTTCAACCTCCAACGACAGCCCTGCCACGTGGAGTGTGGCTCATAAAGACCAGAAGGACTGCACCTGAGATGTAGAGCAGAGGCCCTGGGGGAATTGTGAGGGGGCATGCAGACAATGAATCACTGTGGTCTCCATGGCAAAAAGGATTAGACTGCCCTCCTCACCCCAAGTATCTGTATCGTGGCCTATAAGCCAAGTCATGGGCACAGAGAAAGTAGTGAGAGCGTTGGAGTACAGCGCCACCTGTGGAAGGCTCCTGAGGATCTGGCCCTGTCCCCTGCAGAGATTGCTAGGGTGCCCGAGGAGGCCTGTAACCTGGTGGGACAGGGGCTGAGAGGGGGGAGACAATCAGACACACAAATGAAAGAAGCAGCAGTTCCAGAGCCTTAGTTTTGCAGTTGTTGTTTTAAACTGTGCCCCCTGTATCTGATGATTGACACATGCCTAAATGTACTGAAACGGCCCCTCTCGATGCCATATAACAGAGTAAGAGGGCCAAGACACGGTTTCCCAAAGGCTTGAGTAAGCAATAGTATGACCATCGGGCATACCCAAGGAATCAAGTGCAAGTAATCATACAGTGAGGACAATACAATCCTATAATCAACTGAGAGAATATTATATTGGAGGCTAATAACCAAATCCAGCGATCTCAATTTAGTCTCGGTTGGGTCATAACAGTTGTCCATATGGGAGAAGTACATTCAATGGAGCAGGAGCCACCTCCTCCTCTCAGCTCTTGTTGAATTACCTCGGATAGCAGAGGAACCTAAGGCATTGTAACTGAGCCACAATGCCTAAACCAAAGCAAAAAGCTAGCGGCACCCAACCTGCCCCAGAGAGACCTCCCCTGCACCACAAGAGAAGGGGAGGAGAGAACACTGATATAGGTGATTCACTACACTCACACCTAGATAGAGCATTGGCAGCCATTGCTGACACCAAAACAACCTTACAACAGGACATTAGGGCGGTCTCCGTGGGCCTGGGTCGCCTACAAGCTAAGCACCAAAAACTCGCAGACAGAGTACAGGAAGTGGAAACTACTATCACTTAACTACAACCGGAGCAAAAAACACATACATCCAAGCTAGATGAGCTCTCATCCAGAGTGACAATCCTGGAGCATAGGACCAATGATGCTGAAGGCTGCAGTCGCAGAAATACCAAGAGAATTATAGAAGTTCCTGAAAATGCTGAAGGGTCAAATATGCTGGAATACATGGAAAACTGGTTGCGTTTAGCTGTGGCTCCAGATCACCTCAAACAATTCTTCGTTCTCGAGAGAGCACACAGAGTACCGGCTCGCCCACTGGCTCCGGGAAGACCCCCTGACGTGTGACTGCCAAACTCCTCCATTATAGGGACAGAGACGCGATACTTCAACACTCTCATACGCATGGCCCATGGGTAACAGACTAAAGCAAAGTGCTGATGTTCCCTAATTTCATGGCCAGGGTTCAAGCACAACAAATGTCTTTCTTGGAAGCTAAAGGAGCCCTCCCGGAGGCGGGAGTACAGCACTTTGTTATTCCCGACTAAACTTAAAATTAACCTGGACGGGGTTATTCATTTCTGTGACTCACTTGACGAAGTCTGGTCTTGGTTAGAGGAATATGAAGCAGGCACACCGCTGTCCCAGAGAAAACGGAGTGCAAGATTGACACAATACCTAGGCAGAAAGAGACTGAGACGGCCCAGACAAAACCAAAACTATCGAAACTCATGACTTCTCAAACTGAACAAGCAGGCAGGCAACACTGGCGGTGATGCAACTTGTTTCGCCCCTAAGCCGGGTTTGAGACTCGGAAGCATCAACCAGATCTTGTTATTAAGCATGGGCGGATTTTGCGGATTCACAATCCGCGAATTTGCGGATTTGCGTATTCGCGGATTGCGAAAATCCGCGAAATCCGCGAAATCCGCGAATTCTCGCGGATTTGCGTATTTTTTGAGGGTGTGTGTGTTCGCACGGGTTTCTGCAAGTTCGCGAGGGTTTTGTACAATTTCGCAAATTGCGAACTTACTTGTCGGGTCGCCAGTTTTGCGAACTTGTTATTTCTACGTGCCCAGCCTGTTTGCTAAGATTTCTTCATCACTGCCACCCTCTGTCACCACTGGCACTCTCTTTGGTCACCCATGCCACCCTCTGGCTCACCCATGTCACCCTCTGTGTCATCACATCACCCTCTAGTTCACCAGTGTACATTATTGGGGCAAAGCAAAGCACTGCCATCCTCTGTCAACACTGGCACTCTGGTTCACCCATGCCACCCTCTGGCTGGCACACCCATGCCACACTCAATGTCATCACAACACCCTCTGATTGACCACTGAGTGAACAAACACCTGCTAAGTGCTTTAAGTTTTGCAAACAACAATACCTGCCCTGCCCCAACTGACATTAATGAAGGCTGGCACCTGCTTGTCTGCTCCCTTTCCTTTTTGTTGCAAATGCAATGTAAATAATTTTTTTTAACAGGATGCAATGGCATACTTGTAACTATTCTGTGACTGTCAGAGCAGGGTCACACAATAGTTGCAAGTAGGCAACCGGATTCTGGAGGGCCCCTTCAGGAAGCACTACAGGTAAATGGTTACAAATGATGAGCTCGAACTTTTGCACCTGCTCGTTCGTTTTGCTTTTGCAAAACTCGTTTTTCGGTAATTTCGCCCTATTCGCGGGGCGCGTCGTAGTGCGAACTGGCCCGTGGAGGCCGCGAACTCGTGCGAGTTACCTCAAGGTTGAGTATGGGCGCCGCCATTTTGTTTGCATGACGTATTTCCGTTTCCGCCCGCTATGTGTAATCTCGCGCGACTCGCGCCTTGCGAATACAAGTTCGCACGAGTTCGCGAGAGAAATCGCGTGCGAACTTACTTACGCGCACGTGGTCGGGCCGCCATCTTGTTTTTCATTCATTCTATGTGTCTGGGTATGGTGTTTCTATCCTCTGTATATCTCTGCCATCCTTTGCTTGTTTTAATATTTTGTTGATCTATTTAACTTATTTTCTATCCCTCTATTTTTCTAGATCTATATTTTTGTGTTTTAGGCTACTTTTGTTTACTTTTGAACTACTTTTTTAAACTTTTATTTCCTTCTTCCCTACTCTTATTCTTTTTCATTTTTTCTCTTCTCTTTACTGCTAACACCTGCCCAGAACATGGTGAAGACAGCTGTCAAGCTGCCCAAGACGGGCACCGCAGCCCGTGCCCGGCTCCCGTGTGGTCGCTTGAGGGCGGAAATGGTGGTGCCCCGGGAGATCTTCAGCCCTGAGGAGGTGGGCGCACTTGTTTTTTATGTGCAGCGCCGTCTCCCCAGGACCATCGCGGCAGGCGGCAGGATCGCTGCTGGTTACACCAACAGCCAGGAGCGACGGAAGCGGTGGGGGCAGGTGTGCCGGGCCCTTTTTAAGATCACGGGGGTCCAGCGCACCTACAATCAAGTCACCCACCGCTGGACCGACATCCTGGACCGAGAGCGTGACCTGCTAGACGTGCAGGGAGTGGAGGTCCCCGGGCTTGGTGAGTAGTAGTAGCAATTTTTTCATTACTCACTACTCTGTTTTTTCTCCTGCTCTATGTGGCTGTGTTATATTGCAAATGTTTGCTTTAACTTTTTTACAAAGAGCAATATGCTGCTGGTGATTACATTGATAGGAGAGGTAAATTACTATTTCAAAATCTTCTGTGCATTTCAGGTGCACTGTTCTCCTTCTCTGTGCCGGTGCCACTGCTTATTTGTTTTCTATTTTGTGTTCATTTAATTGGGCTGAGTAATGTATGAGTGTATTTTACAGAACTGCGTAATGCTAGACACAAAGGGGCAGATTTACAAGCCCCTTGTTCCACGTTTACAGTGCCTTACCTGACGCACAGCGACGTAAACGTGGCGCATCCCTGCGAGTCATGTACAACGTGATGCATCTAAGGAGATGCGCCAAGTGAAGGCCTGGGCCTGCGCCACAATGGGTGCGTTCCCACGCAGGGGGGGGTGGGGGGTGGGGGGTGCCGGTCAGGCAGATGTGTGCCTCGCAAAAGTGCCTGCGTGAAATCTACAAGATTTAACGCAGGCACTTCCGCGACGCTGCTATGTCAATTCTTTATGCCTGCTTGCTTGAAGCAGGCGTAAGGACTGATGCGGTATGTTGAGTATTATTGGGCAGCCCTGAGCACTGCTATAGTTGCATCGCGCCCGCGACGCGACTCTAGAGATGCGCCCCTATTTCGTCACGAGATGCGTCACGCATCTGCCTACCCTTGCGCCAGGGTTTGCCGCATTGTAATAGCGGCGCATCTGCCGTGACGCAAGGTTAGTTTTGCGTTACGCATTTGTTCTGGTGCACATCTGGAGGTGTCCAGCTCAGAACTCGTAAGTATGCCCCTAAGTGTCAGATTAGCAATTACCTGCGCATCCCTGCAAAGTGTGCGGCACGCCAGCACCACCCATGATGCGCCGTATTTACAATGCGGCACACCATGGTCCCAAAACGTCACCGAAGCGTTACGCATCGGTGCCGTAAAGGCGGTTCATTGATGGAGTTGCGTTGCAACGATGGCGCAGCTCCAGCAATGCTGCGTCAAGCCGTAAGTCTGCTTCATGCAGGCGCAGGGTTTCAGTGACGCATCATTGTCCTAAATGACTGATTGAAATTTGATATATTCCCCATAACCACTTTTAGCATGCGTTCCTGCGCAGGAACGCCCTCCCTTGCGATGGAATGCTCCCTAATGGCTCAGGGTTTTAGAATGGGATGCATCTCCCATATGCGTCATGTTGTTAATATACGCCACACCATGGCGCCTCTCTTGTTGTGGCGCTGCGTCACAAAATTGACGCAAGAATGGAGCAAAAGAGCTGCAAGGGGCTTGTAAATCTGCCCCTAGAGTAGAGGCTCAGGTGCAGTCCTTCCTTTGTAGCCCTCTTTTTGGATGAAATAGTAGGTTCTTGTTCTTTCTAAATGTTTGATTTGGTTGACAAGGACATCGGCAAGCAGCAATCATCAATGTTTTCTGTTATTTCTTTCATGTTGTACGTCAGGTCCGCCCAGGGGCAAGCGGACCGAAAAATCTGATGCAGCAGTGGCTCCAAAGGAGGAGGATGCAGGCCAGGGCGGCGAGTGCTCCTTTGCTGGCCCCAGTAAGTTTTCATTTAAATATAGAGGACCTATTGTTGTCCAAGCATTCCTAATTTAATTGTTTCGAAATAGTGTTTAGATAGGAGCAAAATCAATAATCCTACTGTTGCAGGGACAAATCTCCACAAACCGAACTATGGACACCAAAGACCAGAGTAATAATATTTCAGAGTGGCGTGTTTGGCACACTGTATAAATAAACCTGGTAGTGTCAGCAACACAGACTCCTCCTTGCAAAAATTGCAAAACTTTTCGCTCAGTCACTCTAGTCTGGACTCTCTGGAGGACTAAAAACCACAGAGTCAATTCAAGTTTAAAAGCTTTATTAAAAGTTTAAGTAAACACATATATTAAAATAAAGTTAGTTGGAAATGGAAAAGTGCTTGGTGCTGAGTTGATGAGTACTGGATTGGTACACATTTCTTGTGGTCGAGCCGAGCTTTCACCTGGTTTGAAGTTGATGTTCCTCTTGTCCTTAGAAGTCCAGTTTCTGTCTGTTCAGAGAAAAATAGTGTGTGTTAAAATTAAGCAAGCATTCAACAATTGTGACAAAAAAATGAAGCAAGACAACAGCTTTCCCTGGAAGGAGGGACATTTTTACTTTAGACTAGAGTAGACAGTCAATTAATTTTTCTGTTGTTTTCACATTTTTTCATTCATAGACCAAATACTAGTGGAGTGGTGTAATCTAACATTCTTAAATCTACTTTGTAGGTGGAACATCTGGTGGCGGGGCCAGCTCGGATGTGGTGGTCATCAGTGACTCGGAGTCCGAGGGTCAATCTGGGGAGGAGGCGGCGCTAGAGGAGTCGGACCAAGAGCAAGAAGTACAGACTGTGAGGAAGGAGACGGTGGCGGTGGCGAGTACAGGTAAGCTGGATCATGGAGGTACTATCTGACTCTTAGATAGGATATGATGTGTATTCAGTGGTGGCCCAGTGACAAATTACAATATGGTAATTACAGCAGGCTGGGACCGACAGACAGATAGAGGCAGAGACAGAGAGAGAGGAAGACAGAAGGAGAGAGAGAGAGGGAGGGAGCCAGAGGGAGGGTGAGGGAGGGAGACAGAGAGAGAGAGACAGCGAGGTAGAGGGAGACAAAGGGAGACAGAAAGAGGGAGACAGAGAGAGAGAGAGAGAGAGAGAGAGAGAGGGAGGGAAACAGACATATCGCCTGGGCCTGGTGCAGATGATACGGTTGCTGGTGTGGTTAACGGCTCAGAGGAAAAATCACTCACTTCTGCCAGATCTCTTTCATATGAAAGAGCACCAAACCAAGGATACAAGTGAGTTGTGGGAAGGGAAATGGTGATTCAAGCGCCCCTCCCTGCGGACGCCCATGATACTGGCCTGAATAGTTTTGTACTGCCCTGGCTAGTTGCTAGTTGTACTGTGACACAACTTCCTGCTGAATCATTTTGTGTTAATCATATTCTTAAAGAGCATTGGTTACAGATTATGTCTTTCTTTCTTCATATAGTTGGCAATACTAAAACCTCCAAACCAACGAGGAGTATGCTGGCTGTACTGGCCCGGCAACGGAGGCTGGAAGCAACTGTTGCGGAATATCGGCGACTGGTGGAACTGGAGGGGGACGACACGCACTCCAGTGCATCAAACCTAACAACATCTACATCCTCCTCTGTTACCCCACGTTCTGCCGGTAAGCACAGTGCTCCAGCGAACCGGAGCCGTGCCGGAAGACGCCACCGCCGAGCAGCAAAAGCTGCACCTCGCAGCACTGTTAAAGGTCGCTTGCGCCGTGCACTCCGCAGAGTGTCCGACCTAGAGGCGGAGGTCCAGAAATGGCACAAATATCAGAATGTGGTGGAGGGCCTCCGCCTAGATCAAGCCATCCTCCAAGAAAAATATGATGCCCTGGCCCTAAAGCATGATGCCCTGGAGGCCAAACTTAACAGCTTGCATCCCTAGAGTGTCCCTTGTCCCTTTTTTTGAGACTTTTGGGGGGTGGGAATTGGGAGTTGGGTTTTTTGGGGACTTTTGAGGACTATTTATTTGTTGGGGTTAGGGAGGGTCTTGCGGGAGATTATTTTGTTAGGGATATAAATATACTTTTTCAAACTTTATCTGAGCATACCTGTTTTTTTACTACTTTTGAGCTGGGTGGGTGGTGGTTTTGCAGTAATTTCATTTAACTGAACACTGTCATCGTGTTAGTTCACGTGCAATAGGCCAAATGTTTTCCAAAGTAAATGACTGTCACAGAGTTTGATAATTCTTGAGGCCTAGGACTTTGCTGCTAGTACCACTGTCACTCTCTCGCCTCTCCGAATACTCCATTATACTACCTCCCATCCAAACGCTTATCTTACCTGTAATTTGTGTTTGAGGGCTGGCTCCACCTGGAATTCACAGAGTCCCACTCCTAAAGTGTTCTGCAGCAGGGCCACAACTGGAGTTTCCCGGCGTGGATTTTCTGCAAATCAAAAGCAATCAACATTAGAAATGTGGCAGCGGTGCTCACACAACCCTAAAACCTAGAAGCCCCACAGACAGCACCCCTGAGACAGGCAAGCGAGCAATAATAACGCCTACACGTTCACGTGCAATAGGCCAAATGTTTTCCAAAGTAAATGACTGTCACAGAGTTTGATAATTCTTGAGGCCTAGGACTTTGCTGCTAGTACCACTGTCACTCTCTCGCCTCTCCGAATACTCCATTATACTACCTCCCATCCAAACGCTTATCTTACCTGTAATTTGTGTTTGAGGGCTGGCTCCACCTGGAATTCACAGAGTCCCACTCCTAAAGTGTTCTGCAGGAGGGCCACAACTGGAGTTTCCCGGCGTGGATTTTCTGCAAATCAAAAGCAATCAACATTAGAAATGTGGCAGCGGTGCTCACACAACCCTAAAACCTAGAAGCCCCACAGACAGCACCCCTGAGACAGGCAAGCGAGCAATAATAACGCCTACACGTTCACGTGCAATAGGCCAAATGTTTTCCAAAGTAAATGACTGTCACAGAGTTTGATAATTCTTGAGGCCTAGGACTTTGCTGCTAGTACCACTGTCACTCTCTCGCCTCTCCGAATACTCCATTATACTACCTCCCATCCAAACGCTTATCTTACCTGTAATTTGTGTTTGAGGGCTGGCTCCACCTGGAATTCACAGTGGGGGACTCATCAACGTTAAGTAAGTTTCTTCATTGTGCAGAATCCAGGCATCAGCATTATGGGTAATGGATAGGGTGAGTCTGGAGGAGGAGGAGGACTCAGGATAGACGACCAGGACTGAGTTCTTGTCAACTAACTGTTGTGAACCTGAGGAATGCTGCGGCATCAAAATCAAGACAGTTCTGTTGCTGGGCTTGTTGTTTTATTGGTTGATTACAGTTTTGTTGGAAATGTGATGAAGCACTTGCTAAAGAAAGACAGACACACAGGAATAAAAGTGAATAAGGAGGACTATTTACAATTAATGAATGATTGAGTCATTTTCAGAACTCGCTGTCAGGGAAGCAGAACTCGTCCTCATACTCTGCTAAATCATCAGTCGGGGTTACTTCTGGTAACTGAGGAGAACTTTCCTCAGGTAGGGCGGTGTCCTCTTCTTCCTGCGTGCATTCTCGTACTCTGTAATCTGGTGGTATGAAGTGCTGGTTCATCTTTATCAAGGTGAGCCGCTCCACATTTGCGGGCAAGAGGCGGGACCTTTTGGAAGTCACAATGCCACCAGCAGAACTAAAAACACGTTCTGAGGACACGCTTGCGAGTGGGCAAGACAAGTAATTGATAGCCAGGTTGGTGAGCTCTCGCCATATTTTTCTTTTCCCATGCCAATACGCCAATGGGTCCTCAGTAATATTGACCTCTGTTGAGTCATCCAGATAGGCCTGCACCATTGAAAGAATGTCCTCCCGGATTCCTGTACTTTGCACTTCTGTGTCTTTTCTAGGACCAGGAAACCCTAGCTGAGTTAGCCAACTCGCTTCTGACATATCGCATGCGCCTGGTGCAGATGATACTGTTGCTGGTGTGGTTAACGGCTCAGCGGGAAAGTCACTCACTTCTGCCACAGGCACAGATGCAGAAGGGCTTTTTTGGGACGCCTGATGGCCTGCTGATTCACTAGTAGTACTGTCTTCTCCTACAGTTTCCTTCCGCTCTCTTTCAAAACGAATGGCTGACTGAGCTAGCCAACCTTTGTACTCTGTAACATCCGATGTTTCAAAAGGAATTATTACTTTGCCAAACAATGGCTTTTTGTAACGTGGATCCAGAATAGTAGCACAAATGTAGTGCTGTTGTTTCTTGATATTTACAAGCCGTTCATTGCTAACTAGGTGTTGTAATAATCTCTGCGCCAACTCATGTGCTTCGTTCTTTCCAGCATCTTTTAATTGTGAAGACACCACCTTGACTTGGTGCTCGAGCTTCATCAACAGTGGGATAGCTTTGCTCAAAGAACAGTCCTCCCTGCTGACGTCACGCGTGAAGACCTCAAAAGGACGAAGCATGTCTGTCAGGCTTTTAACTAGCTGCCATTGCTCCACCGCTAGCATCATTTCTGTCGTATCACCACCCAGGTTGTAGAAATACTCATTGACTACTGGAAACAGCTCATGCAGACGCTCAAGCATGTAGAAGGTTGAGTTCCAACGTGTTGCCACCTCCTGGATAAGTGCTTTCACTGGCATTCTACGTTCATTTTGCTTGCGCCTCAGCTCCTTCCGGGCCTTAAAAGAATGGTTGAAATGTGTGCATATTCATCTGCAGATTGTCAGTGTTTTGTCGACTGCAAGTTCTTTTTTCAAAAAATTTTGCACAACAAGGTTGATACAGTGCGCCAAACACGGCACTCTGAAATAGAAACCGTCCGCCATGGCCCTAACTACATTACTGCCATTATCTGTAGAAACATAACCAACCTTGCAATGTCTTGGGCGCAGCCATTGCAAGACCTTTTTGTTAAAGTCAGCCAAAATGTTGACTGCAGTATGACTTTTCTCCATGCCAAACATGGCTAATGTTGCATGTTTACGAGCACCCTTAAAAATCTCGATCAAGTCACCACCTGCATTTATCTGTTTTGTAACCCCTGAAAAAGAGACCCAGTGTGCAGTGATGCACATGTAATCAAGGGCTTGGCAACTGGTCCACATGTCTGTTGTCAGGTGTATAGTGTGAACAGCACTCTTCTGCAAAGCTGCCCCCACCAACTCAAGCACCTCTTTGTGTAGTGCTGGAACAGCAACCCTGGCAAAATAGTACCGGCTAGGAACCTTCCATTTAGGGGCCAATGTTGCCACGAGTTCAAGGAAACCCACACCTTCGACAAACGAAAAAGGGAGAAGGTCCACCGCTAGCATTTTTGCCAGCTTAGTGTTATAGAGGCGTACAGTTGGGTGGTTGCGTTGAAATTGCGCATCTGAGGAGAACATGGCTGAAATGGTGCGCTGGACAAATTTACGGGATGATGCTGATGCCTTCTTCGACCCACTTCTGATCAGTGTTGACATTTTCCGCATTGGTGTGTCTCCCAGACTCTCAGTGTGCCTGCTATGTGTTACGGAGGGTGTGGTGCTGCCAGGGGTACTGGGTGCAACCGGACACATGTCTGACGCTTCTTCTACCTCCCCATCATCTTCAGATGAAACACCTACTATGGGTATATTTTGGCCACTTGCCCTTTGGGATCGCTTTCCCTTGACGTTTGCTAGGTGTGGAAACCATTCGACAGCGTGCTTTCTTTCAAGATGACCTATCTGGCCTCCGGTTCCATAGTTGGTACCAGTCTTACCACGGCTAACGCTAGTCTTACAAATGCAACAAACGGCTATGTTATCATATTTTTCATGGACACTAAAAAAGTTCCAAACTGGGGACTGGAAACTTCTGGTTTTGCCGCACGAGGTGATACTGCTGCCAATGCCAGATGAAGCAGTGGTGGATGAGCCTTGCAGACATCTACTGGGTTGTGCAATTATTGCAGCAACCTTACTTGAGGGAGTCGAGCTGGATGGAGTCCCCCTCTGGGGAGAAAATATGGGAGCTGTAGGTTTTGTTGAACTTGTGGTACTACTTGACTGCGTTGGTGGTGCTACCAGTGGCACGTCACCAGGGTCACGCTCAGCATGACGTCGGGATAGGGTGTAAATGTCTGTCTGCTGCATGGCCGGTGTGGCTGGACTGACATGTGTGATGAATAGATCATTGCTGTCATCCTCTTCAACAACATCAGAATGCACCACTTCATCAAGTCGGACGTTCGGATCCATAAGTATGAGCTTTCCGGGGCCCTTCCTTTTAACATGTGATACCTTTCGCAGCTCATGGTGTGCCTCCCTCTCAGACGTCAGAGATGGTTGCCAATCTAGATCCAGATCATCATCTGATGGAGCGGGGCTTGAAGAGGAACTTCTACACACCCTCCTTGATCTTTTCCTTGCTGGGGAGCTGGGAGAAAATGAATCATCAGGAGGAGTGGCTTCGTCTTCCTGACATGATACCCCGGCTCCAAAGTCAATTTCCTCCTGTGCCCCTACTTCTGGAAGAACAACCATTGTGGGCACTTGCACCGCTCCATGCGCCGCTACATGGGCATCTTCTCTGACCTCTACTTGCAAGTCTCCATGGACCTCTCCTTCTCGGCCTTCTCCTTCTCGGCCTTCTCCTTCTCGGCCTTCTCCTTCTCGGCCTTCTCCTTCTCGGCCTTCTCCTTCTCGGCCAGCTCCTTCTCGGCCTTCTCCTTCTCGGCCTTCTCCTTCTCGGCCTTCTCCTTCTCGGACAGCTCCTTCTCGGACAGCTCCTTCTCGGACAGCTCCTTCTCGGACAGCTCCTTCTCGGACAGCTCCTTCTTGGACAGCTCCTTGCGCATGTACTTCTGCTTGTACTAGTAGCCCATGCAGTTGTTGTTGCGGCTTTGGTTGTTGAATAGTACTTGTGAGATGAGTTACAACCTGTGTTGATGGTGTGCTGCTACTTTCTTGCGAGGAACCAACATCACTGGTCGTTGGTGATTCAACAACTAAACAGGCTACCTGTGCAGCACTCATGGTGGGCCTTTGTTTTTTTTGTTGTTGTTGCCCAAAAAATGTATTGGTTGAGCCACCAGTCTCCTTGGTAAGTGGTGCCACTTGCTTCTTCTTCTCCTTAGTAGAGACATCTTTATTGCAAGAGGACCTACGGGCACCTCTTTTTGGAGCCATCTTCTTCAGATGTCGGAACAACAGGCCGCAGCAGCACTTCTTCCTGGCACTGATGCTCAACGATGATGCGGAGTTTTGTGCACCTAAACGCAAACGAAGACAGAGGAACATTAGTAAATATAAATGTTGCATATGTAGCGCTTGAATAAACAGTTTGCAAGTAGGCATTTATGAATACACACGTGCACACTGCACACCACCACACAATATGGAAATTTCAAAATTAGGATTTGCTAAATTTTTGGGAAACAGGAATTTAACATTGATCCAAGAGAGCAAACACACAGAGGGTTGTACTTTCATGTACCCCTGACTCCGCCTGGGCACAATGGGTGAAAGCAAGGCACAATGGGTGCAGGCCTATGTCTCAAAGCTCACTGCCTGCCTTCAAAATGGCCGCTTGACCCCCCCATCCACATGGCCAGGACCATGCCTCAAAATGGCCACCACCAACATAGCCAGCACCCAACCCCTACTCCAAAAAGTCAAAAAACACAACACAAATCAAATCACCACAATCCAATGCCATCCATCCATTTTCAGAAGGCTTATGCTGCCTGCTGGTGGTTTTCCGGTGCAAAATTGCAATTTTTACAATTTCGCGAGTGCGAGATTGTTGCTTCACGGTGCGAACGTGGCAAAAACCCGCAAAAACCGCGAACAGACCGATTCTGGGCCCCCCTGGGCATAATGGATGACATCAGAGCACAGTGGGTGCAGGCCTATGGCACAAAGCACACAAACTGGCTTACAAATGGCCCCTAGACCCCCACCCACACGGGACCAGACAATAAAATGGCCCCCACCCACATAGCAAGCCCCCAACACCACCCCAAAAAGTCCTAAAACACTCAAAAATCTGCACAATCCAATGCCATCCATGCCCTGGCCAGAATCATGTTAAAAAAAAATCAACAAAACAGTTGTATCATGCATGCACCCATAAATAAGCCTGGTGGTTTTCTATTCATGTGCAGCAGAATTGTAATTTTTACAATTTCGCGAGTGCGAGATTGTTGCTGCGCGGGACACGAGCAGTGCGAACACAAGCAAAAACACCCTCAGCTCGCGAACTTGCAGATTTTCCCCCCAAAAAGTCGAAAAAAAGCAACACACACAAAAATCACCACAAACAAACAACATCAACTTACTTCTTTGTGAAATCAAATTTCGAATCCAAAAGTAATCCAAAAGGCCTCAAATCCAAATATCCAGCAGCAACCACAAAAAGTAATGCTTCCCAGTCAAGATCGAAATCAAAGTGGCCAGGAAATGGAGGAGCTTACTGGACAGGAACAGGAAGTTGGAGACTGGGGCACTTCCTTCACCCCACCCCTATGGGAGGAGCTTGCTGGACAGGAACAGGAAGTTGGAGACTGGGCCACTTCCTTTACTAATTTTTGTACTTTCGCTAGTGCGAGATTGTTCCTGCAAGCGCCGCGGACCGCGAGCAGCGCGAACACAAACAAAAAATCCGCTTTGCGCGGATTTTGCGTATTCTCGCCGCATCCGCGAGAGTTCGCGGATTGCGGATTCTCCGAAAATACGAAAAATCCGCGAGCGTAACGGATTTTACGCCCATGCTTACTTGTTATGCAACTTCTGAGTCAAGAGACTCGGTTGAAAAGAATCCTACCCGGCTAAAACTCACCCCAAGGTCTGCGGATGATATTGCGTAAAGCAGTAAAATCTAAAGTAATACCCAGATCAGAGTATAGACAGATGAAAACAGGATACAATAGAGGGGGAAAGATATGACATGTGAGACAGGACACGGAGACTCCAGAGACTAAGGACGAGAGGAGCCCCCTGAGACCAGCTGTTTTAAAGAAGCACATTGTTGGGTCCGGGATGAGACCCACTTGCTCCATCTAAACGCTTATCCCCCCCACCAGAGGGCTCTGCCTGATGGTCGAAAGGCAGCCTTCTATTTTAACAAGTGGTTTTATTTACAAGGTTTTTGCGATTAGCGTATGCTCTGTTGCCCTTGGGTAAGGGAGTATGGGTTCTATGCATACAAAGGAGCAACTGGGGGTCCAGTTATAGTCCTACTCGGATATGGCAGGTAAGACTAAATACTAGACACAAATGCAACCCCAAACATAAATACTAACAGTATAAAAATCCTATCTTGGAATGTTAGAGCCAAATGCCATAACACATATAGGTACATCAATCGCAAGAGAGCACAGATAGTTATGCTCCAAGAGGCCCACCTAACACAGGAAGAAGGGCAGCATCTCCGTAGACGGTCGAGAGGGCAGCTGTTTGCAACAATATACTCAGCATACTCCCGAGGGGCATTGGTGTGAATAAGACCGAGGACCCTTTCGATGCAATACGAAGGCTGGTATAACCAGAGGGCAGATATGTGTTAGTTGGATCACTGACAGAATATTGCCCACCACAATATCGACTCACACAAATATCGGGACATAAATATTGTCGTAAAAAATATCGACCTCCTATATTTGTAATTGTAATTAAAAAAATATCGAAATAAATATTTTTGTAAAAAATGTCAATGTATAAAATATCATTGTTATTATATGTATGAAAAATAATGTCAAATAAAGTAAATAATAATTGCAACTTAAAAAAAAATTAGATTTATTTGTAAATTGTAACATTTATAAGTAATAAATGTAATTTAAAAAAATAAACATTCATATATAAAATGTAATATATATATTTCCGTAAACACAATTATTAAATAATAATTGTAATTAATTTTAAAATGTTGTCAATATATTACAAAGATATAATATATATATATATATATATATATATATATATATATATATATATATATATATATATATATATATATATATATACACCTGTAACATAAAATTTATTTAAAAACATATATATTATAAATTAAAATATTAAAATATTTAAAAAAAAATTAACCTACATTTTACACTACATTGAGTGCAACAGTAGAGAAAGTGCTGAGAGCGGAGTGGTAAAAATCACTATTCCCACTCCAACAAGTGCAACAGTAGGGAATATGTTGGATAGCGGAAGAGTAAAGCTTACTATTCCCACTCTAACTAGTGCAACAGTAGGGAAAGTGATGGATAGCAAAGGGTTAAAATATATTATTCCAACTCCTGCGAAGGCAACAGTATGGAAAGTGTTGTATAGCAGAGAGGTAACAAATTCAATTAGTATTCCCACACCAGTGACTGCAATAGTAGGGAAAGTGTTGGATAGCGGAGGGGAATAATTTACTATTCCCACTCCAATGAGTGCAACAGTAGGGAAGGTGTTGGATAGCGGAGGGGAAATAATTACTATTCCCACTCCAGCGAGTGCAACAGTAGGGAAAGTGTTGGATAACGGAGGGGAACAAAATTACTATTCCCACTCCAACGAGTGCCACAGTAGGGAATATGTTGGATAGAAAAGGAGTAAAAATTACTATTCCCACTCCAGCTAGTGCAACAGTAGAGAAAGTGTTAGATAGCAGAGGGCTAAAAATTACTGTAGACAATTCAAATTTAAAAACAAATTAGCAACTACAATACAAAAGATAATAAAAAACAAAAACAAAACATATATAAAAATATAAAAAATGACAACATAGAAACATATTATAATGTTAAGAAAATCGAAAAATTACATACAAAGAATAATTAAAAAAAAATTACAAACAAATATTTTGTAATAGAAATTATTTATCATCATAAACATTAATGATTACATAAATGTAATATTTTTTTCCTACCCTATAACACCACACAATTTACAACACACATCTAAATTTAAAAAAAGTGTGCCTCCATAATTAACACAATTATCAATTAAACAAATATTAATAATTAAAAAACACATTAAAACAGATAAAAATTAATGTACTGACCAAAAGTTACCCCTATAGAACCAAAATTCACAAACAAAATACAAATAAACAATTACGAAAAAATATTTATCAAGAAATAAATGAATATTAATGATCAAGTAATTATTGATTAATTTAAACTAAATTGCTTTCCACCCTCTACCCCAATAAATACCACAACACACAGCTAAAAATATTACACAATTTCCATAACTAATTTTACATTAATACATTAATATCAATTAACCACAAATCATTAATTAATTTAAAAAATGGACTCCTGCCATTTAACACTATAAACCCCATAACTCACACATCAAAATAATTACACAATTGCCATATTTAAATATTGATTAATTAGCATTAATTAATAAATATTTATAAATACATTACTTCCCATCATATTCCCTGATAAACCCCACCACCCATTTCTAAGAACATGACACCATTTAACATAATTAATTAACAAATAATTAATTAATAACAAATAACAAGCACATTTTAAATAATTATTAATACATGGATTCTCACAATTAACACTATGAAATAAAATTAAATGAATAGTATATAAAACATATTAATACATTTAATAAAATGTAATTACTTCCCCCCCTACTCCTCTATCAACCCACAACCGGCTCCGAAAAAAATGACACAATAACATGAATAACAATTAATTATCAATAATTACCAACCAAATAATAAATAATTATTAATAGATTCATTCCCACAATTAACAGTATAAAATATTAAATAAATAAATATTAAATAATAATTTAATTATAATTAAATTACTTCCCACACTGTTCCCCTATAAACCCACAACTCAGTCCTAAAAAATGACACAATTAACATATTTACCAATTAATTAATTAACAGTCAATTATTAATAATACATTTATTTCCACAATTAACACAATAAAATCTAAATTAAATAAATACTAATAAATTCTAAATTAATATTTATTTTAATACAATTACTTCCCACCTAATCCCGTATAAACCCACAACCCGCAATGGAACTAAAACACAAATGTAATTAAAATAACATGAATAACTACAAAAACTGTAACACTTATATTAAAAAGCAAAAGGAATACTTAGACGTAAAATAGAGTACATACATTTAAAATACATACAAAAATACATAATAATAACTAAAAAAAACTATGGGGGACATTAGCACTTTGTCCGCCTGCCATCCTATCGGACAACGGGGGACATAAGGGCGTGGGTCCCCTTGGGGGAATTAGGATGCGCCTGCTACAGTGGAGGGTGCATCCTGCATTTTTAACATTGTGGCAGGCGGTGCTCTCAGCACCGCCCCCCGCAATGCTAAAAATGCACGTTGTGCTATTCAATGCACAATATGACAGGCACCGCGCTGTGCCTGTCGTGTTGTACATTGAAATGCAGGGTGGTACCATAGGTACCCCCCATGTGCACCCCCCACTGCCCCGGAGTCCCTGGTTGCCTGCAACGGGCCGCAGCAGGGAGACTCCGCATGCCTTTCCGTGGCGGCATTGCCGCCGTGCAAGGGCATTGTTTACAGCCCATTGTAATATGGCTGGCGGTGTCTGATAGACACCGCCGCCATATACAACCCTTTTCCGCCCCGGTCGCAAGGAGCAGCGGAGCGGAAAAGCGGCGCACAGTCTTTCCGTACGCCGCGGACCCCCCAGCTATCTTAATATGGCGGGGTGGCGGGGGGTCTTTGCAGCAAGGATGGCGGGCGTATCACCCCCGCCAGGCCAGCAGTGGCTACCGCCAGCCTTGCGGGGGCGATCCGCCCGCCACCCTAATGGCCCCTTTATTTTTAAAAAACATATTTTTGCAAACGATATTAATGACTTCGATATTTTTTTAACGATATTTCTTACCTTAAACTTGATATTCTTGACCACGATATTCTTACTGTTGATATTTCTATGCCTCGATGTTTCCAACTCAATATTAGTGCAAGTCGACATTTCCAACTCGATATTCTGTTTCTATACCGTGTTAGTTTAGGGTAGACTGCTGGGCAAGGAGGTAACAGTAGGCAGTGTATATGCTCCTAACCAAGTCCAACCACATTTCTTCCTTAAGGTTTCAAGCCCACTGTCAGGAACTACTACATGAAACATATTACTGGGGGTGACTATAACTGCGTAGCACACGTAAACATGGACAGATCAACACCTCCCCTACACAGTGCCATGGCCAGTACAATTGCGAAAGCACTCCGAGACTGGATGGGACACTGGTTATTAGTCAACATATGGCAACTGCAACATGAACTGACCGGATATTATTCATTTTACTCCCCACTATATTACTTACACACTAGACTAGACATGTTCCTCTGCTCGACACATTTAAGCCCACTAATAACAAATACTGAATACTTGGGATGCACCTTATCAGACCATAGCCCATTGCTATTGTCCTTCTTGTCTGTCCCTGAATAGCTGGCCATCCCAACATGGCAAATCGACCCAGCCATGCTGGAAGATAACTGCTTCCAGCAAGCATTAAAAACCTCCATTAACGAATATTTCCACAATAATTAAGGCACTGCCATGTCCTCCCTAATCAAATGGGATGCTTTTAAAACGGTCATTAGGGGCCATTGTATGGGGGCAGACAATAGGGACTAGAAGGAAAATAGCGAGGGAATTGCAGAGATATGAAAATGAGATCCACACGTTAGAAAATAAGCTTGGGCACAAAACGCTTCTCAAAAGCAGCTTTCAACAAGCAAGAGTAAATATAATCAAACCCTGGATAAGCTGCAAACCCTTGATCTCAAATCATACCAGAAAATACAACATATGGAGGGTGGGAAAGCCAGGAAATTGTTTGCATGGCTGATTTGACGTGAGAAAGCAGATGCTCTCCCATCACCACTCGCGCGCTGGAGATGGGTCCACGATTTATTTGCTAAAGGCCATTAACACCTCTGTTCTAGACTACTACACCACAGTTTACAAGCCCCCAACATCGCTGGCAGAGAATCTCATATGTGGATACCTTTACAGAATACTCCTGAAAACAATTGACCCCGAAACGCAAGAAGACTTAAAGAAATTATCAGGCACCCAGGAGATCTGAGGGGCAGTCAAATAAATGGCTAAAGGGAGGACCACGGGCCCAGATGGGCTTCTGGCAGAGTTTTACACAGTATATAGCTCTCTGTTGGCTCCCCAACTAGAACACTGTAAGCAGACTCACTAAGAACTGACCAACTGCCAGCAACAACCAGAGAGGCCCTGGTGGTTTCCCTCCCCAAAACCAAAACGAGAACGCCCTCTGTCACAGAGTTTAGACTGCTGTTGATGCTCAATATGGACTTTAAAATGTTAAGTAAAGTGATAGCTATGCCACTACTTCCACATATGCATAGGTTGGCCCACACAGACCAGAATGGCTGTATCCCGACCAAATCAACATCTGGAAACCTCTGTCGATTATATCATGCTATGTTCCACCGTGATCTCTCGACCCACCCTGAAGCCGTAGTTATGGCAGCTGATCTTGAAAAAGCCTTTGACTCTCTGAGGTGAGACTATTTGACACAGGTAATGCACAAAATACGATTGGGGAGGGACGAATCAAATGAGTCAAGATGCTGTACACACGTCCAACAGCCAGGATCAGCGCTGGAGGAATAATCTCAAGCTTGTATAATGTATATAGAGGGACCAGATAGGGTTGTTCATTGTCCCCCCTCCTATTTGTTTTAGCCATGGAATGACTAGCTGAATGGTTTTGGGGAGAGGGAGGATGACTGGGATTGATACTGGATGGGAGGGAGTTTATGATCTCCTTATATGCGGGTGACATTCTCCTCTAAATATGGAATAGAGATTATGGGGTCAAGAGCGCTTTGGGTATATTGAAAGAATATGCCGATCTGACAGGTCTGAGGGTGAACAATTCCAAAACATATGTCTTCCCGCTTAAGCCTACAACCCCTTGTCCACAGATGTTCCCATTGGACACTAACTAGGCCCGCTCCTTCATATTAGTAGGAATACAGATATACCATGAGCAGCAAGACCTTCTAGAAGGTAACGCTGGGTGAGCATATCGTTCACTAAAATTGAATGTTACATTCTGCCGATCTCTCAACCTCCCCACTATGTCCAGAGTGGAACTATCTAAGATGGTATTGTTGTCACTACTGTCATATTACTTTGTGAACCTACTCGTGGTCATTTTGAGAAAATGGTTTCTGGAACTAGATACCTTGCTGAGAGACTTGATATGGGATGGGGGATGAAACCGAGTGTCATTGTCCACTATTCAGTGATCACCGGAGAAAGGGGGATTTGCAATGCCATTGAGGCATACTACCTGGCATCTCAAGTGCAATGGATGGCCCAGTGGTTGGAGGGGCTGGGGCTAGAGACACTGGACAATTCAACACCCACTGAGCTAAAATGGAGACTCTTAGCCAAGCTGCTGTGGTATGGGTCACGGAATCAACACCAGAGTATCTTAGTGGCCTTAAAGTGCTGGCACAGAGCAGTACTGAAAACATCAAATGCTCCTATTTACACACCAGACTTCAAGCTGGTGGGTCTCCTAAGTTGTGGTGCCTTCTCGTTCTTTACTGAGAACCAATTGAGGGAGTGGAGGAACCAACCACACATGCTCTACTACAAGTAATGGTTACACTAGGATTGGCGAGGCACCTTGTCATGTGAATATACAGATCTATCAGGGAGATGGTAGATAAACCACTGCTAATACTACAACAAAAGTGGGGATCCCTTCTTAACAGTGATATTACAGAGGCACAATGGAAAACAGTGATTAGTTTGCCAAAAAAGGTCTCTAAAAACTCTAACTTTAAATATTCCCAATTCAACGTTCTTCACATGACATACCTCACCCCGCATAGACTCTACATGATGAGAAATATCACAGACAATCAATGCCACCGATGCACAGCTCCAGATAAGGACTTTAAACACATGATGTGGGAGTGTCTAGCTTTGCTTGATTACTGGGATTAGGTCATTGGGATGCTATGCGAGATCCTTGCACATACTATTCCTCTCATGATAGAAGCATGTCTATTAGGCCTGTTTACAAGACCCAAGGTCAAAGAAATTAGCAATCATTTTATAGACCTAGATTCAGTCCCGGAAAAAATACGGATAACGCTAAGATAGACATCCTCCACAGGCCAGAAGATTTTAGATTGGGAAAAAGACGTCACAGCCTGGGCATGGGCAGAAGAACGAGCTCTGATCGAAGAAGACAATAGAGGAGTGAGACACTGTCCAATAGCAGACCTGTGGTCGGAGGTGTTACGGGAGTGGAAGGCAAGAGATATAGCCTACTGCACAAACATGAATAAATTACACTCCTGGCCTTCCCACAAACCGCTCAAAGGGATGACAGATTATACTGTTCCCTTGATGCTCTCCATGCCATGCCTCCAGCATTAGCTTAACCCTAGTAGTCAGAAAGTCAAATGTGTAAATGCCAGATAATCCTTATTGGAACCGCAGAGTGCTCTCGTTATTTTTAAATTGTATGTGAAACAGTTATTTGTTATGTTAAAAAATAAGACATTGAAATATTGTTTTAGGGACGTTGAACAAACTCCCACATTTAATGCGATACGCATGGGGCCTCGAAATTGCAACTGGAACCGAAAATCATTTTAAGGATTGTTGTGCTTTGAATTGTTTACAAACTGATCAAAGCCATTTCTGTAAAGACAACTAAAAAGTTTGATAGATATTATTGTTAGGAGGCCGAAATGCTCATGTATTCTAACTAAGTGAAAAATTGAATAAAATTATAATTTAAAAAAAAAACATACTGTGGGTGTATGAACCACTACTCATTCATAGTCGCTAAAACCGAAGAAAATGAATGTGTATCTTTGTGATGAAACATATGATATCATTGAATTGCGTTATTCATCTTGTGAGCGTATGCCCCCTTATGTAGAGCCTAGTATTATGATTTTTTCTATGTTTGATCATTAAAATCTTAGCATGCTGAAACCTTTGTACCAAATATTCTTAGTACTTTTTTCAACAAATGGTGTGCAAGAGTAAGTTTATAATATTGTAGAGCAACTACAGTAACTGATTTACCAAAAACAAAATAAACAATAAAATACACCTCCTCATGTCCCCTTTCGATGATGCTGATTTGTGAAGACAGATAGGTTGCAGTTTGCTTGAAGCAATATCTGTTACATTATTGCGAAGTCTCTGTTGTTCCTCCCATTGGTGCTTCTTTTGTACTATCAAAAACAATCCCTGGTCAATAGGTTGAGCTGTATGACCCTTTAGTATCTGTCTTATAATAGCCACTGAATTAAGATATTAAGATAGAAGGGGAGGGGCCGTGGCTACGGAGCCGAGGCAACGTGGCGCACCTTGTGTGATCTCCGCCGCTTTGTGGGACTCGGTTGCTATTCTGAGCCTCGTACATTGCCTCCACGAGCGGTAAACGGCAGAAATATCCACCCGAAGATTCTTCTTGAGCAACGTCGCGCCTGCATTGAGCCACATTTTTATCTCAGCAACTTTCTCTTGTCAGAGATGCGAGCGGCCGCCGTGTTAGGTCGCTGCGATCGCGTCTCTTTGATTGTCTCAGCTTTGCCGAATTTATGACGTACATGCTCAAATACATGATGCCTCCATTTTTTCTTCTTTTTCCTTCTCGATTTTTATGAGTAAAATGAGGATGTCATTTGTTGGCTGATGTTTGAATGGATTTAGCCAGCTATTAATCCTGCATATCTCCTTCGATATTCTATTCTCCTCAATATCAAGCTTTTCACAGGCAATGACCAGTGATTTTAAGGAATGAAATAGTCTACTCATCAAACAATGTCAATAACTATTTTTGGATGATACTTTACCTGTGCTCCAGTGGTTATTCTTTCACTTTTGAGGATTTCTTTAGTCTGGTCTTACTATGCCCATAATATTTTGAGGAATGGAACAATCTATCTGCCAAATATTGCCACTAAATATTTTTTGAGGTACTTTTTATGTATTTCAGTGGGGACTTTAGCATTTTGGAGGCATTTTTTCAGTCTGGTCTTACTTTACCCATATTATTTTGAGGAAATGAAACAGTCTGCTTATCAAATATTGCCAACATCTTTTCTTTGGAATAATTTGCGTGTGTTGCATTGGTTGTTACTGCATTTTGGAGGAAATTTTTAATCTGGTCTGGTCTCACATTGCCCATAACAGTCATTATCACTATAATAGTTTTTTGGACTTTCTACGGCAACTGCTGTGAAAAATTCATTTGTACTCCAGCTGGTGTTCTCCGGTGCAACCTACAATGGCCTCTGACACTCACACTGCTAGATCGTCTATATCCGGGACAAAACCGAAAAGACATAAAAATCACCCGCCTTCACCCATTCACTCTTCTCAGAATCCTGTTTTAGACTCTATCTTAGATGAAGTCCGTGGTCTTCAACCATTATGACAATGACAAACGAAACGTTAAAACAGATTGAGGAGAGATGGATTGTTATGGAAGGTAAAGTTCTGGAATTGGAACAACGTGTTAGCGATCTGCAGGATGTTTCTTCAAAGGTCCCTCTACTCGAACAAGAAATACAAAATCTAAAAATACACACTGAGGACCTTGAAAATAGAAATAGAAGAAATCATTTACGCCTTTATGGACTTCCGGAAAACATCGAAGGTGCAGATATGGTATCGTTTTTACAGAAACTCCTTCCTGAACTTCTGGATCTACAAAACTCAGCAAGTCCCCTCAACATACAAAGAGCTCATCGTCTGGGACGTCTAAACCCTAATGCTACCAAGACAAGTGGAATCATAATGCTTTTTATAGAACTTACTGAGCTGATGCTTGTGTTGAAGGCTGTAAGACTTAAACGGCATCTCATTTGGTCTGGCCATACCCTTTTCATACCTCAAGATATCTCTAATGCAAGAAACGCACATCACAAAAAATTCCGTGCTTTACGTCCTCAAATGAGACACCTCAACATTCAATATGGAATCCTCCATCCTTGTCTCTGCAAGATTACTCATGCTGGCCATTCGCGCTCATTTGATGACCCAAAAAACGTAAACTTTATCTTCAGAACTTTTCTTCGAATGGCATGGATATTAACACTTGACTTTTCAATTTCTTAGGATTACTGTTTTGAGTCTAACAAATATGTTCATTCAATGTTCTCAAATTATTCATTTTTCTATCTCTTCATGAGGTTCTTTTTTCTTCTAATCTCCTTTATTTCTTTTGCTGTGGTCCGTGTCCTCTGGAGTCACTATGCTCCCCCTTTTTCAACTTTTTTCCCTTTTACAGATCTGGTCGCTATTCCTTGATCTGTTCGCTTGTTCCTCCTTTCTGCTTCTTCCCTTTTCTTTCTCTCTATCTCTTCTTTCTTTTTTTTGCTTTCTCTCTTCTCTATTTCCTTTCTTTGCTTGATCTGTTCACCTGTCTCTTCTATCTACTTTCTCTCTCCTCTCTTTTTCTCCCTCTTTCCTTTTTTTTTCCATCTTATCTCACCTTTCGTCCTAGTCTCTACTATACAACATGTTTTTTCCCTAAAATTACCTTTATTTGTTCAATAATGGTATTTGTCATTGAATTATTGCAAATATATGTTGCTATTGTGTTTTTTTCGTAACATTCTTCATATGTAACCCTCTTATGTCGTGTGTCTTTTCTTGTAGTTGTATCCTTGCAGTGTGTCAAATCCATCCGTGTTTTGCCCTCCTTTACCTTCATTATGTGTAAGTTTGTCACGTGGAACATCCCAGGTCTTGGGAATCCAGTCAAAAGGCAAAAGGTACTGTCTCATTTATCCAAACTTAGGGGTCGATTATGATCGCGGACGGACTTGAGTCCGTTCGCGACCCCCGAGTAGGAGGGAACGTCCGCATGGGCTGCGGCGTTCCGTCCGTGCAGATTAGGATGTGACCGCCAGGGTGGCGGTCACATCCTCTATCTTTAACATTGCGGCGGGTGCAGCTTCAAGCTGCACCCACCGCAATATTAAAAAGGCATGCACGGCATTTGCGTGCACAAAGCGGCAGGCATCGCGCGGTGCCTGCTGCTTTGTTCACGCAAACATGTGCACCCCCCACCCCCCTTCACCCAGGGGGCCCACAACGGGCCCCCGAAGTGAAGGTCCGTATGCTTTTCCACGACGGAAAAGCCGCTGTGGAAAAGCATACATTCTACACCATCCTAATATGGCTGCCGGTGTCTGATAGACACCGCCAGCCATGTTAAAGGTTTTCTGCCGCGGTCGGAAGGCGACCGCGGCGGAAAAGCTGTGGACTGATTGCAAGACCCACCAGCCATCCTAATTTGGCGGTGGGTCTTTCTAGGCTCCGCAGCGGTTTTCCCGCATCCTCCGGGCCGGCGGTGGCTTCCGCCGGAATGGAGGATGCGGGAAATCTGTAATCGTAATAGACCCCTTAATTCTCAGATTTCTTTTCTTCAAGCAACCCATTGTAATGAAGCAGAGTCCCTTAAATTGAAAAGGCAATGGGTGGGTCAAGTTGTTTTTTCTCCTGTATCCAACAAAAAGGGGGGTGTTGCTATGTTGTTTCATAAAGCATTATCAGTACAAATTATATCTACACAGAATGATGATGATAGACGATGGGTAATGGCAAAGATTGTGTTACAAAATAAATCTTTAGTTTTATTAAATATTTATGGCCCTGGTTAACCAGATCCTAAATTCTGGAATTACATTAAAATTCTACTTTCTTCAATGGACTGTCCTAATATTATTGTTGCTGGTGATTTTAACCAATGGTTGGACCCCTTTTCTGATAGATTGTCCAATTGTCAATTTCACCCTGATAAATCTCATAAAGCTTTTCAATCGGCCATTGCCTCTCGTTCATTGTACTATGTTTGGAAGACTTGTAACCCTGATGTGCTGGAATATACTATTTTTTCCAATATACATCAAACTCATTCTAGAATTGGCTATATTCTGGTTAGTAAATCCCTGCTCTCTTCTATTGAAAACTCTGTTATTGGTTCCATTTTCATATCTGACCATGCTTCTGTTCACGCTGTACTAGACCTTTCCCTTACCTCCTGTCATTTTAGTCATTGGAAACGTAATAATTTTTTGTTATCAGACACTGATTTTATGAAAGAAGCCACCACTTTTATTTAATGAGTTTTTTTAGTTTTAATAACCCATTAGACACTTCTGTTCCTAACAACTGGGATGCCTTCAAGGCCGCTTTTCGTGCCTTTACCTTTTTTTATGTCTCGAATAAAAAGAAAGTCACCAAAAAAATATATGAGGATCAATTACAAAACCTTAAAGACTTAGCACATACGTATTTTACTTCTCGTTCATCTTCTGCCCTTCATGGCTTGATTAAAGCAAAATCTGATCTTAACAAATTGGCAACAATTGACGCTTGTAATATTCTACTTAAAATCAAATCTAAATATCATGGAGGTCAGAATAAAGCGGGTAAGATGTTAGCTAATTTTTTCAAAATTAAATCTAAACGTAAAAATATTGGTCCGATCCTTAATGAATCTACTAAAAAATTGGTTTCATCAGATGAGGACATTGCCGAGGTCTTCCATGAATATTATAAATCCCTATATTCTGATGACACCTTTCCCACTAATCAAAATTTAAATATCTTTTTTTCAGGTCTTCCTTCCCTACCATCTCTATCTGATGAATTTAATGCATTAGAGTGAGACATCACTCTTCAAGAGGTAACTAATGCTATCAAGTCTTCAAAGAAGTCAAAAGCCCCAGGACCTGATGGCCTTGCTGTTGAATTTTATACCACCTTTACTTCCATTTTTGTACCCAAACATTTGGAACTTTTTACTTCTTTCATTACAGATGCCAAAGCGTCTGGATCCTTCATGGATGCCTTAATCGTTATAATCCCTAAGCCTGATAAAGACCACCCTTACTGTAAAAAATTTCATCCTATATCGTTAATAACTTTTGGCCAAAATTCTTGCAGCCCGGCTTGAATCTATTATTCATCTATTGGTTAAAACTGACCAACTTGGGCTTGTGAAAGGCAGATTGGCATCAGATAATGCCTGGATGTTTGCCAATATCATGTCATATTGCAAAAAATACAAATCTCCCCTTGCAGCCCTGTCTTTAGACGCCGAAAAGGCATTTGACCGTATCAATTGGCAATTTAGGTTTCAAACTCTCAAATGGTTTGGTTTTGGGCCTTCTTTTACCTCTTACATTAAACTTTTGTATTGTTGTCCTCAAGCCAGTATTTTTGTTAACAATCATTTTTCCCAATTTTTTTCTCTGTCCAGAGGTACAAGGCAAGGGTGTCCTCTTTTCCCTTACTATTCATCCTATGCCTTGAACCAGCGTATTCGTGTTAACTCACAGATCACTGGCTTCAAATATAATTCTGTAGAAACTAAAATATCTGCTTACACAGATGATATACTGATTTATACGTCTAATCCTATTGATTCTCTCCCACACTTTATGAATGAAGTTCGATTATACTCCAGTATTTCTGGTTATAAACTCAACCTTTCAAAGACAGAAGTCATGCCTTTAAACTCCATATGCTATCAATTTATGTTTAATGATACTAATTTTGCTTGGTGTCCTACAAAAATTAAATACGTTGGTATTTGGTTTTCTTCATCTCTAAATGCCACAATTAAATTAACGTTTAATGCATTACTCACTAAATTCCAAACACTCCTCCTAACTTGGTCCCCAACTGTATCTTTCCTGGTGGGCCACGTTAGATACCATTAAAATGATGATTGTACCTCATGTTTTATATACATTGTCTATGCTACCTATTCGGATTCCCAATGCCTCTTTTTCCTGAATTAGCTCTGCTTGTATACATTTTTTATGGAACAATAAACATTCACGAATTGCTTTCAATAAACGTATTCGTCCCAAGGATGAGGGTGGTGTGCGCTTCCCAAACTTTAACCCCTTTAGAGCTTGTAAACAAACCTCCCCAGTGCTGCGCTGTCCATTATCCAGTGCTGAACTGGACGTCCAACGGTCGTGCGCAGCACTGGGGAGGTAGTGGCCGTGACGACCGTTGGCCGACGGCAGCAATTAAGGGGTTAAAGCCTACATTACGGCTTTTTTGATTAAGCAATCCTTCGCTTTACCGTATGATTTTGTTAATATTCCTGTTCACAGATGGGTCCTTTTTGAACGATCCTTATTAAGAGACTTTTCTTTTCAGCATGTGATTTTTATGTCACACTGTACCTTTCTATCTACTAACCCTATTTTAAAATACTCCCAAACTCTACTTTACAACACATTTTCTAAGGATTTTACTCAGTTTCAATGTTTTCTGTCCTCCACTATATGGTATAATACATTTCTTACATATAAAGGTAAATCATTCTACTACAAATATTGGAAGGAAAAGGGTATCATTTTTATACACCAGTTACTTCACCAAAATTCTATTATTCCCTTTCATGCCTTACAAGTACAATATCAATTACCTGATTCTTGTCTCAATGAATATAACATCATTTTTAATGCCTTACAATCTCTCCTGGCTACTTTTCTCCTTTTAACTCTTACACCATCCTTATCCCCTTCTACTCCTCTATACCCCTTATTTTCAACTCACAGACCTAAAGCTGCTCTTGTATATAAGGTATTGTTATCAAATGCTAATGAAAGACCCAAATCCTACATTGAAACTGCATGGTAAACTGATTTGTCCGTTTCGTTTCCTGTTACAACCTGGGATAAATTGTGGTCTAAGTTATTTAAAGTCTCTGCCACTGCTCGTATAACCCAATCTCTGTATTTTATTTATCAGAGAGATATTATTACTCCTGTTTCTATTTCTAAATTTTCACCATCTTCTCCTCCATTATGTTGGTCTTGCTCTAATGATACGGGCACGTTGAAACATCAACTTTATGAGTGTTCTAATGTTTTATCCTTTTGGAAATCTGTTTGGACTATTTGCATGTCAATTTTTAAATGCAATGTTACTTTATCATTACAAAATGTTTTTCTAGGATCTTTATCGTCTGATGTTGCTGATTCATCTTCTATTTCCATGTTATTTGACCTTTTTATTGCATTCGCTTTTAAAGTTATTCTATCATCTTGGCAAGACAACTCTAAAATATCTCTAGTAACTTGGTGGAATTTTATTTGTGATGAACACAGGATAGCTACAGTTTCATCCATTTCTCTTTCTCCAAAAATTAAATCTGATCTTCTTTGGCTACCTTTTACTACATATCGCTCTACTCATTCTCCCATACACTAGTTCTTTTCTTTCTTTCTCTCTACTATTTTCCTATATAATTTTGGTCCTTCCCTCTCCCTCTCCTTCTTTTTCTTTTTCTTTGTCTTTCTTTTCTTTTTCTCTTTTCTTTCCTTCTTTTTTCTTTCCTTTGCTTCCTTTCTCCCCTCCATTGTTACATTACTATTATATTAATATGTTATTTGCCTAAATATATATTTTAATTATGCATATTTTATTATTGTTTCGCCCTCTTCTCTCATTTTATTGTTTCCATTTTCTCTTTTGTCTTATGTATTTGGAAAAACTCAATAAAAACTTCTTAAGCAAAAAACCCCCCAAAAAAACCAAACAAAAAAAAAGATAGAAAGGGAGCCCGGTCTCTCTCATATGCTTTGGATTTGTGTTCTACTGTGGCAGCGACTTTCTCCATGGCCAAGGGATCTCGTTGTCCATTCTGCCTTTTTCTCAGACCTGGGGACATATGTACAATGCCCCTGCAGAACCTTTCATGCATTACTATGCGTGTAGGGGGCATTCCATAGGTATTGCGGTGGGAGTGCCCATACAGCACCCATGGAATCTGATGCATTCCCATATTTACAAGGCTTTGTAAATGCGACAGATTCTAACACCTTCCCAGGGGCGGCGTTAAAGTGATGCAACGAGGAGAAATAACTTTATTTCTCCTCGTTTTTTGCTCTTTCTATGTGTGTTAAATTCTGCAGTACATATAGAATGTGGAAAATGCCATAAATAATTGTTTTTGTGTAGGAAGGTGACCCTTCCTGCACAAAAACAATCATCCATGCAACATAGGCACCCTTGCACCATGGCGCAAGGGTGCCTGTGTTGGCGCTAGGCCGCCAGAGGAAAGCACAGAGATGTGTTGTATTGCTGGAAATATGATGCATCCCTGCTATTTCCTAGTTACTCAAATTGGCGCAGCATGATGGCTTGCAGCTCCGCGCTACATCATTTTCTAGGAAATATGCCACCTGGAATCTCCATACAGAGCTGGTATTTATTTTTTATTTACTTGAGTTTCATATAGCGCTAGGTAAATCCAGAGGTATCAAAGCGCTTTACATGAGGAGAGTTACATAGGTTACAAGTTACACATTGTTGCAGAAGGTACGTCAATTACAAGTTACATCTGTTGGTTCAAGGCGTGTAAAGGGTAAGGAGGTAATGTAAAAGGGCGACGGGGAGGGAGATTAGGCAGAGAATTGGCACAAGGAAAAACAGAGCAAGTAGGGGGAGAGAGTCTCAGGGGAGAGAGGAAAGGAATGGCGGAGGCAAGCAAATAATGAAGGAGGAAAGGGGTGGAGGGGTAGGAGACACAGCGAGGAGACAAGGAAGTAACTGTGTCTGATGTCCAGCTGGGTGGGAGACAGCTTCCCACGGTAAAGGGATAATTGCCGGTCTTCCATTTTGTGTTATTCCCTTGTCACGGTGAACTCTCTCAGCGGGGTCGCTGAGACTCCAGGGCATAGATGCTGGATCCCTCCCCAACAAGGGGAGAGGGGTGCTTTGGTCATGGGCACACTTAGAAGAATGAAGGGGGAGGAGGAGGGGGAGTGGATAGAAAACCCAGCGCGAACACAGTGTCTGACTTTCGGTAGGGTAGAAAACGGTTTCCAGTGGTAGGGGGATCAATCCTAGACCACTATGTGAGACTGCCTTTTCACTGTGGACTCTCTCAGAAGGGTCTCTGAGACTCCAGGGCAAGAATGCTGGATCCATCCCCAACAAGGGGTACAGGACTGCTTTGCAGGAGGGCATACTAGAGGGGGCCATAATAGGGAGTCGTGCTGGTAGGGCTACATAGGTTACAAATTGCACACTATTACAGAAGGTACGTCAATTACGAGTTACATCGTAGAAGAATAGTGTAAATGGGTAAGGGGATAATGTTAAAGGGCGATAGGGAGGGAGATTGAGCAGAGCATAGGCACGAGAATAAACAAAGCAGGTAGGGGGAAAGAGATTCAGGGGAGAGAGGGAAGGAATAGGGGAGGCAAGCACAGAATGAAGGTTGGAAGAGGTGGGGGAGGGCTTAGGAGACACAGTGAGGAGACGAGGAAGTACAGGCTAGACCTGGAGGTATCAGAGCGTTTTACATGAGGATTAAGGCGTGTTACAGCGTTAAATCAATTGCAGTTACATTACAGTTAGATCTGTTTTTAGTGCATTCAATAAACATAAAAAACAAGATGAGGAAGAAAACAATGTCTGATGTCCAGTCGGCCCCTCTGCTCACCTTTGGGGACCACACAGGGCGTAGACCTGAAATCGCCTGACCGGCGGCATTTTGAAGATAGGCGACATCACCCAGTATGTGATATTGGGCAAACATAGCAGGGACCAAGAGTGTGAGTATGGGTAAAGTGAATGACCACTCCAAGATGGCCACCATAGTTTGTGAAGGGAGCAGGCCCATTTCTATTTCCATGCTCAGCAGATGCTCCAGATCAGGGAAGGGAGTGCCATCTTCGGGATCGGCAGTAGGAGTACGACATGGTAGTCAAATTATAGCAACAGTCCATAAATATACAAAATGGGTTCTCACAAATGCACACTTCAGCCCAAAAGAAGTCCCGATGTTAGCAGTCACTCCACAGGTGAGGGAGGGTAATGGTATTACCAGGGAATCACCCCTGTTGAATGTCTCCCAGTCAAGTGACCAACCCCTGGACATTCCACGGATCAGTAGCCAGATAGTGTGAGAGAGTATGGGGTCAGTAGTGTCTCAGCTGCGTTATCATGCGTGGGGACCCGATTTTTTGTTTAAGATTGAAACTGATCGGGTACACAGGCTCATCTCTCTAATATACTAGTGGCCTGTGGATAACACGTGCAGGTCGGCTTCAAATCTTTGCAAGTCAAGCCTTGTTCACCACTTCCTATTAGAACGATTTGCCACGCACTTGGACTGCAATATTTCCATCGTGTTTTTTTAGTTGTATGAGCAGACTGCTAACTCTGATGTTGGAGGGGACTCTTCATTGGCTTACCTTACCTCACGCCATTACATCTGCGTCACGTTTTCTGTATTGGATCCCCGCTGTGATCTCCGACCTGATATTTTCCATATCCAAGGTGTTGACCTTTAAATCTGAGCAAATCTGTCACTACTGCCTCTCTAGCCTTGAGAAAGTCTGAATACCAACGTTGTATAGAGGAAACACGTGTTAGCTGCATTTCAGCATTTCAATTTGAACAAGGAATAAAGAAAATCTTTTTCTAAAACAGTCTTATTCAGCCATCTTGTTCTGATTCATACTAAGACTTGTGTATGTCATTATCACATGTTGTGTTCTGTAATAGAAATGTACTACTTGCTCTTTAAATTGCTGAGAATATTGTTTCTCCTCAACATGTGCATTTGGGTTGTGCTGTGGTCTTGCTTATCTTATATTATTTTTAAGTATAACACACTCAAATTACTGTTTTACGGCACTGCGAATCTGCTGCTTGGCACCGCAGATTCGCTCAAAAACTCAGCAAAATCTCATTTCTTTGGACACATAGGACCACACCATTTTTCTCATTAAACCCCACCCAAAGCTTCAAACTTTATTAGGAAAGAGAGAAAGGAGGACACAACTTGGAGGATGTGCTGCTTTCACTGTTGTAACAGTCAAAAACTATTTATAATTGCTGCAGCATCAACACCTGCTCCTGCAGATAATCCTGTTCTTTAAGAAGGCGAGGCGGATGAAGAACGTGCAGCACCATGAAGGAAGGAAAGTGACATCTGTTGACACTTCAGTATACCTTCAAGTGAAAAGAAAGTTTCTGTGAAAAATATCAAATGTAACATCTGTGGCAAAGACCTTTCACGAGGAGCAGCTAAACAGTAGGGTCATGGCACCTCTTCCATGTTAAAGCATATTGAAACAATCCATGAAAATAAATACCAAAGGATGCTACATGAGAAAGAAGCTACTTCACATCCTTTTGTTTAATCTCTGACTGTTGTGGCACCATCCCCCTCAGCAACCATAATGGTGATAGCTGTGGCCTCCAATTCGGCACACATGTCAAACCATTGTTTACTGTGTCATATGCCTGTTGCACTAAATACAACTCCAGTGGCTGAGTATTTGCATGCTGTTGATACTTCTTCACTTTTTTTGTAATTACCATCCACATTTGATGCCTCTATTTTTGACCTTAATTTCATGTCTGTGTCGGTACATTAATCCTTTAAAAATAAATTAATAAAAACAGTTAAAAAACTACGGTTCCTTTTTAGAACCTAATCAATTATTCAAAATAGAGCTATGTTTCTTGTTTTATTTATTTATTATCTATCCATACTAATATTATAAAGAGAGAGCCCAAACCTTTGAGGCGGGTAATCTCAGTAACCACAGCACCAATCACAACACCCAATACAGCTTTGGATAGGGCAGTTGCAGCAGAAGGACATAGGCTATGCAGATAGCCACCATATAAAAAAAATGTTTTAATTGTTTTTATTAACTTTTCAAGAAACAGTGGTGTTCATCACAATCATACAGTGCAAGACATACAATTGTACCGTAGGACACCACATACGTTTAAAAGGTAAAAGAACTGTGCCAGCAAAGTAGTCCCTTGTGGGCGTGTCCGCATTGTGCTGTGGGCGTGGGCTGGGGGCGTGACTAATGCTGGGGGCGTGTGGTATGGCCATCACATCTTGGGCTGTGGGCGTGTGCTGGGGGCGTGACAAATGCTGGGAGCGTGACAAACGCTGGGGGCGTGTGTCCGCCCTTCATGCCATGTGAGTCGTACATACAAGCACCAATTACGTTGCTGCGCAGCATCAAGGGCACGGTGGGGGCGTGACACGCTGGGGGCGTGAGAAACGCTGGGGGTGTGTGTCCGGCCTTCATGCCATGTGAACGCAATTGCACCGCAACAAGGGGCACGCTGGGGGCGTGAGAAACGCTGGGGGCGTGTGCTACGCTCCGCCCTTCATGCCATGTGGATCGTACATTAATCAGAAGATCGTCTGCTGTGGCAGTGTGCTGGGGGCATGACAAACGTGTTCAGCTGGAGGCCTGGTAAGTAACATTACTGCAGCCTCTCCTGCGCGCTGTTACTGAACTCTCTCATTCAACAAAATTAGACGCACCTGCTACCATCAACCAGGGCTCTAGCCGGACTCAGGCGGCAGATCAGTACACTAATTACACGCACCTGATAACATCAACCAGGGCTGCAGCTGGGCCTCAAGCAGGGGAACACGCACCTGCTAACATCAAACAGGCCTGCATCTGTGCCTCCAGCGGGGGAACACGCAAAAGAGCGTGTCTGCGGGGACAATTACTGCAGCCTCTCCTACTCGCTGTCACTGAACTCTCTCATTAAACGGATTTACCCACGGCTGATAACTCTCTCATTCAACGACATTACACGCACCTGCTAACATCCACCAGGGCTGTAGCTGAGCTCAGGCGGCGGATCACTATACCAATTACACGCACCTGCTAACATCAACCAGGGCTGCAGCTGGCCCTTCTCCGTCCCTATTCTAATGAAAAAAAAATGTTGTCTACCGTGAGATTTTAAAATTAATCGCCCTTGCCAAATACACACATTACACACATTCTATTTCATACCCGGACAACGTCGGGACGGGCTGCTAGTATGGTATATAAGCGTGTATGTGTATAGGTCTGCTAGTATATGTATCAGTCAGTTTTGGGGTATGTTTATTAGCTTGTAAAAAAGTGTTTGTCAGTGTATGTATAAGTGAGTCCTAGGGTAGCTCAGCATGTGTATAAGTAATTGTGTGAGTGTGTTAGTGAATTCATTAGAGTATGCAAGTGTGCATCAGTGTATGTATTAGTTTGTTCTAGGATAAGTCATAATGTGTGCAAGTGAATGTGTGAGAATGTTAGTTAATGTATTAGTGTGTTCATGGGTGTCCTAGGTTGACTCTGGGTGTGTAGAAGTGAGTGTGTGATTGTGTTAGTGAATACATTAGTGAATCAATGGGTGTGACAGTGTATGTATCAATTAGTCCTAGAGTGTCTCAAGATGTGTATGAGTAACTATTTGAATGTGTTAGTGATTTGCATGTCCTTGGGTGTGTCTTAGTGTCTCTCAGTTAGTCGCAGAGTGTCTCACTGTGTATATGAGTGAGTCAGTGATTTCATTAGAAATGCATCAGTGTGTCCATGGGTGTGTTAGTGTATGTATTAGTGAGCCCTAGTGTTTGTCAGAGTATGTATGATTGATGGATTAAGAATGTCAGTTAATGCATCAGTGTGTCCATGGGTGTGTCAGTGTAAGCATTAGTGAGTTGTATAGTGTGCCACTGTGTGTATGACTGAGAGAGTAAGTATGTCAGTTAATGCATCAGAGTGTTCATGGGTGTTTCAGTGAATATAATATGGAGTCATAGGTTGTCTCTGGGTGTGTAGAAGTAAGAGTATGAATGTGTTAGTGAATGCATTGGTGAATCAATGGGTGTGTTAGCATATATATCAGTTAGTCCTAGAGTATCTCAGGGTATGTCTGAGGTACTGTTTGAATGAGTTACGGATTTGCATGTTCATGGGTGTGTACGTGTATCTATCAGTTAGTCCCAGAGGTTCTCACTGTGTCTATGAGTGAGTCAGTGATTTCATCTGAAAATGCATCCGTGTATCCATTGGTGTGTTATTGTATGTATTAGTGAGACCTAGGGTATGTCAGAGTGTATATGATCGAGGGATTGAGAATGCCAGTTAAAAAATCAGTGTGTGCATGGGGTGTGTTCATGTATGCATTAGTGAGTTGTAGAATGTGACACTGTGTGTATGACTGAGTGAGTGAATATGTCAGCTAATGCATTAGTGTGTTCATGGGTGTGTAAGTGAATGTATTAGAGAGTCCTCGGTTGTCTCAGAGTGTATCCATGGGTCAGTGTATCTATCAGTTAGTCCCAAAGCATCTCAGTTTGTATATGACTGAGTCAGTGATGTTGTCAGACAATGAATCAATATGTCCATGGGTGTGTTAGTGTATGTATTAGTGAGACCTAGGGTGTCTGTTGCTCTATATCCTCTTCTATGCGTTGGATGGCCACCAGCCATCCGACGTCACGGTGGGTGAGTGCGGAGGACAGCCGGGAGCCATCTGTTCTGCGCGCACGTTGATTTCTTCTGCGCCGCGGGGGAATTCCAGTCGCATCGAAGCAGAGAAATGTATATATATTATAACAATTACATAAAGAATTGATTATCAAAATATCTTCTAAAAATGTAATGCATTAAACTGTTATGAAAGAGAGAAAATAGAAATACATGTTATTGTGACATATTTAAAAGTTCAGAGTAAAGTTCAAATTTCAGAAAAATAAATATTTGTTAATATAAAAGGGGTACACAACTTTAAAACTGTAAAACATATATTTGTTTAAAACAATAATGAGAATTGTAGAAAAAACTGCACAGTATTACACTACGAATAAGTGACACTATGCATCACGCTCAATACAAACGCATATACAAATTATTCTCGCTAAAGGTACTCAACTAATACAAAAATATATATCCTCCCAAAAAAAGTTATGATATTAAAATAGTCTATTACTCGAAATAGATGTAATACATATTCAAATTTAGGAGTGCATTTTGAAGACATCTCTCCTGGTAGGCCAAATCATTTCACTGATCATCCAAAAAAACAAAAAACACTGCATATCACTCTTTAAATGTGAATATTCCTTAAAACCTTGGCTTAATAAAGAAGTGATACAAATTTGGAAGTTTTAAATGTTTTTTGATTGAAACTGAGCTTGCTGTCATAAATACACAGTGTAGTGTTGTGAAGTTATTCAAATTCCTACATGAAAGATAATAGATAGTGTTGTGTACATTTTAACAGAAATTGAAATGTGTCCTATTTAGCAGTTTGTAATTTCAATTTGTATTTGTGGTCCATCAGCCCTGCATCGTTTTAGCATCATTATAATGTATTTTCCACTTTTCAGTATATGCAAGGTAGACATACAATCTTATCTACAATTTGAGCAGGTCATATTTTGGTTTGCATTTTTCATTGGCCTGTCAAAAGACACAGTTTTACAATCTATTAATGTTACATAGATAACATAGATAAATCTTTCTGAATTGATTTGAGTAGTAGTTGCAAAGGAGCATTCTTCAAAATCATGGTTTCATGTGTAACTCAGTCCAAATAATTCATCAATATTCATTTCTTCTTCGTCTTCCAACCATAATACATTCCTAAGCCTCGTTTTTGCTGTTGAGAGAAAATACTACAGCTCCACTATGCATGTGTACTACATATCGAATGCCTGAAACAGAATGTACTACAGACCTATCACTACATAAACATTGCCAAAAAGTACACAAATGGAAGCAGATGCTGTTGTCTCCTTTATGTTAAATTTAATTTATAAAATGTGGTAAATGGAAGAGTACATTGAGAACCACATTTGGATAGGAGTTGATACATTACAGTTTTCCAGATGAAAACATACAAGATTTCCCTGCATTTGTAACTATTTCATCTTATCACTTTCTTCCTTATTTTTTTGCTTCTTTTGAAGAACATCCTTTGAATGCTTACTAATATTCTGCTTAGGACTGATTGTTAGTTTCTCATAAATAGGATACTATCCTAAGTGATGAGCATATACACTTCTTAACCCATTGCATCAACTAGTATCAGTACTAACTTTCTTTAAATCAAAATCAACCAAAAACAAACCAGACAATGTTCTAATTATCGACAATGCAACCAATGGCATGCCTTCTTTAAATACAGTATTTCCAATATTAATAAAAGCTGCATCTACACTTTAACTTAATGATTTATGGATAGTGACAGTATACGCTAGGAAGAGGGGAACTGTTGGCCCCAGATACATAAGCTTTTCACAAGCAAAAAACATACAATACATCAGCCAATATGTTTGACGCCATCAAGCTGATCAAATTTCATAGCCAGGTATTCAAGCCCAATCTCATTTGGAAAATTAATTAAATCTATAACTTTACCCATCAAACCATTTACTAATCCTTCCTCAACATAAAATTACACACACGTAAACACCTTTCTAATCCAGAAGTCTTAGATTCAGATTTCTCTAAAGAATCCAGGTTTCCTTGAAGTTTTTCATTTAGCCCTATTATTACTCCCCGGTGTCCTATTTCACCAATAGCTGTATGTTACGAAATTCTTTTCTTCTCCAGTTTGGGTAACTCTTCACTAAAATTGGGGCACTCTTGCAGAGTAGGCTTCAAACAAACTATTGATTTTCCTTCCTCCATCAAATTGAACATTATCTATGCTACTGTTTTCTTAGACGTAAGCAGTTTTTTGATAAGTCGAGTTTCTAAGGTACTCTTACCTTCCTTTTTCAGAAGTCCAACTCTCATAACCTTCATAACCTTGACGCATATTCTTCAAGAGTTCCTTGTATTGGAAATTCAGCCAAATGCTTACATTTCCAATACTCCCTAATGAATTGCGAGTTTGTTCAGTGTCTTGAAAACAGGCTCTCTTTTCACTGGGGTAAGTTGCAGCCAATCACCAAACACAATGCAGCAGCTTCCCCTGCCTAGGACGAGCCATGCCTATGATAGTGGCACTGGGCCTGAGGGTCACTGCACATGTAGCTGTGAGCTTTGGGGCAGGTGTGTGATTGGTTGGCAGGGTCGCAGGACCCAGAAGCACTTGAATGCTTCCAGTGTCGATCCCAGCAGTGTGGTCACCCCTCTCCTTTTAAAACACACTGTGAGGTGGCGGGCGGGTATCTTTACCGCTCGCCACCTCGGACATAACAGGACCTGATGACTCTCCCACCATCATGTCCCCAGGAATAGCACAGTGTGCTGCTACAACTCTGCAGCCACAGCCCTTGAATTTGTCCTGTGATTGGTGCCCCTCTGAGCCGTCCGGGTTAGAGGGCATGTTTTCTCACCTGACCCGAGTTAGGTGCAATGTGTCCTTGGCTCAGTCGTGGCTCAAGGGTGCATGTGAGGGCTGTTGAGGTAAAAGGGTACTTGATTTTCGTTACTGTTTTTTCCGCTGTGTCACTCTCATTTAGAGTCACCATTGCTGTATGGGCTCTCAAGGCAAGGGTCATTTTCATTCCCTTGTTGGGCATGTTTTCGAGAGGAGGTGGAAGCAGGTTTTAGCCCAGGCGGCATTCGGCTGCTTTCTTTGCCCCTTGCACTGCATTTGTGGAATTGCTCTTCTTATCCCCTTGTGGACTCTCGCATCTGCATGGGCGCAGGTGGGGTGTTGCCGGGGTGACAGCACCCATCTTTATTGGAAAAATGCCCAGAAGTGAGAGGACCTCATAACCCTATGTGTGTGCCTCAGTGGGTGCGCAGTGGCTGCCTTACGTTTTTCAGGATTCGACGTGGGATAATTATGCAGTTGCTTGCACTCAACTCTGGCATAGTAGTGGCATATTGCAACCATCGTGTTGAGTTAGGGGGTGGGGGAAGTGATCTCTGGTGCACAAAGGGTTGCGTAGGTCCCGGCCTTAAACTCAGTCAGTGCCACGTTCTGGTGAATACGTTATTGTATTTTTAAGTCCCTAGCGATTTACATGCGTGGTAGCTTGTTAAAAAGCTTTGGGAGTCTTGAGTTAAACTTTAGATAAAGATACTATTTTTTCTATACCTACTTGAGTTGTGTCCTTTTGTGGTGTTGTTACTGCGGTATTGTGCATGGTCATAAATGCTTCACACACTGCCTCTGAGATAGGCTTAACTGCTCGTGCTATGTTACCACAGGGTTGGCAGGGGTTATCAAAGGGGGTAGCCCACTTGCCCTGCCTTAGGAAGAAGGGTCCATATTTGGGCATTTGCGCCAGCCAATGCCAACTAGAGATTCCCATTTCTAACACTTCCAGAGTAGGGTTGGCCTTGTGACAGAAGCGGATGAGGCTGCTGACTGTGACTGGAGCTCTGACAGCTCGATTGTGAGGACGTTTCTCTTGGCGGCAATCGGCAACAACTTCAAGGCGCTCTGGGGGCTTAGAAACTCCTGGTGATACATTGTATCCATAAAGGGACCGCCAGCACTTAAGACTTTCTGCTACATTGTAACCGCTGTGAAGGAATCAACAGGTTTCAGCGATATGCCGCCGAAAAATAAAGCGGTGATGAAAGACAACAGCATAGCTGGAGGGGCCAAGGGGATATCTATGAATCGGCATGCCGTAATGGATGGCAAAGGCCTGAATATAAGTAAGAACCAGAGTGACACACAGCCCATGGAGCTGATCAAAGAGAGGCACAGTGATAGACACCCATGGGAGCAGCGCTCTAGGGAGGCGGTAACCAGACCTAAACAGCAGACTGTTCCTGGGATGTTTACAGGGTGAGGATCTGCAAACACCTCAAGCACCTCAGAGGAAAGTAGATAAGCAAAGGTAAAGGTAATTTGTTTTCTAAAGCAAATACTGATTGCTGTAATAAAGCGGAGCTGCTTCACACCACAACCTTAATACAGAGACTTCTCTCAAGCCTAAAGAGAGTGCTAAATCTTCTGCAGAGCCTGTAACTCTACTTGTGAAAAACCCAGAAGTAATCACATTGAGCTTAGCCAAAGAAAGGGCAGGAGGTGAGAGCACTTGCACTATGGTGATATTATTGACACCACTCAAACCATAGCAGAAACCTCTCATACACCAGATGTTGAAGGGGAAAAACATGGAACTATTAGGCAGGTAGAAGGAAAAGGCCTTGTGACTCCAGATTGTGGGGAAAATGTATTTTCTTCAACAGATGAATCTGTTCGGTCTAACAGCGAGAAGGATGCTACAGAAGAAGATTTTACTGAGGGGACAGTGGCATCCCCCGCACAAAACCTGACACACAAAAACGTGTACCTGTTCAGACTAAGAAAGGGAGTATAAGAGGATTAGATAAAGAAAGGGGCTTTATCTCAGATCACAGTCAGTCAAGCCAGTTAAAATGGGACTATTCTGCCATTCATCTGGGGAGGGAAGCTGATGATGAGATCAGAGCTCAAATGGAAGCTTCTGGAGGTGTATTTGAAACTAAAGGTTTGATGGAGCTTCATATACCGAATCCATCTCTGGAGCTAATATATTTGACATTGAAGCAAATGCAGACCGAGGCACCCCTGGAGCACAAGAGGGCTCATTTGGCTACCAAAAAATTGCAAGGAGATGTACGTAAAGTAAATAAGGCCTGTACAGAAATCTCTGAACCCATTACCATGCTGGAAGAATGTATTGTTCAACTTGAGGCTAATGCAGAAATCTCTGATTGACAAACGGCGTCCAACAAGGGTAGGATGACAGATATGATCAGGAAGATGAAGGACTTTGAAAATAGACAGCGACTGAACAATCTCCGAATACTTGGGATTGCAGAAAAAGCAGAGGGTGATGATATCCGTGGCTTTACACTGCGGTTTGACTCAATGGAATTGGGAATCTGAGGTGCAGAGGGTGCACCGCTTTCCTTTAATGCTTAAAAAGAGATTAGCACAGGATGAAAAACCAAGAGCCATATGTATATTTTTAGGTAACTTCCTTCCTCGACAGGCCATATTCGAAAAAGCCAGGCCCGACGCAAGGTGGACAGCAGGGGGGCACTCCTTTTTCAGCCGGCTGGACCTTTGTCATGTAACAGTGGAGAGGAGGTGGAGACTCCGCTCGCTAATCACTCTGCTTCAGAAATTGGGATGCAAAGTTTTTTTTATTGAGCCCTGCTAGGCTCGAGGTTATCTGTAAAGGCACAACTAGAGTTTTCACATCAGAGATTCAAGCCCAGGTGTTTCTGCAGGAACTATCCAAGAAATGAGTTGTGATCGAAAAACTGAAAATTTTATTTTAGTTTGTTTTTTTCTTTTTTCTTGCTATTTTCTTTCTCTACATTAATGGTATCTTGATAGGGAGCGGCTATGGGGCACAACAACATGCAGGAAGCATCACAAGGGCCCTTGGACCTTTTTTGCTTTTTTGAATGGGTTGGGGAGGGGGGAACCAAAGGGAGGAAGGGAAGGTGTGTTGTGCTGGAATTAGCAGGTGGTTTTTTTAGATTGGTATATCACAGTTTGCACAGTTATTTGGGCTGGAAATACTATCTTTTTTATCCATGAGAAAGCTCAGAATAGCCTGTATTCATATCTGTGGGTTGAATGATCCTCAGAAGAGAATGAGGATTAGCCTTGAGATCTAATTTTTGAAGGCAGGTATTATCTGTCTCCAAGAGACGCATATTGAAGCTTCCAATATGGGGTTTTAGAGATGGCAGGCTATCAAGTTATAGTTAGTACTACACAAGAAACTAGGACAAAAGGTGTAGCGATACTAGCAAGGAAGGCGATGGGTAACTATCCGTCATTTTTAGCAGATAGACTGGGCAGATGGGTAATATTGCAATGCTATTTTGATAACAAGATGTTTACTCTCTGTTCAGTATACGGCTCAGTATTGGATAACCCCGCATTATTCGAATTGTTGACTATTGAACTAGTAGGGTGGCCTATCCCTCTGATAATCTGTGGAAACATCAATATAAATATGAGTTGTCAGGTCTCTACTCATGAAAAAGTGCTGTATCAAGGCTGGAAGCCTAGGGTTTTTAAATCTCTTTCACAACTTAGGGCTTTACATGGGTTAGTTGATGTATGTGCAGAACAAAGAGGGAATGATCCTAGATTTATGTTTTTCTCTGCACCACATCAAGTCCATGCCAGATTGGATGATTTTTTTGTGTCACCAGAGTTTTTCTAGGGATGTGATAAGTAAATATCCTAAATTTATGTCTGATCACAATCCTCTGGTGTTGGAGGTTAACATTAAACTAGATTCTTCACGGACACTATTGACATGTAAAAAAGCTCTACTAAGTGAAGAAGAGTATATACAGCATTTTGAGGAATGGATCCCTAGGTTTATTAGGGAGAATTTAGGGAGCACAAATATAGGTATAGTATGGGATACACTAAAAGCAGGGGTTAGAGGAAAAACGTCTAAACTTGGTTGGGAGGCACAGAGAAAGGACAAAATTCTGTTATAAACATTGTATGAGGATTTAGGTAAAGCAGAAGCTGAACTAATAAAGGTACTGTCGGAAGGGGCAGATTTCGAGACAGCTGAATCAAAGATTACTCTTGATAGATCTGCCATTAGCGAGATATCTATCATAAAATCAGAAGGGAAGTATATTGCATGGTGGAACAAGGTTTATGAGAATAGTGAGAGGGTTGGTCACCTACTTGCTGTATGTACTGGAGAGAAATTAGATCAAACACGGATTCGCAAAATTAGAGATCCCAGTATTGGTATGGTAAATGAGCCGGTAGCCATCCTCACTGCATTCCAAAGATTTTATAAAAAATTATACACTGAGGATATTTACGATAAGGCTCAACATATCAAGAATGATCTAATGGGGCAAAATCTTGATCAGGTTTCTCCGGAAGATAGAGAAAGGATAGGTGCGCCATTTACAATGAGGAATTAATGGCAGCAATAGATTTTATACCACTAGGCAAAGCTGTTGGAAGTGATCTCATACCAGGGGAATTTTATAAAAAGTTTAAAACACAGATTATGGTACTTATGTTGAAGGTATTTCATAGAGCACAATCAGACTTGTTGGCTTCTGACTCCTGGAAAAGCGCTAATAATATAGTTTTTCCTAAAAAAAGGTAAATCTACAGAAGAACTAGGCTCATACATGCCAATTACGCTGGTTAATAGTAAGGCAAAAAAAAAAAATTGGGCAAATAGGTTAGCTGCTGTTATTGAAAAGCAAGTATCTCCTGTACAGCATGGGTTTTATCTCGGGAAGGGGCACGACAGAGCATATTCTGCGCATAATCACGCTATTTGACTATACAAAGGTATCAGGAGACCCTCTGGCCACAATACTATTAGATGCTGAAAAAGCGTTTGATAGGGTCTCCTGGCCCTTTTTATGGGCAGTTAAAGAAAGGAGAGGTTTGGGCAAGGATTTCACCGGAGCTATCAGAAGTATGTATCAAGAACCCGTGGCTAGAATAACTATGATAGGTCACACATCCGATCCAATTAAAATCACTCTGGGGACGCGGAAAGGGTGCCCCTGTTTTCCGCTATTATTTGCACTGTAAATAGATCCCTTAATAAAGAAAATAGCAGAGAATAATGAGATACAGGCCATCCACTCTTTTGGAGGAGATACCAAGTTTTAGCATATGCGGATGATTTAGCCGTAACTACAGCTAACCCATTTCAAGCTATCAACATGGTAGAAAGGGAAGACAAAGAATCTGGTAAAATCTCAGGGTACTACTTGAATGAGAATAAGACGATGATTGTTAAGAACTTGAGAATATATTTAGAGGATGTAAGGGTGGTGGAAAGACCCAGATATCTGGGGGTTGAGATTTGCGCTATTATTGTCAAAATTGTACAAAGCAATTTGGAACCTCTGCTACAAAAGACTAAAGGAGATTTTATCAGAATGAACGGCCTGCACCTTACACTCTTAGGGAGGTATAATGTCATTAAGATGTTATTCCTGCCCAACATTTTATATTTTTTTAGGGCCATACCAGTTGAAATAAATAAGGTCTGTCTCACTGCATTTGATAAAATTATCTCAACATTTTAGTGGGCAAGGAAATGGCCCTGAAGAGCACTAAAATTTATGACTCAACCTAGAGATCAGGGAGGCTGGTCTGTTCGAAATATACAGGTTAATTACTGAGCAGCAGCTTTACAACAGATGGCGGAGTTATTGGGGAAAGAAGCAACGACAATAGACGAAACACCTAATATTTCTATTTATAGGTTAGTATTAGAGGCAGAGGCCAATGGTTGTCTAATACGCCATATAGATTTTGCCTATTTTATTTTAAAAGGGTGAAATTTAAAATTCTGATGGGAGCATTTGAGGTTTGGACGTCAGTTAGATCGAAATTTAAAATAAGCAGGATTCATAGATATTCCCCCCTGGCTGACAATGACCTATTACCCGAAATATTTCAAGACGGATATATGGAAAAATGGATGGAGAAGGGCGTGAGGTATATCAGTGATTTCATGGAGGATAATAACATTATTTCTTTTGATACAATTAAGAGCAAATTTGGGATAGGAAATAACTACTTTTTTAAATATTTCAAGTGAGGGATTATTTATCTAAAAAGGCAATACGCTGTCATAGAGTTCCTTTACTGGATGTGGCATTAGGGACCCCAGCACCCTTATCTAAATTTTGTAAATTACTTAACGATAGTATGGGGGATGATTTTATGAAACACATCAAACGCTGGCAGGATTCGGTACAAGCAGGAGTAGGGGAATGTGAGGAGTCTTACTCTTTATGGCTAAGTCAGACTGCATTTTTTCTGCAAATTTGCAGGTACAATGCTTTAAAACCTGGCTTAATATGTATATTACCCCAGCACTGATTATTAAATGGTGAGGTACCACATGTATAAACTGTTCTCAATGCAGTTGTCTTCTCGCTGCCGATAGTGAACACATGTTCTCAACGTGCCCCCGTTCAACCCCTTTGGCTTTCGAAGTGGGTAATTAGATCAAGTGTATACTGGGATTTGAGGTAGAACTCACGCCACAAGTAATTATGTTTGGGGTAAGCAGTCAGGTAATGACAATCAAATGTGTGCTTTGCTTTTTATGCCTATGACAGTGTTCAGGCTATGCCTGGCTAGTGTCTGGCTGGAACCTCCCTCAGTACACTGCTGGCTGGGGAAACTGCTAGTTACCTATTGTTGGGAGAAGCGGTCTATAAGTGAGGGGGTGTAAGAGCCTTGGAGAAGAGGGCTAGAAATTTGGCTGCCAATAACAAAGTGGACCAATGAGGCTACGTTTTGAGATGTATTCATTTATTTGATTAATTGTTCAAGAAGGACTGATCTAGACTTACTATGCATTCAGTACCAAGGCTTAAGGTATACTGAGGTTGAATTTGCAATATGATTTGATTCAATTTAATTTTCCTTTAGTTCCAAGGGAGGGGGGGAGGTGAGCGGGGTTGGGGGGCGTTGACTTAGTTTAGGTCGAGTAGAGGGTATAAAGATAACCACCTGTCATCGTGCACATAAGTATTGAAATGTATTTTGCTTAAATGTAATTGTTGCAATATAATGTATGTGTCGGATGTCAAAATAAAAATATTTAAAAAAATAAAGATAACACACAGTCATTATTGTCTGCTCCAAATTTTGGAGCATCTATTACCCATAACAACATGTGAATATGAGAAGCTCCTCTTATTTGGCACTTGTTACACCAGAAGAATCAGTTACTCGCCAAGAGGAGGATTAGTTTCGTTGCAGATAAAAGATAGCATGGTTTGAAACCTGTGATTAAAATATCTGCAAACACTAGCTGGACCTAAAGAGCAAAGTCTTCCTGCTGTCTTTATGTTGATATCCTCAATGTTTGAGTTTGCATCTCTTAAAAATGAACTGTAATAAACCAAGTTGGCACACCCAGGTTTCTCAACATGTATTTGCATTCTCCATGACACAATACCAATACTTGTTGGTCGCATGCAGTATTCTAAGTTTTAATATTTTCCTTGAACTTTATAAATGTTGTAAATAGCCCTTTTTGCAGGGTTATCCCAGAATTTATTGCTTCTTCCTCCTTTTTCTGTTATGTGGTTGTTGGCTATAGGACTCTAGGCACTTTACCACTGCTGATCAGTGCTAAAATGCATATGCTCTCCCTGTAAATTGTTATTGTGAATGTTTATCCATGATTGGCATATTTGTTTTACCAGTAGGTCCCTAGTAAGGTGCACTGAGTGTACCAGGGCTGGTAATTCAAATGCTACTAGTGGGCTTGCAGCACTGATTGTGCCACCCACAGGAGTAGCCCTAAAATGGTGTCTCAGGCCTGCCATAGCAGTGCCTGTGGGCAGTTGCTAACTGCCATGTTGTCCTGGCCAATGTACACACTGGCCAGACCCGACCCTTCCTATTTCTTATACATTGTACACCCCTATGGTAGGACCAAGGTACCCCCGTGGGCAGGGTGCAGTGTATGTGAAAGGTAGGACATGTACTTGTGTGGGTAACGTCCTTATAGTGAAATACTGCCAATTTCATTTGAAAGGCTATCTTGCCCATAGGTTAACATGGGGAATGCTGTGTAACATGTTTACCTACATATCTTCCCATAACGGCAAGTTAGACATATGGAATCTGGTATCTCTGAACTCAAAATTTAATAACACATCTTTTAGTGAAGATGGTTTTTAAAATCTAAGTTTGGAAAGCCCACTTTTCGAAAGTGGCTATTTTCTTGTTCAGCCTTTCTGTGTGCTTCTGCCTGTCGATTTACTGTCTGGTTTGTGAGTGACAGGGGCTGGGGGTGCTTCCAGGAGGCTGGGTGAGTCAGCACTAGGCTGAATAGACCCATCTGCATGTAGAGTGGTGGGGAGGAGTAGCACCTGCATCTGAATAAGGCTGTGTCTGCCTGCCACAATGCTGGCTCCACCTCCTGCAGTGTGTCTGATGGCCCTGGCCCACACTCGCAAAAGAAGAAGATGTACCCCGGCAGAGTGCACCCAGAACTGATTTGGACTGGGTGCAAGACCCCTCACTCAGAAAGAATAAAGACTTTTGGGGTATAAAAGTAGAACTGAGACCCCTGTAAAATTAGATTAGGAAACTTTGTGATCAAGGAGGAATCCCTGCCCAAGAAGAACAGCCAGGAAGACTGAGAAACAGTGCAGCCATTGCTGAGTGTCTGGGAGCTGACCTAGAGTTGCTGTGATTACTGAGGAAGAGGACCAGGTGACTGTTTGCTGTGTGCTGTCCCCCCCCTCTACTTGAAGAGGAAGTGTGCTGTGTGCTTTGCCCCTCGGAAGCCTACCTATCTCCAAGGGCCTGGGAAGAGCTGGCCTCTTGTTGCAACTCAGGGACACAAAAATTGCAGAAGAAATCTGTTTGTGAAATCCTAGTGAGTGTGGCTGTGCACTACCTGTGACCTCGTGAGCTGTTTGCCCTTCTTGCCATGCCTGCTGTGTGTTAAGTGCTTCATTGCTTGTGTCGGCACACAGTGGGATGCTGCGTGAGGTCTGCTGGGCCTCCTGCATCACTAATTCAGCACTCAAGACTGCGTACCAGTGCACTACCCGAGGCTGTCATCAAGGGGGCAAGGATCACCGCCACCGGCCCGGCCCCGTCTAGGAAGGAGAAACTCTGTGATAGAGAATCACCACCGCTTGCCTGGGAGTCTCCCCAAGTGCTGCCTTGCTGTGCCACTGATGTCTGGAGCCCACCACACTAGTATTGGACCCAACCGCGGGCGTTGCTTGGCAACTGAGGGGCTCGACTGGCGGAAGCCACACTGAGAGCAGAGGAGGGGCGTCTCGTAGCAGCAGGGCCTCTGGGCTTCTCCCTGACACCGCAGAACTCTGTACCTTAAGCCGGGGAGCAGCAAAGGGAGGAAGCTGCTGGACCCAGGGCCGGCAGAGACAACGGAGAGTAGCGATCACACTGGCTGATTTTAATGGTGCAGTCACTACGCGCACTTGCGTATGGTGAAAAGGGTAGTTTGGAAGTGTGGAGTGGAGAGCCTGCTTTAGTCAAAGTGCAGTGATTATTCTTCCACGTTGGAGCTGTGAATTTAGTTGTATTGACTGTGCAAGTTCTCCCAAGCCTCCTGGTAACACCATTTACTCAATCCCCACACACTCACAAGAGAGGACCCAGCCAATTGAGCCCGTAAGTACTTGTGAATCACAAGGGGAACATTGCGAGCAGGAACTTTTTGTGTTACGAGACCGGAACTACAGCTAAACTTTCTTTTATCGCTAAAAGCATCACAAAAGTGAACTTTGACAACAGAGACCTACCAGTTTGTTTTTGCTAAAATAAACCTATCATATCGGGAATCTTGTTTAAAGAGAGTATAATTTGGTAGTGAGACAAAATATCGAAATTAATATATCGATATACAATAATATCGATGTTTTAATTTCGATAGTAAAGAATATCGATGTCCAAAATATCGACAGACAGAATATCGTTTTTTTAAGGTATGTATCTTACTAATATCGAATTTTACTAATATCGAAATTTTGTTTAGTGTTATGTATTTTAATATGTTGTTTATATGTTTGTTAAACATGTTTTGTAATGTATGTTTGAAAATTTGTAAATTTGTTTACATTTTGCGTTTTAGTATCAGAGCGGGTTGTGGATTTATAGGGGAATAGGGTGGGAAGTAATTTAATAATAATTAATTAATTAATATATGTTTGTAAATATTTTTTATTAATAATTAATTGACAGTTAATTAATATTAATTAGTTAATTAATTAATAAAATGGTGTACATATTTTTAATTATTAACTAATTGGTAATTAATTAATATTAATTAGTTAATTAATTAATTAGAGTAATTTTTTAATATATATAATTTTTTGTTATTGTTAATTAATTATTTGGGTAAAATTAATATTAATTAGTAAATGAAATTAATTATAGCTAATGTGCTAATATATTTACATTATTGTTATTGTTAATTAATAATTAATTGGTAATTAAATAATGATAATTAATTTTGGGTAAAGGAGTATTTTTAGGGTTCAGGGTCAGTTTTCAGTTCTTGGGTAAAGGGGTATTTTTGGGGTTCAGGGTCAGTTTTCAGTTTTTGGGTAAAGGGGTATTTTTAGGGTTCAGGGTCAGTTTTCAGTTTTTGGGTAAAGGGGTATTTTTAGGGTTCAGGGTCAGTTTTCAGTTTTTGGGTAAAGGGGTATTTTTAGGGTTCAGGGTCAGTTTTCAGTTTTTGGGTAAAGGGGTATTTTTAGTGTTCAGGGTCAGTTTTCAGTTTTTGGGTAAAGGGGTATTTTTAGGGTTCAGGGTCAGTTTTCAGTTTTTGGGTAAAGGGGTATTTTTAGGGTTCTGGCTCAGTTTTCAGTTTTTGGGTAAAGGGGTATTTTTAGGGTTCAGGCTCAGTTTTCAGTTTTTGGGTAAAGGGGTATTTTTAGGGTTCAGGGTCAGTTTTGGGTTTTTGGTATTTTTAGGGTTCAGGGTCAGTTTTCAGTTTTTGGGAAAAGGGATATTTTTAGGGTTCAGGGTCAGTTTTGGGTTTTTGGGTAAATGGGTTTTTTTAGGGTTCAGGGTCAGTTTTCAGTTTTTGGGTAAAGGGAAATTTTTAGGGTTCAGGGTCAGTTTTGGGTTAAGGGGTATTTTTAGGGTTCAGGGTGAGTTTTGGGTTTTTGGGTAAAGGGGTATTTTTAGGGTTCAGGGTCAGTTTTGGGTTTTTGGGTAAAAGGGTATTTTTAGGGTTCAGGGTCAGTTTTGGGTTTTTGGGTAAAGGGGTATTTTTAGGGTTCAGGGTCAGTTTTGGGTTCTTGGGGTACAGGGGTATTTTTAGGGTTCAGGGTCAGTTTTGGGTTTTTGGGGTACAGCGGTACAGGGTAAAAATCAAATAAAATTAAATTTAAATTAAATCAATTAAATAACATTTAAAAAAAAAATTTCATTAAATTATATTAAATTAAATCATATTATTTTCAATTTTTTTAAATTAAAATAAGTAATATATACTTACCAATACTTACGTTGTAATGGTATGCGTTGTAAAGGTACCTGCATTGTAAAAACATGCGTTGTAAATACATGCGTTTTAATAGTTTTTGTGTTAATTTATATGTAGAGTTTTTAATTTATTTTAAATGTATATGTATTAGTTGTAATTTTTTAATTATGTTTTAATGTTTTTATTTAATATTTGTAAAATTATATGTATTTTAAAATTATTTTTACATTATTATTAATACATTTAAAAAAACGATATTTTTAATTTCAATATTTTTGTACTACGATATTAATTTTTCGATATTTTTGTACTTACCTTTATGAAGATATGACTCCGATATTTTTGATTTCAATATTTTTGTGTCGATATTTTTGTATGTAGATATTCTGTATGTCGATATTATGTCATAGATTCGTATAATTTATGTATGTGCATTTGTTGTCATTTTGACTCTGCCTAATCCAGATAAAGTGATTTATATTTTTATAAATAACTTGTGTAGTGTCCTTTTGTGTGAGTGTTGGTACAAATATATTACACATCGCCTTGAAGATAAGCCTGTCTGCTCGTGCCAAGCTACCACAGGGGTGAGAAGGGGTTATCAAAGGTGTGCATCCCCCTTAGCCTGAGTAGAGTGGTGATTTCTGCCTGGCTTTGGCGCAAGCCTTAGACAACCAGAAATACCATTTCTAACAGTCAACAAAACCCCATGCAGAGACAGTTTGAAGATTAGCACCTGGCTTCAGTATATGATTCACAGCATAGGAAAGTCCGGACAAGTTGCTCTCATATAGGAAGATGGAAAATATACAGAATGCACTGATGAAATCCTGGATCCTCTGAATATAGTTGTGTTGAGCAGTACAGTTATCACAGCAACCTCCTGCTCAGTGGGAAACAGTTGGAGAAAAAAGAGAGCCTCAACAACTTTTTTTCCATACACTCAAGGGAGCTCATTCTGCTTGTTTCATTCGAAAAAGCTCAATAGCATCACCCATGATTTCTGTAGAATGCAGGCGATGGAAGCTGTAGGGTTCATAAATTGTTCAGATCTGGATCAATCCCCTTTTTCAATCTGTCCGCTTGGTGCTAATGACTCATCCTCTATACAAGTTACATTTTCAGCAACGTCAAATTTTGTACAGTAAACATTATGTTTTGCTAGGTATAATGCTTTTTTGACTTTATTAACGTCTACTTACTATTGCCATATTTTTCTACTCTTTGATGGAACACCATTAGCTAAAATAATAAGTGGTTCTTCAATATCTTTATCTACCCCTATAGTAACAGTATTCTGTTTGAAATCTAAAGGTAAATACACAACTCTTCCTTCTAGTCCTTTCTGGAGCTCAGTTGGAGGTACTTTTGCTGTCATTGGCTTCATATGAACTATGGCCTGGAATGGATGTATGCTGTATTTTAATTGATTCATAAACATTTAATACTTTAAGCTCTTCTGGAACAGACACCAATTCTTTCTTATTCTATTAGACTCTAGCTGGCATTTTAATATTCTCTAACTTATAAGAGCAGTACTTACATATAAACTGCTGTGTGCACAAATCAAATCTTTCCTCACCAAATAAACATGCACTAAATTATCATTGTTCTCTTTTTCGGCTTTAGAGTACCAACTACATTGCAAGTTTGTGTTGTGTAGTCAGTGCGTCAAAAAATGCTAACACAGTTTGATTCCTCTGAACAAACTGTGTTAAACTTTAAAATCTGTTGTCCCACCTTTCCAGTACTAATTTCTGTATCCTGTTCTTTTACACCTCCAGTAACCAACTCTACATTTTCCCAAGACTCCTCTTCTGGAGCATGCAACCAAAACTGAATATCTTTATAAACCTGTTCTACCTCTGCTAGTGTAACATAGAATAAAACTATATTCATATGCCTCAAACATAGTAAAGTCTTCCCATCATAGATTATAATTTGGTGTGGTAAACAGCTAACATCCTGAAATATTGAAAGGTGCTTTTGCAATATTTCCTTCAAAGACATGCCAATAAATGTCTATGTAAATTACTATATTTTCTCACTTTACATGGATCTAATCTTTTCAAAATTGCAATTTTCTGTTTGAGACTTCTGGATGGCACGTATGACATCATAGCAAAGTTCTTTACATCATGACAGAGCAGGATGAGATCCAGGTCAAGCTAGAAAAGCTCAGGAAAAAGGGCAAGACATGGTATTGGAACAGAGGGTCTCAAACCAGCCCTCACAGGGTTTCTTGGAGGCTACCAAGCACTCACCCCAGTGCAATAACGTGTCCACACAAATTCCAACCTGTGGACCAAGGATAGCTCTTAATGTAAGTGGAGCCGTAGTTATGAACAGCAAGTGGAACCCCAACATTCAGTTCACCTGCAGTGTCAATACTTTGGGCAACAGATGTAACAACGGGTCCCATGTGGGCAGGTTGAATGAGACCCTACTGATGCAATATCAAGAAACATGGAACTCAGCGACAGGAGGATACACATGGACAGAGTGTAAGGAGAAACCCATAGTAGTCAGGAAACTACCAATGTATTCCTTGTCTTTTGGGGGAAGGGAACAATACATGTTGTGTTGAACAGCAATTGCAGCAGTGTAACCTAAAATAATGATATTCAGTAGGGCACCTCCACCTTGATGGACTATTACTGCCAATGTGACAAGCATGCCTGCACCCAGCTCAACCCATCTGGAGGAGGGTCTGCTCACTGGTCACCCTCTACATGCCCTCCTTAGTCATACCTAGAGAAGATCTTGACATGCTGCAACACCATCCCATGAGCAGAGTCCTGCCACTTCTACATCAAGTATGCAAAGAAGTTCAGCTGAGTACTTTGGTTGAGACACATTCAAGGACATTCCTGAAGAGAGTCGGCTCTTCACTGATGCGCAAATAGGTGAAGGAGGGTCAATCCTCTTTTTCATCATGCAAACCAAGGCCAATGCCCAGGGGCTGCAGATCACCATGTGGGAACTGATGAAAATGATGACCACCACAGAAGATGGCCTCAACGCAATCAAAGAAGAAATGTGCACCATCCGCCTCATGGTGATGCAGCATTGGTATGTGTTAAATTTAATGACCGCAATATAAGGGGGCGTATGCGCCAAGATAAGTTCAGCATGCTGTACCTACATTCCCATGAACGGCCTGTTCAATGGCACACTGTCAATGACCATCCAAGAACTGAAGAACCTACAGCAGGTCATGGTTAAAGAAGGAGGTGCCCCAAACATAGAATGGTTCACTGCCTGGTTTGGCTGGGTACCAATGTGGATTGCAGGGCATTGTTACCAGTCGTTATAATCCTGCTGTTGCTGTGCTGTATCTTGCAACTAATATGTGCCTGCATGAAAAAGGCTGCTCTGAAAATAGGGGGAATACATCTGTCTAAGATACCCAAACCTGAGGGAAACACGCAAGCCTCAAGCTAGAAACAAAGAAACCCCACATGTTGGAAACTGACACAAACATCCAGGGCAGTAGTTGATAACTCAACTAGACGGAGGAATGTTAGCATTGGATTGATTTATAAAAAAAGGTCCTGCTTTTAGGAGTCCAGCACACCTCAGAGCAACTGTTGCCTGGCCTACCCAAATTCCCAATATAACACTTGTTACAGATTCAGAGTCACCATTATCAGATTAACATAACAAAATATGCCCTTTGTTCACCCCTAGCATTTTCTGTGATTGGAAACATCTTGATTGTGTGAGTCCTTGCCTATTTCTGCACGTTTTTTTCTGTTGCACTGTTATTTTGTCACTGTTATTTCACTTTGTCTCGCTGTTTATTATAAATTTTTCTCGCTGTTCCCTCCACTGTTGTGCCACCCTGTGCCCCCTTTTTTCCCCTTTCCTTCTGTATCCCATTCCGCTTCCTGCCGCTGCGTCCCTCCGGCCCCGCCCCCCGCTGCCCCATTCGCCGCCCGCTCCCACCTCCCAGCTGCTCCTCCCTCCCACAGCCCCTCTGATGGAGGCCGCGCGGTGGTGAAGGGAGCAACCTTCGACCCTGCCCTCAGGCAGGTCGCCCCCCCAGCCGCCACACGGTCCTCCTGTGTCACCTGCCCCAGCCTCACTCTTGCCGCTGCCTAGATTGATTGTGTGAGTCCTTGCCTATTTCTGCCCGTTTTTTTCTTTTGGACTGTTATTTTGTCACTGTTATTTCACTTTGTCTCCCTGTTTATTATAACTTTATCTCGCTTTTTCCCCCACTGTTGTGCCCCCCTGTGCCCCCTTTTCTCCCCTTTCTTTCTGTATCCCGTTCCGCTTTCCGCCGATTTGTCCCTGCGGCCCGCCCCCCGCTGCCCCATTTGCACGCCGCTCCCGCCTCCCAGCTGCTCCTCTCTCCCACAGCCCCTCTTATGAAGGCCGCGCAGCGGACGCGTGCAGCGGGCGTGCTGTTGGTGCGCCAAAGGCAAGCCTGTCTGCACCTGTCCGTACCTGGACCGCACCCAGCGCCAGAACCCCTGGCCCACGCCAGAGCTAGGGCACCCAACTGAGATACGACACCACCACCCTCAACGCACTCAACATCGTACGACCTCCTGCCTGCCATCGAGTAATCCCGAAGCGAACCCACGGACCCTTCACCTGCCAAGCCTGCAAATTCACCTGCCTCCCAACCTACACCCTGCCCGTCGAACCCAGCAACAACAACAACCACCACCTCAAGTGCATCCTCCTCAACACCCGCTCCATCCACAAACACGCCATCGAACTCTGGGACCTCCTCGACACAACAACACCGGACGTTGCCTTCCTCACAGAAACCTGGATGAATGCCTCCTTGGCCCCCGACATCGCCATAGCCATCCCGGATGGCTACAAGATCACCCGGAAGGACCGCGTCAACCAAACTGGAAGAGGAATCGCCATCATCTACAGGAACACCATCAACGTCACGACCAACCCCCGAATACACACTTCCCACCGCTGAACACCTACACTTCCAGATCCGCACCGACCCCAAAACCACACTCAAAGGAACCCTCGTCTACAGAACCCCGGGCCCGCGCACACAGTTTAGCGAAACCATCGCCGACTTCGTCAGCCCACACGCACTAACCTCACCAGAATACATCCTCCTAGGGGACCTACACTTCCACCTAGAGAACAACAACGACAGCAACACTAACATCCTGCTCGACAACCTCGGACTCAAGCAACTGGTGAACATCCCCACCCACTACGCCGGCCACACGCTGGACCCCATCTTCTCTGCCAGCAACCACGTCTCCTTCAGCCACTCCACCGGACTACACTGGATCGACCACAGTTGCATCCATTTCACCTACAAGAAGACCACAACACACCACCACACGCTACGGATCCCCTGCAGATGCTGGAGCAAAGTCACAACAGACCAGCTCACCATATCACTGAGCCAGAACCCACCAGCCAACACCCCCGACACCAACGATGCAGCTCACAATCTCACACAGTGGATCACCAACTGCGCCGACAACCTCGCTCCGCTGATGAACCCCCCAGGTAAGACCAGCAACAGAAAAACTACATGGCTTACCGACGCCCTGAAAGACTCAAAGAAATCAAGCCGCACGCTCGAAAAAACCTGGCGCCCCGAGCGGACGACAGAAAACATGACAGCCCTCAAGAACGCCACTCACGAACACCACCAGCTGATTTGCACCACCAAAAGGACATCATTCAAAGAGCGTCTGGACAACAACACCCACGACAGCAAGGAACTCTTCAGCACCGATAAAGAGCTCTCCAACCCCAATGCCAGCAACAACGACATCACACTATCACAAGACCTCTGCAACTCCCTCGCCACGTTCTTCTACCGCAAGATCGCAGACATACACAACAGCTTTGATACCCAGACTCCGCCTCCAGTCTCCAAACCAATGACCCCCACCACCACTCTAAGCGACTCAACCCCCATCAGCACAGAAGACACCACCCACGTCATGAACACCATCCACTCCGGCTCTCCCTCCGACCCATGCCCCCACCACATCTGCAACAAAGCAGACGTCATCATCGCACCCCAACTCCGGAACGTCATAAACAACTCCTTTGCATCAGCCACCTTCCCAGAGAGCTGGAAGCACGCAGAGATCAACGCCCTTCTGAAAAAACCCACAGTGGACCCTAAAGACCTCAAGAACTTTCGTCCCATCTCTCTTATTCCCTTTCTAGCTAAAGTCATCGAGAAAACCATCAACAAACAGCTGATTGCATTCCTCAAGGCAAACAACTCGCTCGACCCATCCCAGTCCGGATTTTGAGCCAACCACAGCAACGAAACAGCCCTCATCACAGCCACCGACAACATCAGGACCCTGAAGGACAACGGGGAGACCACCGCCCTCATCCTCCTAGACCTCTCATCCGCTTGTACTGTACTGTGCCTGCTCGCATTGCTTGACTGTATTACCCTGCCTTTATCAATTGCCCGCTTTGCCCTGACTAGCGCTCGCATTGCCAGATAGAATAAATTAGTAGTGCCTTATTTGGTTAGTGCCTCTCTGCCCACAGCGTTATTTGTTTACTTCCCCCAATCGGTCCCGGTTTCGATTATGCCGCCATTTTTGTTGTTGTTGTGAATCGGAGCCCGCCCTCTCCACCATGATCCCGCCTCCCAGCTGCTCCTCCCTCCCACTGAGTGCCAAGGCTCACCCCGTCGATTGAAGCGCTGTGACCGTCCTGACTTCGTCAAAAGCGGTCGCTCCCCACGGGCCCTGGTCTCTCGTGGTTATCGCTGTACTGCTCTGCTGCCTGGCTATCGCTGTGCTGCTCTGCTGCCTGGGTATCGTTGTGCTGCTCTGCTGCCCAGTTTGTTGTACTGTACTGTGCCTGCTCGCATTGCTTGACTGTATTACCCTGCCTTTATCAATTGCCCGCTTTGCCCTGACTAGCGCTCGCATTGCCAGATAGAATAAATTAGTAGTGCCTTATTTCGTTAGTGCCTCTCTGCCCACAGCTTTATTTGTTTACTTCCCCCAATCGGTCCCGGTTTCGATTCTGCCGCCATTTTTGTTGTTGTTGTGAATTGGAGCCCGCCCTCTCCAACACGATCCCCCCTCCCAGCTGCTCCTCCCTCGCCCCTCCCCCTCCACTATCCACATATGTCAGATGCCTTTGCGCGCAGCTTTCACGCGCAGCGGACGCGCCCCATGAGCGCCGAAGGTGCGCCAAAGGTAAGCCCGTCTACGCCCGTCTGCGCCTGGACCGCGCCCAGCGCCAGACCACCTGGCCCCCGCAAAACCCATTCCACCCGCATAACATACGACGCCGCTACTCTCCTTGCCCTTAACCCCGGACGCACCACACAATGCTGCGTAGCTACCCCAGGACACACCCACAGACCATTCACCTGCCACTCCTGCAAGTTTGCCTGCATCAAGACCCATGCCAAATCATCCCCCTCCAAACACAACTCCGACTCTAACCACCTGAAGTGTATCCTGTTGAACACCCGATCGATCCACAAACATGCCACTGAACTCTGGGACCTACTCGACACTACATCACAGGACGTCGCCTTCCTTACAGAAACATGGATGAACGCCTCGTCAGCACCTGACATTGCCATAGCCATCCCAGACACCTACAAAATCATTCGAAAAGACCGCACCAACCAATCAGGAGGAGGCATCGCCATCGCCCATAAGAACACCATCCGAATCACGACCAGCTCCGACGATAATCTCGTGAACACCGAACACCTTCACTTCCAGATCCACACCGACCCCAGGACCACACTTAGAGGCACACTCATCTACAACCCACCAGGAACCCGCACACAATTCAATGAAGACATCACTGACTTCATCAGCCCACATGCCCTCATCTTCGAGAACTACATTTTACTGGGAGACCTCAACTTCCACCTGGAAAAGAATAACGACAGCAACACCACCACCCTTCTGAACAACCTGGCCAATCTCGGACTCAAACAACTTGTTGACACCCCCACCCACTTAGCCGGACACACGCTTGACCCTATCTTCACCTCCAGCAAACACATCTCCTTCGATCACACCACAGCTCTCCATTGGATGGACCACAGCTGCGTTCACTTCAGTTACAAAAAGACCACGACCCACAGCACACCACAACCTATTCCTCGAAGAAACTGGAACAAAATCACCACCGACCAACTCTTCACATCGCTTAACCAAAACCCCCCCGCCATATCATCGAACCCAAACCAAGCTGCCACCAAACTCACACAATGGATCACCCACAGCGCTGACAAATTAGCACCCTTGAAAAACCACCAGATCAAACAAGGTAGCAAAAAGGCCACCTTGTTCAACGATGACCTTAAGAAATCCAAGAAGTTTTGTCGTACCCTCGAGAAAACCTGGAGAAAAAACCCAACCACTAACAACCTGACCACCTTAAAGGACGCCACCCGCAAACACCACCAATTGATCCGATCCACCAAGAAATCAGCATTCAAGGATTGACTCGACAACAACGCCCAAAACAACAAGGAACTATTCAACATCGTCAAAGAATTCACCAACCCTACCGCCAGCACCAACGACATCACTCCCTCCCAAGACCTCTGCGACTCTCTATCCTCTTTCTTCCACAACAAAATCGCCGACATTCATAACAGCTTTGAAAACCTGTCCGAAGAACAACCCACTCCACCCACCTCCGAACCAAAACAGCACTCTCACAACCTTTACGCCTGGAACCCAATCACTACTGAAGACACCATCCGCCTTATGAACTCCATCCACTCAGGATCGCCAACCGACCCATGCCCCCACCACATTTTCAACAAAGCAGCCTCCATCATCGCACCCCATCTCCGTGATGTCATCAACTGCTCCCTCAACTCCGCTACCTTCCCAGAAAGCTGGAAACATGCCGAACTCAGCGCCCTTCTGAAGAAACCCACAGCGGACCCCTCTGAACTTAAGAACTACCGCCCCATCTCTCTCCTCCCCTTCCCGGCCAAAGTCATCGAGAAAGCCGTCAATAGCCAGCTCGCCGCCTTCCTTGAATCCAACAATTCACTCGACCCCTCACAGTCTGGCTTTCGAGCCAAACACAGCACCGAAACCGCCCTCATCGCTGCCACGGATGACATCCGAATGCTACTGGACAACGGAGAATCAGTTGCCCTCATCCTACTTGACCTCTCCGCCGCCTTCGACACAGTCTGTCATAACACCCTCATACAACGCCTCAGCAACGTCGGAATACAAGGAAAAACGATGGACTGGATCATCTTGTTCCTCGCCGGAAGAACCCAGAGAGTCCGCCTCCCCCCATTCAAATCAGAGGCCACCGAAGTCATCTGCGGCGTACCACAAGGATCATCACTCAGTCCCACCCTCTTCAACGTTTACATGAGCCCCCTCGCATCCATCGCACGACAACACAACCTCAACATCATCTCCTACGCAGACGACACCCAATTGATCCTCTCCCTCACCAAAGACCCCAACACCGCCAAAACCAATCTACACGAAGGAATGAAAGAAGTAGCCGAATGGATGAAGAACAGCCATTTAAAACTAAACTCGGACAAAACGGAAGTCCTCATCTTAGGATCGTCCCACTCTGCATGGGATGACTCATGGTGGCCACCTGCTCTGGGCACAGCACCCACACCTACAGATCACGCACGGAACCTGGGCTTCATCCTAGACTCCTCCCTCTCAATGACCAGACAAGTCAACGCTGTTTCATCATCATGCTTCAACATCCTACGCATGCTCAAAAAAATCTTCCGCTGGATCCCCACCGAAACAAGAAAAACAGTCACCCACGCACTAGTCACTAGCCGACTATATTATGGAAACACCCTTTACGCCGGAACCACAGCCAAACTACAGAAAAAACTCCAACGCATCCAAAACGCCTCAGCCAGACTCATACTGGACATCCCCCGTCAAGCTCACATCTCCAGTCACCTGAAAGACCTCCACTGGCTCCCCGTCAACAAGAGAATAACGTTCCGTCTCCTCACCCACGCACACAAGGACCTCTACGACCTAGGACCCGAATGCCTCAACAAACGACTGTCCTTCTACTCACCCACCCGCCAACTACGCTCATCCAATCAAGCCCTCGCCGCAATCCAGCGCATCAATAGATCCACCATGGGAGGAAGATCCTTCTCCTACTTAGCGGCCAAAACCTGGAATTCTTTCCCCACTCACCTCCGCCTTACACAGAACCACCTCTCCTTTAGAAAGCAGCTAAAAACCTGGCTATTCGATAAGTAATGCACCCACCCTCCCCCAAGCGCCTTGAGACCCTCTGGGTGAGTAGTGCGCTATACAAATTACTGAACTTGAACTTGAACTTGCTTTTGATAGCGTCTGCCACCGCACCCTACCAACCCGCCTCGACAACACTGGAATCCAAGGAAAAGCACTGGACTGGATCACCTCGTTCCTCTCCAACAGAACCCAGAGAGTCCGCCTCCCGCCGCTCTGCTCCGCGGCCACCAAGAGCATCTGCAGCGCACCCCAGGGCTCGTCGCTCAGCCCAACCCTCTTCAATATCTACATGAGCCCCATTGCCGCCATCGCACGCAAACACAACCTCAACATCATCTCCTACGCCGACGGCACCCAGCTGATATTCTCCCTCACCAAAGAGCCAACCACGGCCAAAACCAACCTACAGGTAGGAATGAAGGAAGTCGCGGAATGGACAAAACGGAGGTCCTCATCCTCGGACAAGCCCCATCCGCCTGGGACGACTTCTGGTGGCCCACTGCGCTGTGCACCGCACCGTCACCCACGGACCAAGCACGCAACCTGGGATTCATCCTGGATTCCTCGCTCACGATGACCAAACAAGTCAACGCCATCTCATCCTCCTGCTTTAACACCCTGCGCATGCTCCGAAAGATCTTCCGGTGGATCCCCACAGAAACCAGAAAGACGGTCATGCAGGATTTCGCCACCAGCCGACTGGACTACGGGAATGCCCTTTATGCAGGTACCACAGCCAAACTTCAGAAACGACTGCAGCGAATACAGAACGCCTCCGCACGACTCATCTTCGACGTCCCTCGCCACAGCCACATATCGGCCCACCTGAAAAACCTGCACTTGCTCCCCGTTAGCAAGAGGATCACTTTCAGGCTCCTCACCCACGCACACAAAGCACTCCAGGACATGGGCCCCGAATACCTCAACAACCGCCTCTCGTTCTACTCTCCCACCCGCCAGCTCCTCTCCGCCAGCCTCGCTCTCGCAACCGTCCCACGGATCCGCAGAGCCACCACCGGAGGACGATCATTCTCCTACCTAGCCGCCAAGACATGGAACTCCCTCCCCGCTCACCTACGACTGACCCAGGACCATCTCATCTTCAGAAAATACCTCAAGACCTGGCTATTCAAGCAGTAGCGCCCCCCCTCTCCCTCAGCGCCTTGAGACCCTCGCGGGTGAGTAGCGCGCTCTATAAATGTATTGATTGATTGATTTATTGACATATGGAACAGCCTCAAACACACCTGGAGGATTGGAGCGGTAAATCACATATGACCCAAGGGCGTAATGCCTAAGAAAGAGTCAGATGCACACATTCATGAACACAAATAAAGCTCCGCACATGGCCTGCATTCAGTCCAAAGACACAATAATAGAGCAACTACCCAGTTGCATTCATCAGATAAAGCCCAAACAATGCCTGGTATTAAGTGTCATCCTAGATATACACTCACAACACAGCTGACCGCCTGGACCACCTCAAAATGTGACTTTCAATTCATATTTATGGCCCCTTCTACCAGGTTGGGATTAAGCATCTAACACATAATTTATGTCCCATTGTACCAGTATTTGCTGCCCAACGAGGGATGAGCTTATCTTTATTGTACCCACTGTACAGTATAAAGTATGCAATGTACCTAATGTAAGTTGAATTTCAGCACACAACTGTGTGAGATGTCGCTGTTATTTCTGGCTGTTATTGTTTCTTTAATCTGATCCTGAATGCCAAGCCTCACTGTTCTCCTTTTTGATAGTCAGAACCTGCTTACAACATTTATTTGCTTAGCAGTCATATTCATAAGATTGCTTTCAATTTTAGGTTGTCCTTAAATTCACACTTTAGAAGCTCTGGAAAATCCTCTTTCAAATAAGAAACAGCCAATTACACATTTATTATGACCTTGATTCATGAGTTTTTGTTGCATGAGTAGTTGTTTCTTAAACCTGTATTAGCTTAGAATTACAGCAGGATGATGAAGCTTCATTCACACAACATCATCAGCGAGTCATTTTAAGGATGAATTACTCATGAATATGCAGGAGTAAGACTCTGGGACTGATTCACAAGGATAACTTACAATTTTTGGAGAGTTAACTATTTTTGGGGTATTCATAAACTGCAAGTTTCATTTCACTACACCGCAGGTGGAGAACTCCCCTCTTAAAAATATAGGAGAGGGCTATAGTTTGTGAATATATATATATTTTTTTTTACTTTCTCAGAATTGTAAGATTATCTTTGGAAATCAGACGGTACCAGTGGTTGGCAATGTGTAGTGGTGGATTTACTACAAAAATATAAATTACTACAAATTTGTAAGTTGCTACTAAAGTTCAGCTTGTGAAATAAAGAAAAGTAGTAAAGTTGTGGAGTAAGGCATTCATTTTCAAAGATAACGCTTTATGAATAATGCCTCAATATTGAGGTGAAAGTGACATTTAAGATTAAAATACAACTACTCGTAGAAAACACTTTGTGAACCGGGCACTACGTGTGTCCCTCATAAAAGTTTTTTAGGATGCAATTGATTGGTCTTTAAAAAATAAATGCAATAAGCATTAATCATAAAATAATTCTGTTAGAGTTATTGTGACTGAGAGAGACATTTAGATCTTATTGATGTTTGAGCACCACATGAAATCAGTGTTACTTCATCCTGCCAACCTTGTATTTTCCCATTTTCTTTGAAGTCAGGGAAAGTACTGGTTTACAGCAGCAGACATTTAGCTGGCTCAGTCGGTATACACTATTAATTTGGTGGCTATTCCACCAAAGGACTACAGTATCATAGTGGTGTCTGCCGACTCTATTTAGGATGATGGAGCATCAATCATTATACCTATTTGGACCACCAGATGAGCCTTGACAGTCCTGAATACAAATAATCCGCAATGTGAACCACATACAGGAGGAAAGCTCATCAGGGCCACTATTTTTTCACTGTCTGAAAACAAACTCCCACTTGGGAGTTTGTTTTCAGAAAACAAAACATGTTTGCTGAGCAAGAGCATCAAACATGGCACCCGTGTGGCAAATGATCACTTCCTTCGGTGGAGTCATCACAGTGACAGTTTGATTGAAGGCACAAAGATCCCCACATGATTAGCATGGATCCCTAAACATTGTCGTTTGTCCCACCTCAGGAGCATAAAGAACCAAGGGGGGATTTTGTAAGAACTTGCACTGTCCTTGTGTGACGCAAATCATTGCAAGGCAACACAAATCCTTAACTGGGATTTACTAAGCCATGAAAAGTCACTTTGCATTCTCTTGCAGGATTTAGTACATAGAAAGAAGCGCAATGCAGCGCATAGCGCAGCCTTGTGTTACCTTGCACAGGATAGGTCTTACAAGAGTAGAGCATGGGTGTTCCCATGCATCCACCCATGTATTTTGAGGCAAATCCAGATTTACAAAGGTTTAAAAACCTGGGTTTGCATCTAAATGGTGCACCTACCTGACAGAGGTGAAACGAGGAGAACTATCTTTATTTCTCCACAGTAACTCCTCTTTCCACATGTGCTGCATTCCATAGCACATATAGAAAGAGAAACATACATCAAAGGATTGATTTTTGTGCAGGAAGTTGCTCTTGTTCAGGCACTAGGCAGCACACTGTAAGCTAGCACAAGAAGAGAACAGAAATGTTCCATATCTTTGTAAATATGGAGCATTTCTGCTCTCTCCTTTCACACAATGCAGAGCAGCATGTTGCCTTGCTGTGTTGCATTTCATTGTGCAAACCTGGTAAGCCATGAGCAGCAGCCAGGCTCCTAATAAACCTCAAATTCATGCAATACACTTCGCTTACTCCTCCCCGATTCCAAGAGTAAACCAAGAGTATTACAAAATTAAGAGACAGCTAAATCTGTGAATCAGGCAGACATCTGTAGGATTATTCCAAAATCTGTCGTCTCTGCTGAAATAAGTGTTATTTTGAGGATTGTAAAGTATTCATGATTCACGGTAAAGAGGGATAGAAATAATTTCCTTGACAAAAATAGCAATCATTCTTCCAACTATTTTCTTCTTTTTCTTCTACTAATGGCAACAGCATGCTCCTCCCAGGTTGACAATTCAGAGGAAACTGTCCACTGTTAAAGACTGATCACCTGATTACAGCAATCAACAGCTGGACGAAGACCAGTTAACTTCAGAATCTAAAATGTTTGGTGTTAGACTTGTCAGCCTTAGGGTGGTCTTCCCCCAAATGTTTTTGCTTCCTTACCTCCAATTTTTACTGTTAGTTTGATTTTGTTGGCTTTAGGACTCTGCTAAACAGTGCTAAAGTGTTTGTGCTCACTTCCCTAAACATGGCTTGGTTGGCATTTACCTGGTTTGCATATGTTTTTATTCATATGTCCCTTGTAGAGTGGTGTACCTCTTAGGTAGGCCACCAAAACTTTCAATTCAAACTCCCTTGCCAAGCCTCAAACTACCCTTTTATTACATGGAGGTCACCCATAAGGTATGCCCTAGGAAGAAAATACTGCAGGGTGATGTGTAAATAAAATGTTGAGCATGTACTTTTACATTTTACCTTTCCTGTTAATTAAAAACTCCCAAATGTGTTTTTCACTACTGTGAGGCCTATCCCTCCCATAGGATAACATTGGGGATTACTTATTATATTTATTAAGCTGTAATTCCTAATTGAGAGGAGTTAGACATATCATGTTTGGTACCCTTGAAACTGTAATGATAAACCCGGTTAAATGGTACTGTCAGATTTTTTTCTATAGTTTTGAAAATTTCACTTTTAGAAAGGTGGCATTTTTCCCCTTTGCCTTTCTGTGCCTGGTCTGATTCACCTGAATGGGTGTAACTGACAGGTAGACTATGTGAATTCGCCCATACAGGCACACAACAGATGGATTAGGTGAGCCTGAATGGGTATCTGCTGGCAGGATGGGGGCTGGACCCGAGCACAGCCCCACTTACACCTGAATAGCTAGTGCTCTGCCTCCACACAAAGGGCTTAATGACCCTTTATTGCCATTGCTGCCAACTTGGAGCCTGGGGAGTAAGGACATTCCATGCACTTCAAAAAATCTTTCAAAAAGCTTTTCCCACTTTCCAAAATAAGGGCACCAGGTTATATAAATGGGGGGACCTTCAGACCAACTCTTCAGTTCACTACTGGACCTGCAGAAGGCCTCTCAGAGGACTGCTCATTGATGTGACCAGCTGTGCACTCTGCCAGACTGCTGCTGTCGCTGGAAGGACTGCTATGTTGCCTGGAGCCTGCCTTGAACCTTCAGAGGCCAGCTTTGCTGCTAAGCTCTTCAGCTATACCTGCACCCAGTACTACTAGCTGTGAATCCAAGGGCTGGTTTTCTGACCACTTATTCAGAACCACAGGGACATAAAAGACTTCCACCATCTTGAACCCACACCTGAACCCAGCCCAAGTGAGCCCTGAACCCCTCAATGTGTGTCCCATCAGTTCTGGACCCTTGGTTTGGGTGCTAATGATGACCAGATAGCCATAAAATATGTCGGATAAAATGTGTCCAAAAAGTAATCTAATGACCAGCTGGAGATCAGCACAAACGAGCTCGCCTATTCTTCTGAGGTACATGACTGGTCAGATTGGATTTGTGGCTCCTCTGGCTACGTTCTCTTCCGCAGCAGCAAATCCATTTCAGCTGTCCTTCGTCAAAGGAGTATCCAACCTCATGAAACTTTCATTAGCTACACCCTTCTGCCTTGTCCCAGTGGAGTTTTTTTACATCCATTTTAGTAACTAATTATGAACATCCAACGTCGGTGCTCCCTTGTCGGACACCCCCTACAGCTTTGCTCAGCTGAACTTTAAATTCTCAGACATTTTTCTTCAGAAAGTAGTCTGAAGTTAAGCGCTGACCAGACATAATCCACTTCTTGTAACTTAACCAGCCTCTATTGTGGTGAGCCTTAACTTTCAGCTTTCACCCGGTGTTAGAATTGTCATCCTTAGGGTGGTCTTCCCCAACCTTTTGCCTCCTTCTCTCCACTTTATGTTGGCTTTAGGAATCTTAGCCCTTTACCCCTGCTAATCGGTGCTAAAGTGCATGTGCTTCTCCCCTAAAATATGGTAATCTTGGTGATTGGCATATTTAGTTTGCCTGTAAGTCCCTTATAAAGTGGTACACCATATATCCAGGGCTTGTAATCTGGGCCTGCATCACTGGTTGTGCCACCAATATAATTCGCCTTTTAAACGTGTGTCAGGCCTGCCATTGCAGAGCCTGTATGTGCAGTTTTCAAGGCACTGGGACTTGGCATTGAAAACCACTTTTCAAGCCTTAAACTCCCCTTTTATTACACATATGCTACCTCTAAGGTAGGCCTTAAGGTCAGGGTGTCATGTACTTTTTAAATGTCCTGGCAGTGACAAACAACCAAATTCATTTTTCACTGCTGAGAGGCCTACTCCTCTCATGGGCTAGCATTGAGGATTCCTTATACCACTTTAAGCTGTAATTCCTTTTCAGAAAGAGGGCCCGATTCACAGAATGAACTTAAGACTCAATCCTAAACTTACTACTATTTTGGTATTCACAGAATGCACTTACTACTTTTGGCATTCACAGAATGAACTTACTACTTTTGGTATTCACAGCAGTTAGGATTTTGTCTTAAGTCTGTCTTAAGTCTGTCTTAAGTCTGTCTTAAGTTTGTTTTAAGACAGACTTAAGACAAAATCCTAACTTCTGTGAATACCAAAAGTAGTAAGTTCATTCTGTGAATGCCAAGAGTACTAAGTGCATTCTGTGAATACCAAAATAGTAGTTAGTTTAGGATTGAGTCTTAAGTTCATTCTGTAAATCGGGCCCAATGTAGCTACATTGTATTTCATATGTTTGGCATGGTGGTGATAAATCTTCTTTAGAGGCACAGTTGGATTTCACATTGGCATCCTAGAAATGCCACCTTTAGAAAGTAAACATTTCTCTGCTCTTAGCTTTCCTCTACATGCCTACAGCCTGTCTCCAACACATGTCTGGGCTGGGTGACAGCTACACTTTGTGCATTCCCGCTAGACAGCCACAAACACAGGAAGGGCTGGGTGTAACAGAGGACTCACCTGCATTCTGATAGCATTCCTGTGCAGGAAGGGGGAGAGCTAGCTCACACTTACATCTGGATAGTCTGTATCCTGTCCTCACACAATTGGCTGATTACCCCCAACTGATAGCCTGGCAGAAAGGACCAGGATTAAAGGGATTTTTGAACACTTCAGAGAACTCCTTTGTAGTCACTCCCTACATCAAAGTCACTTTTGGGTATACGTACAAGGGCTCTGACCCTACCAAATCAGTGCACTACTGGATGTCTAAATAACTCTGATGAAGTGTGTAAGGTGCTGTAAGGATTGCCACTTTGTTGTGACTGACTGTTCTAAAGAACTCCTTCTTTTCCGAGCGGCCCTGCTGCCTGCTGATCTCTGCCCTGCTGAGGACAAGGGCTGGACCCATCTCACCTGAACCCAGAGGGACACAGTCATCTGTGAGTCCTGCTCATGACTGAGATGCTGCCTCAAGTCCTGGGCCTCAGAAGTGGGTACTGCAGTTGATTCCTGCAAAAACCTATGCATTGCATGAATGCATGAGAATTAAGACTGATTGCACTTTGATGCCAATGCAGAGACTACTCAACGACGAAGAATCCACAAATTGCGTGGCTCGCTGACGACACTCACGTGACTTGATGATGATGCATTGCATTCACTTCAACGGAGCTTGATGACGATGCGGAACCCCCTTTGCGTGGCCCAACAATGGCGCAGTAGGCTCTTGATGTTGACAAAGGCTCCATCCAATGTATTTTGTCAGCAGGACCTGTCTGGGTCCTGTAACCAGCCTGCCATTGATGGCATCCCACCTGAACTTTGATTTTTCACTGGTCCCTCACAATGCAAGTAACCTTTTTACCACTTGTGACTTCTAAACACTGTTTTCAACTTTAATCTTTGAAAATTAATTTCTCGAATTCTACCTATTGACGGTCCTTAAAAAACGGCCCTAATGGAAGGATTCTCCTGCACAACTTAATCAAATGTGAAGACTTCACTACACGGATGCCGGTTTCTGCCGCTTAAAGCCAGTCGCATCAATTGCTTTGGGATACATTACTCTTCACTAACGGAAGGAGATGTCCACTATAATTTACCATATGTGAGGAATTCATATCCCACATAACTCTGTGGGTGTATGACACGACCATCACACCTACTTAGGTTGCCCACACAGAAGACCCGCAAGGCCGAGGCCACGAATCTCCCTCGTAGCCCCAAGTCTGGTCGAAACGTCAACGCCCCAACAAGTAGCCTGGATCATGAGCTCTATTCTAACGTGCCACCCAAAGATAAATATTTTGTATTTATGATTTGTACTAAAAAAGTTCTGACTAATCAGATGTGGCCACGCAAAGAAGGATTGCTATGTATAACCAGTCTAGCATGTGAATGTTTTTAATTTTTTCTCAGTTTTTCACTACTCTGAAATTCTATTTCACTTCTCAAACACCTGAGCACCCCCTTTTTCAGCACGTTTTATTTGGAGCAACCTACCTTTCTACCTCTTCTTCAATTGATACAGTAAATAAATAACTGTTCACCTTATGATATAAAAATAAATAATTGGCGAAGTATAATTTATTCAGTTGTTGCACTTTTTCTTTAGTGCTAATGTGTATGGATTACTGCGAGCTAATTTTTCATGCTCATAAATTGTCTCTCGGACTCATTCCTGTGATTTTAACATATATCGTTTGGAAATATAGGCCTGGGACCATTGTTTTTTTAATCATATTGAACCCAGGTCCACGACCAGTATTGGGTAACCCCATTTTTGTAATGGGTGAATATTTGACAGTATTGACCGCTGAGAGAATAGATACTGAAAGTACTGCATACTTTGAACTGCACTACATTTATTTCAGTCACCACCATTGTACAAAGCACTTATTCATTTATTGAAATTGTATAAAGTATATTTTTGGTTTGAAGTCTTGCTTCTCTAAACCTACATAAAGAATGTGTTATTTTTATACAAAATAGGTCTCAGAATTATTCTTGCATGGTATCAGAATGGACAAAAGTTCCAAATCCAAATATCTCAGACAACTGATAGCTCAGTTTAAGAAAGATAAGCTAGATATGGTAGCCCAGTCTGAGGATGATGGCATTATCCATGATAAGTATAGTATAGACGCAAGACGGCCCCTTCAGGAACAGCTGAGGTTCCCTCAGGTGAGGAACTCCAGGTAGAAAGATTGGCTAAGAGACCGAGTTTTGAAACCCTGCTCCTGGAAGTTGAACGACAAAGGAAAGAAATGGGCTTAGGACTTATCTCTGGTGGCAGCATACAAGTAAAAAGGGCGAGAGAAATTATTTTTGACCTAAAACTCCCTAAAGGATTTATCCCCCATTGGCAGAGGGTGATAATATCACCAAATGTTTAACTGCGTTTGAAAGAGCTTGGGTAGCTAGGGATGTAGAAAAGAAACATTAGGGCTCTCTCTTATGGGAACTGATCACAAGAAAATGTCAGGATAGACTCCTAATATTGAATGAGGCAGATGCTAAGACCTATGAACTCATGAAGGGTACCCTGATTGAGGGCTTTGGTCTTACCACTGAAGAGAATGGAATAAGGTTTCAGGAGACTTGAAAAACCCAGAGTCATTCCTGGATCACATGTGTGGACTACTCATTGAAAACACTAAGAGGTTGGATTAACCCTTTAACCGCGGCGGAAATAAAAGGTGGGCGTGGTTCGGACGGTCCCCGGCCGTCCTCCGCACACGCCCACCGTAACGTCGGACATCCAAGGGGTTAATGGTAACACTGTTCATGATTATGATGAGCTTTGTAATTTGATAATGAAATAACATCTGTTAGGTAATTGTGTGCAGAAAAAGTTGTATCAATACCTAGGAGACCTGGGGCCAGTCTCACGCCAAGAGCTGGGGAAGAAGGCTGATCACTGGGTAAGTACCATAGTGTCCAAAACAAGATATGGTGTGGGTGACCCAGAGACTGAGCCCAAAAAGACCCCCCCCCCACAAAAGACAGTAGGGCACTCTGAAAAATATCAAAGTGAAGAGTACCCTGAAGGCCCCCAAAACCCTGTCCAGGTGGGTGAACCCAGAGACAACTCACAAAAAATAAATGGGTACCAGGGTAAGAACTGGGAAACTAGAAAGGCCTAGTGCCATAACTGTAACAACAGGGCACCTATCTAAGGTCCCATACTCTACTAGACACCAAACACTTAGTGCAACTCTAGGGGTTACCAGTGTAGCCTTTGCGGATAGTTCTTCAGATGAGGAAGTCCATCTAGCCTTCAACTGTAAAGTGGGCCCAAAAGCTGAGTTGGAGATTCCAGAGGGGTAGCACTTCCACCTCCTACTGGTGAATGGAATCCCGGCCACTGCCCTGAGAGATAATTGTATCAGTCACACTGTGGTGCATGACAGGTTGGCACTCTCAAACCAGTATATCTAAAGGGAGACAAAAAGAGTAAGGGCTATCCCAGGGGAGGGCACTCTTAGGCCTGTAGCTGCAGTGCCCCTAGAAATAGCTGGGAGCCTTAGTTGGAGAAGGGTGGTAGTCAGTAAAGGCCTCCTCCTTGAATTTCTCCTTGGGAATGACCACCCAGAGGTTGGTATGAGCCAAAGTGAGATGCTGGTCCAGTGGCAGGCCTCACCCAAGGATTCTGTGAAGGCTAAATTTGCAGATAGTGCAGGTAAGCTGTCCCCCAAAAAACAATGAAGAGAAAGTGTAGGAAAGGTGTGCAACTGTTAGCCACAGATCCAATGAGTCACGGAGATTCCACACAGGTAAGGGAAACTCCAAAGTTGACACTAGTGAAGTCCTCCCTACCCCACAAAAAGACCTGACTATGCAAGCTAATGTTCAGCCTGAGTTGGTGGCTCCTCAGCTGACAGAAGAGGGAGTGAAAGAAGGGTGTTCACAACCAGAAGTTGTGACCACAACTCCCAAACAGCAGACTGGAAACCTGAAAGCAAAGAAGCCTGTATATTAGTACCTTCACCTGTCATTAAAGAGCTATAGGTGTGGATCTGGGCACTGACAGCTGTCAGTGGCCTCTGCTTGGTGTTAATTCTAGACAGAAGAGGACCCCTGTAAACTAATAATAGTAGAAGACAACACTAGGGGGAGACAGCACTCAAAGTACATGAAAAACAGTGCTCACCCTCTTACTTTCAGGTAGGTATAACACAATAAATACTCAATATCATGAATCAGACATATTCAAAAAATATTTTATTGCATGATATATATTTGTGATTTATTATACATCAACTTACATGTGTATTTATCATAGGCTCCCTGGCATGTTACAATAATCTAAAATCCATAGCCATAACGCTTAGCAACTAAACACATTCTTTCAAAGGAACAAACATACAATCTATTCTCCTGAAACAATGCTTAGAATCCCATATTGGCATTATTGTTGATTTGTTACCAATTGTGTATTAGCCTAGATACCAATTGCCATTTGCACAATGCGTACAATATATGTTTGAATCAAAATCATTTAATACATATCATTCACATACATCAATAACATCAATGATTATTTTTGAACAATTGTGCTCAAAAGAATCGGACCTGCTGTGTGTTAGCCTTTATGGCGATACTGTCCTAGGCTTGTTGGTCTGACCCCATGCCAAATAACAAGTTAGGCCCACTGATCCTGTTGGTCATGGTGGAGTTTGATCAAGTTATGGGTGACCTCTAGCGTAAGCTGGCTATTGCACTGGCTAAGTTAAATATTTGCAGAGGTGGACACCTCTGATCCCAAACTTAAACAATTGGGTGAAGACACTAAAGAGTTAGAAAGTAAGCATTGGAAGTCAGGCTTAGAAACTTTTGAGGTAGGCCAGCTACCCAAAGAGACTGATCTGGACAGAAGAATGTAAGGGAGAGTAGGCCCTGCAACATTCAATCCAATTCCACTACTCTTCTACGCCTGACAGACTAGGAAGACTCTCCCTTGTTTGGATGAGTCTCTTGGGCTGTGGGGCTCATGCGGGAAAGTGGGTTTCTGTTGTGGTACCCACCCACTTTTGGCTTGACTTTTGATGCAACCTTTACCGAAGTGTACTGGGACCCTGCTGTCCAGGTTCCAGGACAGTCTTCTTTCACTAAAGCTGTACCACAATTGGCAACTTCAGGTCCCCTGTAAGCCCCTTATTTAAGGGTACACCTGGTCCCTAAGGGTTTGGGGGACCCATAACTAAGGCTATGGTAACTACCACTGCAGTCTGCATGACTTGGTGCTGAAAAAAACAACAAAGTCGACATGTAAAAGCAGCACTACCTAAGTAATGGGTAAGTCACCCCTCTAGCAGGCCTGACAAGCCCTAACTAAGGCTCACCCTGATGTTCTTTAAACCCGACAACGACATATTATTGGAACACATTGCCCATGAAGCTGCCCTCGCATTCATGGACGAGTAACTACGTTCCTGCAGCCACATCGGATTGTCACCCAGAGCACAGGTCCCAACACCTTGTTGCATTGTGAGGAATGCTCACATATCCCACCACAACAGTTGACATGTCTGCCTTAGTCTGGACTCAGAATGCATGTGCGTGGAACTCCGCGTGTGTATACACACTTGTGCAAGGTGATGCAGTTCCATTGTCGGTGCAGCACAGTGTCGTTTGGCAACGTTCCCAATTCGGACAAACTGCTGTGGGGCGGAGTACACACATGGCAATGTAGCACAAAATGTGACCTTGTCGGACCCTTTTACCTGATCAATGTCAGCAGAGCAGACAGTCTACGCAGTCTGGTGGCACAGCACTATGCAGATCCCATGGGCTGTGAGTTGTGTCCCCTCACACGGGCAAATGCGCAGATGCTAAACATCACATGACTCGCCCAGCAAGGCAAGGTGGGCTGAGACCGTTGCCATCCGTATTGATTTCAGTACATTTTTGGCTCCCTATTTCTTGCACCTCGACATGTTCCCATGCTACGTGTACGTGTCATAAGCATTTCCCTGCATGTTGTGGCCGGTGCCTTGTCCGCACTGACAGCACATGCCAATAAAGTCTATGCGACTTCACTGGTATCTAACTGTGATGAGTATTGATTAGATTGACAACTTGTGTGCTTTAATGAGCATCGTCCCTAAACAGGGAGGGACGCACTGATGGATATGCAATGGCGGTGGGTCCCTATTGACAGCTCCACCTCTGTGTGGCAGACATTGTTTTGGGAAAGTTGCTGGCATGCCTGTGCACTTACGTGTCTTCAGCAATGTGAGTATGGTGTCCAACCACTGACCATGTGGAAAATTTTATGAATCAAAACAGACTGTGTCCACACAGATGGGTGTTAGTAAGTATACAAAGTGATGTTCTGTTGTCACAGGGGATGGAGGGCATCACTTCTGGCATGCTACCGATTTGGTCATTCCTACACACAGCCCTATTCACTACATGGATGTTTGCCTATGTTGGGGGGTTGCGAGCTTGTTGTTCATGTGCACTGAGGCCACAGCTAGTACTCACCTTCACAGTCATATAATTTGCCATGTGGCTCAGGGTCAAACATGTGCATTGATGTCATTTACCAGGGTGTACCTTCTCGTGCAATCATTGTCCCAACATCCATCCATACTTTCATGCTTGATTGAACATAGTCATGACACATATGTGTGATTTCAAATGTTGTATTCACATTCTGGTGAATGCCGGTGCTGGAGCTTCATATGGCCATGCCAATCCCACATTACATGGTAGGCCACCGGTGGGCCAACCAGAGTCCTTTGGGGATTGAAAACTGAATTGGAAGAGGGGGAGTGCAGTCGGCTGCAGGATTACTGTGTTATTGTCAACCAGTGAAGATATGGCAGTCCATGTCGGGGTCCAGGTGAATGTCGCAGTGTGCCGGGGGTCAATGGGAGGTGTTGTCCCAGGGCATGATGCATAGGCCTGAACCAGGCAGGGACAGGCCATATGGCAGTGATGGATACTACTACCTCCTTCCTCACACAGTAATTGCCATCCACATCTTACTCCTCTGATACGTCTTCTGTGTCCAGTGTGTGTTGCGGTGTAATGGCTGCATCACTGTGTGCCACTGACACATCAGGGTGCGAAGGTGATAGGGCTGCATCAATGTGTGCCACTGACACATCTGGGTGCGAAAGTGGTAGGGCTGCATCACTGTGTGCTACCGACACATCAGGGGTCGGATATGTGTGTGTGTCAATGTTCCCACAGCAGTTATCTGGAACAGGCTCAATGGCAGTAATGGCAAGATGAGGAACTGCAAGGCATGGAAGATCCCAGCTACATCTCGCTGGTGTTCAGCAATGGCAGCTATTCTTCCAGCATGCATCTGCTCCATGGTCTCCATTGTCCTGTGCGTCTGTGCCAACTCAGTGCTGTCATCCCTGGTGCCTGTCTGACTAGATAGTTCTTCTATCCTAGTATTGGCCCCAGTGATGTCAGCCATTAATTGTTAGGGAGCATGGTGCGGACAGTGGGTGTCTGTTAGGGACTGTAAGTGGTCCCTGATGGGACTCAGACACCCATGTATGGGATGGAGTTTGGCTACCACGAGCTTGAAACCCACCCGCAGCTGTTCAGCCATCTCCACCTGGCAACCCAACACAAGGCGTTGAAATTCCATGTGTTCGGGGGTGTCCTGGGAGACAGCTGTGGGGTTGTGTGTTTCCTGCTGTGTGGTCTGTGCAGGTGGTGGAGTCACCTTGAGGCAGCTGGGCTGCCTGAACTGGGAGTGGGGTGCGGAGGCTGTCCATTATTCATTGGAGTGTGTCTGAACATATGTGCAGGTTGTCCTCTTCATCATCACTGATGAGATTTGTGGTCTGCTCTGCAGGAGGTGTTGATTGTCCCTCTGCAATGTTAAGGGGAGATGCAGGTTAACAGAGTATCCCATGCATGTTGACGCTTTACAGATGTTTACATACAGACTGTGTTAGAAATGGGATCTCTGGCTGGCCAGGTCTTGTGCCAAAGTCAGTCAGAGACCACCACTTCCACGTCAGGGCAAGGGAGTTTCACGCCAAGATAACCCCTGCTCACCCCCTTGGTAACATAGCACGAGCAGTAAGGCTAAACTTGGAGGCGATCTGAGTTAAGTGTTTGCTCACGCACCCCCAGCAACAACACCCAAGGCCCACCACAAAGGAAACTCCACACAAGGTTATATGTAAAAATAGCCTTTGTATTACACCAAAACACATTAGATAAAAACACACACTTTACATTGTGCCAACAGGCAAGGGCAAAATTTACAGGGGATATGTACAAGACAGGGCCACATGGACCACTGTCAGGAATCAGCACTTTTAGAACTTAGGATATGAAATTACTGTAGCACAAAATAGAACATAAAGCACACAACCAGTAATTACTGGTAACCAGTAGTACCACTTACGCAACCCTAACCACCTTAGGAAAATGTTACGCAGGGAACCAGGACCTCACTAGCACCACCTGTACTAGCAAGAACAACCACCTAAGTATCACAATACCTGAAGGGGTATAAGCACATTACACATGATGCATCACAACACATTCAGAGGTGTAGGGAAGGAAAACACATGATGCATAACATACATTCAGAGGTGCAAGGAACAAGGCACGTGACGCATTAAAACACATTCTGAGGTGTAGTACAGAAGACCAGATAAGGCATAAACAACACATTCAGAGGTGTAAGAACAATTGCGCAAAACTCACATGAGCCACCACTGTGGCAGTCCCTAGGCCAACTGGCCTTGTGGGGGCTAGGACGCCCTGTGCCCCAATGTCAGGGGGCTAAACGTAGCAGCTGCCCACGAAGTGCTGGGCAGCTGTAAAACTACTGGCAGGATAATGCTGGGGCCAACGCTGGAGCCTCACAGGCTCTGAAACAACAATGTGGGCAGTGAGCCTCTCTGGGCTCCAAATCAACAATGTTCCCCCTAGAGCCTCCGTGGCTCTGAAAACAAATGTGCCCGTTGGAGTCCCTCCTCTGGGAACTCAAAAACGACAGTGGCACCCCAGAGCCTCGCAGGCTCTAAAGATATAATGCGACCTTGAGCCTCTCGGGGCTCGAAAACATAGTAATGCCCCTGGAGCCGCTCTTAGGCTTGAAAAAAAAATAGGGCCGGTCGTTGGAGTCCCCCTCCTGGGGACTCGTGGACAACTGTGGACACCAAGAGCCTCTCGGGGCTGAAAAACACCGCAATACCCCGGAGCCTCTCAGGGCTCCTCAACAGATATGCCCCCTAGAGCCTCCGTGGCTCTGAGCTCACACAATGCCCCGGCACTGGAGGGGCGGGACGGGCACCGGCAATGTGCCCCGATGCCCCCTCCTGTCACGGACTCACTGGGTCTTTTGTGTTGCGGCGGCTCTTCCTCACCCGGTCCCGCTTCTGGGGACCGGGTCCTCACACGGGCGGCGGGTGGGGCTCCTCTTCCAGCACGGAGCCGTGCCGGTGTCTTCAGCTGCTTCTCCTCTACTCGCGCTGCGGCGCCGAGGGCGGGACTTCCGGGGCAGGCTGGGGCTCTTCCGGGTCGCGCTAGGCAGCGGCCTGGCAACGCTGTCGGCACTCAGGGTTGCGGCGGTGAAAACACGGGGCAATGCCGGGTGGGCATCGGCTTTAAAGATCAATAAAGCGCTCCAGGCGCCATAAGCAAATAAAGCGCTCCCAGCGCTCGTGGCACAATTACGGCGCCCCCAGGTGCTGTGAGGAAAAAGTAAAGTGCTCCCAGGCGCTTGGAAGGCAAATGTAGTGCCCACCGGCGCTTGAGGACTGATTTCAGCGCTCCCAGCGCTATAGAGATAATTACAGCGCTCCCAGCGCTCTAGGACAGCACAAGTCCAAAGCAAGTCCTTAGGGTGCAGCAAGATGGGGGGCATGCTGGGCCAGGGGCCAGCTCACTTGGCCCTCCAGGCAGGAAGACAGTCCGAAGTGGTGGTTCCTCCTGGTGCCAGCAGCAGCAGCAGCCCCCCTCAGTAAAATCAGGTAAAGAACAAATTGTAAGGTGACACAGCCCCTTCTTATACTTGAAATTCCTTTGTCTGTAGGTGCAGGGTGGGGGAGAAACCAGTCGCAGCTGGTTTTGGAGCATTCTTGATGTGCTCAGCCCCTCACTGTATTCACTGGCAGGGCTAGGGTCATTAGACGCACCACAGGGGGCGGAGCCAGCATTGTGTGGGGGCAGCCCAGCCCTATTCAGGACACAGGTGCATTGCTCCCCAGCCATCAGCATGCTAATCTCCACACTCACCACCGGGCAGACCCATCATGACTCAAGGAGCTTGGCATCCCAGCCAGCTCCAGCCAATCACACGCCAGCACCTTCACAGCACACACACAGCCATGTCTAGAAGTGGCACTTCCACACTAGACACATACACGCCGCATACATCATTTCGCAGCATTCAATCACACGAGTCCACACATACCAGACTCGAGCCTGTACACCCCACACATCAGGAACTACAGGGACACATACATTCCCCATGAATTCCTGTGGGAGGGCAGGCCAACCTTACTCTACGCGCTCAGAGTGCGCACGCACTTTCCACTGGGACACAGTGAAAGTGCGCAGAACCCAAAAATCACCATCACCAGGTCACCATTAAAAGCAAAAAGTTTAGGGGTGAACCTGCCAGAAGGGCCAAGTCCAACAGACTGCATGACAATGCACATTGTGACTGTTTTGGTGGATCTCGCTATTTGATGGCAGACAGTGGGATTTTTGACTACATGACGGATGTGTGGTTGTACTCGTACATTATCATCACACAGTGTAAGGCAATGCCAGATGTGAGTGGCCACTTACTATACACAAGCAGAACCTGTTCTGTCCTCTCTCCTGTGGTTAAGGGGTTGCACTTTGTACCACATTGCCATCGTTGTTGATGTTCTGTGATTACCCTGTGTGTGTGCTGCATTGTGGGAGAGTCGCCCCTGCAGCTCTGATTTCTTGCACCCATATCCCTTTGAGGCGGTGTGCCTTTGAATTGTGTGCTTTTCGGGGGTTGAAATGTTTGCAACTTGGTTCTTTTGTGCTCTTGGACAGATATTGTGGTCTTGTGCCTTGTTTGTCTGCTGCGTGTATTGGACGACATGAGCTGTGGGTTCACATGGATGTTTCAGAGTGTGACCAGTTCCTTTACGGATGTGATCCACCCTGGGCCACCTCCATGTCGAATTGTGCACCATGTCATGTATTTGGCTGCAGCCATGCTATTGGTCATGCAGTGTCACTTACATAGTCAGTGTGGCTCACACAGATGCTGCTCTTCTGGATTCAGCACATGTGTATGGATATGTTGTGTCGGTGATTTGGAGGGGCCCATATGTGCATATGGTGGATGGGGGCCTACTTGGTGTTTGTATGTGTGCTGCAGTGTGCAAAGGGTACCAGGGACATGTTCCACAATCATTGTGCGTGTGCAACACATGATTGTGTTTGTGTGCCATTGTGCCCATCTCCCCCATCCCCCCAGTCCCTGGTCATTACTCACCCTGTTGCTGTTGGCTCAGGTCATATTGAGCTATGTCCACAGCCACTCCTGCCACCGTCTTCACACTGGTGACTGTGGCCACCATTTCCTCCAGCTCATCCAGCTCCTCCTGTGGCACTGGACTCCCACCTCCAGTCGCCGTTGCTGCCTTCCTGTTGGCAGCGAGTTTCTGTTTGATCTGGCTTTGCACATCATGCCAGTGCCTCTTGACCTCCTCCATTGACCTCCTCGACACTCCAACTGCATTGACGTTGTTGAGAATGGTTTGCCATATTTCCGTTTCGGTTGCCAGTACCGCAGTGTAGGTGACGAACAGTTGTTGGTAGTGTTCTGTCACCTCCGTGGTGATGATCCGGTCTTACTGTGGACTGAATCCTGTTTCCCTCTTCCTCTTCTCCTTGCCCTTCCCCAAACACGGGGTTCCTCGCTGGTCCTCCATGGGGCTTGTGGTGTTCAGCTTGTCCTCTGCACTCAGTCCAGGTGCATCCATGGTGCTACACAGTTTGTTTTGGATTTGGTGTTTTTTATTTTTTTGCTTTTATAGTGCATTTTCCTGCATGACGCATGGGAATTGGAGGCCTTTTGCTGATTTTCGCTGATTTTGGTATCGCGCTTTGGGGCATCACAACTTTTTAGGCATTCGTGTTTCGCATTTTTGTTTGACGGGATAATTTTTATGCAGTCAATTGGCGCGTTATCATGCTACTATTGCATGGTGCCGATAAGGTTGAGAATTGGCATTAAATTCTCGCGATAGACTGCGATAGGCAAAGTTGCGTTAAGCTAAATTTGCGAAGGTTATCACACGATCCTGAGAATATGCCTCTTAGTTGTATGAGTACAATTTGTGAATTGGTAAGCATGACAACTTGAAGTTAGCCAGCACGTGGTGTAAGGACAGGGGTAATGGCCAGAATGAGGATGGGGCTGTGCTCAATGGAAGCATATGTCTGCATCACATTGTGAAATTGTGCACAGTTGTGAGATAAAACCCCTCACTGGAAATGGATTCAGACTGTCAAGAATCAATGTTAACTTCTACCAGCCGAGGGCGCTGCAGGAAAGAGCGATGCAGCGGTGGGGCCAGGTGAGGGGGGATTTTGAGGGAAAATGAATTAGTTATTTAATTATCCATCGTGGCCGTCTCCCCAAATCCCCCCTCACCTGGCCCCACCTCCCCACTGCTCTTACCTGCAGCAGCCGCGGCTGACTCCTACCACACAGCAAACTTGTGCCTGTTGGATCAAAGGCTGTACCTGTGCATTGGTTGTGCTCTTGGCAATTGAGTCACATGTATGTTGGGCTCACCCTTATTGTAGAAAAAACAGGAGGTTGTAGAGGTCGGAATTAAAAGGTTTGTAAGAAAATGAGAGAGCTCAGTCAGCCGGGTGACACTGATGCTGGCCTATGTTTGCCCTTTGCAAACAAAGGAAGCTCTGAGGCAACAGGAGAGGTAGGAATGATGCTTGGATAGGAGTACTGGAGTATAAACAAATAAACAGTCTAAAACACTCACAATTCAAAATAAATAACGCAAAGCAAGCTCCATTTCTAAACATAACTAAAATTATTTTTAAAGGACAATATTAAATATTGACAATAAAATTAGGAAAGCTTGCATCAAAAAACAAATATCCATTATTATTTACAATTACATCCTGAGTTACACAACAGCATATAAATCAACAGAAGCTCTCACTGTAGGAGTACGATCTGCTTCTTATACTTACCCCCACTTTTTGCTGATGTTTCACTGTTTTCGACTTGCTGGGATCCTGCTATCCGGCACCCCGCCTAGTTGCTTTCTCCTCTAAATTGATTGCATGTACTTTAGGTACACTCCAGATTGGATTCTGGGGTACCCTTATAAGTCCCTAGTATATGGTATACTATGTACCGAGGGCATAGGTACCCCAGAGGCCTCCCAGGGGCTACAGCATGTATTGTGCCACCCCTGAGAGACCACTCAAATGGACCCCACAGGTCTGCTACTGCAGCCTGTGTTGTAAAGTGGTGCATGCACCCCTTACTTAGATATAGGTTCACTATATCTATCATATATCACTGAACATATAAACCTATCAGTCACCCCTATGGCAGGCATTATCCATTCTGAAGGTAGGGTGCTGAGTTTTATGTGAGAGGGTGCCCATGCATGAGCAGAGTCCCTCTACAGCCTTCAGAACTGAATTTTCCGGGGGGTTTTGTGATGCAGCCAACCATATATATTGAAGTGCATTATAACCTTGCGGTAAATGCTAACTTTAAAACAGCTGCTTAGAAACATGTCAAGTTTGGTGTTAAACACCTTGGAATCATACCTCCTCGCCAGTAACTGGTGGGGCAGGTATGATTCCACCTTCCTAAAGGGACACATGCGACACACTGGTACACCTGGTACCAGTTTTTGCAACCTGGGCATCACAAAATGGATGCTGCCAGCCACAGACACTAGCCTGCTCTCCTGCTGCTGAGCCAAGCTCGAGCAGGGAAAGGCTTGACAATAGGCTTCCTGTCACAGGGAAGTGTAACCACCTCCCAGACAGGCTTTATTGTATTGGGGCTGGGTGGGTGCACTCTGAGAGTGTTTTGATGTCTGCACTGGGGGCACATTTGGTGTCCATGTGCATAGTCCAGCTCAAATCAGTTGCAGGAGCCATTTTCTCCTGGTGTGACACTGGACAAAGAACATGGGTGTATTCACCCCTCTGTCCTGACCCTCCCATAGGTAGCTCCCCAGAGTTTGTCCCACCCCTTCCTTGGGTATAAGGTAGGAACCCCTGACTACAACAGCAACACACATGTACTTTTGTATAGCGCATGTATCACCCGAAAGGAACTGAATAACAGATGTATATTGTTACCCAACTCAATGGTACTCATTTAATTTAATGGACCTCAGATGGATGAAAGGCTGAGTGGACCCGCCGGGATTAGAACCTGTGAGCATGAGGTCGAACACAGGTCCCTACAGTGGATGCATTTGTCCACTGCGCCACCAGACCCGGCAGGACTTTAGATTTTACCTGGACTAAACTCTGCTAAAAAAAACAAGTACTTCGATGATCTACACTACGCTGGATGACTGAAGAATCTCCCTTGGAGTAAAGGAGTTACTCCCCTGTAAGGCAGGCACCTAGACGCATCTGACCAGTTTGCATCTCTCAAGTTCCCGAGGACTCCAAAGATTTCTGCAACACAGGAGGTGGGTTCCCAAGGTCTCTGAGGTTGATCTGTGGTCTCAGCAATTATGAGGCCCATATCTCTCATGAGAGATGGGATTATATAAACTCCTTTTTAATAGATAAAATAAAAATAATAAAAGATAACATTTCCCCTACCTGTTCAGCTAGTGCTCCTCCCCAGTAAGACAAAGATTTTATGACTTGCAGCTTTTTCACTTATTACCAAAGATGAAAATGTTGGACTTTGTGACCAAGGTCAAATCTGGATCTCCTAAAGATATCTACCCCTTTGTTTTTAAAACAATGTTTTTCCTGTTTCCAGACCCAGTGATGTCTTTACACAATTTATTCCTAAGCCAGGGCACTGTGGACCTTGTCTTTAAGAGGGTGGTAGTATTCCCTACGTTATAAAACCTGAAGAGGACCCTACTCTTTTGAAAATATATCACCCTTGATCCTTACCCTATTTGGCAAACATATCACAGGCTCATGTTGCCCAACACCTTTGTTCCGTTTTGAAGGACTCTGCTTTCCTTGACCCACGTCAAGCCAATTTCATCCCACTCACTCTACTGAGACTGTTATTCTCTCTGTAGCTGATGATAGGAGGGAAGACGCAGATGAAGGTGTGTTCCATGCACCGTTTCTCCTGGATTTATCAGTGGCCTTTGACACAGTGGACCACACTATTTTGCTCAACTGTGTTGAGACCACAGGTCTGCAGAGCACAACACTAGACTGGGTAAAATCATTTCCCTGTGACCGCTATCATTTGGGCCTTTTATTTCCCTTCTGTTCCACAAAGGTTCAACTAAACTGTGGAGTACCTCAGGGCTCTGCACTATTTCCTTATCTATTTAATCTTTATATTCACCCTCTGGTACATGACATACAGAAGAGGAGAGTGAAACTTCATAATTATGCTGATGAAGTATATCTGCTCTTAAGCATTGAAAATACCTTGGTATCTATGGACCTATTTCAAAACATAATGTTATATATTATGGCTAGGATTATTAGTCATCAACTGAAATTAAAATCAGAGAAAACAGAAATTGTGATCACTAACAATAGATTTCACAATTGGAATCCGTGCGTCTGGCCCCCAGAGCTGGGTTTACCTCCCACTCACGAAAAAGCAATCAAAAGCCTTGTGATCGTCACTGATGACAACCTCTCTCTGAAGCAGCAGATTGGAGCAGTAAATTCCTCATGCACCTTCAAACTCTGTAAGGTTAAGAAAACCAAGAAATATTTTACCCTTAAAGCCATTGTCCAAGTGATAATGGCCCTAGTGTTGTCTTACATTGATTATGCAAATTCGCTTTTACTTATGACTGCCAAAAGGTTTGACTCAGAGGCTGCAGAAAGTAGGCATCAGCCATGATATTGCCATACTAAGCATATGATGAGAAAGTTGAAATGGCTCCCAGTTGCCCAGCGGACCATTATTAAAACTGGTTGTATTATTTTTTAAATCGCTTAATGGAGAAAGTCTAACCTTTGTGTCCTCCAGAGACCAAAGATACATTCCAAAATGCAATCTCAGATATGCCCACTTTAATCTAATAGTTGTTCCTTAGTTTACAAAGAAGAGATTGGATGGTACCAGGTTTTGTGTCATTGCCCTGCGCCTTTGGAACTTTCTTCTTTCCTTCATAAGAACTGCAACTGTTTATCCTAGATTTAGGACACTTTTGATAACCCATTTCTTTTATCAAGCTTACCGCTAGGTATTGACCTTGTTGTCCCCCCCTCTTATTCAGCATTAAGAAACCTTTTTGGTGAACACATGCTTCACAAATGGTGTGTAAAATAACATAACTACCCATTGACGTGTAAGTGACAGCCCCTCCCATTCCTCCCTGCTCAAAAAGAACCATTAGAATGCAGATGAGTGTTCATAATGCAGATGAGCCTCACCTTCCTGTGTTTGTGGCTTTCAAGAGAGAATTTACAAAATATAGCTGTCACCTAATCCAGATGAGTATTGGAGACAATCTGCAAAGCACACACAATTATAAGCACAGAGAAATCTCCACTTTCTAAAAATGGCATTTCTAAACAGTAACCTTAAATCCAACTTCACCAGTAAGGAGGATTTATTATTATCATTCCAAACATATGAAACATGAAACAGCTACGCCTCTCTGATTGGAAATAACAGCTTAAAAGCGTATTAAGGAATTCTGAATGCTGGCCTGTTACAGCGGTAGGCACACAGTAGTGAAAAACAAAATAGGATGTTTGTCCCTACCAGGACATACAAAACATACAAGTACATATCCTTCCTTTAACTTACACATCACTCTGCCCTTAAGGTTACTAATGGCATTTAAGATTTGGCAAGTAATTTTAAATGCTAAGTCGAAGTAGCAGTAAACTGCACACACAGGCACTGCAGTGGCAAGCCTGAGACATGTTTTAAAAGGCTATTTCTGTGGGTAGCACTATCAGTGCTGCATCCCACTAGTAGCATTTGAAGTACAGTTCCCGGGCATATGGTGTACCACGCTATAAGAGACGTACCAGTACAAACAAAATGCTAAGTACTCTTAACTTACTCATAAATTCCAGGAGTAAACCAAGAGTAGCTTAACATCAAGAATAGAAGAATAAGTTACACTTACACATAAGAAAATGCTTGGGAATTTGGCCTAGTAAGAAACTGGAATTATTTGGAGTGGTTGACTGCCCACTGTAAGGAATATTTAAATAACACAGAGTAAAACCATTAACCCTTGGAATCTGAGCTTAAATTTCACATAAATCCTGGTAACTCTGTCAAAAATATTGCTTACATGTCAGGCCAATATTAATCAAGAGGCTATTCAGTAGTCCTCTTAGTACACGGCAGATACAATATAAACACATGAAAAATAAAAGGTTGTTTTGGGAAATGCAAACTAAGGGCCAGATTTATCAAAGATGTGTGTTGCCTTACAAGGTGGGGGTGTTACATGAGTGGAGCGTGGATGTTTCCACGCATCCACTCATGTATTCTGAGGCATTCCCAGATTTACCAACACTGGTAGACCTGGGAATACATCAGGATTGTACGCCTTCCTACTATAGGCACAACAAGGAGAAATATATTTTTTACTCCTTGTTGTTTCCTCTTTTTACATGTGCAGCATTCTGGATTACATACAAAAAGATTAATAGGCCCATAAGACTTGAGGAACAAAAAAAAATCCTGCCTGCAATGCAGCCACCCTTACACCATGGCCCAGAGGTGCCAACATGTGTGCTAGGCAGCTGATTGTGTGTCAATGCAGGCAGAGGACAAGAATGCACCATATCTTGTTAGGTAAGGGTATTTATGCCCTCTCAATTTCAAGCATCACAGCACGACAAGTTGTCTTGCTATATTGTGTGAAAGAATGCTAAATCTCCCCGAATGTGCACACATGGCAAACAGTCAATATGTAAGTAAATCAGAGGGGGGTAGAGGAGAACGACAAAAGGACTTGTCCTCCTATTGTCCTATTGAACTTCACCGTAAACAAAGAGAGACAATCTGTTACTTGTGGACATTCTTTCCAATTTAGGTGTTTGGAAAACAGAATGTTTTCTCCAGATAACCCTTGCCTACCAAGATTTCCCCTTGGTGGCATGCTTTATAATTGGGTTCTTCCCATTCCGCTGTGGAACCGGCATGCTGCAAACTATAAACTAGTTATGTGGGAGCACTTTTGGTGTTGTTTCTAACAGATGAAGAGAATGTAAATAAAAAAGGAGTGGGGGGATTTGTGTGGAAGATTAAAAATACCTGGCTAGTGGGAAAAATAGTTTTAGTCATTCCTCTAGCTGGTATGGTTAATCACCCATTGGCATAGGCAATAGGACTCGCCTTTGGGACCTTATAAGTGTTTAGTTATCCACCACAATATCCTTGGAGCAACAACATCAAGTGTTGCATGGCTAAACACTATAAGGTCCCAAAGGCGAGACCTATTGGCTATGCCAATGCTTGTTTTGACTGAGTGGCTTGTGTAGGCATACCACTGTGAGGTAGAGATGCTGCGAGTGCTTTCTCTCCTGCACCCAGGCCATCAGGCAGTGTGTCCCTCAGGGCTCTGCCCTCAGCCCCATACTTTTCAACCTGTTTGTTCAACCCCTGGCCATGGTGGCCAGGGATAACGGTCTTTACCATGGTATTGTATGCTGATGATACGCAGTTGGTGGTGGCCCTCTCTGACGACCCGATGTTGGGCGCTACCAAATTTCGGAATGGCCTAGCGACGGTTGCAGAGTGGATGACCACCAACTGCCTTCAGCTCAATGCAAACAAATATGAGGTGTTGTTGGTGGTGAGAGATCCTGGACTATGGGGCAAGCATTGGTGGCCTAAGACCCTGGGCTGTGCTCCTAACCCAAAGCTGGCAGTAACAAATCTTGGGGTCTGGCTAAATGCCACTCTCAGCTATCAGGAGCATACCAAGAAATTAGCAGGAACCTGCGTTGGCCTACTTTGAGGGTTGAGACTCTTGTTGGGGTATTTGATCCTTCTACCCGCCAGACGATAGTATAGGCGGCCATCCGCTCCTGTTAGGGGCTCCTGTTAGGTGCTAATAATCCTGAATTGACTCTTCTGCAGCGTGTGCAGAAAGCAGCAGCTCATGTCCTGCTGAGGCTTCCTAGAACTTGTTCCGCAACAGGGGTGATTCGCCATCTTCATTGGTTGCCTTTGACTAAAAGGATCAAATTTAACACCCTGTGCCTGACTTTTAAAATCTTAAAATTCTCCTCTCCTGAGATTCTGTCCAAATTACTGGTACCCTACGTACCTATGCGCCAACTATGATCAGCTGGCCAACATCTAGCTATGGTTATCAGAGTTAAGCGTCTTCGAGCGGGTGGACGATCTTTTCGCTGTCTAGCGGCTAGATTGTGGAATTCCCTGCCTAAGCATATTCGCTGTCTGGACAGCTTGATGTCTTTCCGTTAGGCCATTAAGAACTTTCTCTTTCCCGTTGCATAATCCCGTATCCCTTCTTTGACACTGCTATTAGCGCCGGGACGTCTCTTTGCTGAGGCAGCTGTGCGCTATATAAAACGATTTAACAGAACAATAACAACATTTGGTGGTGTTGGATGTGGTGGTGGTGGTGGTGGTCGATGTGATGGTGGTGGTGGACATGGAGGTGGTGGATGTGGTGGATGTGTTGGTGGTGGACATGGTGGTGGTGGACATGTTGGTGGTGGATGTGGTGGTGGTGGATGTGGTGGTGGTAGATTTGGTGGTGGTGGATGCGGTGATGGTGGTGGATGCAGTGGTGGTGGATGTAGTGGTGGTGGATGTGGAGGTGGTCATGGTGGTGGTTGTAGTGAACATGGTGGTGGTGGATGTGGTGGTGGATGTGATGGATATGGTGGTGGAGGACGTGGTGGTGGTGGTGGACATGGTGGTGTTGGTGGACATGGTGGTGGTTCACATGTTGGTGGTGGCTGGGGTGGATGTGGTGGTGGTGGATGTAGTGGTCGTGGTGATGGTGGTGGATGTGGTGGCAGACGAGATGGTGGACATGCAGGTGGTGGGGGATGTGGTGGGCATGGTGGTGGACAAGGTGGTGGTGGATGTGGTGGTGGGCGTGGTAGTGGTGGATGTGGTGTTGGAGATGGTGGTGGTGGACATGGTGGTGGATATGGTGGTGGTGGTAATGGTGGTGGTGGTGGACGTGGTGGTGGTGGATGAGGTGGTGGTGGTGGATGTGGTGTTGGAGATGGTGGTGGTGGACATGGTGGTGGATATGGTGGTGGTGGTAATGGTGGTGGTGGTAATGGTGGTGGTGGTGGACGTGGTGGTGGTGGACGTGGTGGTGGTGGACATGGTTTTGGACGTGGATGTGGTGGTGGATGTGATGGTGGTGGATGTGGTGGTGGACATCGTGGATGTGGTGGTGGTGGACATGGTGGTGGTGGACATGCTGTTGCTGTAGGACATGGTGATGGACGTAGTGAAGGTGGTGGATGCAGACATTATGGTGGAAGGGATGGTGGACATGGTGGTGGTGGACACGGTGTTGGTGGACATGGTGGTGGTGGACGTGATGGTGGTGGATGTAGTGGTGGTGGATGTAGTCATGGTGGTGGATTTGGTAGTGGTGGAAAACATGGTGATGTTGGTGGATCTGGTGGTGGCCGGGTGAACGTGGTGGTGGTGGACGTGGTGGTGGTGGTGGAGGATGTGGTGGTTCACATGGTGGTGGAGGCTGTGGTGGTGGTGGCCGTGGTGGTGGTGGATGTAGTGGTGGTGGACGTGGTGATGGTGGTGTATGTGGTGGCAGGCTTGATGGTGGACATGCAGGTGGTGGTGGATGTGGACGTGGTGTGGAAGTGGTGGTAGACGTGGTGGTGGAGGACATTGTGGTGGAGATGGTGGTGGATGTGGTGGTGGACATGGTGGTGGTGGACATTGTGGTGGTGGAGGTGGTGGTGGTGGACGTAGTGGTGGTGGACATTGTGATGGTGATGGACGTGGTGGTGGTGGATGAGGTGGTGGTGGTGGATGTGATGGTGGTGCTGGACATGTTGTTGGTGGTGGACATGGTGGTGGTGGACATGGTTTTGGACATGGATGTGGTGGTGGATGTGGTGGTGGATGTGGTGGATGTGGTGGTGGTAGACATGGTGGTGGTGGACATGCTGTTGCTGTTGGACATGGTGATGGATGTAGTGGTGGTGGTGGGTGCAGACATTATGGTGGAAGGGATGGTGGACATGGTGGTGGTGGACACGGTGGTGGATGTAGTGGTGGTGGACATAGTCATGGTGTTGGACATGGTGGTGGTGGTGGACATGGTGATGTTGGTGGATGTGGTGGTGGACAGGTGGACGTGGTGGTGGTGGACGTGGTGGTGGTGGTGGAGGATGTGGTGGTGGACATGGTGGTGTTGATGGACGTGGTGGTGGTTCACATGGTGGTGGAGGCTGTGGTGGTGGTGGCCGTGGTGGTGGTGGATGTAGTGGTGGTGGACGTGGTGATGGTGGTGGATGTGGTGACAGGCATGATGGTGGACATGCAGGTGGTGGTGGATGTGGTGATGGATATGGACGTGGTGTGGAAGTGGTGGTAGACGTGGTGGTGGAGGACATTGTGGTGGAGATGGTGGTGGATGTGGTGGTGGATGTGGTGGTGGACATGGTGGTGGTGGAGGTGGTGGTGGTGGACATAGTGGTGGTGGACATTGTGATGGTGGTGGACGTGGTGGTGGATGTGGAAGTGGTGGTGGACATGGTGGTGGATGTCGATGTGGTGGTGGTGGACGTGGTGAACGTGGTGGTGCATGTGGTGGTGGTGGTGAACATGGTGGTGGTGGTCATGGTGGTGATGGTGGTGATGGACATGATGGTGGTGGACATGGTGGTGGTGGATGTGGTGGTTGTGGTGGATGTGGTGGTGGTGGTGGACATGGTGAAGGTGGTGATGGAGGTGCATGTGGTGTTGGTGGTGGACATGGTGGCGGTGGTGGACGTGGTGGTGGTGGTCATGGCAGTGGTGGTGGTGATGGACGTGGTGGTGGTGGACATGGTGGTGGTGGACGTGGTGGTGGACTTGGTGGTGGTGGATGAGGTCATGGTGGTGGATGTGGTGGTGGTGGACGTGGTAGTGGTGGATATGGTGGTGGTGGATGTGGACGTGGTGGTGGAAGTGGTGGTGGAAATGGTGGACATGGTGGTGGTGGATGAGCTGGTGGACATGGTGGATGTGGTGGTGGTGGATGTGGTGGTGGTGGACGTGGTGATGGTGGTGGACGTGGTGGTGGTGGTGGATGTGGTGTACGTGGTGGTGGACATGGTGAATGTGGTGGCGGTGGATGTGGTGGTGGTGGTAGATGCGGTGGTGGTGGATGTGGTGGACGTGGTGGTGGTCATGGTGGTGGTTTTACTGAACATGGCGGCGGTGGATGTGGTAGTGGGCATGAACTTGGTGTTGGTGGTGGACATGAAGGTGGTGGTGGACATGGTTGTGGTGGATGTGGTGGTGGATGTGGTGCACATGGTGGTGGTGGTGGACATGGTGGTGGTGGACGTGGTAGTGGAGGTGGTGGAGGTGGATGTGGTGGTGTGGATGTGGTGAAGTTGGACATGGTGGTGGTGGATGTGGTGGTGGTGGATGTGGTAGTGGTGGACATGGTGGTGGTGGATGTGGTGGTGGTGGATGTGGTGGTCATGGACGTAGTGGTGGTGGTGAATGTGGTGGTGGTGGTGGTGGATGTGGATGTGGTGGTGGACATGGTCGTGTTGGACGTTGTGGTTGTGGAGGTGTTGGTGATGGACCTGGTGGTGGTGGACATGGTGGTGGTGGTTGTGGTGGTGGTGGTTGTGGTGGTGGACGTGGTGGTGGTGGACGTGGTGGATGTGGTGTTGGTGGACTTGGTGGTAATGATGGTGGTGGACGTGGTGGTGGTGGTAGTGGATGTGGTGGTGGTGGATGTGGTGGTGGATGTGAAGGTGGTGGTGGTGGACATGAAGGTGTTGGTGGTGGTGGTGGATGTGAAGGTGGTGATGGTGGTGGAGGTGGTGGACTTGGTGGTGATGATGGACATGATGGTGGTGGTGAACATGGTGGTAGTGGTGGTAGACATGTTGGTGGTGCACATGATGGTGGTGGTGAAGGATGTGGAGGTGTATGTGGTGGTGGTGGATGTGGTGGTGGATGTGGTGGTGGTGGATGTGGTGGCTGTGGTGGTGGTGGATGTGGTGGTGGTGGACGTGGTGGTGGTGGATGTGGTGGTGGTGGTGAATGTGGTGGTGGACATGGGGGTGGTGGAAGTGGTGGTGGTGGTGGATGTGGTGGTGGTGGACAGGGTCATGGTGGATGTGGTGGTGGTGGATGTGGTGGACATGGTGGTGGTAGATGTGGTGGGGTGGTGGATATGGTGTTGTGGACAATGTGGTTGTGGTGGTGGTAGACCTGGTGGTGGTGGACATGGTGGTGGACATCGTGGTGGTGGACATAGTGGTGGTGGATGTAGAGGTGGATGTGGTGGTGGTGATGGACATGATGGTGATGGACATGTAGTGGTGGATGTGGTGGAGGATGTGGATGTGGTGGTGGATGTTATGGACATGGTGGTGGAGAACATGGTGGTAGTGGGGGACATGGAGGTGTTGGTGGTGGTGGAGAACATGGTGGTGGTGGCTGCGGTGTATGTGGTGGTGGTGGAGGTGGTGGTGGTGGATGGAGTGGTGGTGGACGTGGTGATGGTGGTGGATGTGGTGGCGGACGTGATGGTGGACTTGCAGGTGGTGGTGGATGTGGTGGTGGATGTGGTGGACATGTTGCTGTTGGACGAGATGGTGGTGGATGTGGTGGTGGTGATGGTGGACCTGGTAGTGTTGGATGTGGTGTTCGACATGGTGGATGTGGTTGTGGTGGTGGAGATGGTGGTGGTGGTGGACATGGTGGTGGTGGTCATGGTGGTGGTGGTGGGTGTGGTGGTGGTGGATGAGGTGGTGGATGTGGTGGTGGTGGTGGACATGTTGGTGGTGGTGGACATGGTGGTGGTGGACATGGTATTGGACGTGGATGTGGTGGTAGATGTGATGGTAGTGGATGTGGTGGTGGTGGGTGTGGTGGATGTGGTGGTGGTGGACATGGTGGTGATGGATGTGGTGGTGGCAGACATGTTGGTGGTGGCTGTGGTGGTGGTGGATGTGGTGGTGGTGGTAGACATGGTGGTGGTGGTGGATGTGGTGGTGGTGGATGTGGTGGTGGTGGACTTGGTGGTGGTGGACATGCTGGTGGTGTTGGACATGGTGGTGAATGTAGGATGCTGACATTATGGTGTAAATGGTGGTGGATGTGGTGGTGGTGAACGTGGTTGTGGTGGTGGACATGGAGGTGGACATGGTGGTGGTGGACATGGTGGTGGTGGATGTGGTGGTGGTGGATGTAGTGGTGGTGGACATAGTGATGGTGGTGGATGTGGTAGTGGGGGTGGACGTGGCCCTGGTGGTGGACATTGTGGTTGTGGTGGACATGGTGATGTTGGTGGACGTGGTGGTGGCCGGGTGGATGTGGTGGTGGTGGATGTGGTGGTGGTGGATGTGGTGGTGGACATGGTTGTGTTGGTGGATGTGGTGGTGGTTCACATGGTGGTGGCCGTGGTGGTGGTGGAAGTGGTTTGTGGTGGATGCTGTGGTGGTGGACGTGGTGATTGTGGTGGACGTGGTGATGGTGGTGGACGTGGTGGTGGTGGATGTGCTGGTGGATGTGATGAACATGTTGGTAGTGGACATGGTGGTGGTTGTGGATGTAGCTGCGGACGTGGTGGTGGACATGGTGATGGACATGCTGGACATGGTGGTAGTGGATGTAGTGGTGTGGTGGACATTGTGGTGGTGGTAGTGCACATGGAGTTGGACGTGGTGGTGGTCATGGTGGTGGTGGTGGTGGACATAGTGGTGGTGGACGTGGCGGTTGTGGTGCTGGTGGTGAACATGGTGGTGGTGGACATGGTGGTAGTGGACGTGGTGGTGGTGGTGGACGTGGACATGGTGATCAAAGTGGTGGTGGAAGTGGTGGTGGACGTGGTGGTAGTGGACGTGGTGGTTTGGTGGACATGGTGGTGTTGGTGGATGTGGTGGTGGACGTGGTGGTGGTGGTGGACATGGTGGTGGTAGATGCGGTGGACGTGATGGTGGTGGACATGGTGGTGGACGTGGTAGTGATGGATGTGGTGGCAGTGGACAAGGTGGCAGTGGACATGGTGGTGGTGAACGTGGTGGTGGTGGACGTGGTGGTGGTGGATGTGGTGGTGGACATGGTGGTGGATGTAGTGGTGGTAGATGTGGTCGTGGTGGGCATGGTGGTGGATGTGGTGGTGGATGTGGTAGACATGTTGGTGGTGGATGTGGTGATGGTGGTGGATGTGGTGGTGGACATGGTGGTGGTGGTGGTGGTGGACATGGTGGTGGTGGTGGACATGGTGGTGGATGTTGTGGTGGTGGTCATGGTGGTGGTGGTGGATGTGGTGGTGGTGGACAGGGTCATGGTGGATGTGGTGGTGGTGGATGTGGTGGACATGGTGGTGGTGGATGTGGTGGGGTGGTGGATATGGTGTTGTGGACAATGTGGTTGTGGTTGTGGTGGTGGTAGACCTGGTGGTGGTGGACATGGTGGTGGACATCGTGGTGGTGGACATAGTGGTGGTGGATGTAGAGGTGGATGTGGTGGTGGTGATGGACATGATGGTGATGGACATGTGGTGGTGGATGTGGTGGTGGATGTGGATGTGGTGGTGGATGTTATGGACATGGTGGTGGAGAACATGGTGGTAGTGGGGGACATGGAGGTGTTGGTGGTGGTGGTTCACATGGTGGTGGTGGCTGCGGTGGATGTGGTGGTGGTGGAGGTGGTGGTGGTGGATGGAGTGGTGGTGGACGTGGTGATGGTGGTGGGTGTGGTGGCGGACGTGATGGTGGACTTGCAGGTGGTGGTGGATGTGGTGGTGGATGTGGTGGACATGTTGCTGTTGGACGAGATGGTGGTGGATGTGGTGGTGGTGATGGTGGACCTGGTAGTGTTGGATGTGGTGTTGGACATGGTGGATGTGGTTGTGGTGGTGGAGATGGTGGTGGTGGTGGACATGGTGGTGGTGGTCATGGTGGTGGTGGTGGGTGTGGTGGTGGTGGATGAGGTGGTGGATGTGGTGGTGGTGGTGGACATGTTGGTGGTGGTGGACATGGTGGTGGTGGACATGGTATTGGACGTGGATGTGGTGGTAGATGTGATGGTGGTGGATGTGGTGGTGGTGGGTGTGGTGGATGTGGTGGTGGTGGACATGGTGGTGATGGATGTGGTGGTGGCAGACATGTTGGTGGTGGCTGTGGTGGTGGTGGATGTGGTGGTGGTGGTGGACATGGTGGTGGTGGTGGATGTGGTGGTGGTGGACTTGGTGGTGGTGGACATGCTGGTGGTGTTGGACATGGTGGTGAATGTAGGATGCTGACATTATGGTGTAAGTGGTGGTGGATGTGGTGGTGGTGAACGTGGTTGTGGTGGTGGACGTGGAGGTGGACATGGTGGTGGTGGTGGACATGGTGGTGGTGGATGTGGTGGTGGTGGATGTAGTGGTGGTGGACATAGTGATGGTGGTGGATGTGGTAGTGGGGGTGGACGTGGCCCTGGTGGTGGACATTGTGGTTGTGGTGGACATGGTGATGTTGGTGGACGTGGTGGTGGCCGGGTGGATGTGGTGGTGGTGGATGTGGTGGTGGTGGATGTGGTGGTGGACATGGTTGTGTTGGTGGATGTGGTGGTGGTTCACATGGTGGTGGCCGTGGTGGTGGTGGGAGTGGTTTGTGGTGGATGCTGTGGTGGTGGACGTGGTGATTGTGGTGGACGTGGTGATGGTGGTGGACGTGGTGGTGGTGGATATGCTGGTGGATGTGATGAACATGTTGGTAGTGGACATGGTGGTGGTTGTGGATGTAGCTGCGGACGTGGTGGTGGACATGGTGGTGGACATGCTGGACATGGTGGTAGTGGATGTAGTGGTGTGGTGGACATTGTGGTGGTGGTAGTGCACATGGAGTTGGACGTGGTGGTGGTCATGGTGGTGGTGGTGGTGGACATAGTGGTGGTGGACGTGGAGGTTGTGGTGCTGGTGGTGAACATGGTGGTGGTGGACATGGTGGTAGTGGACGTGGTGGTGGTGGTGGACATGGACATGGTGATCAAAGTGGTGGTGGAAGTGGTGGTGGACGTGGTGGTAGTGGACGTGGTGGTTTGGTGGACATGGTGGTGTTGGTGGATGTGGTGGTGGACGTGGTGGTGGTGGTGGACATGGTGGTGGTAGATGCGGTGGACGTGATGGTGGTGGACATGGTGGTGGACATGGTAGTGATGGATGTGGTGGCAGTGGACATGGTGGCAGTGGACATGGTGGTGGTGGACGTGGTGGTGGTGGACGTGGTGGTGGTGGATGTGGTGGTGGACATGGTGGTGGATGTAGTGGTGGTAGATGTGGTCGTGGTGGGCATGGTGGTGGATGTGGTGGTGGATGTGGACGTGGTGGTGGAAGTGGTGGTAGACTTGTTGGTGGTGGACATGGTGGTGGATGTGGTGGTGGTGGTGGACATGGTGGTTTATGTGGTGGTGGTGGACATGGTGGTGGTGGACATGGTGGTGATGAATATGGTGGTGGTGGACATAGTGGTGGTGGACATTGTGATGGTGGTGGACATGGTGGTGGATGTGGAAGTAGTGGTGGATGTGGTGGTGGATGTGGTGGTGGTGGTGGTGGTGGACGTGGACTTGGTGGTAGACATTGTGGTGGTGATGGACACGGTGGTGGTGGACATGGCGGTGGTGGACATAGTGGTGGTGGACATAGTGTTGATGGTGGTGGACGTGGTGGTGGTGGAAGTGGTAGTGGAACTGGTGGTGGACATGGTGGTGGGCGTGGTGGTGGACTTGGTGGTGGACCTGATGGTGGTGGTGGACATGGTGGTGTTGGACTCTGTTGTGGTGGACGTGGTGATGGTGGATATGGTGGTGGAATTGTTGGTGGTGGACATAATGATGGTGGACATGGTGGTTCACATGGTGGTGGACGTGGTGGTGGATGTGGTGGTGGTGGATGTGGTGATGGTGGACATGGTGGATGTGGTGGTGGTCGATGTGGTGGTAGTGGACATGGTGTTCATGGACATAGTGGTGGTGGACGTGGTGATGGTGGTGGACATGGTGGTGGTGGACGTGGTAGTGGAACTGGTGGTGGACATGTTGGTGGGCATGGTGGTGGATGTGATGGTGGTGGTGGACATGGTGGTGTTGGTGGACATGGTGGTGGTGGATATGGTGGTGGACATGGTGGTGGTGGACACGGTCATGGTGGACGTGGTGGTGGTGGACGTGTTGGTGGTGGACATAATGGTGGTTGACATGGTGATGGTGGTGGATATTGAGGTGGTGGACATGGTCGTGGACTTGGTGGTGGATGTGGTGATGGACATGGTGGTGGTGGATATGTTGCTGGTGGTGGTGGACGTGTTGGTGGACGCGGCGGTGCATTCTTTAAAGCTAGGGTATGTTGGAATATCACCAGACCGTGATTTTCTAATGAGGAAAGGGGACAGGAAAGGACCAGAGAATAGAGAGACCAGGCAAAATGCTAACTGTATACCTGTGGGAGACGGGGCAGAGAATAACTTGCAGTTGTACATGAATGGTGCACTTATGAGTGAGTGTGCGTCTTTTTAACTGGCGGGAATCTAAACAATTAAAAGTAAAACTTCATAAAACAAAATAAAAGTTCATGATTTGTGCGCGAGGGCTGCTTTCTTTTCATGCCACATTCAAAAGTTTGTTTGTTTATTTAAATTGTGCGCATGCACGCAATGGCTGCTTTCTGGGGACTGGGCATTAGGCAGTCTCCCGACCCCTCCATGTCTCCCTTCCGAGAGCATTCTTCAGCAGTGAAAGCGATGCACGTCCACCCTGCAGGACCAGAACCCATTAAAGAATAGAGACCTTACAGACAGTACCCCCGCTGCCCCAACAAGTATGAGGACAAAAACAACAGAATACAAGAAAACATCGCAACACAAAAAATACGTACTTGGCTGCAACTCTAAAAAAAATAACACACGGACACCAAACGAAGCAGCATCTCCAAACTGTGTATGTGTCTCTGCCTGGAAGGCACGCGATCATCTCAGGTGGAAAATAACTTACAGTTGTACTTGAATGGTGCACTTATGAGTGAGTAAGCGTGTCTTTCTAACCAGCTGGAATATAAACAATTAAAAGTTAAACTTTGTAAAACAAAAAAAAACATTTCATGTTTTATGCGCGAGGGCTGCTTTCTTTTCGGGCCACATTCAAAAGTTTGTTTGTTTATTTAAATTGTGCGCACACAGCAGTCTTCACTTTTTAAAGCACTACACTCATGCTTGTGGCGCGGCGCTGCGCGCTCCCACAAGGTGGATGCCGCCACAAGCACAAGTGCAGAGCTTGAAAAAGTGAGGAACGACGGCTAAAGGCCCTCCTATGCAGCGCATTTCGCACTGCGTAGGCGAGACCTAAAAATGGGGAAAAGAATGAAAACCAATAGAATTATGTTCCTAAATTTCAGAGGAAGGTCTGCATTTTCAAAACCTAACCCAAGGCTATTCATCAGGACCAAGGATTATTACACCCTGTTTCCACTACTGCTGGCACTCTCATTGAAAATCAACTGCATTCTGGAAAAGTTGTACATACAGCACCGATTTGGTGTTATATCTGGAAGATGTGGCAGGATATAAGAAGTGGAATTTAGTCTGCCATGGCTTCTAGCCATGTTACACATATTATACTTGTATATTGCGATCATTGGAGAACTTCACCTTTGTGAATTGTGAACAATGTAGAATATTTTTCAAAGCTGATAAGAGTGAATACTTCTAGTGCTACCAAAAAACTCGACACAAATAGGCACACACACAAACATATACATGGGGGAGACAAAGGACTTGTAGTACAGAACATAAACATGAAATATAAATTAAAAGTAGACACATGGGTGTAGAATGCCTAAATCAGGCATTGTGAGTTCAAAACGGGGAAAAGAGATACCTGTGGTCACACTCTGTGGAGAATGCAAGATAAGAAAAATGAGGGGTCTTCATAGGAATATTATTTGAGAGACTGCTCGTGAGAGGCATGTCTGTCATTGAAAAGCAGCAATGCCGTACTCACTATTCCAAAGCTACTCCCTTGCTGGACAGCATAGGGACCGCCCGCCTGTGGCTCCAAAGTTGCAGAGTTGGCACTGAGCTCTTTACATGCTGGATGAGCAGCAGGGAGAACAACGGCGTCCTCGTATTTGAAAAACACTAGGATGTCGACCGTCCAAGATGGCCGCCGGTAAATTGAACCACTTCCTGGTTCTTGTACCCATGTATGTATGCTACAGAGCACTTGATATTTAGAATGTAAAAAAAAATTGGATACAAGTTAAATGCTTCATCTTTTAATCTATATAATTGTTTTCCCATTGGAGTGCATATATAAAAAGAGATGTGATAATAAACATGTTAAATTATCCAAGATATAGTGGATACATTGAAGGATAGTCAGAATTGAAAATGCATCCTTGGTAAGGGTATAACAAGGAGTAAATGTCACAGAGAATGAGGAATAACCTACCATCATAGAGAAAAAGATACATATTAGGTTTCGATAGAGGGGTCCAAACCGTCGGTTGGACTGAATTGATCACCATATTAGCTTATAAACTGGCCTTGTTTTTTTTTTTCGCTTAGACCATCAATCTGTGTCTTTAATCTAAATATCAATGTTTTCTCCTTTTTGAAAAGTTGTGATTACTGATTTACTTGTTCCAGAATGATCCAACAGTAATCCCTTATAGTGTGTTTATATTCCATATAGTGGACTGACTTCTTGGTTGTTGCATGCCCGCATCCGAGACTGCTGCAGTGCTCAAAGATTCTGGTCTTGATTTTTCAGGTGGTCATCTAATAGAAATGGGTTTTCTGGTTGGCTGGAGTATGCACATAAGCCAGACAGAATCCACCACTCTAGTCAGGATAAGGGGATTACACGTCTAAAATAATCCCTGCTCACCTCCCAGGTAGCTTCACAGGAACAGTCAGGCTTGTCTCAGAAGCAGTGTGTAAATTATTTTCATATAACCAGCAGGAATATAGTGAAATCACTACAAAATGATACCACACCAGTTTAAAAAAAAATCCAATATTTATCTGTGTAAAACAAGACTAAAACGATAAAAATCCAACATACAGTGATCAAAATACCAATAAAGCAATAATAGACTTTACACACAGTTCTTTGAAGTCGATTGCTCCGTCTGGGGCTATCAGGGCATCAGGAGAAAAAAAATCAAACAATTCTGGCCAACCGTGGCATTGCAGGCCAGCTACGGTGTCGGGGAGTCCCTTAAAACTGTACCGTAGGCGATGCAAGGCTTTGGGCCATGCGGTGGGCTTCAGAAGAGCGGTGTCGGCAGGCGTCAGTGTCGGAAGTCAGTGCAGCATCATCGTTTCTGTAGCGCTGTCGTCGGTGAGACCAGGGCTGAAGTGCAAGGCCACGGTGCAGGCAGTGGTGTTAGTGATGGCGTTGCATTGTCGGCAGGGATACCAAGGCGGAGGTATGAAGCGAGGCGTTACAGTGTGAGGTACCCACAGGTCACAGTGCAGGCAGCAGCTCTGTGGTGGCGGCGCACAGAAATGTTGGTGAGACCAGGGTTGCGGTGTGACACGCGGCAATGCCCTCTGAAGAACCTCCATGTCACAGAGCTGCATCGTTTATGGCGTTAGGTTACCTTTTTTCCTCTGTGGCAGCTGAAACATCCAGTTCCAGAAGCTGGTACCCAGAAGAAATTGAAGTCTTTGATTCCCAGGAGACTTCCAACAGAAAGCAAGCTCTAAATCAATCCCTTGGAGACAGTTAGGATGCAGAAAACACAGTCCAGTCCTTTCCATGCCCAAGACAAAAACAGCAACTGCATGCCAGCTCAGCAAAGCACACAACATAGTAGTAGTCTCTCCTCACAGCTCTTTCAGCTCTTCTTCCTGGCAGATTCCTTAGTCCAATCTCATTGGGGTACAAAATTGTACACTGCACACAAGGTGCACTACTCATAGACCTGTAAGGTTCAAACATTAATAAACATGCTTAATTAAGGAAAACGTTAAACCATTTCTAGTGACTGCTGATTCACTTATGTATTTAATAATTTTGATTTGACAATTGCATCAATATGTACAATCATGTGTTTCAGTGAAATGTACACATACATTAATGTAGTTATCTCTTTAACAATGTTGCATCACATTGAGAAATATATGAAAAACATTTTTTAAAGTGAAAGTTTCTTCTTGTCCCAATGCATTTCGGGTTGCCATAACCCTTTGTCAGGGGAACTGTAAGGAAAACATTTCAAATGAATAATCTGATTTGTACCCATCAGGAACATGTTCAGCAGTAATCTAAAGTTCTGGGATCAGGGCCTCAATATTTATACCACATTTCACTTTGAAGATGACACAAACAAAGTACCATTGGTGTACATAATCCAGTTCTGCCTAGCTCAGGCCAGGCTCACTCCAGGGGGTGGAGACAGCATTGTGAAATACAGACTAAGTCCATTCAGGTGCAACCAACAACTCCTCCCACTACTCTAAATGCAGACAGGTCTATTCATCCTGGCTATGAGCCGCCCAGGAAAGGCAGGACATTCTTCAAGTACCCCTGGTGTCTGTGTATTGTGAATGCACAAACCAACCCCTGGCAGTCTAAAACCCACACAGTGAACAGACAACAGACAGAGGCACATAAATGGTAAGACAGAAATAAAACACTTTATAAAGGTGGTATTTTTAAACACACTATATCAAAATCAACTTTATTAACAGATGCTTTTTTAAATCTTGAGTTCAGGAAGCTTAAACTCCATTTCTCCATCTTGTCCCAATGGAAAGTTATGCTTGAAAGATGTTACAAAGAAACTCCCAATTCAGCCAATGAGACAGAATAGCCTTGCAATAGTGAAAAACTAAATACACTCTTTTTCACTATCAGTGCATGTAAAACACACCAGTACATGCCCTACCTTTCACATACACTACACCCTGTCCATGGGGGTACCTTGGGGTGCCTTACATATAAGAAATGGGAAGTTTGGGCCTGGCAAATGGGTGTACTTGCCAGGTCGACTTGGCAGTAAAACCTGTGCACAGACCCTGCAGTGGCAGGTCTGAGACACGTTTGAAAGGCTGCCTATTTGGGAGGCGTAATCAGTACTGCAGGCTCGCAAGCACCATTTGATTTACATGCCCTGGACACACATAGTGCACTGTACTAAGGACTTAGTAGTTAATCAAATAAGCCAATCATGGAATCACAAGTCTATAAACACAATTTACACGGAGAGCATATGCACTTACGCACTGAATAGCAGTGGTAAAGTGTCCAAAAACCAACAGAAACAGGGTAAAAAACAGGGGGCCAAAAAGCAAAAAGTCTGAGGGTGAACCCGCTGAAAAAGCCAAGTCTAACATCATCCCTATATAATGTCGGTTGCAAGGGCATGTTATAAGATATAGACCACTTGTTGAGAGTTGCAAAAAACCTTCCCACTCCTATTTTCTTTACATTCACTTCATGTGTTAGAAACAGCACCAGAGGTGCTCCCACGTAGCTCGCAGCACACCCTGTTCCGCAGAGGAATGGGAAGAACTCAATGATGAAGAATGCCACCAAGGGGAAACCCTGGTAGGTGAGGGTTATCTATTCTACACCAAACATTCTGTTTTCTAAAAACATGAAGTGGAGAGAAAGTCCAAAAATGACTGATGGGCTCTCTTTGATAACGATGAAACAGTCAATATGGCCCTTTTGCTAGGGACACAATTCAAGATTAATGTATAATGCTGTCAATGTACCAACCCATCAAGTCCACTTTTAGCATCAGGTCTTAATCAGGGCTGATTCTGAATAGGATACACCCTCCAATGAGGCATAACTATGCACGCTATGCCAGGCAACACATGATGGTGGGACCAAGGGATTGCTACTGTAGTCAGGGATCATATTGACAGTGTCTCACTGATTTAGCAGTATCCAGGTCAAAAGACCGCCATTATATTCTTGGGCTTTTAACTGGATTGAATAGCTGCCAGCACGTTTTCATATGTATTTGTATTGTATCATGTCACCTCTACGAGCACTGCTCTAATGGTACTCACCTTTAGCCTCATCTATATGACAAGTTGTATCTCTGGAATGAAGAAATATATTTTGAAATTTGAACATTTTTGGTGTATATTTACAGTCTCATACTGTGTACGATGAGCACTATAATATAACCTCTCTAGGAGTAATAACTTGCCTTTTAAAAAATATTTCTTACAGAATCACCAGGATATATACTCACCTTAAGGAATAATCACAACCCTTGTCAGGGTTACCCTCAAATTCACTAAATTAACCTACGCTCAATCCCCGCATAGCTAGGGCACAGAGCAGATAGGTTTAACTTAGGGCAATATGTGAAGTTTTTATGAACTACCAAAACAGTAATAAATAATTAGAATAATAGAGTAATAAGTTAATAAACAAAATGATACCAAAAGAACAAAAATCCAACAGGGCGTATCAGAGATATGAATTTGTTAAATTGTAAGTAGAAATTGCACTCAAAAATGCAAACAGCCAATGATATTCAATGGTTGTGGTAGACCTAAATTTGATGTGAGGCTAAAAGAGCTCGGAAACTGCTGCTCAGTCAGATAACTCTTTTTTATTCAAAAGAAAAGTTAAAGAAGATATGCTTTCTAGCCTTTCTTGAAACAATCACATTTGTGTAATCAAATACTGTTCTGTGTGTGATGTAAAGTATGGTGGGTGGACAATATTGCAAAAAGACGTTTTTCACTTAATTGCACTTTGTAAAACGTTTCTAAGTAATGTGCCTAAATGGAGCAAGTAATTGAGTATATTTACTGTTCTTTTTGTTGCTTTGTGTTCCGCAGTCACAGTGCTGTCAGAATGATTCAGTCTTAAACAAACAAGATCTATAGGGGACATTGACACAATTCTGAAGCAATGTTTAGCAATTCTAAGTTCAGGAAGTTAGTGGCACTTTCCTTTTCTTGTCACATCAAATATGCAATATTTCAATATGGTAACCTTTAAAATCAGCAATTTTGTCCACACTACAATAGCATTGGCCTATCATGCAAATTATTTCAACTTGAAGCACAAAATAAATGACAATGTTTGTCAGGGAACACTTTAAATTGACGGATTTAGCAGAAGTTTTTCATCTAGCTACAGCTCTTTTCATCTTCGTTCTTTGTTCTCGAAGACCAGCTAATTGGTTCAGTTTGCTCTCTGCATATATTGGACACACTTACTTTGCAAAGAGCCAATTTCTCCCTGTTTATTTTTCATGTTGTCATAAACTACTGAGCTGAATTCAAAAGAAACGCCAGAATTCTGTCACCATTTTAACAAGGAATATGCAAATGCTGACATCCCGTGAGTCCTTGCAGCAAGTCTTCATGGAGCATTCCTGGCCCCTGTTAATTTCTGCATACCTAAGCTAATGAGCTTGGCCGTAATTTAAACACAAGTCTAACTCATCTGAGGGGCAGATATAATAATTCGTATGCAAACGAGATTCACAATCAAGGATCCTTATGTTGAATTTGTTATTTGTTGCCCTAGACAGCGGCATGTGCGGATTTACATATGGAGCCCTATACTAGCGTTAGAAGGCTCTTTCAAGTAACCCAACACATTCAATACATCGAGAAATGACAGCCCTATTAACTGGGCCAAGAACCATCAGCATGAAAAAGCAGGAAACTCAAGATAACTTTAGGAAATAAAAAGAAAAGCCATTATTATACAAAAACAAAATTGATATTTAAGAATAACGTGTTATATGCTTCATGCCTCACTTCTGCCTTGTCTAAGAGCTCCATGCAGAGTTACCACTTTTACCTAATTCAATAATAGCCAGTTTACAAAACTAAAACGCATGGAAGGCTGAGTAAGACTTGCTAGGTTAATGCCTGTGAGATGCGGATTGTAGTAGATGTCAGCAACAGGCATTTAACTCAGTGCTTAATTTGTAAAACATTAAGTAGACAGGTCTCTCGTCAGAAGGCCACTGCAGCTTGTACCACTGCAATACGGCCAAAGATAGTACCAACACAACTACTAACCGTCACACTCCTCCCAGAGTGACAATTCGGACTATTTCAGGCCCTCCAAATCTATAAGAATGGCTTGGGCGGCAGCTAATAGGTTGCAAGTGGTTCACCTGAGCAGTGGTTATGTAAACATTTGGCTAAGCGCCGGGACACCCCCTTGCTGGGGTAGCTGTAGCGCTATATAAAATATCTAACATAACATAACATAACATTGTTAATGTATATTGAAGCACGATTTAACAAGTGTTGTGCTCATCTCTAAATTAACCGGACAGCTCAAATCTCCCCTATTGTATTACCTATGTATCAATCGAGCACTATTAAATTTTTTTCATACGGCCATTCTAATCTAGCAAAATTTATTTTGTTCCTGTTCAAATTAGACAAACATATTCTTCAAATAACTCCAGAGGAACCACTGCTGTTTGTTCAATAGACAGATAGGTGACCGTGGCCTAATGAATAGGAAAGTTCATCGTACACTACTCAGTGCGTCCAGCCTTCCAATGTATGCACACTTTTGTTCTCTGACCCTTTGCAGAGGATTACCTACCAGATCCTCACTAAGCATGATTGTGGTGCAGACAATAAAGCACCCGATTAACAAAAATGTTGATAAGAGTTGGTGTGACTAACTCCTGTAGTACTGCTGGATTACTCCTGAATTCCTAAATTTAGGTGGAAATACTCCTTACTTGCTTTAGAGCCTCACTAGCTGTACGCAGTTCCACCATGGCTTCAAAGGCATGTCCTCCACCCCTATGTTGGTCTAAAGCTTACATATTTAGAGATATCTACCTCACTGGTGGCAGTGTCCATGCCTTTTTTCTTCAGATTGTATAGAGCGCGAACTCCACCCAAAGATATTGGAGCGCTTTACATGAGCACAGTGTACCAATGAAAGTAAAGCACGCGATAAACACAGAAATTTAGTAAAAATGTAATCCGATGTGACTCTTAAACTTGTAACAAGAGACTTGAGTATGACATGCCTATGTCTATAGGTACAAAATGCAACTTGCAATAAAAATGTACCACTTTTGTCAACAACTAAAACGCACAGGGAGACTATTATACCTAGAGGTGAGAGGAGTGCTACTGATTTAAAATATGTGAAATAGACATCAAGGTAAAAAAAAAGAAAAAGGCTTATTAGTTCGAACAAAGTGCAAAAAGTCATAATAATATTGTAGCCGCACATTACAATAAGATGTCAAAAATGAGTGCAAGGGTGATAAGATCAAAGGTTAAGCCTCACAGCAGCCAATGAAAAAACGTTCTTGGATACACACAAATAAAAAACATAAACAACACTCCTCTCAGGGGCTTTCAAAACTCTTTCCTAAACCATCCAATAATTCAAAGGAAGGTGTGCGCCTTTATGATGGGGGTCTCGGCGGGTGATCCACGGGGGTGCTTAAGTTGGATCCACTCGGTGAGGTCCACCGGCAGCAGAGCTTCTTGGCTGCTAAGGTGACAAACTTAACCAACAAAATGTTCATGACGTTATCAGTGTTAAGGGAAGTGATAATGGCCCACTGGCATGAGCAAATGCCCAGTTTGATTCATTCCCGCTTCAGGAGAGGTGTATGTTCCTGGAGTGGTACTGGGCAACAGCGGACCATGGGGCATATTATCAAAGGGGTTTATCTCCGCTTTTTTGGCTTTAAAAGCCAAGAAAGCGCAGATAAAATTATCTCCCTATTACCTAGCTGTCGCTAACACTAGTTAGCGACAGCTAGTAGGAGATAGCGACCATCTTGGGCCCCACTTTGCATGTCAGTGATATTTATCACTAATGACATGCAAAGTGGGCGTGCCAAGATGTTAGCGACTGGAAACAGTCGCTAACATCGCTATCTCCTATTACCAACTTTTGGAGATATTCGTGCTAGGCGCGAATATCTCCAAAAGCTAACACCTGCCCTGAGCAGTTCTTAGCCATGTTATCCAATGGTAGGTGGATAACATGGCTAAGAGCATTAGCTCGGTAATGCATGAATATCGCTGACTTTTCAGCGATATTCATGCATTGCAGCCGTATTTTATCGCATTTGCGATACACCTTGGTAATACCAAGGTTTATCTGCGATAAAAATCGCCGCAGCTCAGCGGTAATTTTTTGTCTCTAACCAAGCAATAGCGATAATTATCGTTATTGCTTGGTAATATGCCCCTAAGTTTTCAAAGGATTCATCATAAAGTCCACATCTTCTGCACGTTGTTGATTCCGAAGACCTGCGCCCCCTGCCTAAGTGTGTTAGCAGCGGCTGTTCCCAAGCCTAGAGGCTATGAATCTTGTTTTCTTATGTTTTGAGTACATGCAGGACAAGTAGGATGAGGGAAGCACTTGTTTATAAGAATTGATGACAGCTCCTTTGTGCTTTTATTTTGCTAGAACATCCTGATCAGTCTGATGCAAAAGAAAGTGCACGCACTTTTTAATGCATTGATTAAATGTGTGTTGGCTTGTATGTGAGGCCCAGTGCTCTCTAGCATTCAAGGTGCTAAGACAGTCCTGGCTGTACAGAAAATGGTGTTGTCTTCAGGTGCCAGTTTGAATGTCGTCCCACAGAATGGCCTCAAGGTGTCCTCTCCAGGCAAGGCTAAGTTTATGGCAAAGATTTAGGAAAGCTGCTTTAGGAATGCTTCAACTCTGGCCACCCACTGATCTTGTAGGGCCAGTTCCAGCTGGATCTGGGCAGCAGACGGCTTCCCAGCAGGTGAAGGGCACAACATATATGTCTTGGAGGCAAGTTTATTCCGAAGTTTGCAGTTCCTTCTCAGTAGAATTTCTCTACTGTAGGACCAGGATGGAATGATTTTTGCCCTCATTACATTCAGGAGAGGGAGGAGACTTGCCCCCCACACAGCGACAGCCAGCACAGTTAAACGTGGAGGGGCAGGGCAGGACGAGGCACAGGGGAAAGCCGACATTCATTATACCTATTCCATTGTCTGCCGACTTCCCCGGCTCCTACTCTGCCCCTTCCACGCCTCACCGCACTACCTGTGCCGGCCGCCGCTGCCCCCACAGAAAACTTGAAACTTTTGACAGGGTCATCTAAAGGACCATAGCTTTAATTTCAACTTCCTTAAATTTTGAACAAAGGTGCCCCTTTCATCAATAGTGATCCCCGGGAATTTGTATGATTGTTCCTTTGTGATCTTGTTATCATTAAAGAACTAGCATCACACCTTGTTACGTTTTTTTTTTTAACTGGACCTCCAGGCAGTTGGCGATAGCATAGGAGTGTAACATGTTTAGCAAATGCAGCAGCCCAACTCTTGTAAAAGTGATGTGCCAGCGAAGTGCTCATGTGTCCAGAGTTGCAGCCAAAGTAAAAAAAAATGCAACCTAGACAAATGAAATAGACTCTTTTAGGTATTTAATTGATGCCATAGTGGATTCCCTAAGGCCTGATGCTTGGGATTTTCCCCTTAATTTACTGTTATACAAAATATTGTAGTCAAAGAGCCAAATATTCTGGCCGGTTACTGGTTGAAGGACAATCAGTCTTGTTTGAGGACAAAATGTTGCTCATAGTGTAATTTTTTTCAAACATGTCTACCTCTCGCAAAAACCATGTAAACTTTTCGCGTTATGCAAAATATCAAAACAATTAACAAAATTTTCAGAACACAAAATTTAAAGGGGACAGCATATTACGCCAGCATACCAAAACGTTTGCAAAGAACTAACACTTTAACAAAGGTTATGTCATAAAGGTGTGTGCCCATGCAGAAAAGTTGAACACCTCCTAGTCTTAGCCCATTTCAACAGAGTGAATGCTTATGGGCCAATCCACAATGGTATGAGGAGTGAAGTAGGATGTGTGTAGTACAATTTCATTTACTACTAAATGCCTTTGTAAATTAGCCCTAAAACTATTAACATAGGAATGATAGGATCATGTCTATATACAACTAATACAAACTGAAATGACTGTGCTCTCTTTTCATCATCATAAAAACTTTATTTTTGGTCGAACGACCATAAAAGCGTGCATAGTAAAACAGTACATTAAAATTCATGTTACTTTCAAAATTATACAGTAGTTGCCATACTTGTTGTACATAGATCTAGTTGCAACACCTACATAGAGCTAACAGTAGAAATAAATATACAATGACACCTCACCTATATACAACAATTCATGAGCTCATGTAGGTTAGATAGTTACAGCAATTGCAGCCAGGTAGTGGACAAACTAGCTACAATGCCCTCAATGCTAACTGGCCCCTTAGGCGACATAAGGAACCTACACACAGAAAACTCAACAAAAGATCTGGGCTCCAATAAAAACGAAGAGAGAATATCTAGGAGGGAAAGACCAGGTACAAGGCCAAACGACCACCTTGCTTCTGAAATTGAGGAGATAACACAGACGGGACTGGGGATCCCGCAAAAACTCAATGCAAAACAACGTCGACAACAAAAAAGGAAAGGGCGCAACCAAAAACCTCAAACAGATACAACCAAATACTTCTCTATTTTCACTGGTACAAAGGAAAAACGTTCGACTAACATAATCAATGCACACCCAACAGAGCGGGCTAATCATGCTTCAAACAGCTTCAATCGACAGCAAAAACTAAACAGCAGTTCGCCGGCTCAAGATGGGAAACGGACCCAAGACTCTCCAACAAGAGTCCAATCTAAACAAAATGATGCACACAAAAAAGAGGCAATGAAGATCCAACTGCCTATACAAATCGGCAGCAACAAGATCAAACTTGAGTGCGACACTCAAGGACAAGCGGGAGAACCAGTACCTCCAAATAAGGAGTCTGCTTCCCTAGGGCAATCACCT